>NC_092778.1:6878209-7496066 GCF_047496795.1 Chiloscyllium punctatum
CTCTCTCTCTCTCTCTCTCTGCGTTTTCTCCCCTTCTCTCTCTCCTCTCTCTCTCTGCGTTTTCTCCCCTTCTCTCTCTCTCTCTCTCTGCGTTTTCTACCCTTCTCTCTCTCTCTCTCTCTCTCTCTCTGCGTTTTCTCCCCTTCTCTCTCTCTCTCTCTCTGCGTTTTCTCCCCTTCTCTCTCTCTCTCTCTCTCTGCGTTTTCTCCCCTTCTCTCTCTCTCTCTCTCTCTGCGTTTTCTCCCCTTCTCTCTCTCTCTCTCTCTCTCTGCGTTTTCTCCCCTTCTCGCTCTCTCTCTCTCTCTGCGTTTTCTCCCCTTCTCTCTCTCTCTGCGTTTTCTCCCCTTCTCTCTCTCTCTCTCTCTCTCTGCGTTTTCTCCCCTTCTCTCTCTCTGCATTTTCTCCCCTTCTCTCTCTCTCTGCATTTTCTCCCCTTCTCTCTCTCTCTGCATTTTCTCCCCTTCTCTCTCTCTCTGCATTTTCTCCCCTTCTCTCTCTCTCTGCATTTTCTCCCCTTCTCTCTCTCTCTGCATTTTCTCCCCTTCTCTCTCTCTCTCTCTCTCTCTGCGTTTTCTCCCCTTCTCTCTCTCTCTCTCTCTCTCTCTGCGTTTTCTCCCCTTCTCTCTCTCTCTCTCTCTCTCTCTCTCTGCGTTTTCTCCCCTTCTCTCTCTCTCTCTCTCTGCGTTTTCTCCCCTTCTCTCTCTCTCTCTCTCTCTCTGCGTTTTCTCCCCTTCTCTCTCTCTCTCTCTCTCTCTGCGTTTTCTCCCCTTCTCTCTCTCTCTCTCTCTCTCTCTCTCTGCGTTTTCTCCCCTTCTCTCTCTCTCTCTCTCTCTGGGTTTTCTCTCTCTCTCTCTCTCGGGGTTTTCTCTCTCTCTCTCTCTCTCTCGGGTTTTCTCTCTCTCTCTCTCGGGGTTTTCTCTCTCTCTCTCTCTCTCTGGGTTTTCTCTCTCTCTCTCTGCGTTTTCTCCCCTTCTCTCTCTCACTCTTCTGCGTTTTCTCCCCTTCTCTCTCTCACTCTCTCTCTCTGCGTTTTCTCCCCTTCTCTCTCTCTCTCTCTCTCTGCGTTTTCTCCCTTCTCTCTCTCTCTCTCTCTCTGCGTTTTCTCCCCTTCTCTCTCTCTCTCTCTGCGTTTTCTACCCTTCTCTCTCTCTCTCTCTCTCTCTGCGTTTTCTCCCCTTCTCTCTCTCTCTCTCTGCGTTTTCTCCCCTTCTCTCTCTCTCTCTCTCTGCGTTTTCTCCCCTTCTCTCTCTCTCTCTCTCTCTGCGTTTTCTCCCCTTCTCTCTCTCTCTCTCTCTCTCTCTGCGTTTTCTCCCCTTCTCGCTCTCTCTCTCTCTCTGCGTTTTCTCCCCTTCTCTCTCTCTCTGCGTTTTCTCCCCTTCTCTCTCTCTCTCTCTCTCTCTGCGTTTTCTCCCCTTCTCTCTCTCTCTCTCTCTCTCTGCGTTTTCTCCCCTTCTCTCTCTCTGCATTTTCTCCCCTTCTCTCTCTCTCTGCATTTTCTCCCCTTCTCTCTCTCTCTGCATTTTCTCCCCTTCTCTCTCTCTCTGCGTTTTCTCCCCTTCTCTCTCTCTCTCTCTCTGCGTTTTCTCCCCTTCTCTCTCTCTCTCTCTCTCTCTGCGTTTTCTCCCCTTCTCTCTCTCTCTCTCTCTCTCTCTGCGTTTTCTCCCCTTCTCTCTCTCTCTCTCTCTGCGTTTTCTCCCCTTCTCTCTCTCTCTCTCTCTCTGCGTTTTCTCCCCTTCTCTCTCTCTCTCTCTCTCTGCGTTTTCTCCCTTCTCTCTCTCTCTCTCTCTCTCTCTCTGCGTTTTCTCCCCTTCTCTCTCTCTCTCTCTCTCTGGGTTTTCTCTCTCTCTCTCTCTCGGGGTTTTCTCTCTCTCTCTCTCTCTCGGGGTTTTCTCTCTCTCTCTCTCTGGGTTTTCTCTCTCTCTCTCTCTCTCTCTCTCGGGGTTTTCTCTCTCTCTCTCTCTGGGTTTTCTCTCTCTCTCTCTCTCTCTCTCTCTGGGTTTTCTCTCTCTCTCTCTCTCTCTCTGGGTTTTCTCTCTCTCTCTCTCTCTCTCTGGGTTTTCTCTCTCTCTCTCTCTCTCTCTGGGTTTTCTCTCTCTCTCTCTCTCTCTCTGGGTTTTCTCTCTCTCTCTCTCTCTCTGGGTTTTCTCTCTCTCTCTCTCTCTCTGGGTTTTCTCTCTCTCTCTCTCTCTCTGGGTTTTCTCTCTCTCTCTCTCTCTCTGGGTTTTCTCTCTCTCTCTCTCTCTCTGGGTTTTCTCTCTCTCTCTCTCTCTCTGGGTTTTCTCTCTCTCTCTCTCTCTCTGGGTTTTCTCTCTCTCTCTCTCTCTCTGGGTTTTCTCTCTCTCTCTCTCTCTCTGGGTTTTCTCTCTCTCTCTCTCTCTCTGGGTTTTCTCTCTCTCTCTCTCTCTCTGGGTTTTCTCTCTCTCTCTCTCTCTGGGTTTTCTCTCTCTCTCTCTCTCTGGGTTTTCTCTCTCTCTCTCTCTCTGGGTTTTCTCTCTCTCTCTCTCTCTGGGTTTTCTCTCTCTCTCTCTCTCTGGGTTTTCTCTCTCTCTCTCTCTCTGGGTTTTCTCTCTCTCTCTCTCTCTCTGGGTTTTCTCTCTCTCTCTCTCTCTGGGTTTTCTCTCTCTCTCTCTCTCTGGGTTTTCTCTCTCTCTCTCTCTCTGGGTTTTCTCTCTCTCTCTCTCTCTGGGTTTTCTCTCTCTCTCTCTCTCTGGGTTTCTCTCTCTCTCTCTCTCTGGGTTTTCTCTCTCTCTCTCTCTCTGGGTTTTCTCTCTCTCTCTCTCTCTGGGTTTTCTCTCTCTCTCTCTCTCTCTGGGTTTTCTCTCTCTCTCTCTCTCTGGGTTTTCTCTCTCTCTCTCTCTCTGGGTTTTCTCTCTCTCTCTCTCTCTGGGTTTTCTCTCTCTCTCTCTGGGTTTTCTCTCTCTCTCTCTCTCTGGGTTTTCTCTCTCTCTCTCTCTGGGTTTTCTCACCTTCTCTCTCTCTCTCACTCACTCTCTCTGGGTTTTCTCACCTTCTCTCTCTCTCTCACTCTCTCTGGGTTTTCTCACCTTCTCTCTCTGTCTCTCTCTGGGTTTTCTCACCTTCTCACTCTCTCTCTCTCTCTCTCGCTCTGGGTTTTCTCACCTTCTCTCTCTGGGTTTTCTCACCTTCTCTCTCTCTGTCTCTCTCTGGGTTTTCTCACCTTCCCCCTCTCTCTGTCTCTCTCTGGGTTTTCTCACCTTCCCCCTCTCTCTGTCTCTCTCTGGGTTTTCTCACCTTCTCTCTCTCTGTCTCTCTCTGGGTTTTCTCACCTTCTCTCTCTCTGTCTCTCTCTGGGTTTTCTCACCTTCCCCCTCTCTCTGTCTCTCTCTGGGTTTTCTCACCTTCTCTCTCTCTGGGTTTTCTCACCTTCTCTCTCTCTCTCTCTCTCTGGGTTTTCTCACCTTCCCCCTCTGTCTCTCTCTGGGTTTTCTCACCTTCCCCCTCTGTCTCTCTCTCTCTCTCTATCTGGGTTTTCTCACCTTCTCTTTCTCTCTGTCTCTCTCTGGGTTTTCTCACCTTCCCTCTCTCTCTCTCTCGGGGTTTCCCCTCTCTCTCTCTCTCTGGGTTTTCTCACCTTCGCCCTCTCTCTCTCTCTCTGGGTTTTCTCACCTTCCCCCTCTGTCTCTCTCTCTCTCTCTCTATCTGGGTTTTCTCACCTTCTCTTTCTCTCTGTCTCTCTCTGGGTTTTCTCACCTTCCCTCTCTCTCTCTCTCGGGGTTTCCCCTCTCTCTCTCTCTCTCTGGGTTTTCTCACCTTCCCCCTCTCTCTCTCTCTCTCTGGGTTTTCTCACCTTCCCCCTCTCTCTCTCTCTCTCTGGGTTTTCTCACCTTCCCCCTCTCTCTCTCTCTCTCTGGGTTTTCTCACCTTCTCTCTCTGGGTTTTCTCACCTTCCCCCTCTCTCTGTCTCTCTCTGGGTTTTCTCACCTTCCCCCTCTCTCTGTCTCTCTCTGGGTTTTCTCACCTTCTCTCTCTCTGTCTCTCTCTGGGTTTTCTCACCTTCCCCCTCTCTCTGTCTCTCTCTGGGTTTTCTCACCTTCCCCCTCTCTCTCTGGGTTTTCTCACCTTCCCCCTCTCTCTCTGGGTTTTCTCACCTTCTCTCTCTCTGGGTTTTCTCACCTTCTCTCTCTCTGGGTTTTCTCACCTTCTCTCTCTCTGGGTTTTCTCACCTTCCCCCTCTGTCTCTCTCTGGGTTTTCTCACCTTCCCCCTCTGTCTCTCTCTCTCTCTCTCTGGGTTTTCTCACCTTCCCTCTCTCTCTCTCTCTCGGGGTTTCCCCTCTCTCTCTCTCTCTCTGGGTTTTCTCACCTTCGCCCTCTCTCTCTCTCTCTGGGTTTTCTCACCTTCCCCCTCTCTCTCTCTGGGTTTTCTCACCTTCCCCCTCTCTCTCTCTCTCTGGGTTTTCTCACCTTCCCTCTCTCTCTCTCTCTCTCCCTCCCTCTCTCTGGGTTTTCTCACCTTCCCTCTCTCTCTCTCTGGGTTTTCTCACCTTCCCCCTCTCTCTCTCTCTCTGGGTTTTCCTCACCTTCCCTCTCTCTCTCTCTCTCTCCCTCTCTCTGGGTTTTCTCACCTTCCCCCTCTCTCTCTCTCTCTGGGTTTTCTCACCTTCCCTCTCTCTCTCTCTCCCTCTCTCTGGGTTTTCTCACCTTCCCCCTCTCTCTCTCTCTCTGGGTTTTCTCACCTTCCCTCTCTCTCTCTCTCTCTCTCTCTCTCTGGGTTTTCTCACCTTCTCTCTCTCTCTCTCTCTCTCTCTGGGTTTTCTCACCTTCTCTCTCTCTCTCTCTCTCTCTGGGTTACTCACCTTCCCTCTCTCTCTCTCTGGGTTTTCTCACCTTCTCTCTCTCTCTCTCTGGGTTACTCACCTTCCCTCTCTCCAGCTCCGGTTCCTCTCGCGGCCTCGCCCCTCACTGCCGTCGGGCCCTGATGATGTCACAGGCCGGGTCTATATATAACCGCCGGTTCCTGTTGCCCCGCCTCCACGTTCTTGTTATTTGCCCCATTCTCACTCCCTGTCCCTCCCTCCCCCGCCCCCGCCCCCGCCCCCGCCCCCGCTGTGTAAACTCTCTGACTATTTGCTAATTTTCAGTTTTTGCGACGAAACGCCATTCCGTTGGTCGCGTCTCAATGACGGAAGACTTCTTGTGACGTGCCCACATCCAGTGACGTCACACGTCGATGACGTAACCCGTGACGTGACGCCGGGTTTCATTCATACAAACAGGTGTCCCTCCCGCCAGGCCCCTGCTAGTGTTCCACTGCTGCAATGTGAAAGCTCACCACTACAGGCTGGACTTCACACCAGCGCTACCGTAGTCGTCATTACTGTATCACTTTTCTTCCAAAAAGTTTCAGAAAATGCTCCTTATTTCCATATAGTAGGTAAATTGCATCGTCATTGCCATGGCAGCGCTGAAATAAATGCACAGTCATTGCTTATGCAATTTAGTTCAAATCATGCACTGTCATTGTTTGTACAATACAATTGAAATCATGCACCGTCACTGTTTGTACTATATCGTTGTAATCATGCACCGTCATTGTTTATACAATTTAGTTCAAATCATGCACTGTCATTGTTCAAAAAATTCAATTGAAATCATGAACTCTCATTGCTTACGGATAGTTTCTCTGCACTCACTGTGCTTCCTAAATTCTTCATTGGCTTCAAGTGATCTTGTGATCATGAAAACATATACAACATTTCGTAAAAAAATTAAATGTTTATACAATACAAATCCCAAACTTAGTGTTGTAGTGCGCTGTGCAAGAAGTACATTTTGATGTGCAGTTTCTGTTCCAGTGTAGGAATAGTGGCAATCAATTTCCATGCAGTAATGAGTTACACAACTTGGAATAACAACATAATTTATTTTGTTGAAGAAGGTCAATGGATAAGTATTGGCCAGGGCAGACCCCTGAGATGAAGAGTAATCTTAGGAAGAAACAATTGATATGTTTGGTCTTTAGCTATTAGTCTGGAAAAAAGGAGAAGCAGTTTTAGTAAAACATGTACGAAGGGGATTTAATAGACCGGATGCTAAAACTAATCCCCTTTTGAGGGGGACTAGAAGTAAGTGACAAAAGTTAAAGACCTAAGAGCCATACACAAATTAAGCACAGAAAATGTCCATTTAGCCCACCATATCTGTGCTGACTCAATTGTTTGTGGCAATCTGGCAGTTTCGTGGTCACTATTATTAATTATTATTTCAGACATATTTAATCAACAAAAGGTTAAATTTCAAACATCGTCCCTCTGAAGAGTAACCCACCCAGACCTGTTTCCCTCTGACTAATGCACCTAACACTATAGGAAATTTAGCATGGCCAATTCACCTGACCTGCAAATCTTTGGATTGTGAGAGGAAACCCACACAGACACAGGGAGAAGGTGCAAACTCCACACAGTCACCCAAGGCTGGAATTGAACCTGAGTCCCTGGCACTGATGAGGCAGTAGTGCTAGCTACTGTGCCACCATGCTGCTCTTTTAAGAGCTCTGGATTACTAATTCAGTCATGATTATTTCTGAGGTGGTGGTGTGTTACAGATCTGAGCTGTTGTGCCAACGTACACTTTTATATGCATGTTGTGGAGAGGCTCCACAGATAGAAATGGCAAAGGCTCCAATTTTTCTTTCATGACAGACTGAAATCTCTCCCCATTTTAGAGTCCACCACTGACATATAAAGATTGAGATCATGAGCTTCGAGGGCTGCAATGACTACTCCTGCTCTTAGTTTGTATGTTTTTAATGAACCAGAGTTAGTATTCCTATCTCTGGGCCACGAGGTGTGCGTTCATTAGCTCCTGATGTTTGTTATAACATGTATGAATGGGCTGATGAGAAATATATACACTCAACAGGAGCTGGCCATGAAATTTAAATACATAATTTTTAAATTGTCAGCCAGTACTTGAACTGATTATAAACCCATCACAATTCTTAAGAGATTCAAACAAAACTACTAAAGGATTCCCATGTATCTATTTACAAGTTAGACAATACACACTTTCCTCCTGCAACAACAAATCTTACTGAGCAAACCTCAGAAAACTTTAACATAGGTGATGGAGCATTGGGTTCACATTGGAGTACTGTTGAAGTATCTTGATGTTCTGGTATGCTTGTCATAACTTGTTAAAGGACCATTATGCATTGGCTTGCAAGCCCATGGAACCAAGCTTAAAAGAATCAGATTCCTCACTGATACAGTTGTATGATTTTGAGCCAAGAATCAGAAAGAAAGCTTAAAAGAAAGAATACTTCTTCATGACCTCATGGTTTGGTCAGTTGGCTCAATAGCTGGAGTGTGAAGCACAATGACAGCAGTGATATAGTTCTGTCACAATACCGGTTATGGTAGCTCATAAGGTCTGCCTCCTCATCCTCTCACATCTTGTGTAGTAGTGCCCTTAAGCTGTATGTAACCAATTGTTTCTCTCTGTAATGGTGACAAATGCCTATGAATCTTAGTGAACTGTGGCTATTTACTTTAACATAATCACAGGATGTTTCAAAGTGTTTCAGAGACTATAAAATACTGTAGACCAATCAGCCCTGTCACAATACAGAGAAACATGGCAGCCAATTTGTGTATAGCCCAATTTCACAATGACACTGGTGGCCAGATTATCTGTCGTAGTGATGTTTATTACAGGATCAAGTTAATCTTTGTTCTTTGAATAGTGCTGAGGGGATCCAGAAGATGACACCTCTTACAGTGACACAGCATTTAGTGCTGCAATGGAGTATCAGTCTAATTACATGCTCAGGTTTCTGGAGTAAGACATTAATAGGAAAAGGTGAGCATGCTAATGAGTCAAGATTGAAACTAGTGACAGGTCCTCACCTTGAGGTTTGGGTATTGAGTGTGACTGGACAATCGTTGGTAGTTCCCTAGCTGAGGTTGTGAACTGGTAATCATAGTAAATTAAAACTTATATTTTTATAGTGCCTTCAAACATACAACATTTTAAAATGTCTCAAAGGCACATCAGCAAAATTTGATAGTAAGCAACGCAGATGATATTAGGGCATTAGGGCAGATGATCAAAGAGCTTAGTCATTGATGGGAGTTTTAAGAAATGTCTTAAATGGAGAGCATGAGAGAAATTTAGAACAACAGAGAAGTTCAGGGAGGCAATTCCAAAGCTTAGGACCTTTGCAGGACTCTTTTAAACCAGATGTAGCAATAGATATGCATGCAGTCAGGAGCAAATGGCCCTGGGAGTGCTCAATGTTGGCTCCAGACCCCATGAAGTGTCAAAGCGTGAGAACAAACATGGATAAGGAAAGATCCTGCTAATTAACACCTAACGGCCTCCCTCAGCCAGTGGTTCAAAAGTCCATGTTAAACATCAATAGAATAAGCATGGAGGGTAGCACATGGCAGAATGTACTTTTGTTAGATACTTCAGTATCAATCAGCAAGACTGACATTTCTGGTAAAATGGCAGTGGGGTAGAACACTTCAGTCAGAGCTCATCCACAGCACCAGTTCTTGTCCTTTTTCCTTCCCCTCCCTCCCCCCCCCCCCCCCCCCCCCCCAACCTGTTCTTCCTTTTTGTGGCTTGCTTCTCTTCTTCTGTCTTCCAGACTCTCAATTGGCTCCAGCCTCTGAAGTGGAGTTGATGGTTAGCAGTGCAAGCAGGGACATCTGTGACCAGTGGCCTGAGCATGGCGGCATCAGCCTGGTGCGGACTGTGACTGCAGCCAGCAGTCAGACCACATAGAGGCCCCTTGTTCTGGTCTGCTTGGGGAGCCCTTGGAGAGACAGTGATGTTTGTCTTTTTAACTTTGCTTCTTGATTTTCTGACCTGTGATTATACTGTGTATAGCTATAATTTAACTGTTATTTCTTAATTTTACGGATTGTACCTAGGTAGAGGTAGCCCCCGCTTTCTGAACTTTCGCTTTCTGCAACTTTGCTTTTACGAAAGAGCTACATTAGTACCTGTTTTCGCAAATCTGAACAGAATTTTTGCTTTTACAAAAATTGCCAATACCTTTACCCATATAAATCATGCACCTTCGCTTTACGCCATTTTCGGCTCGTGAAGGGTATCCTGAGAATGCTGTACTTTCAGATAGCGGGGCTAACTGTACTCTGTACCTAAGATAGTGCTGTATTGGGGACATTGTTACACTGTAACTGATCCTGTAACTGAAGAAGCTGTATCTAGGTCACTTTCTGCATATTGTACATATGACAATAAAGCTAATTCAATTCAATTCAGTTCAATTCAATACAATAGCAACATCACTGATTACGCTGGCAAACTCCTAAAATACATATATCTGATTGGGCCGGCAGCATGTAGCTAGAGAACTAATGAGAGGTTAAAACATACTTGATGTCATTTTCAACAATCTATCTCTAAATCTTCCTCAGAAGGTACTGAGGAAGGGCCCAAAATATTAACTTTGATTTCTCTCCACAGAAGCTGCCAGAACTGCTGTGCTTTTCCAGCAATTTCTGTTTTTGTTTAAGGTTTAGAGGGAAATGGAGCAAATGCAGGGAAATGGGACTAATTAGGTTTGGGATACTTGGTTGGCATGGACAAGTTGGACCAAAGGGTCTATTTCCATGTGCTTTGACTCAACATAGAGGATCAATTGGTCAATGAGGTGTGTGGGAAATGCCATGAACAGCACTGACATACCTCAAATGGTATGCTAATGTGGTGCACCTAGAAGACATAGATGGACATTGGACAGAGTTAGACAATCTAATGGAACAGATTAAAATACTGCAAAAACAAATATGAATGATGGTTGACAATAAAAAAAGTGTTTCCACAAGTGCCTCAGTGAAGAAGTTGCCGATCTCATTAGTGCAAATGGCAATTTGTAACCATCTTTTTCCAGAGTTGTGCCAGTTTGGATCAGAAGTAGCACAATTGGTTGTGGCAATTGTTAGCCCATCATAGGGTCCAAAATATATGCAGGAATTTCAGTGTTGTGTCCTCAGTCCAACCACCGTCAGACTTTATTAACATCCTTCACTCCATCACAAGGAGGAAGTGGGAATTTACAATATTTAGCTACATTTTTTTAAATTTCAAAATATACTTTATTCATGTAAATAAATCTTTGGTACTTGTACAATTTTCCATGTCGTTCATAGTTTTATACATTGCATGTCTTAACATTACAAAGAACAAATTGAATTAATCGAATTCACAGTTATCCTATGAAAGCAAATGAAACTTCTTTAACCCCCAGTTTATGGGGTTACCATTGTCCATTTGACTGTCCTGTCTCTGGGGTAGCTTGTCTACATCCCCATCGTAAGCACAAACTGCTGGACTTTCGCTGGGCTGAGGTAGCTATCCAGCTCCTCACTGGGGTCATTTACCCGCTCTGGTGTCATTGAGCCAAGGCAAGGGTCCTCACTGTCCAGTTCTGTGTCTGACAGTGGGACTGTCAGAGGATCACAGCTCTCGGTCGCCTGTAGTTGTGGGGCAGTGGGTACCTCCTGGTTCTCACTGGGTGGAGGGTGGACTTCGGGGGGTCTGTTGTTTCCTGGTTGAGAGGAAATGCCCTCCTCTTTACCGACGGCGCTCTGTCTCTTCTTCTGGTGGTGATGGCCTTCTTTGTGTCCATCTTCCCCCTCCGAAGAGCTGGCCATCCCTCCCTCGTGCAGCTGTCTTTTCCCCCTTTGCTGGGAGGCTTTGGGGGCCTGGCAAGATTTCCTCTTCCTGTTTTTAACAGGTATCCACTCCTCCGCCTGCTTGATTACCTCCTCCTCCATTTCTTCCATCTGCCCGGCTAGAGCTAGCATCAGCTGCTGTGTCTCCCCGCTGGCTGCCGCCTCCTCCACTCCAGCCTGTTCTTCTTTCTGGGTGTCACCAGACTCCGTTTCCCTGCTGTCCGGGTGGACCTTACTGGTCTTTGGGGGTCCACGGCTCACATTGCCACCTCCAGCAATCTGTGCGTAAGTGGGGCCCCCCGTCTTGGGCAGGTCTTATACATGTGGCCCGCCTCTCCGCACAGGTTGCAGCTCTTTTCTTCCTGACAGTCCTTAGTCAAGTGACCCTCCTGTTTGCAGTTCCTGCAGATGGTCACTTTGCAATCCGCCGCCACGTGTCCCGACTTCCCGCAGGTTCGGCACACTTTCGGCTGCCCTGCATATGTCAGGTAGCCTCTGCTCCCTCCAATTGCGAAGCTCGAGGGGGGGTGGAGGATGTTCCCACTATCATCAGCCCTCAGAGTTACCCTGACCTGCCGCTTACTGGTCCAGATCCCAAAGGGGTCAATCACATCAGTGGCTTCTCCCTCAACTTGAATGTACCTCCCCAGGAAGGTCAGGACATCAGCCGCTGGAACATAGGGGTTGTACATATGGATTGTAACAACCCAATTCCTCTGTGCAGGAAGCACACACAATGGGGTCGCCCACAAGATGGAAAACAGCGGCTCCCCTTCCTTCTCCTTGAAGACCTTCAGGAGCTGTTCGCACTGCTTCACGCTTCTGAAGGTCACATCAAAGTAGCCTGCCCCAGGGAAATCCTGCAGGCAGTACACATCCTTTTTTTTATTTCAAAAATATACTTTATTCATAAAATGATTTGATGGTCTGTACATTTGATCATGCCATACATATGTCCACATTTACAAACACAGATTCGAATTTATCCTTGTCATTTACAATCCTGTGCATTTTTCAATCTTGTACATATACATATATTTGGCTGAGGCATCAGCAGAGCCCAAAAAAAACGTCCGCATGGGCCCCCTGTTCTTCTTTAGGCAGGCCGATCTTACACGGTGGTCTTTCCCCACCGCGCCTTGGCAGCAGCTGCCCCAAGCTTCAGCGCGTCCCTCAGCACGTAGTCTTGGACCTTGGAATGTGCCAGTCTGCAACACTCGGTCGGGGTCAACTCCTTCAGCTGGAAGATCAACAGGTTTCGGACCGTCCAGAGAGCGTCCTTCACCGAGTTGGATCCTCCAGGCGCAGTTAATGTTCGTCTCGGTGTGAGTCCCGGGGAACAGGCCGTAGAGCACGGAGTCCCGCGTCACGGCGCTGCTCGGGACGAACCTCGACAAGCACCACTGCATTCCTCTCCAGACTTCCTCTGCATAGGCACATTCCAGAAGGAGGTGTGTGACAGTCTCGTCCCCCCCGCAGCCACTTCGAGGGCAGCGTGCGGTGCGGCAGAGAGTCCTGGAGTGCATAAAGGATCTCACAGGCAGAGCCGTTCTCACCACCAGCCAAGCCACGTCTTGGTGCTTGTTGGAAAGTTCTGGCAATGAGGCATTCTGCCAAATGGCTTTGACAGTCTGCTCAGGGAACCGCTCGACAGGATCCGCCCTCTCCTTTTCCCGAAGCGTCTCAAGGACGCTACGTGCTGACCACTTCCTGATGGACTTGTGGTCAAAGGTGTTTTTCCTCATAAATTTCTCCACGAAGGACAGGTGATACGGAACGGTCCAACTACTCGGAGCGTTCCGCGGCAGCGAGGCCAGGCCCATCCTTCGCAACACCGGGGACAGGTAGAACCTCAGTACGTAGTGACACTTGGTGTTTGCATACCGGGGATCCACGCACAGCTTGATGCAGCCACACACAAAGGTGGCCATCAGGGGGAGGGTGGCATTGGGCGTGTTTTTTCCCCCATTGCACCGGTCTTTGTACATAGAGTCTCTTCGGACCCGGTCCATCTTTGATCTCCAAATGAATTGGAAGATGGCCCGGGTGACTGCGGCGGCACAGGTCCTGGGGATAGGCCAGACCTGTGCCACATATAGCAATACTGAGAGTACCTCACACCTGATGACCAGGTTTTTTCCCGCGATGGAGAGCAACCGTTGCCCCCATCTGCCTAGTTTCTGTCTCATCTTCCTGAGCGATCACATCCGCTGCAGCTAACCCATAGCATCCCAACAGTACCTTCTTAATAAACAGGGTGTGGTCGAGTGGTGTACGATCCTCAATCTTCTTCACAGTCACCCTGACTGTGTTTCGAACCCCCTGCCCAAGGCTGCAGGCAGCTGTTGAGGCCATAGCTCCGAGGTTGGCTGGTCCCTGAATTGGCGTTAGGCCGAAGCCAGCATGAAGATCCACCAAGAGCAGGTCGGCACAACCAAACGATCCTCCAACGTCCAATCACAATCCAGCGATGATCTCTGCACTAGCTCTGATGACTCGCAACTCGACACCTGTCCTGATAAGAACAGACACTTGATCTTAGCTAAGAGGCCGAGAAGCGATGGTGATCATGGTATCTCCCCTGCCAGGTAAGTACCGACACAGTCAAAGATTGCACTCGTTCAGCCAATCAATACTGTGGCTACAATATTTACCTACATCCCCAGCTCCACAGATAACTTATTCTATGCCTGTATGCAACAAGACCCAGACAATATTCAGGCTAGTGCCAAGCAGTAGCACATCTCATTTGTGTCAAACAAGTGTCCGGTCATAAGAGTCTTCTGATTACCACAGTAAATTGTGTACCTTCTCTGATTGGTGTAGTGAATACTGTGTCCTCTCTGATTGGCTGTAAAAACAGACTTCTTTTCTTGATATTGTGCTCTTCCAGCACCACTAATCCAGTATTTGGTTTTCAGCATCTGCAGTCATTGTTTTTACCTTCTTTTCTTGATTGGCTACAGTTAAATAGTGCTTGTTCTGTGATTAGCTGTAGTAATAAGTCTTCCCCTTTTGATTGGCTACAGCAAACCAAGTTCCCTTTCGACTGTTAAAAATCACACAACACCGATTATAGTCCAACAGGTGGTTGTCACCTGATGAAGGAGCAGTGCTCCGAAAGCTAGTGCTTCCAATTAAACCTGTTGGACTATACCTCGTGTTGTGTGATTTTTAACTTTGTACACTCCAGTCCAACATCTCCAAATCATGACTGCCTTTCCCACTGGTTACAGTGAAGAGTCGACCCTGACTGATCGGTGGCTGTGATTAGTACTTTCTCCCTGTCCCTCTGAATTTTGTAAACATTGCTCCCACTTCGCTTTGCTGCAGTAATCCCTAGGTGAAAGTGAGGACTGCGGATGCTAGAGATTAGAGTTGAGAGTGTGGTGCTTTTCACAGCAGGTCAGGCAGCATCCGAGGAGCAGGAAAATCAACGGGCAAAAGCCCTTCATCAGGAATGAGGCTGGGAGCCTCGGAGTTGGTGAGATAAATGGAAGGGGTGTGAAGCTGGGGGAAATGTGGCTGAGGTAAATGGAGGTGGGGATAATGCTGATAGGTCGGAGGAGAGGGTGGACCGGATGGGTGGGAAGGAAGATGGACAGGTAGGACAGGTTATGAGGGCAGTGCTGAGCTGGAAGGTTGGAACTGGGATGAGGTGGGGGGAGGGGAAATGAGGAAATTGGTGAAACTGCAGTATTCCCTGTCTGATTAACTACTAACTTATTCATTAAAAGGGGCTTTGCTGGCTGAGTCAGCAATCATGATGCTGTTTAGGAAGCAGTTGCAAGGCTTTGACCAGATGACCCTTAAGGAACAATATTATAATTCCAAATCAGGGTGGTGAGTGGCTTGAAGGTAGTCTTGCAAGTGGTGCTGTTCCCATGTATCTGCTGCCCTTGCTGAATGGCTTGCTGTAGGATTCCTCACCTCTGACCTTTCCTGATAGCCACAGTATTAACATGGTTAATCCAGTACAGTTCCCGATCAATTGTAAACCCCTGGTCCTCACTTTCCACTCCACAAATCACCGGATACAGTGCGTTATCCTCCACCATTTCAGCCACCTACAGTCAGACCCCTCCACCAAAAATATATTTCCCTTCCCACCCCTATCTGTGTTCTGCAGAGACTATTCCCCCTGCAACTTCTTCATTAGGTTCACATCCCCACCAACCCACCCTCTACTCCCAGCAGCTTCCCCTGCCTCTGCATGAGATGTAAAACGTGCACCCACACCTCCCCCCCTCATCTCCATCCAAGGCCCTAAAGGATCATTTCAAATCTCGTGGAGATTTTCCTGCTCATCTATCCACCCGGTCGACTGCATCCGTTGCTCTCAATGTAACCGCCTCTACATCAAGGAGACAGGACGCCAACGCATTCAGGGAACGCGTTCAGGACGCCAAGTTCAGGGAACATCTCTGGTCCGCACACACCAGACAACCACACCCCACTGCCCTGTGGCTAACCACTTCAAATCCCCCTCACACACCCCTAAGGACATACAAATCCAGGCCTCCTCCACCACCAAATCAAAGCCACCTGCCAACAGGAGGAAGAACACCTCACCTTGAGACCCTACGACCGCATGGCATCAACATTGACTTCATTTGTTTCCAAGTCTCCCCTGACCCCACCAAATCTCAGATCTAACCCTCCAATCGACACTGCTTTCTTGACCTGTTCTTCCTCCTTCCCACCTCTCCGCTCCACCGACCCCACCAATCAATTACCTTCTAACTGCATCCACCTATATAGTCATAGAGATGTACAGCATGGAAACAGACCCTTTGGTCCACCCCGTCCATGCCGACCAGATATCCCAACCCAATCTAGTCCCACCTGCCAGCACCCGGCCCATATCCCTCTAAACCCTTCCTATTCATATACCCATCCCAATGCCTCTTAAATGTTGCATTTGTACCAGCCTCCACCGCATCCTCTGGCATCACCCACCAGCCCGTCCCCATCCTCCTACTTATCTCTCAACCCCCTTCCCCCTCCACATTCCTGATGGAAGGGCTTATGCCCAAACAGCTTTCTTGCTCTTGGGATGCTGCCTGACCTGCAGTGTCTTTCCAGCTCCTCGCTTTTTTTTGACTCTCTCTCTGATTGGCTGCAGCGGTGAACAGCCCCCTCTCTGATTGGCTTCAGACATGGATGGTTTCCCTCCCCCACCTCTGATTGGCTGCAACGTAAAACTGTATCCCCCCCCTCCCCCAAAACCACCCTCTCTGTTTGCTGTAAGGGGGTGTACAGCACACCCCCTCTCTGATTGGCTCCAGCGTGTGGACAGCACACATCCCTCTCTGATTGGCTGCAGGGATGGACCGCCCAGCCCTCTCTCATTGGCTGCAGTGGAGATCAGCCCCCTTCCTGATTCGCTGCACGGGTGAACAGCCCCCTCCGTGATTGGCTGCAGTGGTTACCTGCCCCCTACAGGCTGCAGGGGTGAACACCCCTCTCCCGGATTTGGGCTGAGGGGTGCACGGCACATCCGCTCTCTGACTGGTTGCAGCCGAGACCAGCCCTTTCCCTGATTGGCCGATTGTGGACGGAGCCCCTTTTCCTATTGGCCGTTGGGTAGCGGCACTGCGCTTCTCCGATTGGTCGGTGTTGAAGCGCGCGTGGCCGCCGATTGGGCGGTATGAGTCTGCGCTGATTGGTGGCGGTTGAACGGCTCTCGGTCCCCGCGTGGAGGGTGAGTTGGTGTCGGAATTGGCGGCGGGAGCGTTACTCTCCCCCCCTCCCTCACAATCGCGCGCCTGCTGGGCCCCGAGACGGTACCCCCCCCCGCGGTTAGTGCTTCATGAGGGGCTGAACGTTCCGGTGAATGAATTGTTCCCCGAGTAAAGGCAGGGGGCAGCCGGTTGTGATGGTGTCCGAGACTTGAAGCAGCTGGATTTTCCTCAGGCGCCGGAGACTTCAATCCCCAAAACTGGACCATTGAGTCAGGCAGGGCATTCCCTCTTGTGTGTCTCACTCAAACCTCACAGAGAAAGTTCAACAACCTGAGGGGACTGGACACTGCAGATGGGGAGGTCAAAGGTCAAAGGTCGAGAACCATTGCTAAATTGGCCATACTAAATTGTCCATTAGTCAGGTGTATTAGTCAGGGGAAATAAGATTAGATTAGATTACTTACAGTGTGGAAACAGGCCCTTCGGCCCAACAAGTCCACACCGCCCCGCCAAAGCGCAACCCACCCAGACCCCTACATCTACATCTACCCCTTACCTAACACTACGGGCAATTTAGCGTGGCCAATTCACCTAACCTGCACATCTTTGGAGTGTGGGAGGAAACCGGAGCACCCGGAGGAAACCCACGCAGACACGGGGAGAATGTGCAAACTCCACACAGAGAGTCGCCTGAGGCGGGAATTGAACCCGGATCTCTGGCGCTGTGAGGCAGCAGTGCTAACCACTGTGCCACCGTGCCGCCCACAATGCAGTGCAATAGGTTGGGGAATGGGTCGGTGTGGACTTGTTGGACCAAATGTCCTGTTTCCACACTGTATGGGTCCGTGATGCCGACTAGACGCTCCAGCTACAAGATCAGAAGCAACATGACATGGCGCAAGGCTCTGCTGCAAACACGGGGCGAATTGTGAGGAGTGCAGATGCTGGAGATCAGAGTCGAGAGAGTGTGGCGCTGGAAAAGCACAGCAGGTCAGGCAGCATCCGAGGAGCAGGAGTATCGACGTTTCGGGAAAAAAAACCCCATCATCAGGATGCTGCCTGACCTGCTGCGCTTTGCCAGCGCCACACTCTTGAGCCTGCTCTAACCACATTGAGTGTTCAGGATGTGGATTGCACAGCCTGAAAGTGGAAGATTCAACTTCATCATTCACATGGAAACCGGTTCGAGTGTCTGGAAAGGAACAAACAATTGTGTTGGGCCGTAGGGATCTTAAAAAGTGGGTGGGGTTTGACGCTTGGTGAATCGCTCTTGCAAAGGGCCAGCACAAACATGATCAGCTGAATGGCCTCCTGTGCTGTAACCTATCTGCATTTCACTCAACTACAGTACCTGATGTTGTAGGGTGGCTGTTTTCTAAGCTAAATCCAGGGCGACACAGCCCTACAGCTACAAATAGCACCCGATGATCGCAGACTGCATTCTGTCGTTGTCACTTTGGTGGTCAGCAGTCCTGACGACTCCCAAGATTTTAGTTACAGGTCCATTTCTTCTTCAACCAAGTTTCACAGAAATTATTGCGCACAATCTGGAGGTTTTCCAGAAATAGGGTGGGGTGAAAAATTTTGAAAATGTGCAGCATGAGGCGAGTGTCGACACAAGACAATCTCAGTGTAAGTTGAAGTTGTTCAGCGAGCATGTCTTTCTAGTGTTTTAAATTTGGATACTGACATATCTCCCACCTGATTGCCAGACACATCTGTTCACTTTAGTACCAACCACAGGTTGGATGAAGATAACCTGACTCCTAATTTGAGTCATACAGTCATAGATATGTACAGCATGGATTCCTGAAGAAGGGCTTATGCCCGAAATGTCGATTCTCCTGCTCCTCGGATGCTGCCTGGCCTGCTGTGTTTTTCCAGCACCACACTTTTCAACTCCTAATTTGAGTCCTACATTTTAGTGTTTTCATTGAGGAGTGGATTTTGTGAATTTGGCACTCTCCTGGGGGCATTATTTGGCCAAAGCCATAAGCGTTCAGTCAGAACCTGTTCTTAGAAATCAGGAATGTGTAGTTTTCTGATAAAATATACACTCCCCATCCAAAGTCAGAAATCTGAAAAAAACAAAGCAAAAGTCCAGAGTCATTAGGAAAACAAATCTGTTTTGCTGGCTGTGGAACCTTGTTGCAAAGTCTGGTGGTCAATCAGGATAATTCACCAGCTTTCAAATATCTTGGAAAGTTCCAAGGAGGTAATAATGTGTAATTAAAAGCTTAGGGTTGTTCCCAATTTAAATGGATGTCAAAGCGAGAATAGAATTGACGCTAGTATTAGTACTGTGTAAGATAAAATAGTGGACAATCCTTACTATGTAATTTACTTTCATAAATAGGCAACAAAACCAGAAATTGCAGCAGGAACTCAGCAGGTTCTGGCAGCATCTGTGGAATTCATGTGGGGAAGTATTGGGAATGGAGGAGGAGTTAACCAGAGTGTCCTGGAGAGAATGGCCAGAGAGTCATAGAGATGTACAGCATGGAAACAGACCCTTTGGTCCAACTCGTCCATGCCGACCAGATATCCCAACCCAATTTAGTCCCACCTACCAGCACTCGGCCCATATCCCTCCAAACCCTTCCTATTCATATACATTTTCAAATGCCTTTTAAATTTTGCAATTGTACCAGCCTCCACCACTTCCTCTGGCAGCTCATTCCATATATGCACCACCCTCTGTTTGAAAAGTTGTCCCTGAGGTATCTTTTATATTTTTACTCTATCACCCTAAACCTATGCCCTCTGGTTCTGGATTACCCCACCTCAGGAAAAAGACTTTGTCCATTGATCCTATCCATACCCTTCATGATCTGAGAAACCTCTATAAGGTCACCCCTCAACCTCTGATGCTTCAGGGAAAACAGCTCCAGCCTATTCAACATCTCCCTATAGCTCACATCCTCCATCCTGGCACCATCCTTGTAAATATTTTGTGAACCCTTTCAAGTTTCACAACATCTTTCCAATAGGAAGGAGACCAGAATTGCATACAATATTCCAACAGTGGCCTAACCAATGTTCTGTACAGCCGCAAAATGACCTCCCAACTCTTGTACTCAATACTCTGACCAATAAAGGAAAGCATACCAAATGCCTTCTTCACTATCCTATCTACCTGCGACTCCACCTTCAAGGAGCTATGAACCTGCACTCTAAGGTCTCTTTGTTCAGCAACGCTCCCTAGGATCTACCATTAAGTGTATAAGTCCTGCTAAGATTTGCTTTCCCAAAATGCAACACCTCGCATTTATCTGAATTAAACTCCATCTGCTACTTCTCAGCCCACTGGCCCATCTGATCAAGATCCCATTGTAATCTGAGGGAACCTACTTCGCTGTCCACAACACCTCCAATTTTGGTGTCATCTGCAAACTTACTAATTGTACCTCTTATGTTCACATTCAATTAATTTATATAAATGATGAAAAGTAGTGGACCCAGCACCAATCCTGTGGCATTCCACTGGTCAAAAGCCTCCAGCCGGAAAAACAGCCCTCCACTACCCCCCTCTGTCTTCTACCTTTGAATCAGTTCTGTATCCAAATGGCTAGTTCTCCCTGTATTCCATAAGATCTAACCTTGCTAACCAGTCGCGCATGGGGAACCTTGTCAAATGGCTTACTGAAGTCCATAGAAATGATGTCTACAGCTCTGCCCTCATCAATCCTCTGTTACCTTTTCAAAAAAATGCAAGTTTGTAAGACATGATTTCCCACGTACATAGTCATGTTGATCATCCCTAATCAGTTCTTGCCTTTCCAAATACATCTAAGTCCTGTTCCTCAGGATTCCTTCCAACAATGTGCTCACTACCGACATCAGGCTCACTGGGCTGTAGTTCCCTGGCTTGTCCTTACCACCTTTCTTAAATAGTGGTACCACATTAGCCAACCTCCAGTCTTCCTTTTTCTTAATCAAACCCTTAACATCTCTAGTCATCCAGCATTCCCTACACCTACCAGCCTTTCCTTTCACCCAACTGGAATATAGTGTCTCTGGACTCTCATTATCTCACTTCTGAAGGCTTCCCATTTTCCGGCCATCCCTTTACCTGCGAACATCTGCCCCCAATCAGTTTTTGAAAGTTCTTGCCGAATATCATTAAAATTAGCCTTCCTCCAATTTAGAACTTCAACTTTTAGATCTGGTCTATCCTTTACCATCACTATTTTAAAACTAATAGAATTATGATCGCCTAATATCATTAAAATTAGCCTTCCTCCAATTTAGAACTTCAACTTTTAGATCTGGTCTATCCTTTACCATCACTATTTTAAAACTAATAGAATTATGATCGCCTAATATCGTTAAAATTAGCCTTCCTCCAATTTAGAATTTCAATTTTTAGATCTGGTCTATCCTTTACCATCACTATTTTAAAACTAATAGAATTATGGTCGCTGTCCCCAAAATGCTTCCCCACTGACACCTCAGTCACCTGCCCTGCCTTATTTCCCAAGAGTAGGTCAAGTTTTGCACCTTCTGTAGTAAGTACATCCACATACTGAATCAGACAATTTTCTTGTACATACTTAATAAATTCCTCTTCATCTATACTCTTAACAGTATGGTAGTCCCAGTCTATGTTTAGAAAGTTAAAATCTCCTACCATATCCACCCTATTATTCTTACAGATAACTGAAATCTCCTTACACATTTGTTTCTCAATTTCTTGCTGACTGTTAATGGGTCTATCATACAATCCAAACAAGGTGATCATCCCTTTCTTATTTCTCAGTTCCACCCAAATAACTTCCCTGGATGTATATGCAGGAATATCCTCCGTCAGTACAGCTATAATGCTGTCCGTTATCAAAACTGCCACTCCCCCTCCTGTCTTGCCTTCCTTTCTATCCTTCCTGTAGCATTTGTATCCTGGAACATTAAGCTGCCAGTCCTGTCCATCCCTGAGCCACATTTCTCTAATTGCTATGATATCCCAGTCCCATGTTCCTGACCATGCCTTGAATTTATCTGCCTTCCCTGTTAGGCCTCTTGCACTGAAATAAATTCAGTTAAATTTATACATCGCACCTTGTTCTCTGCTTTGTTCCTGCCTGCCCTGACTGTTTGACTTGCTCCTTTTCTCAACTGTACCAGTATCAGATTGATGTCTTTTCTCACTATCTCTTTGGGTCCCACCCCCACCTTACTAATTTAAATCCTCCCGAGCAGCTCTAGCAAATCTCCCTGCTAGTATATTAGTCCCCTTCCAATCCAGGTGTAATCCATCCTTCTTGTACTGGTTACTTCTACCATGGAAGAGATTGCAGTGATCTAAAAATGTGAATTCTTCTCCCATATACCAGCTACTCAGCCATGTATTCATCTGCTCTATCCTCCTATTCCTACCATCACTAGCTTGTAGCACCAGGAGTAATCCAGATATTACTACCCTTGAGGACCTCCTTTTTAAGTTCCTGCCAAACCTTCTATATTCTCCCTTCAGAATCTCATCCTTTTCCCTTCCTATCTCGTTGGTTCCAATGTATGCAATAACCTCCTTCTGGTCCCTCTCCCCTTTGAGAACATTCTGCACCCTGTCTGAGATATCCTTGATCCTGGCACCAGGCAGGCAACACACCATTCTGATTTTTCGCTGCTGGCTACGTCCGTCTGTACCTCTGACTAGAGAGTCCCTTAACACAAGCGAATGCTTGGAATCCGACGTACCCCTCATTGCATTAGAGCCTGTCTTGATATCAGAAACTCGACTGTTAGTGCTACATTCCCTGAGAATCCATCACCCCCTACATTTTTCGAAACAGCACATTTGTTTGAAGTGGGGATAGCCACAGAAGATTCCTGCACTACGTGCCTGCCTCTCTTACCTTTCGTGGAGTTAACCCATCTATGTGACTGTATCTACAGCTTTTCTCCCTTCTTATAACTGCCATCCATCACATCCCCTTGGTCTTGTAAATTCCTCATTGCCTCTAACTGTTGCTCCAAACGAATCATTTGATCTGATAGGATTCGCAACTAATGGCATTTATTGCAGATATAACCCTTAGTAACACGTAAACTCTTCCTAAACTCCCACATCCAACAAGAAGAGCATATCACTCTACTAAAGGGCATTTTTGCTTCTTCCAATCTACAGACCCAGAAAATAACACCGTCTTATTCCTCTACAAAACACTGCTGCAGGCTAACTTAATACTTATGACTTAAGAGACATATCTCAATAAAACATATAATCAAGAAAGAGCCTACTCTACTCACTATTGTGGATTTACAGCAAGGCTGTACTTAAAACTACTCACTTATCTGTTTCTGTGCTGTGACCTCTCCCAAACAGGTTCCTCCAAGATCAGTTGTGAATTTCACTGTTTGTTAAGTTTTCTTGGACATACTCCGATGTCCAGCGATACATGAATTCAAGCAGCAAAGGCAGTAACTGCGCAGGTTCACTGCTCTGTCAGTTAGCAGTATGGGTTTCTTTCTCACTCTTTCTTCTGCCTATTGTCTGTCCTTCTCCCTTTTAAAAGTGCTGTTGTCTTGACTCTTTTTTTCCTCCAAAACAATGCAACAGCATATAAAACAGTAATTCCTGCTCCTGGAATTCGAGGAAACCTCCATCACCTAAAATACCCAAAAAAAGGAGCAGCCTGTTAAAGCCAGAAAGTTTTCCTGTCCTCCATCTTGGATTACCCAGAAATGTGAGGATTGATTTTTGCATTGAGGACCTGTGCTGTTGGTAGAAGAGTGGAGGGAAAGTTTTTGGAGGGAGTTGAAAATTAAAAGTGTGTGTGCTCGGAAGGTAGGATGAACTTCATGTATACCAGCTAATCCCTCCAAACCCTAGAGCTGAACCTCCTCTCTGTTGTGAGTGCTGTTAGTAAAACTATATATCAGTGGCTTGGTGCAGTGTGACATCATATACCAGCTGGGGAGGATGGGTTTGAGCACTGAAACAAAGCATACTTTTATTCCAAATGTCAATTGGACAATATGTCAGATGATTGAGCTATAATTGCTACTTTGTTGTCAGTGAATGAAACTAGATTTGGAGGAAACAACTGAGCTTGAATATTTTAGCTGGTGAGTTTATGCAAAACCTGAAGTTTAGATTTGTTACAAATCTGCATTGTGGCCTCTTGTATTTATTGAAGTGGCACTTCCTTTGCAGAGACAATGAAATGTTTGGACTTGGCATTCTTCAAACCTGGTGAAAGTGATAGATTTTAAGGCATGTCTTAAAAGCAGGAGTGGTATAGAGGTTTTAAGACAGAATTCCAGAGCTTTAGGGCCTTTGCAGCTGAAACATGTCTACCAATAGCAAAGTGACTAAAATCATGATGTTAAAGAGCCTAGATTTGTAAATATCACAGAGAATTACAGAGCCAAAGCAGTTACAGAATTTGGTTCTGAAGAAGGGTCACTGGACCTAAAATGCTAACTTTGCTTTTTTTCCACAGATCTCGCCAGGCCTGCTGAGTTTCTCCAGCAATTTCTGTTTTTTGCTTCAGATTTCCAGCATCCACAGTCTTTATTGTAGGGAAACCAAGCGTTATTGTTAATTATTTGCAGTGCACTGGCGCTGAAATGAAGGGCCAAATGACCTCTTTCTATGTTATAGAACTTGACAATCTAGGAAGGGCATCAGTAAATGTTATTTTAGAGTTCTTGTGCAACTGTTGCAACAGCAAACAAACCTGAACCTTCACACACAATCCGTGAATGATTATACAAGATTGTTGAAACATTGTTTAGAGTGGCGATTAAACAATTTAGAGAACCTTGGTTGTTAATTGACATAAGTTCCAGGCGTCATCATTACTCTCGTGTGATTTTTGTTGCAGCAGAAATCCTTACTGGAAAAAGGCTTTTCAATTATGGCAAATATCATTGGTAACACCTCAGACAGGTGGGAAACTCATACTGCAATGCTGGTGGAACCCCTCAGTACCAATGATCCAGAGGTATGTTAGAAAACAAAATTATCTTGTCAATTTTTCTTTATGAAGTAATTTGTTTTTCAAAACCAATCTCCTATCAGTAGGCTAAGCCATGCCCCAGTACCAGTACAATGCAGTACAGACTCAAAAATCGTTCGGCACCAGAGTTTAGAGGTTATAACTATGAGAAAATGCTAAACAGGCTGGCCTTTCTCTAGAAATCAGAAATCTGAGAAGTGACTTGTTACAGATCATTGACATTGTGAAGGGATTCCTTAGAATAGACATAGAGAAGATGTTTCCACTTATGGGTGTGTTTGGAAAATCACTAATAAATTCAGTAAAGAATTCAGGAGAGACTTTTTTTTCCAAAAAGCTGATACAAAATAGAACTTGTTACCACAAGGATTAGTTGAGACAAATAACATTGATACGTTTAAGGAGAAATTAGATAATCACATGAAGGAGAAAGGAATAGACAAAGTTATGAAGAGGATCTGAATTAGAGTAGAAGGAAGCTTGCATGGACCGTAAATGGCAGCATGGACTAGTTGGGATGAATGACCTGTTTCTGTGCAGTATATTCTGTGAAACATAGAGTAGATGGGACCTTAAACTAAGAAGTGTGGTGAAGGGTAAAAATATTCAAATCAAGGTACATTCAGGTGCCCTAAGAGTAAAGACAAGACTAAGGAGCAAGAATGTGATTTGGGTAAAATCTCACAAGTTGTGTCAGAAAGGTTAAACCATGATGATAGGACATTGGTGATAATACTATATAATGGAAAATAGTAAAAAATTGCATTTGATGGTACTGTGTCTAATGGAAGGTGCAGTTATTGCAAGATAGATGATGGCATTAAAAAAAAGCAAGAAATTATAAACCAGCTAGCCTGACATTTGCAGTATAGAAAATGCTAGATTCCATTATAAAAAGGATAGAATAGAGTCAATATGGATTTAGAAAAGGTAAATCCATGCTTGACAAAAATACTTGAATTTTTCAAGGATATAACTTGTAGAGTTGATAAAGAAAAGCCAATGCATGTGGTTTACTTGGACTTTCAGAAGGCTTTTGATAAGATAAGACGTCGAGATTGGCATATAAAATTAAAGTGCGTAGGATTGGGGGTAGTGTACTAACATGAACAGAGAACTGGTTGACAGACCGGAAGAAAGGAGTAGCAAGAAGCAGGTCATTTTCTGGGTGGCAACCAGTGACGGCTCACATACCACAGGGATCAGTACTTTGACTCCAGCCATTTGCAATATATAATCAATGATTTAGATGAGCGAACTAAATTAAATAACTCCAAGTTTACAGCCAATACAAAGTTGGCTGGGATGGTGAACTGTGAGCTAGATACAGCCTTGCTTCGGTGTGATTTGGTCAAGTTGAGCGAGTGGACAAATGTATGACAGATAATATGGATAAACATGAGATAACAAAAACAGGGAGGCAGATTATTATCTGAATGGTGATCGACTGGGTAAGGGGTGATGCAATGAGACCTGGGTGTCCTGTACACCAATAGTTGAAAGTAACATGCAGGTGAAGCAGGCAGTGAAGAAAGCAAGTGGTATGTTGGCCTTTATAGCAAAGGGGCCTGCAATTATGCGGGGCATTGGTGAGAATAAAACTGGAGTATTGTGTGCAGTTTTGGATCTCCTTATCTGAGGAAGGATGTTCATCTTTCGGAGGTAGTATCATGAAAGTTAACCAGACTGATTCTTGGGATGGCAGCAGTAATATATGGGAAGAGAGTGGATCAGTTAGGACGATATATCAGTTTTGAAGAATGATGGGCAATCTCATAGAGAACATCAAAATTGCTTACAGGACTAGATAGGTTATACATAGGAAGGATATTCCCAGTGACAGGAGTGTTAACAGCCAGGAGTCACAGTTTAAAGATATGGGACACACCATTTAGGACTGAGGCAAGGAAAAATTTCTTCAGAGAATGGTGCATCTGTGGAATTCTCTTCTGCAGAAAACAATTGTGGCCAAAACATTGAATATTTTCAAGAAGGAATTAGATATAGTTCTAAGATCAATGGGATCAAAGGGCATGGGGAGAAAGTGGGTACAATGACAAACAGCTGTGATATCGAATGGTGAAGCAGGCTTGAAGGGCAGAATGGCATACTCCTGCTCCCATGCTCTATATTTAAATGATCTATTGGTGTTATTGACTCTAAGTAAATATTTAAATAAATAAGTAAATAAATAAATGAACAAACATAATAAAAGGTGTGAGAGTTTAAAAAAAAACTAGGAAAAATAGGAAAGGAGATTGTGGAGTAAAGGATCAGATGAGGCAGTGGATAAAAAATATTTTGGTCCAGAAAACCAGGATATAGACAGTATAATTGGAATTAAGAAACTACAAATGGCAGAAAACATTGGCGGCTGTAGTTTATCAGCCTACTAACAGTAACCAACATTTCAGACAGTGTAAGTCTGGAAAATAGAGGAGCGTGTGACAAGAGTTGTGTAATTATTGTGAAACGCTTAGTTTTCACCTAAACTGAACAAACTACAATGGAAAATAGTAGTTTGGAGTCATGAGTTATGGAATGCATACAAGACACAGTATCACCCTCGCCAATTTGCCAACCTCACAGTCGTTTGTCACTTGGTTGCGTGTTAATTGGCTAAGGGTGGAACTTCTAACTCTATTTGGACACAAAATCTTATCTTAGCCACTGGTCATGTGACTAGCCAGCAGATCGAGAATCCCAGGTTCGAGTGCTGGAATTTCAGCCAGTCCCCAAATTGTAAGAACTAATGCTGGCCAAACTGAAGGCAGGTTCAGGGTACTCACAGAGTCTGGCTGACAGCCCCAGTGAGGAAGTTGGAGGTGCTGAATGTGTGAGGCTAGAGGAAGAGATAAAGGCGATATGCCCCTGGCGAATGCCACCAGTCGGAACACAGGTCTCGGAAGGAGCTACCATCCTTGCCTATGCAGCTAAAACTGCTGGACAACCCACTTGATGTGAACCTCTCTCATACGGTAAGAATAGCAGGGGTGGGTGGAGACACCCAAGTGCCCATCATTTGACTACTTAAGGGCCTCAATAAGCCTAAGGGTGAATGGGTTACCTAGGCCTCCACCTCCCCATGTGAAAAGGGACATAAGTCAGGAGTGCACAGTTAAACAGCGGCAGGCTGAGTGCTGAATTTTGTGAGCCCTATACTTTTAAACCCACTGATGGGGCGCTGTAATGTTCTACCCAATCAGTAGAGGAACCTGCAAGAGACAAATGATTTTGCATCTATCATTGCATGATAAGTCATTTAAAATTTAGACGTAAAGATATTTCTTATGAATGTCTGGAATTTTCCACCCCAGAGAGTTGTGGAGGCAAGATCACTTCATTTAAAGAGGAGGAAGGCAGATTTTTGAGCTGGCAGGATATTGAGGATATTGAACTGTCATGAAAGAGAAGTTGAGGCCTGAGTTAAATCAGCCATGATCTTGTTGAATGGAGGGATCAGATAGCCTAATCTTGCTCTCATTTCTTATGTACCTATGAAACAATGTGCAAGGTTTTGGACAAAAGACTGGAGATTGGCACTAAATGCAGTGCAGAGACAATGTACCAAAGCCTCCTTGTGTGATGGAATACTTTCCGCTTGTCTGGATGAGTCCAACAACACTCAAGAAGCTTGACACGATCCACAGTCCACAAGTGGACAAAGCAGTCTGCTTGATTGGCATCCATAAACATGCAGTGCTTCCAGCACTGACACTCAATAACAGCAGTGTGTACTATTTATTAGATGTACTGCAGAAATTCACCAATGTTCCTTAAGTGGCAACTTCCAAACACACAACCACTGTCATCTGGAAGGACAGGGGGAACTAATACGTGGGAACACCACCACCTGTATGACCCATTCCAAGTCTCTCACCATCCTGACTTGGAAATATATCGCCTTTCTTTAAGTGTTACTAGGCTAAAGTGCCTTAGAAGCTGCCAAGCAGTTTGGACTAGCTAAGTGAGTGGGCAACTCCCAAGGCTGTAGAATGGTCCCCATTGTTTGGAAGGTAATAAGTGTAACCCTAACTGTTCAAGAAAGAAGGGAGTGAAGATTTAGGAAAACTTTGACCAGTTGTCCTGACATATTGTCTGGAGTTTAGAAGAGTGAGACGCAAAAGTCTTATTGAATAGTAAAAAAACTCTGAAGGGGCTTGATAGAGTAAAAGCTGAGACATAACTTTTGCTAACTAGTGAAATGAAAACAAGAGCACGGTCTTAGAAAAGGGGCTGATCACTTGGGATTGAGATGAAGGTAAATTACTTCACTCCATAGAATCCACAGAATTCTCTGCTCCAGAGGTTTAAGGATGCTGTATCTTTGAAAATATTTATGACTGTGACAAGCAGACTTCCAGTGAGTAAGGGATATTTAGACTGAAGGGTGGATTTGAAGCTCATGATCAACCATCATCTTGTAGAATGGTAAAGCAAGATTGACAGACTGGTCCTAATCTTGCTTCTTGTGTTTCCTATTTCTCACAAGTGGATGAAACACTATAATCTATTAATAAGGACATGGGAAATTAGCATTAGACAAAACACAATCTGATTAAACCAAGTCAGTATAGTTTTATGAAAGCGAAATTATGTTTGACAAATCTAATAGAGCTTTTTGAGAGTAGGGTAGATAAAAGGAACCAGTAGATGTGGTACATTTGGATTCTTAAAGACAGGACAAAATTCCACAGAAGAGTTATTGCACGTCTTAAAGGCTCAAGTGATTGTGGTAGTATATTAGCATGTATTATAGATTGATGAACAGTCAGAAACAGGGAGTTGTAATAACCAGTCATTTTTGTGATGGCAGGTGTTAATTTGTGGAGTGCTGAAAGGTCAGCGTTTAGACTTTCGTTATTTATAGTCTTTCTCAATGATTTGGTAAAAGAACGAAGTGTAATATATCCAAGTTTGCTGATGATTCACAGTGAGTGAGGATATAAACTGTGCAGAGCACACAGAGGATGCTGGGAGCTTTGGACCAGTTAAGAGATTGAACAAGACGGTAGTAGATGGAGTATAATGTGCTTAGAGGATTGCAGAAACAGGTTTTTTAAAAAAATAAGACTGGTAAATGATGCTTAGTGACAGGGGTGTCTATTCAAAAGAAACAAAAGTAATATGTAGGTACAAATAATTAGAACGATAAATGGTTTGCTAGCCTTCATTGCAAAGAGATTGAAGAAAGGAGGTTTTGTTGAAATTGTATAATGCTTTGGTGAGATCACATCTGAAATATTTTGGAACCCATCAGCTGAAGGAAGAATATACTTGTTTTAGAGGGAATTCAACAAAGGGGTTCAGTAGATTGTTTCTTGGAATGAGTGGAATACCCTATGTGAAGAGGTTGAGTAGAATGGACTGATGCTATCTACCTTGGAAGCCTGAGGTGTGATCGCATTCAGACAAAGCACTTTGAGGTAGGGGTGAAAAGCTACTTTCCCTTGCTGAGGTGTCAACAGTTATCATAATCAAACTATTTTGGACTGTGATGAGGAGAAATTTCTTCATTCAGAAGGTTGGGAATCTTTAAAATGATCTAACTCAGGCTCCTGTAAGTATTTAATTATTGAATTTAATAAATTTCAAAGCAGTAAGGGAACCAAGGAATGTGAGATAGGGCAGGAAAGTGAGATTGAGGAAGAAGTTCATCTGTAAACTTATTGAATGATGGAATGGGCTCAAGGGGCCGAATGGTCTACTGTTCCCATTTCATATGAGCAGATGGCTTCAATTGGGTAAAGTGCCCCAGGCTCAGGAATAGTCTATGGGAATGTGGTGGAGAAGAAAATTAAGTTGAATTCTAGCTCCTGATTGCTTGACTCAAGTGATCAATCCATGGAAGATTTATCATAGTTGGTGATGATGTGATCTTATTTCTGAGCTGGAAAGGTTATTACCCCTTGACTTGTGCTGAGAAACAGCATTTATAAAAGTTTTAAAAATCATTTATATTTCCCTGCCAGGTATATGACATCATTAAGAAGGAGAAGAGTCGTCAGAGACTTGGCTTGGAGCTCATTGCCTCTGAGAACTTTGCAAGCCGAGCTGTGTTGGAGGCTCTGGGCTCGTGCATGAATAACAAATATTCTGAGGGGTATCCTGGACAGAGGTATGGATTTGGTGCTCATCTTGCTTTGAATGACTGCATTATTTGTTCTGACATGTGACTGCACCAAACTGCACTTAAAAGTTAGAATGATACATTGGTGTGGCAGGAGTAATGTGTGTCAAATCCCCAGCTCTTCCAAATGCAATGGAACAGCAACAATTTACATTGATATATAGCATCATTTGACATTGCAATCCGTAACAAGGTGCTTCAAAGGACATTATCAAAGATGCATTGGGTTTATTTTATCTCATCTATATCACCTGTAACTTACTTAATTTGTCTGTTTTCAGTTTTCAACACTTCCAATACCATAATGACTGCACTTCAAAAGTACAGATGTTAATGTAAAATACTTTAGGATGTCCTGAGATCCTAATGGAGACTATATAAATGCAAGAGTGTGGTGCTGGAAAAGCACTGCAGGTCAGGCAGCATCTGAGGAGCAGAAAAATCGAAGTTTCGGGCACCACCTTTCCAGCACCACACTCTTGACTTTAATCTCCATCATCTGCAGTACTCACTTTCACCTACTATATAAATGCAAATCAATTTATTTTCTTTTTGCTGCCCTCTAAATTAAACAGCAATAGCAATCAGTTTCTGAGCCTTTGAAGAGCTGACTACTCAATACCTGTTGAAATAACTCCAAGGAGCCAGGTATCCTGTCACCAAGTCATCCTTTATTTACGTGTACACAGTATACAGGCTCTGACCAGCTAGCTCAGAGCCAATGCGTAGACTCAAGAGACTCTCTGTATCTCCTGTTTATATCTCTCAGCCAGAACTCCCTGACTGGCCCAGGTTAACAACCCCAATCAAGGATCTCTCACATTAATATTGCCTTTAGTTCAACCCGATTCAATCATTGAACTAATTCCAGTTCTGTGTTTTCTGAACCTAGTGAAATTATTATTAAGTATAGCTAACAGTGGCAATAGATCTGATTTGTTGAGGCATTTTTATTTCACCAGATGTTTGGATGCTGTTTATGGGAAACGTGTCATTAGTCACTCCTTTTTACGTAGGATGCTTGGGGGGGGATGGAGTGCGTGTTGTTCAGGAAGGACCATGTAATAAAGGAACACCGAGTGCAAACAGGACTCAAGTGACTCCTGTAGTTCATCAGACGGTTTGTTTGCCGTTAGTTTTATGGGCTTGAGACAGGTCTACAATTCCTGAAAGTCAGTCATTGTTTGGAATGCAGCCAAAGTAATGGCTCTTCTGTGGAGCAAATTCTGGGTAGTGCTTTAAAAAATCCTTCATCTGAAAAAAATCATGATTTCTCCCTCTTTATCCTGGTCCCGATTGTCATCTTTGTCATCATTCACTTGAGGAATAGAAGCTCCCTGGTGCAACAAAGAGGAGGCTATTCAGTCCCTTGAGTCTGTTCTGCCATTCAGCTAGTTCTTGATTAGTCTGCATCTTAAATCTATTTATCTGCTTTTGTCCCTCTTGCTTAATGCTCTTACACAACAAAAAAAAACTAGGTCTTAATCCAATTCAGCAGATTTGCAGGGGGTGAAAGGCCCAGATTTCCACTGTCCTTTGTGTGAAGAAGGGATAAAAGTGCAAACTAAGATGTGCCATGACTCCGATCATCTACACTGCTCCTCCAGCGGCATTGAAAGGAAGCATTTACTATTCTCTGCCAGGTCATTTTTAATTTGTTGGTCATGTGGCCTGTTCTGATGAAATGACTGTCTTGTCTCTGTAGGTATTATGGTGGCACTGAATTTGTAGATGAGTTGGAACGGCTGTGCCAGAAACGAGCATTGGATCTATACAACCTTGACCCAGAGAAATGGGGAGTCAATGTCCAGCCATATTCAGGTAAACTCTGCGGGTACAACTAATTCTTCCCCATAATGTTTCCCTCATTTACTCAAGACAGTAGTTCATCCTGAGTCGAGAATGTGGTGCTGGAGAAGCACAGCAGGTTAGGCAGCATCTGAGTAGCAGGAGAATCGATGTTTCAAACATAAACTTTTCATCAGGAATGAGGCTTGTGGGCTGGGAGTGAGGGGTAGAGAGGTAAATGGTGGGGGGGGGGGATGGCAGCTGATAGTGTAATAGGTAGATGAAGGTAGGGGAGAAGGTGATAGGTCAGAGCAGAGGGTGGAATGGATAGGTGGGAAGGAAGATGGACAGGTATAACTGGTCATGAGGGTGGTGCCGAGTTAGAAGGTTGGATCTGGAATAAGGTGGGGGGAAGGGAAATGAGGAAACTGGTGAGGTCCACATTAATCCCATGTGGTTGGAGGGTCCCAAAACGGAAGATGAGGCGTTCCTCCTCCAGGCGTCGGGTGGTTAGTGTTTGGCGATGGAGGAGGCCCAGTGCCTGCAAATCCTTGGCGGAGTGAGAGGGGGAATTAAAGTGTAACACAAGCCTCCTGTTGAAGGAGGTTTGCCCAAAACATCAATTTTCCCGCTCCTTGGGTGCTGCCTGACCTGCTGTACTTTTCCAGCAACACACTCGCAACTCACTTTCTCAATAGTTCATCAAAGACTCACAAGAGTCTTTGTTCTATATGCTTCTCTCAACATCAAATGTCAGCAGACTGTTCCACCAGGTGTGGAGGTGGGGCGTTCTCATCTCGCCAAACTGGGCTAGCTTATGTCACTGGGCAGAGATATGGTTGCAGTATGTCCTGTTTGATTCTTTGAAGTCAAGAGTGCTTTGCCAATGTTTTAAGGTCTATCTCCTGGACTTTCAGGAGGCGTTTAGAGGTATTCAAAGGGTGACAGAAATTTCCCTCACACTTTCTCTCCTTCCATCCTTCTTCCCTTCCCCTCACCCTTCCCTTCTCGTCCTCCTCCCCCTTCCCCTCCTCCCCTATGCCCCTCCCTGACGTCCACTCTCACTCATTTCCTCTCCCTGTCCCTCACCCTTTACCCCTCGCTCTCCCCCTCCTTCCCCTCTCTGCTCCTCACCCCTTATCCTTCCCCTCCTTGTACCTGTCTTTCGACTTCATTCCACTCCTCACCCCCCCCCCCCAACCTCCCACCTCGGTTTCCCTCTCTCCCTGGTCATGGCAGGCTCTCCAGCGAACTTTGCTGTTTACACAGCTCTCGTGGAGCCACATGGGAGAATCATGGGATTGGACCTTCCTGATGGTGGCCACTTGACCCATGGCTTCATGACTGAAAAGAAGAAAATTTCTGCCACATCCATCTTCTTTGAGTCAATGCCATACAAGGTAAGAACATTTGAAAAATAACTCAATATTGAATTAGCAATTAATCCTTCACTGCCCTTTTGTTTGGGAGGCCATTTGGTTCATTGTGCTTGTGCCAACTTTTTGAACAACCTATTCACTGTGTACTGTCTCCCGAGTTTTATTCCTCGATTTCTTTAACTTTCTATTATTCTTTTTTAAGCTTACTTTTACTTCTCAATTTTCATCCTTCACCCTCTTCCAGCAGCCCATTCTAGATCATGATAAATAAGATGTGATACTTGCTTGTGTTGCATTATGACACATTGACATATGGACATGTAACATTGTTGTGACTTCCTTCAAAAACTGTAGTTGAAAAAATGATGGCTTCCACACATCATGCTGTCGACTTATTATCTTACAACTGTGGATATTTATTGAAGACCTGAGATCATTAGTCCCAACATGTCTATGCCAACTGAAACTGAATTGTTCAAGTTAATCCCTCTTCCCAGTTCTTGATCTGTAGATGTTGGTTTTGGCACTTCAAATCTATAACCTACATATTTTCATACCTGCCACATCTAGGCCCTTCATGGTCTTATACACTTAATTAATTTCTCTCCTCAGTCTCTCTGCTCAAAAGAAAGTAACCAGTTTGTCCAACCTTTCCTCATTGCAAAACTTCTCCACTCTTAGGAATATCCTCGTAGATCTCTGCTGTACCCTCTCTAATGATCAGATCCTTCCTGTAGTGATCAGAAGTGTATACAGTACTCTAATTTGTGGTCTAACTATTTAAGGTTCGAGCATGACCTCCTTGATTTTATATTTGGTAACTCTGCTAATAAAGAGCACAAGAAACAGGAACAATGACCAATTGGTTATCCAATCTTACTGTGGCATTTAATATGATCTTGTTAACCTGAACTTGATCTCCCCACAACATCATCATATCTCTCAGTTCCCGTAGCAACCAAAACAAAACTATTGATTTCTGTCTTGAATAAATTCAATGATTGAGCATCCATACCTCTGCAATAGAGAATTCCAAAAATTCACAACAATTTGCGTGAAGAAATCTCTTGATCTCAGCCCTTTATAGTTAACTCCTTATTCTAAAATTGTTACCCCTCTTTCTTGACTGCTAAACAGCAGAAGCATCCTCAATGTCCACCTTGTTGTGTTTGTTAAGAATTTGCTATGTTATAATGAGATTCTACTCACTCTTCTAAACCCGAGGGATATTTGGATTCATTCTCTTGATAGGACATTTTAAATTTCTACTGAGCAGTGAACATTCATTGCACTCTCTTCAAGGCAATTATATTCTCCATGAGATGAGGAGACTAAACGGGTGCATATTACTCTCGGGGTGGTCTCGCCAAAGCACTGTAAAATTTCAGTGAGTCATTTTCATCTTATCCTCCAACCCTTTTGTAATAAACAAAGTGTATCCTGTGCCTTATTAATTTCTTGCTATACTTGCATCGTGATGTGATTTATGGATGGTGACACCCAGGTTCTTCCGGATATCAATATTTCCCAGTCTTACCATTTAAAATCCATTCTGTACTTCTTTCTACACTCCTTTCCAAATAGTTAAATTTAGCAGGTGGACTACCATGATTCAAGAAGTTGGCTCATCACCTCCTTTCAAAGGCAAATTGGGAGAGCCCACAACATGCTGGTCTAGTGATGCTTGTGCCCCATAAAAAGCTTCATAGCTCCCCACATTACAAATTGTTTAAAATCTTTACAACCTCTTTGAAACCCCCCTACAGCCTACCTTCTCATTTAGCCTTCTAGTATTGTCAGCAAGTTTGGATACACATTACATTCAGTAGCCTCATCTAAGTTACTGACATTAATTCTAAATTGCTGAGGTTCATGCACTTGTGATTCTTATAGTACCTTCTACTCACCTGAAAATTATTCCTAATTCCAACTGTATATTCTGTTAATGAAGTAATCCTTGACTGATGCTGATATATCACCTTGCTCCCCAATCCCATAAAATCTTATTTTGTGTATTAATTTTCTTACGTGCCATTGCGTGTGATTTTTTGTTTTTGAGTAAATCCTACTATCTTCAAGCATTTGTGGATATGCACTTTATGAACCTCTCACCCTGAACTTCTCGTTGTATTATGATACATTGTATATTTGTTTGCCTTAACTCAGATGTGTAACCTCACACGACTTCAGATTGAATTCCTTTAACTAATTCTGTGCCAACCTGGCCTATTAATATCTGCCTACTTTCTCTGTTGTAACCAAATATTTGGCAATTTTTGTACCATCTGCACCTTCTATATCAGATTTCTTAATTAGTAGTATGTTGAGCTATACCACAAAAAGAGAAGGACCTTGAACTATACTCTGCAGAACCACACTGCAGCCTTGCAGCTCCAAACACATGTTGACCATTACCCTTTTACTTATTGCTACTGAGGTCACTTTAATTCAAGCCTGCCAATTTCGTTTGGATACCTTCAGCTTTTACTTTTCTGACCAGTCTGCCATGGGGACCTTGTCCAAAATCAATATGAGTCACATCAAATACGCTGTCCCTCACTCAACCTCCTGTAATCTTCTCAAAACGTTATATCAAAAGAGTCAATCTCTTAAGAAATTAAATGACTGCTGTCGGTCCTTGATTAACCCCTGCCTATCTGAACGATGGATTCAAACTGCCCTTCAAAGATATTTCCAATATTTGCCAACAACTAAGGTTAGACTGACAGAGATGTAATTGCTCTATGTCTTAATTTTAAAAAGTGCAGTGTTAGCTGTCCTCCAGTTTATCACCTCCATATTAATGCGGATTAGAAAATAATTGCCAGAGTTTCCACTATTTCTTTCCCAGCTGCTCTTCACAACATGGGATATACTTCATCTGAGCCTGGGAGTTCATTTACTTTCAAAGATGCTCGACCCTTTAATATTTTCTTGCTCGCTATATTTATCCCATCTCATGTTTCACACTTTCTCCTAGATACCATGCCTGCATGACCCTCCACTTTCTAAAGGCTGAAACAAAGTTTGCAATCAGAAAAATCACACTTCTTTCTGCATCCACACATTACTGATCTTATTTGTCTAATAGGCCCAATTCCTTCATTGGTTATTCTATTGCTGTTTAGGTATTCATAAGACATTTTTGGGTTTTCTTTCATTTTACTTTCCAATATTTTTAATGCTCTCATTACTTTCATAATATTCCTTATTAATTTCATCCTACGCTTCCTATACATCTCTAGGCTTACTCTAATATGAGTTTTTGATATCTGACATAAGCTTGTTTTAGTACGTTTGTCCTTTGTTAATCGGGAACTGTAAATTTGGGTGCTGCACCTCTTTTTACTTTGTGGGGATATGTATGTTTTGAAACCTCACTATCTCATCCTTGAATCCACCCTACTGATTTACGTTCAACTAGCGGTTTGCAGTCCACTTTTGCTCAATCACATTCAACTTAGTGAAATTGACCTTTGCTTAACTGAGAACTTTTACTTCTGTTCTATCTTTTTCCTTTACCATGACTGCACAAAATCTAATCAAATCATATCCATATCACAAAAAAACACTTTCCCATCGGATACCCCTTCCAGCTGTCCTGCTTAATTTCATAACCTGAAGTCTGGAAATATCCTCTTTCTTTTGGGCTTGCTAGGGCTGAAATAAATCTCCTGAATATATTTTAAGAATTCTGTGCTCTATGTACCTCTTGTGCTGATTCTATCCAGGGCAGTATTCAGGTAAATGAAATTCCCTGCTATTAGTGCCTTGTTCAATTTGCATTTCTCAGCAATTTTCCTCCATATTTGCTCTTTTATCACCCTCTGACTATTTGAGGATCATGAGACATTGCCAGCTGTTTGATATTTCCCTTTTTTACTTTTCTGTTCAACCCACATGTCCTTATAAGGTGATCCTCTTCAAACATCATCCTGCTTTCACAGCTGTGATTGTTAATCATAATTGAAGTTCTGTTTCCTGTTGGTTTAATCTCCCTCCCTATCTGATCTGAAAACTTGGTAACAAGGAATGTTGAGCTGTGATTCCTGCTCTTCTTTCAGCCATGTTTCAAGAATACCAATGGCTTCGATTCATCTGCTAATTCACAAGACTCATTACATTAAAATATTAAAAAAAACTCAACTGCACTCATGGAATACTGCACCATCTAATTCACCTCCTCATTCTTTAAAGCCTGTCCACCATCTACATGGCACACGTCAGGAGTGTGAATGCTCCCTACATGCTTGGTTGAATACAGCTCATACGACAGTCAAGAAACTTGATCTCGACCCAGGACAAAGCAGCACATTTGATTGGCACCACATCCCCAAACATCCACCACTGATGCTCAGTAGCAGCAGTGTGTACTGTCTACAAGACACACTGCAGAGTTTCACCAGAGATCCAAGGGCAGCTCCTTCCAAGCCCATGACTACTTCCACCTCGATGGACAAAGGAAGCAGATATATGGGAACACCACCATCTACAAGTTCGCCTCCAAGCGACTCACCATTCTGAGTTGGAAATATATTGCTGTTCCTTCTCTGTCACTGGTTCAAAATTCTGGAATTCCCCTCCTTACAAATTGCGAGTCCACCTCCACCATATGGACAGTAGCATTGCAACAAGGCAACTCACCGTCACTTAGAGCAACAAGGGACAGACAATAAATGCTGGCCTAGCCAGTGCTGTCCACATTCCAGGAGTGAATTTAAAAAAAGCATTGAATGCAACCAAACACTCTCTTTGTCTATTTTTCGCCCCTGCTTCCTAGCCTTCCCGACTTGTATGCTAAGTTTCTGCTGTTCAATTTTCAGTTTTATTTTTCTCAGTTCTGAAACTACTTTGGAGTTCCTGATCCCTTTCAGGCCAGTTCAAACTGTCCCAAAAAGCACAAGTACCCCATTCAGTTTCTGGAATGAACATGGTGTCTGCCACATTATCATTCTCATCTTCCCTGATATGGTACTGCATCAAGCCAAGGTTGTGTGCTTCACAGGAAAGGGGACAAGAATTGAATTTGAAAGTTACCAAGGACATCCCTACTTAATTCCTCAATGTGACTGATTCACAGATCCTTCTTGGCAGGGAGTGGGAGTGAGTTAATTTATCGTTAACTTCTCAGCCAGGAGTAAAAGGAAGATGGTAAGGGGGTCAAAGAAAACCATTGGCTGGGTGCTTGCAGCAGCTGTATTTGCAACCTGTGTTGGTTAGCTGATTGGTTCCAAATGACTACAGGTTCCTGGATGTAATCTCATCCCTGATGCTGCAAGGAATTACTTTTAGTTTAGTTTAGTTTAAAGAAAGGGAGATGCAATGGGAGCGTGGTTTAGTTTGGTTCTTCCAATTCTGGATTCTTCTGCATTCTTTCTTGTCATATCATCATTTAGTGGCAGAATTGTACCCCTAAACCTGTTCATGCTTCCTCAGACATTCCTTAGAATCTATATCTTGACACAGTTTTAGCTCATCAGTCCAAGTAATCCTATTTGTAGCTCAGTTTCAAATTTTGTTTTATATATTTTCATGTGAAGCACCTCGAGATTAATGCAGTTGTTTCTGTTACACAGATCCTCAGCTCAAGCGCAAAGGTGAAAAGCAGTATGTCATTTGTGGCCCAGATTTGAGAGTGAAGGATTGCTCTTTGGTTTGTGGCACTTGCATATTTATTGTGCACACACCTTATATGAGCATTTTTAACGATCAGATCATGAAGTTAATATGGGCAGAACAGGAATGTCAATGGCTCAGGCAATAAAACAAGGTCCATGAACCCGTTTGACTGTATTTTATTGCAGCTGGAGGGTGAAAAATAAGACAAACCTAATTCAAGGCATAAGTAGTATTCACTCTTCCAGCCCAAACTTCTTATGTTTGCTTTATGTTTAAGTATTTTTATTGTGCTCCGAAGATGAAAGAACCCAGCATGTTTAGAAATACATCTGAACAGAAAATGCTGGAAAGATCCAGCAGGTCAGACCACATTGGAGGGAGATCAACCGTGTTAACTTTTCAGGTCAATGACCTTTTGTCAAAACTAGAAAATGTTGCATTTATCCAACACCTTATTCCTTCATGGAACGCACCAAAGGGATTTCACAGGGACGCATTTTGAAGATTAATTGTTGCTGCTATGCAGCCAAATGCCAAAGCTAACCTGTGTACAGGCGAACCCAGGAAACAGCAATGGGATATTACCTCATCTGCTTTAGATGGTATTGGCCAAGGATAACTGCTGGCCAGGATGGCAGGAGAACTCTCCACTTGTCTTTAAGAAGCATCATACGATCTTGCCCTCCTCCTTGAAGAGGCAGACAAGGCTGTAATTTAACTCTGATCCGGCAGCCTGCACCTGACAGCTCCTTCAGTGTTGGTGCTGGCAGATTATGGGCTTAAGTTTAGTAATGTGATCCACATCCCTGATATTCCAACTTAAATAAGAATGTTATTACTAGGGAAAGTTGACTGTTAAGACTTCAAACTCAATGCAGGACACAAGAAAGGGAGATGAATCGAAAGGCCAATTATGATGAGGTCAAAGGCCTGAAGATTGTCATAGGAAATACTGAGGGAGATGAGGAGTTCTGCAGGGGAAGAATGAACTCCCATCAAGTCCTGTTCTGTCAGTTCCCCCTAAGCTCTGTTAACTCCTAATCAATCTTAAAATTCTCCCTATTCAGGAGAGTCTAGTCCCACCTGTCAGCACCCGGCCCTTATCCCTCCAAACCCTTCCTATTCATATACCCATCCAAATGCCTCTTAAATGTTGCAATTGTACCAGCCTTTACCACATCCTCTGGAAGCTCATTCCATACACGTACCATCCTCTGCGTGAAAAAGTTGCCCTTAGGTCTCTTTTATATCTTTCCCCTCTCACCCTAAACCTATGCCCTCTAGTTCTGGACTCCCCGATCCCAGGGAAAAAGACTTTGTCTATTTATCCTATCCCCTCATAATTTTGTAAATCCCTATAAGGTCACCCCTCAGCCTCCGACGCTCCAGGGAAAACAGCCCCAGCCTGTTCAGGCTCTCCCTGTGGCTCAGATCCTCCAACCCTGGCAACTTCCTTGTAAATCTTTTCTGAACCCTTTCAAGTTTCACAACATCTTTCCAATAGGAAGGAGACCAGAGTTGCATACAATATTCCAACAGTGGCCTAACCAATGTTCTGTACAGCCGCAAAATGACCTCCCAACTCTTGTACTCAATACTCTGACCAATAAAGGAAAGCATACCAAATGCCTCCTTCACTATCCTATCTACCTGCGACTCCACCTTCAAGGAGCTATGAACCTGCACTCCAAGGTCTCTTTGTTCACCGACACTCCCTAGGACCTTACCATTAAGTGTATAAGTCCTGCTAAGATTTGCTTTCCCAAAATGCAACACCTCACATTTATCTGAATTAAAGAAAGGTTTCCTAGTTCCTCTGTTGTCTTGGTGTATTTTGAAGAAATTTTGAGTTTCTAACGACATCTGACCTCGTTAAGAGATTTGGCAGAAGACTAACCTCTTAATAAGCTCTGTAAATCTCCTTTGTGCTCTTTATATAAAAAATACAATGTGTGCTTGATATCATGTTTACAGTTTGACTTTGGATAACATGGAGCAGCCAAATGGGGACTGATGGCATTGTAGTTTTGACAAGGCTGAGGAATTTCGAGGTCTGGACAGCAATTCTGGAGGCATAAATTTAAATTTGACAATGGCAATTGGGAAATTTAAACTCCTATTATACAAACAGAAATCTGAAATACAAAGCTAGTATTAGTAATGGTGACCATGTAGCTACTAGACTGTTATAAAAACCCATCTGGTTCCATAATGGTAAAGGAATACTGCGTATTTAGCCAGCCTGGTCTTCACGTTCACTCTGACTGCCCTTTAAAATGGCTTAGCAAGCCATTCATTTAAAAGTAACTAGGGATAGGAAGTAACTTGTAGCTTTTACCAACAACACCCATATGTTATGAATGACAAAATGTTTTCTGCTGTTCATCCCTTTTAGGTAAACCCTGAAACTGGTTATATTGACTATGACAGGTTGGCAGATAACGCCCAACTCTTCCACCCAAAGCTCATCATCGCAGGTAAGCGCTAGTGGCATCCAGGAAAGAGAATTCACAACTGAATCCCCCGGTCCCAACAAATTAGGCATCCTCATTGTGGACTGAGCTATTCAGCAAGTTCAGATCAGGATTCCTGTTGGATGATTCTGAATAAAATATTAAGTGTGATAGGTAGATGGAGGTGGGGCGAATGGTGATAGGTCAGAGAGGAGGGTGGATGGATAGGTGAGAAGGAAGATGGACAGGTAGGACAGGTCAAGAGGGTAGTGCCAAGTTGGAAGGTTGGAACTGGGATAAGGTGGGAGGGAGGGGAAATGAGGAAACTGGTGAAATCCACATTGATGCCATGGGGATGTAGGGTCTTGAGGCAAAAGATGAGGTGTTCTTCCTCCAGGCATCAGGTGGGTTAGGGAGTGGCGATGGAGGAGGCCCAGAACCTGCATGTCCTTGGTGGACTCATCTTCCGCCTCAGAACCCTCCAGAACCCCATGGCATCAATGTGGATTTCATCAGTTTCCTCATTTCCCTCCCCCCACTGTATCCCAGTTCCAACCTTCCACTCGTGCCCTTGTGACCTGTCCTAACTGTCCATCATTCTTCCCACCTATCCGGTCCACCCTCCTCTCCGACCTATCACCTTTACCCCCACCTCCATCTACCCATCACACTCTCAGCTACCTTACCCCCAGCACCACCCCCCTCCCATTAATCTCACCATCCCCTCAGCTCACAGCCTCATTCCTGATGAAGGGCTTTTCCCCGAAATGTTGATGCTCCTGCTCCTCAGATGCTGCCTGACCTGCTGTGCTTTTCCAGCACCACACTCCAGCATTTACAGTCCTGACTTCCTCCTGAATGAAGTATTGTTGACTCTCTGCTGCTGCCTTTCACTGCATATCAAGTTGCTGGATTGGGTAGCGACTTGGGTCCAGCTTTCCTCTTTGCAGAGGTTTGAAGGGGGCAGTGGATGTAACAAGAGCAGTACAGTCATTTACCTCCTGAAGGAGAGTTGAGGGGGCAACACTTGCCCTTGCCCCGAATGGTATTCTGTTCCAAATTGCCTTTGGTCAAAGGGGTTCCATTTTAACGAGGATCTTTACTGGAGAAGGGTGAGAAGTTTAAGGAGGACGTTTTAGACATGATGTCCCAGATATCTGACTGTGTAATAGTTGGGGATTTTAGTAGGAAGTTCATTCACAGCAGCTTTGCAATCACCTGAACTGCACTGTTGCTGTCCCCAGGGGTGAGCTGTTACTCCCGTAATCTGGATTACGCCAGGATGCGACAGATTGCGGATGACAATGGTGCCTACCTGATGTCAGACATGGCACACATCAGTGGCTTGGTGGCAGCCGGGGTGGTGCCCTCTCCATTTGAATACAGTGACGTGGTTTCCACAACAACACACAAGACCCTCCGTGGCTGCAGGTCTGGGATGATCTTCTACAGAAAAGGTGAGGAAAAGATATTCGACTGGGCTGCTTCTGGCCCCATTGTCTGAACAAAGTACTGTTTCTGAGGCTGTAATTTATTGGCATAATGTTGGTGAAATATACAGCTGTTGTTTATTGATACGAGTGCCATGATTAGGTGACATTGTTAGCAGTGTCACCTCAAATTGGTACATTGCAACCAAACATCTTTTTCAAATGTTTTCATGGGATGTGGGTGTCACTGGTTTGGCCAGCATTTTTTTATTCATTCTGATTGCTCTTGAAAGGGTGGTGCAGAGTCGCCTTTGGGACTGCTGCAGTCTATGTCCCGTAGGAATACACAAAATGCTGTTAGGGAGGGACTTCGAAGGTATTGATCCAGGCGCACGGGATTGGGGGCAAAGTACTAGATTGGATAGAGAATTGGTTGGCTAACAGGAAACAAAGGGTAGTGATTAACGGCTCCATTTCGAAATGGCAGGCAGTGACCAGTGGGGTACCGCAGGGATCCGTGCTGGGACCGCAGCTTTTTACAATATATGTAAATGATATAGAAGATGGTATCAGCAATAACATTAGCAAATTTGCTGATGACACAAAGCTAGGTGGTAGGGTGAAATGTGATGAGGATGTTAGGGGATTACAGGGTGACCTGGACAAGTTAGGTGAGTGGGCAGATGCATGGCAGATGCAGTTTAATGTGGATAAATGTCTGGTTATCCACTTTGGTGGCAAGAACAGGAAGGCAGATTACTACCTCAATGGTATCAAATTAGGTAAAGGGGCTGTTCAGAGAGATCTGGGTGTTCTTGTCCACCAGTCAATGAAGGCAAGCATGCAGGTACAGCAGGTTGTGAAGAAGGCTAATAGCATGCTGGCCTTCATAACAAGAGGGATTGAGTATAGAAGCAAAGAGGTGCTTCTGCAGCTGTACAGGGCCCTGGTGAGACCACACCTGGAGTACTGTGTACAGTTCTGGTCTCCAAATTTGAGGAAAGACATTCTGGCTATTGAGGGAGTGCAGCGTAGGTTCACGAGGTCAATTCCTGGAATGGCAGGATTGCCTTACACGGAAAGACTGAAGCGACTGGGCTTGTATACCCTTGAGTTTAGAAGACTGAGAGGGGATCTGATTGAAACGTATAGGCTTATGAAAGGACTGGACACTCTGGCAGGAGGGAACATATTTCCGTTGATGGGGGAGTGCCGAACCAGAGGACACAACTTAAAAATACGGGGTAGACCATTTAGGACAGAGATGAGGAGAAACTACTTCACACAGAGAGTGGTGGCTGTGTGGAATGCTCTGCCCCAGAGGGCAGTGGAGGCCCAGTCTCTGGTTTCTTTTAAGAAAGAATTGGATAGAGCTCTTAAGGATAGTGGAGTCAAGGGTTATGGAGATAAGGCAGGAACAGGATACTAATTAGGAATGATCAGCCATGATCATATTGAATGGCGGTGCAGGCTCGAAGGGCAGAATGGCCTACTCCTGCATCTATTGTCTATTGTCTATTGTCTATAACCATGCAGGAATGCTGAGATCTTTTCAAGTCATGAAGAGGTGCGATTTGGAGGGGCTTTTGTAGTTGTTCCTATATGTCTGCTGCACTACTCCCAGGTAATAGAGCTCGCGAGTTTGGAAGCTTCTGTTGAAAGAACCTTGAGTTGCTGCAGTACATTTTGTGGATGATATTCACAGTTGCCGTGGTGCACCATTGGTGAAGGAAGTGAATGTTTAAAATTGTCAATCAAGTTGCTTGCCTTGTTCTGGGTGATACTAAACTTCTCTTGTAGTGTATAGTTCGATTTGCGCTCGTCCAGGCAGGTGGAGAGTATTCCATCATGCTCGTGGCTTGTACTTTGCATTTTGTGGAATATGAAGAAATGTAAGCTGGATTCAGCTCCTCCACTCCAGATAAGTATATAACTAGGGCTCATAATTATTCAGAAGCAATCCTAGGGAATATTTGGCTCATGAAGAAAGAAATCCCAATGTTAAGAAGGAGTAAAGAACATACAGGCCATTATGATGTAGCGTTTGTTAATGCAAACACATTGGATTTGAGTATTGTTCTCCATACTTCTCTCCCTTATTTCAATGATGGGAACCTCCAATATTTCAAGAAAGCAGCCCAGCTCCTTCTTTTCAATGAAGAGGCAATAAACACTGGTGTTCTCAGCAATTTCCACATCCTCGGATGAATTTTAAAACAAAAAACAACTTCTCCTTTTTATGGCTGATAACCCACACGTTTCTGCGTTGCTCACTCTGCAGGAGTTCGCAGCACTGATCCGAAGACAGGAAAGGAGATCATGTACAACTTGGAAAGTCTGATCAATCAGGCAGTTTTCCCGGGGCTGCAAGGTGGGCCCCACAACCATGCCATCGCAGGTAAAGTCTGCAGCAGATCCACCATTTGGTGCTACTCTGAAAATGAAGGTGTTTTACAGATTACTCTGTTGCAATCTGGTTCTCAATCTTTCTGTTAATGGGAATGGTTTCTCTCTATCTACTCTATCTAGATCCCTCAAGATTTTTGAACAACTTTTAAATCTCCTCTTAACTTCCGCTTCCCCTCACTCCTTTAACCAGCAAAGCGCTGGCTTCTCCAAACTAAGCTCTGAACTGAAACCTGTCATGCCATAAAGAGTGATGCCATAAATTGGACACAATACTCCCATTGAAACTAAACCAATGTTTTATTACGTTTCAACATAAATTCCTTGTTTTATCACCCTAAGCCTCTATTCATACCCCTGGTTCCTGGTGCCTTTTCAATTAATTTCTCTGGTTGCCCTGCCACTCTCAACAGTTCACACACATATATCCCCCACAAGTCTCTCTCCTCTCTGTCTTTCTCATCAGTAAATATTACTGCATTTCTCATACCTCAGACTGCAATTAGCAGTGCTTTTTATTTGTTCTGAACAGAGCTGATTGGAACTATCTTGCATGTGAATTATTTTACTGATAAGGGAAAGCTTTGACCTTGTGTGGTCTGTACTGAAATCTCCCCTGTATGTCTCTGGGCAGGAGTTGCTGTTGCACTCAAACAGGCGATGACTGCAGAATTCAAGCTTTACCAGAAACAGATTGTGGCAAACTGCAAGGCTCTTTCATCAGCATTGGTGAACCTGGGATACAAGATTGTTACTGGTGAGAATTTTGGGAGTGGCACGGTCTCCACAGAAGATTGAATCAGCCATCTTTGTGAACAGTTTAGCAAGTATTTGAACTGACCTCTAAAAATTTAGCCAATCAATTTTGATTAAGTACTTGCCGTGAGCTGATACCTAAACAAGGATTCCTATTAATGTGTGATATGATTAAGTGTAGATCTAAAGTTACGTCCAGGTCTCTGATGCGATTGTTTCCAACAAAATATATGAAGCAAATGTCATTTGGGGAATCTTTGCTCTTTCACTATCTTTTTTTCTACATGCCAAATGGCACTATTCCCACCCAGTCCTTTCATCTAGTTTGTTTCAAGTATCTCACATCCTTAATTTATTGGCTCAGATCTCAATTCTGTGGAACTGCTGACCTGCCTCAGTCTTCCCCTGCCTCTTAAATCTTTTAAAAACCGAAGCTTGGTGTCATAGTAGAAGCATCCTATTCTGTTTGGCTTTGAGTCCAATTTTTGAACGCTTTAAGGAAAAGACAAGTGCGTTTTCATTAATTTCTGATGAGTCAAATCATCTCCTCGAAAATCTCTCCAACCAAGTCCTTTTAAGGAATTTATGATTAATTATAGTCTGGATTGGAATGGGTCGAAATGCAGTCCTGTTTACCAGAGTGAATGAAATGAACAAATTACTTTGATTAGCCTGATTGAGCTCATTTGGGGTTTTGAATCAGGGTTAGATGACTTGGAAGAAAATGCACAAGTTTAGTGTTTTGAAATCACATCTTTCAGTGTTGCACTCCAGCCAACGATACAGTTCTTCAAACCTCCCTTGAGCTGAATAAAAGCACTTGATCCTGACATAGTGATGTGTCACGTATTGTCATCTTGAACTGTTTCTGTCCGTGAACTTCCTTTCTCTCATGGATTTATGTATAATGTTACCTTTATCAGGACATTCACATCCCAAATAGCCCTGACTTTTTCATAGTCCTTGATCCCTCCCTCCTTGAGGACATGACTCACTTGCTTTGGCCCCATTTCTGCTGCTCACTGTAATGACCAAGTCTTATTCCATACATTTGTTTCCTTTCTGTTGGAGATGGTTCCGTTCAGGTGCTTGCTGTTCCATAGTTTTTAGGTGAAACAACTCTCTTCAAGAGTCACTTTGGGTTTGAAATTCCTTTAGGTCTTGTGGAATGTAGACAGTAAGGAAGAGCGAGAGGGCTGAGATTCACCAAATGCCATTTGCCTCACAAGTTTCGTCGTGAACGTTGAAACTCTTTTAGTGGTTAATTCAGAAACGCTGGTGACTGGAGTCAAGGGCTGGAAGAAAGGCACACTCTTGCCTTTAAATAACAATGTAATTTGTATTTGCAGTCACTGCTTGGGTCACTGAATGCTTGAGAATTTGGTTGTAACAGACCTGGATCCTGCTCTGCTTTGCAAGACTCAGTTTAGTGGAGTAGGGCCTAAGGCAGGCATTAGCCTTCGTGCTCATCTGTGCTGGAGGCTTAACTCCCACTTTAGCTGGCCATTGGGGGAAACTTAGGAACAAATCTATTTTAATTTTCTTCTTTAGGTTTTTATGTGTTCCCAACCCATGTTCTTCCTCTAACTAATTCAGACTCTCTCTCCCTATATAACTGAAAACAGCCCGTCACAATCATTAAACCATCGATCAAATTACTTGACTCTTGTAACTTCATAATGCACCCTGGATAACTACGGTCCCCTATCCTCCCAAATAACATCCTCACCGATATTACAAACCTGCCATTTAATTTCCATAGTACTGGAATGTGCGGAGCTAATACTGAATTGCAATGTGAAATGCTTGTCTCTACTTTCTCCTTTCTTCCTTGTACAGGTGGCTCAGATAATCATCTGATCCTGGTGGATCTACGCAACCAAGGCACAGATGGGGGCAGAGCTGAGAAGGTTCTGGAAAAGTGCGCCATTGCTTGCAACAAGAACACCTGTCCAGGTTTGCATCCTAAATTGAAATCGACCTTAGTGTGGTAAAATGTTCCACACTGCAGGGAGTGGTTTTGAAGGCCTGATCTGACAGTGAGTTACGCATAGAGATATCAGGGCAGGTGAGCAAAAACTTCATCAAAGAGGTGTTTTTTTTTTAATGGGCTCTCACCCAGAAGGACTGACTTGGTCTCAGTTTATTCTCTCATCCAAAAAACAAGCATCTCCAATGTGCAGCACACCTTCAGGATTGCCAGTTGAACTTCATTTCACTGGGAAACTTAGTCTTGTACCACATTATTTCATTCCTGCTTGTAATGCACCCTGAGTGAAAGCAGCTGAGAGATGATTTCATGGAGAATTGTGGTTTAAACACATAGTGACCTTTTTTGACCCCGACCTTCACAAAAGGATCTATATGATAAGAAGTACCTATAGGAAGGATGTTGCGAAACTTGAAAGGTTTCGGAAAAAAGTTACAAGGATATTGTCAGGGTTGGAGGGGTTTGAACGAAAAGGAGAGGCTGAATAGATTGGGACGGTTTTCCCTGGAGCGTCAGTGGCTGATGGGTGACCTTATAGAGGCTTATAAAATCATGAGGGGCATGGATAGGGTAAATACACAAGGTCTTTTCCCTGGGGTGGGGAGTTCAGAACTAGAGGGCATAGGTTTAAGGTGAGAGGGGAAAGATATAAAAGAGACATAAGGGGCAACTTTTTTTTATGCAGATGGTGGTGTGTGTATGGAATGAACTGCCAGAGGAAATGGTGGAGGCTAGTACAATTTGCAACATTTAAAAGGCATCTGGATGGGTATATGAGTAGGAAAGGTTTAGAATCTGTCAACCCTTCCTAATCATGCACCCAAGTGCTGGCAAATGGAACTAATGCTGACAAATGGGACTACATTAATTTAGGATATCTGGTTGGCATGGATGTATTGGACCAAAGGATCTGTTTCTGTGCTCTACATCTCTATGACTAAGTAAACTTCTCAAATCACAAAGAGTACACAAACTGGAAAGCTGCTGTGTGACAAATGAGAAATTAAACATTTGAGCAAAATCTCAAAGGTCTAGGGCAGGAAGAGAGGAAACAAAATAACAGGGTGTCAAGACTACTAAGTGTTTCTTGCTTTGGTCAGGTCCTAGAGACGGGTTACACCTGAAATGTTGGCTTCTCCACTTCCTGATGCTGCCTGGTTTGCTGTGTTCTTCCAGCCTCCTGCCTGTTTACTTTGGATTCCAGCATCTGCAGTTTCTTTGTCTCTCACCTATGATAGGCAGTAGCTCTGTCATACTTATAGGCTGATCAGAGCCTGAATTGCTGATCCTGACAGTTTGACCTGGTATGCGTGGACACATGGATAAATGAAAACTTTTGTAATTGGTCTCTCAAATAATAGTGAGGTTAAAATTGGGTGAATTCTGACACCATAAACTTTGCTGTGGAAAGGAAGTCTGAGAAGAGATCTTAGAGGTAGCACTATATTCATGGGCTATTAGGCTGTGCAGCAAATACTAGCCTTTGTAGTAATGCTCAGATTTTATGAAAGAGTTTATAAAAAAAAGCAGCGTCAATAAAATTAGAACTGGTTTGTTCAAGGTTCAGGAAGCACTTCCTCATCAAGGACAGTGGAAATCTGGAACTCCTTCCCATAGGTTATGAGCTGTAGTACAGCAATGCCTATCACCTTCTCTCCATCCTAAGGTCAGAAGTGGCAATGTTTGCTGATGATCGCGCAATGTTCAGCACTGTTTGTGACTTCTCAGATACCGAAGCAATCCATATTCAAATGCTATAATTCACCAGAACATCAACTTGACTCATCACATTAACACAAGAAGTCATAGCCAAGGATTTCTGCAGCGAGTCTCTTACCTCTTGGCTCTCCAAAGCCTGTCTACTGTTTACAAGGCACAAGTCAGGAGTGGATGTGGATGTAGGTTTGCTCATTGAGTTGGAAGGTTCATTTTCAAACGTTTCGTCACCATACTAGGTAACATCTTCAGTGAGCCTCCAGACAATGCACTGTTGGTGTTTCCTGCTTTATGTATTGTTTGGATTTCTTGGGGTGGTGACATCATTTCCTGTGGTGATGTCATTTCCTATGGTGACGTCATTTCATGTTCTTTTTCTCAGGGGGTGGTAAATGGGATCCACAAGTCAGGAGTGTAAGGGAATACTCCCCACTTGCCTGAATGGTTGCAGCTCCAAGAAGCTTGATACTATCCAGGACAAAGCAGCCGACTTGATTGACAACTCAAGCACAAGCATCGACTCCCTCCGTCAGTGACACTCAGGAGCAGCACTGTGTATCATCCAACAGAGGCATTGCAGCTATTCACCAAAGATCCTTAGCACCTTCCAAACCTACAATCACTTATATCTAGAAGGACTAGAGCAGTCCATACATGGGAACACCACCACCTGAAAGTTGCCTTCCAAGTCGCTCACCTGTCTGACTTGGAAATATATCATCATTCCTTCATTGTTGCTGGGTCAAAATCCTGGAATTTCCACCCTCGGGGCATGATAGTTAACTCACAGCAGATGGACTGCAGTGGTTCAAGAAGGCAAGGGCAACAAAGGAGCCAGGTCCCGTCACTCGATGTCCAGTGTTGAAGGAGGTGCAGGTCTCGCACAGAGTGACTGTCTCCAGCTCAGAGGCAGCCAAAGTGACGGTGCTGGTGGCAGCAGCAAAGGAACACATTGCCATGAACTCGGGGACAATGTTGGATGGTACCGACTGGGGGAGCAAACAAGTGGAAGGCTACGGAGAGGGAGAAGCCCATTCTGTTTTCGTAGTATCGATGTAATATTAATTAATTTAGTATTTTACAATATGTACAATTTATTCAGTAATTTATTCTGGAATGAAAGACAGCACCGGAACATGGTGAAGTTATCCACTTCTCACTGGGTCCAAGTGACAATATTAAATAAATCTAAATCTAAACTAGAGACGAGCAATAAGTACTGGCCCCAGCCACAAATCTCAACAAATAGGCTGGGGCTATAAGGTGAAACTCTGAAAAGGCTATAGAACCAAGGGAATTGTTGTTGGAGTTAAGATTTGAATTGTACACGATTCTATTGTTGTGGTGGACAGAACAATGCTATGAGGAGAGGGGGGGATTGCTGAATGTTGCAGTCCATCTTCTGTGACCATGAAGAAAGATAAAAGATAGTTGAAAGTAAATCTGTCTTGGAACATGAGAAAGCTGTGAAGTGATGAGATGGGAATGAGGGAACATTAACCTCTCATTGTCCACAGGTGACAAAAGTGCCTTACGTCCCAGTGGCCTTCGCCTGGGAACACCAGCTCTCACCTCTCGAGGGTTCCAGGAAGAGCATTTCCGCACAGTAGCAGCTTTCATTCACAGAGGTAAAGTGGTTGGGGGTTCTGAAGTCACTTGGCTGGGGTGGTGGCGGGGGGGAGGTCAGCACTGGGATTTCCTGCAATTTAACGAGGTTTTGTTCTTCAGATTGGGGGAGAACTCAGCACCAGGGGCAGCAGAGTCACAAATGTTAATGTGTTCATCAGTTTGGGGTAATATGGCGGGGTGGGGGGGGGGGGGGGGGGAGGTGCGGTGTGCTCAATAGCTGGAGCAAAAAATAGTGTGGGGAGAGGAGAGTCTATCCCATCTGGATTTGGGGAGGGAAATTCAATTCCAGGGAGAGACTAGTCAATCCCATCTTACTCAAGGGGATGACAGTCAATCCCAGCTGGATTCAGGGCTGAGAGGATTCAGTCCTAGCTGGATTCGGGGCTTTGGGAAGTCAATCCCAGCTGGATTCAGGGTTGAGGGAAGTCAATTCCAGCTGGATTCGGGGCTGATGGGATTCAGTTCTAGCTGGATTCGGGGCTTTGGGAAGTCAATCTCAGCTGGATTCAGGGCTGAGGGGGTTCAGTACCAGCTGGATTCAGGGCTGAGGGGATTCAATCCCAGCTGGATTCAGGGTTGAGGGAAGTCAATTCCAGCTGGATTCGGGGCTGAGAGGATTCAGTCCCAGCTGGATTCGGGGCTGAGGGGATTCAGTACCAGCTGGATTAGTCAGGGGAGAGTCGATCCCAGCTGGATTACGGGAGGGGAGGGGAGTTGATCTCAGCTGGACTGGGGGAGAGGACTTCATCCCAGCTGGGTTGGGGGAGGATGTCAGTCCCAGCTGGAGAAGGAATAGGGAAAGGGAGACCTCTCCCATCCACAGTGACTGGTGGATCTCCTGGCTACCTTTTGCATGTAGATGTCCTGTTGTCAGGTTAATTTGTATAAACTGGGTTTGTTTTAACCTGTACAGGGATCCAGATAACACTGGAGATTCAGAGAGACATTGGTGCAAAGGCATCACTCAAAGAATTCAAAGAGAGGATGATGACTGACAAGGACTACCAGAGCAAGATCAGACAACTGAAGGAGGAAGTGGAGATGTTTGCGTCCAAATTCCCAATTCCTGGGTTGGCTGATCTTTAAAGCAGCAGAGCCTGGAATTGCAGCAGTTAAACTTGTGGGATTTGTTTAAAATGCACAATGGTGTTGCTTTTTAAGCTGACCTATCCCTGAAGTGATTAAAAATTCCATTAAATTAAGAGGTCCCTTGTGATGCAAAGAATTAGAATTATTTCATGAAAGCTCAGGAATCCTGTCATTATTTCAGGGCCTTTTTGACTACTGTATTTCATGTTTGAGAGATTTGCCCAAGTCTATGCAAAACCAATGGTCGTGTTTCTCACCTTCAAGAGGTACTCTTCCCACTCTCCTCAGGATCATTGCTTGATTGTCGCCTGATGAGAAACCACACTTTATTCCCCAGGATTATAGGGCTTTTTACAGTTTATATAATTGGTTTTTAAATGAACACCTCAACCTGATTTTTTTAATCGTAGATTGTGTTTTAGTACTCATACCCCATGCAAGTGCATGTAAGTTTCATTTAACGTGCCTTATTTACAACAGCAACAACTATTCTGGCCTATTGAGCATCCCTGCTTTTAATCGCTGTACTAAGGATGTCTGTGTCTTCAGTGGTCTAAACTTGCCTTGGAGCTTCCTCCTTAAGGGCAAGATTGAATGGCCCCAGGCAGTGAGTGTGGAGGCACGGAGTGTCAGGTGATTGGGTGGCAGGTGACCTGTACATACGCCCCTCCCTCCCTCCCTGTAAGCTGGGTTCTCATCTCTGTTGATAAAGGGTAGGATGCTGATGGATCCCTGTACAGGCACGAATTGAGCCCCTTAAATAAGCAACAAATTTCCATCATTATTGCCTGCCGCTGGTATTTAGAAATCATCGCATCCCTACATTGTCACGTCCACACCTCCTCTGAAGAGCATCCCAGACCCATCCCCTCTACCCTATAACCTTGCATATCACATGGCTGATCCACTTAACCTAGACATCCCTAGACACCATGGGCAATTTAGCACAGTCAATCCACCTAACCTGTACATTTTACCCACAACAAAAGGGCCTGTCACCACGTGGGAAACACAGTCCTGTTGGGTTGGGTTACAGGCTCCTGGAGAATTCCTTGGTCAAAAGCACATTGTGTCTGACCAAAGAATCCGGCACTGGGGAGGGGGAATTCCCTCGACAGCCATTCACATGCCTTTTCTGCTGACCACTGTGCCCCCTGTGCCTGCCTAGTGGCCGTCATTCACCCATGAACTGAATCCCTCATTGGCTCCGGTGGGTGTATTGCTGGCAGCTGCCACTCACTGTTTCTGATGGTGCAGAGTGTAATGGAGACGTGTCAAGATTAGCTCACAGCTGGTACAGTACAGAAGGCCATTCGGTCTATTGTGTCTGCACCAGCTCTCCAAACAAGCAGCATCGCTTAGTGCCATGCTCCTGTCATTTCCCCGTAACCCTGCACACTACTGCCATTTAAATAATCACCAAAAGTGTGCTTGGAGACCTTGATCAAACCTGCCTTCACCATACTTCCAAGCAATTCATTCCAGACCCAAATCACTCATTTTTGAAAAGCATTTTTTCTCATCACATTTGCCATTATTTTTTACAAATCAGATGGACCAGTGGGCTGAGGAGTGGCAGATGGAGTTTAATTTAGATAAATGTGGGGTGCTACATTTTGGAAAAGCATATCAGAGTAGGACTTAGACACTGAATGGTAAGGTCCTAGCGAGTGTTACTGAATAGAGAGACCTTGGAGTGCAGATTCATAGTTCCTTGACAGTAGAGTTACAGGTAGATAGGATAGTGAAGAAGGCGTTTGGTATGCTTTCCTTTCAGAGTATTTAGTACAGGAGTTGAGAGGTCATGTTGAGACTGTACAAGACATTGCTAAGGCCGTTGTTAGAATAGAGCATGCAATTCTGGTCTCCTAGCGGAAGGATGTTTTGAAACATGAAAGGGTTCAGAAAAGATTTGCAAAGATGTTGCCAGGGTTGAAGGATTTGAGCTATAGGGAGAGGTTGAATAGGCTGGGGTTTTTTTCCTTGGAGCATCTGAGGCTGAGGGGTGACCTTATAGAGGTTTATAAAATCATGAGGGGCATGGATAGGATAAATACACAACGTCTTTTCCCTGGGGTGGGGGAGTCCAGAACTAAAGGGCATAGGTTTAGGGTGAGAGGGGAAAGATATAAAAGAGACCTGAGGGTCTTTTCACTCAGAGGGTGGTGAGTGTATGGAATGAGCTACCAGAGGAAGTGGTGGAAGCTGGTACAATTACAACATTTAAAAGGCATCTGGATGGGTATATGAATAGGAAGGGTTTACAGGGATATTGACCAAGAGTTGGCAAATGCGAGTGGATTAGGTTAGGAAATCTAGTTGGCATAGACGAGTTGGAGTGAAGGGTCTGGTTCTGTGCTGTATATCTCTCTGACTTTAAATCTCTTAAATGCATTAAAATTTGCAGCTCTCACTGGCTGAAGTTTTCCCCCGGGGTTTTTCATCCCAGGAAATACTCAATGCTAGCCACCTCAGCAAGTGATAGGTACATACGGCTGAAGGACCTTTCCCAGTAGAGACAACATGAGACACGCCCACTAGCTTTTCTGACAGTCACAAGACCCTTGTCGCGAGTATTAAATTCTGCCCTAAATTCCTCCATCTCCTACCCAGAGTCTACTTCTCTTAAGACAATTCTTAAAACCTAACTCTTCGATCAAACTTTCAATTATGTTTTCATATCTTCTGGTGTGACTTTGTCAAGTTTTGTTTTACAACTCACTCAAGAGGTGCCTAGGGATCTTTTATTCAGCTAGAGGCACTACATAAATACAAGCTGTTAGTGCCTTCTCTGAGTGAATGTGATGTCAGTTATTGTATTCTGCCATGAATGGTGGAGACACACTGTACTTGGAATTGAGCTCCATGAATCAGTGCATTAATAGAAGTGTTTAGATTCAATCAACAAAATGCCCTGTTGTTTCCCTTTTGATACAGCTATCCAGAATAAAAGAGATGTCTGCTGTTTAATGAACTCAAAGATATTCTGTTTATTATAAAACACAACTCCCTTCTAAAAACAAGCTGCAAAACAGATTAATATTCAAGATGTAATCTGGAATTAGAATGAAATCCCCATTTTAAACCCATCACAAACAACAAATGGACTTTGTAGGAATGATATTAAAATAGAGTTTAAAAAAACACCGTTATTGGCCAATGTTGGCCACACCCTTAATGTTGATGATCCTGAAGAACAAAAAAAAACTTTATGAATTCTTACTGGCTACTGTCCAAGAAGTTCCATATCTTCCAGTTTATCACATAGTCCATGAATATAGATTTACAGTCATAGCAGTCAGGCTTAAAAATCTACTCCTTCAATTTTCTTATATTCAGCAGTTAGTAAAGAAGAAACAATGAAATTTGATGCTTTGAACACAGTCGCTTTTGTTTTAAATCATTAAATGGAGCCTTTTTAATTGGAGAATTGATTTCTGTGAAACTAATTACAGAACAACTTCAAATATCCAAACAAGATGGGCAAATGTATTTAAATTTTACCCAGCTTGCCTTCCTTTCTCTTCCCATGCTGGCCTTCTGGTTCAATTTGGGTCAGCGTGTACCATCCACAAGATGTTTGCAGTGACTCACCAGGGTTTCATTAACAGCATTTTATAAACTCGGGACCTCCAGCAAATAGAAAGCCAGAGGTAGTAGACACATGGGAATGCATCACTTGCAGATTCCCCACTGAGCCGCGCAACATCTTGATTTGGAGTTATATTGTCTTTCCTTCTTTATCACTGGGTCAAAAGTTTGGAACTCCTTTTGAAACAATGCTTTGGGTGTCCCTACATCTCATGGACTTCAAGGGGGCAGCTCACTACTACCTTTGCAAAGGTAATTACAGATGAACAATGAATGCTGACCTTGCTGACAACACTGAATTGGACAGATTAGTGACCACAAGGGAGTTGATGGTCATGGATAACCAGGAGTGGTGGTGGTCAGACAAGAAAGTCAAGTTGAGACATGATCAGATCAGCCCACGTCCTGTAAATGAGTAATAAGTGTTTTCTCCTCTCTCACTAAACTCGCAATTTGTTGCAGAGTTTTTGTTCTTTCTGACTGGATATCTGCCCACAGTTTCCTGATCAGAAGTGGTATGACTGCATTGGCAAAGAGCATAGCCAGTTTCTACTTGATGGCATTCTAATCTCCATTGCCCATAAAGATCAATAAACACCTTCAAGAGGTTATTATGCAATGTTCCAAAATATGGTTGCTAAGACCAGGCTTTGTTACAATTAAACGGTACAAGCTGAAAAGAACATTTCTTGAAGTTGAGTAGTGCGAATGTTGATCATCCTGCCTCCCTAGTGGATCTTGAAAAGTATGTACATAAGGCTTTTGTGAAAAATCTGGATTTCAGATATTTTAGCTCATTTTGTGGAGTTGGTTTTAAATGGGATTTTTGTTTTGTAAAACAAGCAACAGCAGTACATAGATGGCATTGATGTACAGATCATCCATAGTCCAGTTGTACTGTAGAACAAAATTGAGGGCTGAATGGCCTGCTCCTATGCAGTTCAATCCGTAGTAAGTGTGCAACTTAAGGAACAATTTCAAGAGGAATCGTGGTGCAGTGTACAGATTAGGAGCTGGAATGAAGCTCAGTATTGTGTTTGGTTGTCAATATCAACAATAAAGTTCCAGAATCCCAACTACAAAGCCCTTTTGCACATTCAGAAAGTAAAGGGTATGGGTTGTAGCCAAATCCAGATGGCTTATGACTCTTTAATATGTGGTTGGATGCCATGCTGTGAGTTTGGGTTTAAGACAGGTCCAGGAACGAGCAAAGCCAAGAACTGTCTTCACACTTTGAGTTCAAATTGACACTATTTATTATACATTAATATATCTCAAGTTAAGTCTTTATGTACACACTAATCATTGATATTCCACATTCACTCTTATAGTTACATTAGGTAAGGGTGAATCTATCTCCTTCATGTGTTCATGTCCTTATATTGGTAAGACTCTAAAGTTCGAGTGTAATGTAATTTAGTGTAATCTCGACTAACTTCATCCACACAATTATTTATGCTCGGTAATGTGCAGCTCCATGACAGTATCACAAATTTGCTCCTCAGTCTTGAAGTCCTTACACAACAGACTCTAAGTCTGAGTCTGTGAGAACTTCAGTTTGGAAGGTTACATTACTGGATTCACCAGTTTATTGCAGTGCTTTGACCTAGCTGTAAATTCAGTGTGATTCCTGTCTGACCACCTAAAGTATACATATTGTTACTGGACAGGTGGAATAACTGTTGTAATATTAATTAATCAGATGAAAATCTCAGTCAGTGCCTCAAATTGACTCGAATGGTTCTTTGAGAGTAGAACAGGTCAGTGAAATTTATAACATCATAGCTCAGGGTACTATGGAAGACAACTGACAAATTGAAAAGGAACATAATAAACATTGTTAAATCAAAAGGAGGTCTTAATGACTTTCAGAACTAACTATAGGTTACACAGAGGGGAGCATGTATCTGACCAGAACAGGAATGTACTGTATAATAAGACATTTGTATAGCACAAACAAATGAGTTTCCAAAGGCACAAACATCCCTTCCAAGTGAAGTAGTGCTTTACCTGCACTTCACACAATCTAGTCTACCTCATTCACTCTCACAATGCAGGGAACAAAGCATAGACTAGATGACCACTTTACAGAACATCTACATTCTGCCTGCAGAAATGACCCTAAGCTTCCAGTTGCCTGTCACTTTAACACACCATCTTATTCTGGATCAGAGTGGTGCTGGAAAAGCACAGCAGTTCAGGCAGCATCCAGGGAGCAGGAAAATCAATGTTTCGGGCAATAGCCCTTCATCAGGAATAGAGGCAGGAAGCCTGCAGGGTGGAGAGATAAATGAGAGGGGGGTGGGGGAGGGGAGAAAGTAGCATAGAGTACAATAGGTGAATGGGGGTGGGGATGGAGGTGGTAGGTCAGAGAGGAGGGTGGAGTGGATAGTTGGAAAGGAAGATAGGGCTAACATCTCTGTCTCAGGCTTGTTGCAGTGCTCTGGTGAAGCTCAGCGTAAGTTGGAAGAACAACACCTCATTTCCTGCTTGTTGACCCAACAGCCCTCTGGACTCAATATCAAGTTCAATAACTTTAGGGCTTGAACTCTCCTATGTCCTAGCCCCCACCCCCCACAAACAGTCTGCTATTACCCATTGTTAGCTACTAACAGTCTCCATTAACAGCTATTCACCCTCATAGCCAGATTGTTATCCACTTCTTTGTCCAACTGTTCTTCTCTCTCTTTGGGCTCTACCCCCACCTATCATTTACTCCTTACCCCCTCCCCCCTTCCTGTCTTCTGCATAGAAGCCGACATTTTCCGAGCCTCCATCAGTTCTGAGGAAGGGTCACCAGACCCAAACACTAACTCTGATTTCTCTTTACAGATGCTGCCAGACCTGCTGAGCTTTTCCAGCCTTTTTTGTTTTTGTTTCCAATTTACAGCATCTTCAGTTCTTTTGGTTTTTATTGGGTTCTTTATGGTCATCAACATGTTTGTGAGTAAGCAACAAGACTTGAAGTTCACATTATTGAATAAAATTATACTTCAAAATAAAATATTTGAGCATATAAACTTCAAAATTCTAATTCCCACCCTGAGGAACCTTCAATGGCGCACCTTATAATCAAATCTTAATCTTACATCCCACCATAAACTCTCCCTTCATTCCATCACACATTTTCCTTACATTCTGCCACATCATTTAAAGACCAATCTTTTGCTCTATGTTGGAATTAGAATTAGAATTACAGCAATACAACAGTACAGCAAAAAAAAGTCACCATTCCCGGCACCAGCTTAGGTACTAAGGTACCTAGGTACAAAATCTTAGGTATAAAGTTGAAAGAAAAGAAATAAAGTTTCCCTCTGCAGCATTATCAACTTTCAGTACCTCTTTATAATTTACTCCGTCAGTTTCCTTGCTCCGTACTCACTACTTCCTCCTTCTTAAATAAAAGGCTCAATATAAATGGTGTAAAACTGCAAACTAACTTCTACAGCTTTGTTTCATTGGCTTAATGAGTACTTTATGAATAATGTACTTTATGAGAGTGACTGGCAGCAGATGATATTGTGTAAGCAACTGTTGGTCAGTGTTAGTACCATAGAGATGTACAGCATGGAAACAGACTCTTTGGTCCAACCCGTCCATGCCGACCAGATATCCCAACCCAATCTAGTCCCACCTGCCAGCATCTGGCCCATATCCCTCCAAACCCTTCCCATTCATATACCCATCCAGATGCCTTTTAAATGTTGCAATTGTACTAGCCTCCACCACTTCCACTGTAAATATTGATGCAAAATACTCGTTTAGTATCTGCCCAATTCCTGCGGCTCCACATAAAAGCTGCCTTGCTGATCTTTGAGGGGCCCTATTCTCTCCCGAGTTATCCTTTTGTCCTTAATGTATTTGTAAAAACGCTTTAGATTCTCCTTAACTCTATTTTCCAAAGCTATCTCATGTCCCCTTTTTGCCCTCCTGATTTCTCTCTTAAATATACTCCTTATATTCTTCTAAGGATTCACTCAATCTATCCTGTCTATATCTGACATATGCTTCCTTCTTTTTCTTAACCAAACCCTCAATTTCTTTAGTCATCCAGCATTCCCTATACCTACCAGCCTTTCCTTTCACCCTGACAGGAATATACTTTCTCTGGACTCTCATTATCTCATTTCTGAAGGCTTCCCATTTTCCAGCTGTCCCTTTACCTGTGAACATCTGCCCCCAATCAGCTTTTGAAAGTTCTTGCCTAATACTGTCAAAATTAGCCCTTCTCCAATTTAGAACTTCAGCTTTTAGATCTGGTCTATCCTTTTCCATCACTGTTTTAAAACGAATAGAATTATGGTCGCCGGCCACAAAGTGCTCCCCCACTGACACTTCAGTCACCTGCTCTGCCTTATTTCCCAAGAGTAGGTCAAATTTTGCACCTTCTCTAGTAGGTACATCCACATACTGAATTTTCTTGTATATACTTAACAAACTCCTCTCCATCTAAACCCTTAACACTATGGCAGTCCCAGTCGATGTTTGGAAAGTTAAAATCCCCTACCATAACCACCCTGTTATTCTTACAGATAACTGACATCTCCTTAGAAATTTGTTTCTCAATTTCCCTCTGACTATCAGGGGGTCTATAATACAATCCCAATAAGGTGATCATCCCTTTTGTATTTCTCAGTTCCATCCAAATAACTTCCCTGGATGTATTTCCGGTAATATCCTCCCTCAGCACAGCTGTAATGCTATCCCTTATCAAAAATGCCACTCCCCCTCCTCTCTTGCCTCCCTTTCTATCCTTCCTGTAGCATTTGTATCCTGGAAAATTAAGCTGTTATTCCTGTCCATCCCTGAGCCACATTTCTCTAATTGCTATGATATCTCAGTGCCATGTTCCTAACCATGCCCTGAGTTCATCTGCCTTCCCTGTTTGGCCTCTTGCATTGAAATAAATGCAGTTTAATTTATCAGTCCTACCTTGTTCTCTGCTTTGTTCCTGCCTTCCTTCACTGTTTTGCTTGCCTTTGTTCTCAATTGTACCATCCTCAGATTGAAACCTTTCCTCACTATCTCTCTGGGTCCCACTCCCCCACCTTACTAGTTTAAATATTCCTAAGCAGCTGTAGCAAATCTCCCTGCCAGTATATTAGTCCCCTTCCAATTTAGTTGCAATCCGTCCTTGTACAGGTCACTTCTACCCAAAAACAGCTTCCAATGATCCAAAAATGTGAATCCCTCTCCCATACACAGCTCCTCAGCCATGCATTCATCTGCTCTATCCTCCTATTCCTGCCCTCACTAGCTCACAGCACTGGGGGTAATCCAGATATTATTACTCTCGAGGACCTCCTTTTTAAATTCCTGCCAAACTCTCTGTAATCTCCCTTCACAATTTCAACCTTTTCCCTTCCTATGTCGTTGATTCCAATGTGTACAATGACCTCTTGCTGGCCCCTCTCCCCCTTGAGAACATTCTGCACCCTCTCTGAGACATCCTTGATCCTGGCACCAGAGAAGCAATACACCATTCTGATCTTTTGATGCTGGCCACATAAACGTCTGTCTGTACCTCAGACTAGAGAGTCCCTTCTTGTAAAGAATATTTGGATAAGTACATGATTAGGAAAGGTTTAGAGAGATTTGGGCCAGGAGTAGGCAGTTACAACTAGTTTAGTTTGGGATTATGTTCAGCATGAACTGGTTGGATCGAAGGGTCTATTTCCGTGCTGTATGACTATGATTCTATGAGGATTGTTTTGATGTGGCAAGTTGTGATCTGGAATGGTGCGATAAGAAGATTAGATAATTCTTTTTCAAAAGGGAATTGGATGACTACTTGAAATGAAAATGTAACAGGCTATGGGGGGAAAAGCAGCGTGAGACTATTTAGGTAGAGTTGACACAGAACCCTTGGGCTGAAGAACCTCTCCTCTATGCTGTATGATTCTGTTTTTAAGCTCGCCCTCCCATGTGCATTGTGTGAATATAACCACAAGGGGGTGTCTGAGTACTGCAATCAAACATATGCTGAGGCTTGCCAAAAGTTCACTGCAGTCAGTGTCAGTATCCACACTCTGACTGCCCTCACAGAACTTGGTACTGCCATCTGGTGACAGAGAATGGCATGTCACCTGTGGAAAGTGTTATCTTCTGGTCCCAGAAAATAACAAGGGAAGGATATGGAATCTGAGGGCCAGACTAGTAGCCACACGGCTGTAGCATGGGAATCTTGACAGGGGAACCTGAATTTTAGACTTCCCAAAATAGATAAGTTTTTGTTGGTCTCGACCAAATCAGGATGATGTCAACAAAAAGCAAAATAATCAAATAATGATATCACTTCAAAATTAAGACCTCCCACCTTATACCCTGTGTAAACTTAAGTTAATTCAAAATTCTGCTGGTTATATTCTAATTTGCACCAGCTCCCGTGCACCCACAGCCTCCTGTGTGTGTTAATCTATATTGGTTCCTGGTCAGCAACACCTCGATATCAAAATGTTCATCCTTAATTCTAAATCCCTCCTTGGCTTAACTTCTTGGCATCTGTTATCTTCTACACTACCAATGTACCCCCTAATTATTTTCTGCAGTGTGTGGACCCTTTGAATTATTTTATGAGGCTGAATCTCAAAGCAGCCAGCTTGTACAACCTGTGGGGAACTCTCTGGGTTGCCTGTGGACATGCAGCGATGAGGGAATATTACCTATGATGTTCCCAGATATCTCTGCTCCTCCAATTCTGGCTTCACATACGTCCCTGAGTTTCACTGTTGGTGACAATGTCTGAAGCTGGTGAGACTCTCGGCTCCAGAATTTCCTCCTCAAACCTCTCTGCTCCTTTAAAACACTCCTTCAAACTTAGCTCTTTGATTGAGCTTTTGCTCACCAATCTCCTTCAACACTTTTGATTTTGATCTCGTTTCAGGCCAGTGAAGTGCCTTGGAAAGTTTTACCACATTTGGGGAACAAGTGATTTCAAGTTGTTGGTAACCAAAGGGTTAATATCAGGAATCGGCATCATTTATTAGCAGCTTCCATTTCCATCCTATTTGTTTTTAATCATAAATCACAACTGTGCAATAAGTATACTGACTTGTGTTGGGCTCAGTCAATGGAACACACTCAGAATTGGTAGTGTGTAAGAAACTTACCACATGCAGAACTGTGTACAACCTGAATATTTTGTAATGGGATCCTTAACACTATATACTCACACATTATTAAATTATTTGTTCTCGGGTTGTGAGAATTTACTGATTGCCTGAGAAGCTGAAACTGAGTCTTCTTGAATCACTGCAGTCCTTGTGCCAATGGTTATTTTACAACTGGTGATCTGCAAGGCTATTTCAAAAGACAGGGTGTAACTGGAGTCATGTGGACAGTGTAATAGATTCAGAAAAACTAATTTCTTTCCTGAAGGAAGTTAGTGAATCAATTAATTTTTCATTTTCCCTCTGAATTTTTCTTTAGCCAATTGGGTGAATTATGTTACTTCTTGCCATTGTGGGATTTGAACTCAGTTTCTGGTTGGCCAGTTCAGAACCAGTGCCTTTATCATCGCTGAAGCAGGAAGATGTGCTCCACTCCAACAAAATCAAATCACATCCTTTGGGATGCTTGACCAGTATCATAACATCTGCATAAACAATGCACATATGAAGTGTTGAGTGATTGGTTTGCATGAGATAAGGAACGTCACACACACTTACTCTCCACCACACCCTTCAGATTACAATAGTGACTTCCTTTCGAAATCGATCCTGTTCGTTGGCCTGAATTCAACCTTCCTGGAAACCTCACATGGAGCCACGCCAGAAATCCACAAGAATTTGCCATCTCTTTGGAAATCTCTGCCCCAGGGGACAGCAGAGGCTGAGTCATTGATTAGGTTCAAGTTGGAGATTTCAAGATTGATTTAAAACATCCAGGCTGACACAGATCGCACAGCAAAATGGTGTTGAGAGAGATCAGCCATGAGCATATTAAATGGCAGTATCAGCTCAAAAAGGTTAATGGCCAATTCTTGCTCCTGCTTCTTGTTTCTGTCTCCCAACATGCCAGCCGTGTCCACATACTAATACACATTTGTCTTGGTGTTAGAGGGCTGTGAGTCTCGAGAAGCTAGTGGCTGAGATTTTACTGCAGAGCCCAGGGAGGTGCACTGTGGGAGGTGCCTTCTTTGAGATGAAGTATACCCCCATGAAGGGTATAGACAGGGTGGATAGAGATAATCTTTTTCCCAGGGTGAGGGATTCAATAACGAGAGGTCACATGTTCAAGGTGAGAGGTGAAAGGTTTAAGGGGGATACACGTGGCAAGTACTTTACACAGAGGGTGCTAGGTGCCTGGAACGCGTTTCCAGCAGAGGTAGTAGAGGCAGGTACGGTAGATTCATTTAAGATGCATCTGGACAGATGCATGAGTAGGTGGGGAGCAGAGGGATACAGACCCTTAGGAATTAATGGGCGGCAAGAAGGCACGGTGGTTAGCACTGCTACCTCACAGCGCCAGAGACCTGGGTTCAATTTCCGCCTCAGGTAACTGTCTGTGTGGATTAGATTAGATTAGATTACTTGCAGTGTGGAAACAGGCCCTTCGGCCCAACAAGTCCACACTGACCCGCCAAAGCGCAACCCACCCAGACCCATTCTCCCACATTTACCCCTTCATCTAATACTACGGGCAATTTAACATGGCCAATTCACCTAACAAGTTTTCACATTCTCCCATGTCTGTGTGGGTTTCCTCCCACAGGCCAAAAATGTGCAGGTTAGGTGAATTGGCTATGCTAAATTGCCTGTACTGTACTGATGTAGGGAATGGGTCTGGGTGGGTTGCTGTTCGGAGGGTTGGTGTGGACTTGTTGGGCCGAAGGGCCTGTTTCCACACTGTAAGTAATCTAATCAAGTAGGCGACAGGGTTTAGACAGTGGATTTGGATTGGATCAGGTTTGGAGGGCCGAAGGGCCTGTACCTGGGCTGTAAATTTTCTTTGTTCTTTGTATTAAGTCAATGTCTTCCTTTCTGGGTAAGATCTCATGAAATCAGGTAACTTCTGGCCCAGTCTTTATTCCTCCACCAATGTTATTAAAACTGAAGATCATATCACTGATCTGTTAAAGTGTTTGGTGTGTTCAAACTGCTTGCTGTCTTTCTCCAGCACAACAGTGACCAACTCCAAAACATATTGCACAACACCTTGGGAAATCCTGGGGTCATGAAAAGTGCTGCAGAAATGCAACTCTTCCTTACAATGTAACACAGTCCAGCACAGCGGCAGATATAATCCAAAATATTAAGCTTCAGGGCAACCGCAAACTGATGCTGTTTGCTAGAAATTTATTGCTTTCTCTGTAAAACTAAAGACTAAATAATTGGATTCTGTGCATAAAAGATACATAAAAGTTCAGAAATACCACTTGAAAGAGTTTACAATGAAAGTATAGTATCAAACAGGAGAGTGGACCCATCTCTCCACAGAGAATGTTAACACAGCATTACCATAGAGTACAAGGTTAGACAGACAGTATGAAGGTTGACAGCTGGTATTAAAGACTCGGGAGGGGGTAGGTAATCGTTCAGAACAGAGTACATGACTCATCCAATCAGCCTGTTTCCACCTTTCAATTACATCATCACTGATCAGCATCTAACTCCACCTCCTTCTGTAATCATAATCCCAACACAAGTTGTGAATCTCAATTTTGAAAAAGTTTGTAATATTTCCCCCAACCTTAATAGTTTTCTGGAGGGAACGAGTAATAGATTCCCATGACCCTTTATGTGTGAAGAATGCTTCCTGCCAACACCATCCCCACCCCGTTCCAATGACCTCACTCTAATTTGAAGTTTGTGCCTCACTAGAGGAAAACGTCTCCCCTCCCCCCCCGCATTACCTTGAATTATATTCACTTCAATTAGATTGCCTCTTATCTCCTACACTCAAACTCTTTTGAACTGCTGCATGGGACAAATTGCTGAAGATTGAGCTTCAGGTTCTCAGAAGGGCTATGGATCCCTCACCCGCACCAGTGGATCCCCGACCCAGCCACAGGGTCAGAGTTTGAGCCTGTTTGGGATGTGAATGTGGTTTCAGTGCACCTGGTGTACTGGCTTCTGCTGCCAAATTGAGAGCATTGTGAGCAAATGCTGCTTGGTCCAGTGGCATTGTTCCAACTCCAGTGAGCTCAATTCCAAGGCATGCAGTCAGGAAATCCAAGGGCCACATCTACAGAGATATATATGGCCAGTAACTTTAACACAACCCACTGGATAAGAAAGCCATAGGGTCTGGAAGAATGCCAGTTAAACAGCTCATCCTATCACCTCCTCAACAGCAACCACAACTTCAGTGAAGAGTAATATCCCCAATTCCTCAACAAAATGACCCAAGACTAACTTTAGTCTAAGACAGGAATCTGGAACTTTCTAAGCACCTCAGTAAACTCCCTGTCATGATCAGACAATCCAGTAAAGCTGAAAGGCTCCATTGAAAGAATCAGGAATTGAGTTGAATTGATGGTAGACTTTATTTTAGATCACCCGCCTATTATAGATGTGAAGAGACTGAGTTAGACCACACTGCAAAGTGTCAACAATGTTATCATTAATAAGTTTAAAGAGTTTAACCCAATGTTGTGGGGGGGGTGGGGGGGGTTCAGGTGGGAGTGGTTATGGGCTGTTGCCTGCATTAAATGAGAGGACATTGATAATTCAGGAGTGGTTTACCGTGTTTGCTGTTAATGTATTGGCTGTCTTGTTTTTACAAGGGTCTGGTCCTCCAGGATATTGAGGGCTACTCATTTGTTTCTGACCGGTTTTCCCCTGTGATGCCAGTTAATTAAACAACTTAAACAGAATAGATATGGTGAAAACCAGGACGAGAGTATGCTAGTCCACAAGCTTTGTTCAATTTCATTTCAAGGTAGGTGTTACTGGTCAGAGACTCTCATTACCTAGAGCTGCATCCAGGAGGAGTGTTCGGACAACCTGGTAATTTGGAACAGCCTCAATTTAACCGCTGTCTTCATTAGGCTGACAGGGCTTGGCTAATGAGAGGAGTTGTTTCAGTTCACAGGACCGACCCAGCTTCCTCTGGGTAACAAGTTACACTCAAGCAACAAAAAACACTCAGCGATGCTGAAAGGCTTCATTATTGTCCAGGCTCAGAACGATGCAGGCTTTCAAATGTTTGATTTTTTAAAAAAAACTTGCGTCTCCACAGCACTCGTCACAACCTTAGGACATCTCAAAGTATTTTACGGCCAATTAAGTACATTTTGAAGAGTCGTGCTAAAAGGCAGCAGCCAATTTCTGCACAGCAAACTCCCACAAACAGCAGGGTGAAAACGAGCAAATGATCTGGTTTCAGTAGGTCTCCAGCTGAGAGTTAAATATTAAACCAGGAGAAGTGCTGGGGAACCTTTTGCATCCATTGGAGAGGGTAGTGTGGTGCCTCAGTCTAACTTCACATCCAAGGCAGTACCCCTGATGGTGTAGCATGACCACTGTAGTGTATTGGAGTGTCAGGTACGAACCCATGACCCTCTGACTCAGAGGTATGGTTGGCACTTTTTAGAAGAAGCATCTACAGAAAATTTGTCGCATTCTTGATGCTATATTGTTTATTACTCAAACAACTTCTCAAAAAAAAACATATTAATGTCGCTGTTTGTGCGAGTTTGCTGTGAACAAATTAGCTGTTAATAATGGTGACTATACTTCCAAATGCAGTTCATTGGCTCTGACGCAGTTTGGGGCATCCAAAAGTAGCAAAAGGCGCTTGATGAAAGCAAAGCCTTTCTTTAAAATGTCCCATTTTAATTAACGGTTCCCACTAACCTTCAGTCCTCAATAGGCAGGTACCTGATGTTACTCTGTAAGCATCTGGGCACATTTAACAGAAGAAGCCATGATATGGAGGTGCTGGTGTTGGACTGGGGTAGACAAAGTCAAAAGTCACACAGTACCAGGTTACAGTTCAACAGGTTTACTTGAAAATATAAGCTTTCGGATCACTGTTTCTTCATCAGGTAGCTAGTTGCTGAGAAAAGGAGCAGCCCTCTGAAAGCCTGTATTTTCAAATAAACCTGTTGGACTATAACCTGGTGTCGTGTGATTTTTAACTTTAATAGAAGAAGGCACTACACAAATGCGAAGCATGTTGCTGTTCCCGTTCTGCACTAACTTAGGACCTCCTGCCCTTGGTTGTGCCCTAACTGCCAGCATTTTATATTGGTGTGGGTACGATAGAATGGGGTTTAAGAGAGGCTGCTGTTTTCCTAAGGTTAGTCTGCACAAACTGGTTGGTGAAATGCTTCACAGACAGGTTTGTTACTCACACACACTTTGTTGTTGACTTTCCCAAATACTGAGTGGCCAACACCAGGAATGGATCCCAATCTATTAAGCCAAGGAATGACAAGAAGCGGGAATGAGGTAAGCCAACTCTTTGATTTCACTGTATGGGGGAGGGCAGCTGATTGGTCCTTACACTCTGTATTAATGCTCCTTGTAGAGTTTCTTTTTCCCAGAAGTTTGCTATGTTTCACAGACTTAGTCACTTTCTTAGCCTTGCTGCAGGCCTGAAATTTGCCTTTGAGACATTTTTAAAAGGCAGTCCTTCTAAGCTCATACCTCTATCAATCTGCTTCCCATTCAACGCCTTCCAACCAATTTTTCTCTTCCTCAACTCCCTCAACCTTCCCCTCCTCCTAGTTCCATAAGCATTTAAGATCCAAGTCCAGTATCGCCTATCCATCATTTGTGGATTTGTGTAGGTCTCCTCCTGCTGTTTCATAATCTTGGCAGTTTCCTCTTACTCTGACAGCCTACCCCGTTAACATGGACTCAGTCTTGATACTGAGGTGGGTAGATGGAAGAAAAGGAATCTTGTGGGAAATATATATGCTCAAAGCCATAGATTCTGAACAGAGAAACATTAAAAGGAATTACAAAATGAAACATTTAGCTTTTTGCTGGACAAGATATGTCTAATTCATTGCGCTGAATCTGTAACTGGGTAATATCCTGTCTTGTAAACACTTCCTGAGTCAGTTGGAAAGGGATTCATTCTTCAGCAATCTCACAGAGGATGAAATCCCATGTATACAAAGTCAGGAGTCCATCAGGTGCTGGAGGTGGGGGTGGGGTAACATTCTGCAAAAGGAAATACATGAGCTTCAAACATTTACAAATTTTCTGCTCTCTTCCCCAACCCGCAATACGTGCGTGCATTTAAAATTGCACGCAGATAATTAGTAGAACTTCCCTGCCGCTGCCTCCCTCAAAAAAAAACAAGAAAAAGGAAAAGAAAAATCAAGTATGTAACAATGATCGCTGTGGCCAGAGCCTCGAGAGATCCTAGTGAAGTTGGAAATCTGTTGGCGCTCGCTGCTGTATTCGCTCCACATAGTGTGGCAGTGGGTTCTCTTTGATGTACTTCTGGAGATACCAGCAGGTGAGGTGAGCTCGGAGATCCTCCTCAACCACAAAGTCCAAGGCAGCCTAGAGACAAAGAGCAGAACTGGTGACATGAGGCAGGATTGATCATAAAAGGAAGGGTTCGGAGAGAGGGAGAGGAAAGGAGGAAAGAGAAACAAAGTCAACAAACCTGTGACTGCAAATGCTGGAATAATAAAAATCCTTGCATTTGAATAACCACTTTTACAAACTTATGGATGTCTGAAAGCACATTTTTAGTTAAAAGAATACTTGAGAAACATGTTTGAATGCATTTAACAGTCAATTTGAGCACAGCAAATGCTTGCGACCAGATAATCCTGTTATATAATGTCAACTGAGTAATAAATATCATTGGTGACAGAGAGGACATCTCCTCTACCCTTTTTCAGAATAGTGTGTGGAATATTTTACCACTTAGAGTCATAAAGATGTACAGCATGGAAACAGACCCTTCGGTCCAACCTGTCCATGCTGACCAGATATCCCAACCCAATCTACTCCTACCTGCCATCACCTGACCCATATCCCTCCAAACCCTTCCTGTTCATATACCCATCCAAATGCCTTTTAAATGTTGCAATTGTACCAGCCTCCACCACTTCCTCTGGCAGCTCATTCCATGCACATACCAACCTCTTTGTGAAAATGTTGCCCCATAGGTCCCTTTTATTTCTTTCCCCTCTCACCCTAAACCTATGCCCTCTAGTTCTGGTGTAACTATGGAAGATGGACTGTTCTACGTAGCCGACAAAGGGATAGGCATAGCTGGGGCCCAAATCAAAGGGATAGCCATGGGCACCTGTATGGACCCCAGCTATGCCTGTCTCTTTGTCGGCTACGCAGAACAGTCCATCTTCCGTAATTACACTGGCACCACTCCCCACCTCTTTCTCCACTACATTGATGACTGCATCGGCGCCACCTCGTGCTCCCGCGAGGAGGTTGAGCAATTCATCAACTTCACCAACACATTCCATCCCGATCTTAAATTCACCTGGACCATCTCTGACACCTCCCTCCCCTTCTTGGGCTTCTCCATCTCCATTAATGACGACCGACTTGACACTGACATTTTTTACAAACCCACTGATTCCCACAGCTACCTGGATTACACCTCTTCCCACCCTATCTCCTGCAAAAATGCCATCCCATATTCCCAACTCCTCCACCTCCACCGGATCTGCTCCCAGGAGGACCAGTTCCACCACAGAACACACCAGATGGCCTCCTTCTTTAGAGACCATAATTTCCCTTCCCACGTGGTTAAAGATGACCTCCAACGCATCTCGTCCACATCCCGCACCTCCGCCCTCAAACCTCAAACCTCACCCCTCCAATCGTAACAAGGACAGAAACCCCCCCCGCCAGTCCTCACCTTCCACCCTACCAACCTTCGCATAAACCACATCATCTGATGACATTTCCGCCACCTCCAAACGGACCCCACCACCAGGGATGTATTACCCTCCCCACCCATTTCCGCCTTCCACAAAGACTGTTCCCTCCGTGACTACCTGGTCAGGTCCACGCACCCTACAACCCACCCTATCCTGACACTTTCCCCTGCCACCGCAGGAATTGCAAAGCCTGTGCCCACACCTCCTCCCTCACCTCCATCCAAGGCCCTAAAGGAGCCTTCCACATCCATCAATGTTTCACCTACATATCCACCAATGTCATTTATTGTATCCATTGCTCCCGATGCGGTCTCCTCTACATTGGGGAGACTGGACACCTTCTTGCAGAGTGCTTTAGGGAACATCTCCGAGACACCCGCACCAATCAACCACACCGCTCCGTGGCCCAACATTTCAACTCCTCCTCCCACTCTGCCGAGGACATGGAGATCCTGGGCTTCCTTCACCGCCACTCCCTCACCACCCAACGCCTGGAGGAAGAACGCCTCATCTTCCGCCTCGGAACACTTCAACCCCAGGGCATCAATGTGAACTTCACCAGTTTCCTCATTTCCCCTCCCTCCACCTTATCCCATTTCCAACCTTCCAGCTCAGCGCTGTCCTCATGACCTGTCCCACCTGCCAATCTCCCTTCCCACTTATCCACTCCACCCTCCCCTCTGACCTATCACCTCCATTCACCTATTGTACTCATTGCTACCTTCTCCCCATCCCGACCCCCAGCAACCCCCCCCCCCCACCCCCCACCGCGCCCACCACTCCCCCCGTCAATTATCTCCCCATCCTGGAGGTTTCCTACCTCTATTCCTGATGAAGGGCTTTTGCCCAAAACAGCAATTTTCCTGCTCCTCGGATGCTGCCTGATCTTCTGTGCTTTTCCAGCACCACTCTGATCTAAACTCTGGTTTCCAGCATCTGCAGTCCTCACTTTTGCCTTACCATTAAGTGTATATGTCCTGTTAAGATTTGCTTTCCCAAAATACAGCACCTTGAATTTATCTAAATTAAACTCCATCTGCCACTCCTCAGCTCATTGACCCATCTGATCAAGATTCTGCTGTAATCTGAGGTAACCCCCTTCGCTGTCCACTATACCTCCAATTTTGGTGTCATCTGCAAACTTACTAACTGTACCTCTTATGCTTGCATCCAAATCATTTATGTAAATGACAGAACGTAGAGGACCCAGCACCAATCCTTGTGGCTCTCCACTGGTCACAGGCCCCCAGTCTGAAAAACAACCCTCCACTACCACCCTCTGTTTCTACCTTTGAGCCAGTTCTGTATCCAAATGGCTGGTTCTCCCTGTATTCCGTGAGATTTAACCTTGCTAACCAGTATCTCATGGGGAACCTTGTCATACGCCTTACTGAAATCCATATAGATCACGCCCACCGCTCTGCCCTCATCAATCCCCTTTATTACTTCCTCAAAAAACTCAATCAAATTTGTGAGACATGATTTCCCACGCACAAAGCCAGGTTGACTATTCCTGGGAGGGCAGACAGTACTTTGGTTTAATTTGTTATCTGAAAGTGAGCATCTCTGACAATACAGAACAAACACATCTTAATTGTCGATCACACAGCACTGGCTGCAAAGCAGCTGGTTTATCAGAGCTAGAGGCAGGAAAGAGCAGATAGAAAGTAGAAACAGTAACTGAGTAAAAAGGTACATTAAGTTATGTATCTCAAACCATTGTATGGCATTAAATCACATCACTCAATAAGCAATTGTGGACTCATTAATAATTAAAGAGAAAGCTTGATTGAGAAGCAGCACAGTTATAGAGCCACAGAGCTGTACAGGATGGAAACAGACCCTGCAGTTCAATTCTTCCATGCTGACCAGATATCCCAACCCAATCTAGTCCCATTTGCCCATATCCCTCCAAACCCTCCCTATTCATATACCTATCCAGATGCCTTTTAAATGCTGTAATTGTACCAGCCTCTATCACTTCCTCTGGCAGCTCATCCCATACATGCACCACCCTCTGCCATAAAAAAATGCCCCTTAGGTCCCTTTTAAATCTTTCCTCTCTCACCTTAAACCTATGCTCTCTAGTTTTGGACTCCCCTTCCCTGGGAAAAGTATCTCATCTATTCACCCTATCCATGCCCGTTATGATTTTATAAACCTCTATAAGGTCACCCATCAGCATCTGTCGCTCCCGAGAAAACAGCTCCAGCCTGTTCAGCCCCTCCCTATAGCTCAGGCCCTCCAACCCTGGCATCACCCTTGTAAATCCTTTCTGAACCTTTCAAGTTTCATAACATCCTTCCTATAGCAGGGAGACCAAAATTGCATGCAATATTCCAATAATGGCCTAACCATGTCATGTACAGCTGAAAACTTTACCTCCCAACTCCTATACTCTGCACTGACCAATAAAGGAAAACATACAAAATGCCTTCTTCACTATCCTACCTATCTTTGACTTCACTTTCAAGGAACTCTGAACCTGTACTCCAAGGTCTCTTTGTTCAGCAGCACTGCCCAGGACCTTACCATTAAGTGTACAAGTTCTGCCCTGATTTGCCTTTCCAAAATGCCTACTTCTACTCCTTCATTCTATTACTTGAATATCCATACTTCAACCCATTCGGTGGTTTCTGGGGATAGTCAGATTCTAATAATTTCTGCATTTTCCATTTCCTCCCTCCTGTTCTTTTTCAAAGGTGCTGAACTGGCTTCACAGACATCGTGTCAAGACATCAAGTGTCTTTTAGTCTATAAGTGTCACAGTCTAGTGAATCTGTGGCTCGGTCTGTAACACCCTCACTGTCTGTTTCAATACTGAAGGCCCACATCAGAGACCCGAGTACACTACTCAGGTTACCCCCCTAGTATTGAGAGTGTACTGGGATGCAAGAGATGCTGTCACCCAATAGAGGAAGGACAATTCCACCTCATTTTATGCTGATGCGGGATTCCCTGACACTCTCCAAAAGGAGATCAGTGGAGTTTTCCTTAGTATTCTGGGTGCCCATCAAGCAATAACACTTGAGTCAGACTATCTGCTTATTTATCACATTGCTGTTTGTGGGTGCTCACTATGTCTACTTTGGCTGGCATGTTTCCTGCATTGCAATAATTGCTGCAAATTTAAAAAAATATTTCACTGGCTATAGGGGCGGCATTGTGGCTCAGTGGTTAGCACTGCTGCCTCACAGTGCCAGGGTCCCGGGTTCGATTCCAGTCTTAGGCGACTGTCTGTGTGGAGTTTGCACATTCTCCCAGTGTCTGCGTGGGTTTCCTCTGGTGCTCCGGTTTCCTCCCACAATCCAAAGATGTGCAGGTCAGGTGAATTGGCCATGTTAAATTGCCCATAGGGTTGGGTGCCAGAGGGAAATGGGTCTGGGTGGGTTACTCTTCGGAGGGTTGGTGTGCACTTGTTGGGCTGAAGGGCCTGTTTCCACACTGTAGGGAATCTAATTTAAAGTGGCCAACCTAGGCCAAGGTTGTGAAAGGCACTTTATAATAGTTACCTCTTCAGTTTATCCTTCAAGAAAAATAAATGGCCCTTCTCTGTATCGATATTTTGCAGCCAGTTTTGAGTGGGAATACACTGTTTGGTTGAAACTGGAGTAAAAACGTTAAAAGGCGAATTAGATGATTATTTGAAATGGAACATTTGCAAGTCAAAAGGTTGAGATGCACGGTGCTGGGACTAATTGAATATGTTTCTCAAACAGCCAACACATAATGGGACAAAAATCTTCTTTCTCTGCTGTAGGTTTCTATGAAATGACAAGCAGTTTCGAAACCATTCTTTAAATCTCACTCTGCCCAGCATTTCCGCCTTAAGGAAGTGAGCATACAGACTTATTTTGCAACTTTTTAGTCTATAAACGAGAACTGTATGTCATTTTGCTCAACCTCCTCTGTCATTCTGGTCTCTCTTACTCTCACACACACACACACACACACACACACACACATACATACCAATTGACTGTGGTTAATAAAGAGCATTCGTTTCACAGCCCAGGTTTCTGGAAAGCTGCCATTATACAAACCTACGTGTTTTACATCTGCCTGCTAAATGCAGCCCAGCCCTGAATACCAGTGGAACACTGCTTCGGGTTTTGCAAAACTTCCGAGGAATTCCACGAACGTGCAACAAACAAGCTACAAGTTTCAGTAATACATCCTGAGCCAGGTTTTGCCATTCAAGAGCTGCACAGTATTTGGTGGGCCGTGTTTTGTATTGAATTCTTTCCTGCTGGTTCCAGAATTATTCCCGAAAGTCCCTCGCTTTGACCACTGGTTGCTAAGCAAACCTTTTCTTACTGATTCACCTGGTTTTTATCTTGAGATGCATTATATTGGCCAGAAGTCAGTCATCGTCATATTCCACTGTTCTGAACCAAAAAGATAGTATGTGGGCTCTTGATGATAATATAGTGACAGCAACAGCCATCTCATGTATATAGCACCTTTTGTACAGTAAATACCCCCCCAAGCACTTCACATACAGGAAAATTAAGACAGGTGATCAAATGCTTGAATAAAGATGTACACTTTAAGGGAGCACCTTAAAGCAGCTCTGAGGAAAGTGATGAATGGACTTGGGGCAGCAAATCTATAATTCAGGTCTGGATGGATGATAGCAAGGCTGCGAAAAGTGATGCAAAGGGACAGGTTGGAGGAGGGCGATGCACAAGAGCAGAGGCAGCCTTTCACTGCAGTAATGCTGGAGTGCTGCACTGTCACAAGAGCCAGCTTTCAGATGACGTATGTAGACAAGATCTTGTTTGCCTGCACAAGTGATTGCAAAGGATCTTGTGGCACTGTCGGAAGTCAGGTAAAGCAATTCCCATGGAATGCTGGTTAATAGTCCTCCTTTATAAGCATTATCATCAATAAGGTTAATGGGTCATTCCCATTAGTTGGGGGTTGTAGAAGCTTGTTGTATTCAGTTGTTGTTCTATGTGGTGGCCGCACAACCAAGTAATTTCCTGTTGGCGGAGAATTATGAAATGTCCTAGTGAGATGCTAAAAATCATGAAAAAAAAACTTTGTTTTTATTTAAAGAATTTGTTAAAAACAGACAACAACAAATCCTACAAAGGAGTCTTACATAATTAATTTTTGGCTTGGTACAATTTCCATAGTTGGTCTGAAAGACATTGGAGCTGTCCACCTTGTACTGCACTGGAGAGTCAGCCTTGATACTGTACTCAATCCCTGGGAAATGGCACTTGATGCTGAAACCTTTTGACTCAGGAATTGTGAGTGATGCTCCCTAATCCACCACAGGAGTAGAGGGAGAGACTCTTTCTGTCAATTTTCTGGTCCTCCAGAGTAGTGTCCAATAGCATCTTGGTTAATATTATTCCTTGTCCAACAATTAATTCAAGGTTAATTAACTTTCCCTGGCATGAGTTCCATGAGAGAATGGCTAGCCTTTCTAATAATGGAGCGTTTATGGCTTTGTGTCAATGCTCACATTGAGTAAGGTCTCATTGTCAATCCCAAGAAAGCACATTAATATATGCCATTGTTCAGCAGGGTGTGGGAACAGGAACATTAGTAATCCTACTCACTGTATAATTTCAGTTGGGTTGGAGCAAACATGATTAACATTACAAGTTGGGAGAAGCTAGGGAATTCTTCTCAATAAAGTGACATTCAAAAAAGAATGTGCATTTACACATTTAATTGCACCAAGATATCCCAAAGTCTTTTACAGCCAATGAAATACGTTTTAAGTTCTAGTCACTGTTGTCAGGACACTTAGAAGCCAATTGACACACAGTAATTTCCCACAAGCAACCATGTGATAATGTCCAGTTAACTCCTTTGTGGTAAGGTTGGATTAGGGATTCGCATTTGTCAGGAGTAAGTAAATAGGAGAAAAAGAAACTGGCTGAGCTGTCCTTGACAATTAAGGTTGAATGTATGACATGTCAAAAAACCTGACTTGCCAAAAACCTCTTTTTAAGGAAAAGAATGGGGTCCAGGCTGTAGGGATTGCATGATTCTACAACTACGACATTCACCAGAACAAACTGATTTCTGCCTTAACCCCAGTGCTCAGACAGAAAGATACAATTTTCATGGAGCTATCCTTAGACAGACAATGCACAACACCCTCCAACAGATGTTTTCCTTTAAGCGAAGGGCTTCAGAAAATCCTCTCAGTGAACAACAAGGTTACCTTAGCAACGATACTGCCACCAATCAACAGGAGGCCACAACTAGCCAATTACAAAGATCACTACAGTCATGACAACCAGAACAGAACCAATCATTTCTAGCTTAACACTTGAAGAATAAAGTGACCTCTACTCAGCAAGATGCACAAGCTGCCTTCACATCACATCACTTTTCCTCCTAGTTCCGATTATTAACTTGGAAATGAATACTTTATCTCTTCTGGATGGAATGCAGTTGCCTTTAAAATTGACTTTGCCAAGGAAATAGCTGTTAGAGAGTTGAACAGCATGGAAGGAGACCATGTTTTCCGTCGTCTTTGAAAGAAAGAGATATCTCATCGGTTTCATTCGCTTGTGGTGTTTTTGGCCCACAGCTTCACCAAATTATTCCTTGTGAATGATTTATCCAATTCCTATTTCAAAGTTGCTACTGAATCTGTTTCCACAATCAGTATTTAATTCCTGATTGAAACAACTCACTAAGTGGTCACCAATCTCCCCTCTGGTTCTTTTGCCATTTATTTTAAAAATCGGCTTTCAAAATTTATTGTCGCTGCCAGTGGAAAGTTCCTTCATAAACTACTCCTCAAACCCTTTCCAAGACTGAACATTTACATTATACATCTTTGTAACTTTATCAACTCCAATCAGCTTTCCACATAACGGAAACTCCTCATCTCGGAGTCCCATTCGACTCAATCTCCTCTGCACCCTCTCTAGGGTCCTCCTAAATTGATACCCAGCTGAGGCCAAGGTTATTGGCTTATAAACGTTTGGCCTAATTTCCTTGCTTTTGGCTCGATTTAGAAAGTTCAAGCATTCTCTACCATATTTTTGAAATAGCTGGATGAGTGTGATGCCACTTTTAAGAATTCGCACAAGTACCCACACTGTGCCAACCTCAACAGTAACTGGGAAAAGCTACAACATGTCCAACAGCAAGCGTGTACCTTTGCCATTAGTTTTGCTATTCCTCTTCCTCTGTAGGCATCGGGAACCTCTGTGTGCTGCAGATCAATTGTTTTCTTTCCCACGTACTCGTATAAGAGCACTGCCCGCTCGTGTGATCCTAAAACAAGAGGAAACGTGGTGAATGATCAATGCTGTGACCGATGTGATACCACTTGCATCCATTAGACAGACACATGCACTCTATTCAGATCAACTAATTTATGCAGCCACATATTCTCTCAGATCACTCCCAACAACAGTGTCAGAGCTGGAACTACCAGTTCTCTAGATATTACACAGACACAGGCAGGTTTGAAGAAACAATAGTCTACAATTGCGCCTCTGGGTGCTTTTCACATTTCAAGTGGGGATGGAATGTTTATTTTATGAACAAGCCTTTTTAGCATGTAGGTATCACTAGGATAACTGGCATTTATTGTCCATTCCACATTGTCCTTGGGAAGGTGGGAGTGGTGGGATACCTTCTTGAACTCCTGCAGCTTGTGTGGTTAAGGAGCTCCCATTGTGCTGCTCAGTCCAAACCCAGTGGGGAAAAAGACACAGACTCCCAATTATATGTCACACTTCATCAACTCAATATGTTCCAAAGTGCTCACATATCAATGATGTACAATTGATTTACAGTCATTGTTGTAATGTAGGAACATAAGAAATAGAAGCAGGAATAGGTTCCTTGATTATAGAGTCATTGCATCATAAAGCATGGAAACAGACCTCTCGGTACATGATGACCATGTTCCCAAACTAAACTTGTCCCACATGCCTGCGCTTGGCCCATATCCCTCCAAACATTTGTTATTCATGAACTTATCCAAATGTCTTTTAGATGTTGTAACTGTACCCATATCCACCACTTCCTCTGGAAGTTCATTCTACACATGAACCAGTCTGTGTAAAAAAAACTGGCTTCATTTCTTTTTAAAAAATCTTTCCTTTCTAACCTTAAACATATGCCCCTTAGACTTGAAATCCGCCACACTAGGGAAAAGACACCTGCCGCTCACCTTATCTACAGCCCTCATGATTTTATAAAAGGTTCTCCCCTCAACGTCGTATGCTCCAGTTAAAAAAAAAGTCCCAGCTTATCCAGCCTCTCCTTTTTTAAAACCCTCCAATCCTGGCAACAATCTGGTTAATCTCTTCGGAACCCTCTCCAGCTGAATAAGTCCTCGCTATCTTTCAAAAGTATGATGGCTGATCTTCTCCCTCAACTTCGTCTGCCCACACCATCTGTGTGTGCCCTGATTCCTTCAGCATCCAAAATTCTATCAATCTCTGCCTTGAATAAACTTAAAAATCACACTACACCAGTTTATAGTCCAACTGGTTTATTTGGAAGTACAAACTTTCAGTGTGCTGCTCCTTCATCAGGTAGCCAGTGGGGCAGGATCATAGGACACAATTTAAAATAAAAGATCAAAATGTCATACAACTGATGTGATGTATTGAATAAACTTAGATTGCTGTTAATTCTTTAATCAGAGTGTCTACATGGATACTACCATTATACGTGGGGACAGCACCCACCATGTAAGCAGCAGGTACTCATGTGACTCGGCCAAAATTGTCTACCTCATACACTGCAGGCAAGGATTCCCTGAGGCATGGTACATTGGTGAGACCATGCAGACACTACGACAACAGATGAATGAACCCTTCTCAACAATTACCAGACAGGAATGTTCTCTCCCGGTCGGTCAGGGACATTCGGCCTCAGATCTTAGGGTGACCATCCTCCAAGGTGGACTTTGGAATACGCAACAACGCAGAGTGGCCGAGCAGAGGCTGATAGCCAATTTCGATACCCATGAGGATGGACTCAACCGGGATCTTGGTTCACGCCACACTACAGGGGACCCCATTACACTATACACTCTCTCTCACTCTCATACACACGTGCACTCTCTCTCTCTTTCTCTCCTTCACACTCACACACTCACACACACACACAAACATACAAGTCACAGAGTCATAGAGATGTACAGCACGGAAACAGACCCTTCAATCCAACTTGTCCATGCCAACCAGATATCCCAACTTAAAACTAGTCCTATTTGCCAGCTCTTGGCCCATATCCCTCTAAACGCTAGATGGGTATATTCACATACCCACCTAGATGCCTTTTAAATATTGTAATTGTACCAGCCTCCACCACTTCCTCTGACAGCTCATTCCATATAGGCACCACTGTCTGCATGAAAAAGTTACCCCTTAAATCCTTTTAAATTTTTACCCTCTCACCCTAAACCTATGCCCTCTTGTTCTGGATTGCCCTAACCCAGGGAAAAGACTTTGTCTATTTACCGCTCATGATTTTATAAACCACTACAAAGATCACCCCTCAGCCTCCGACGCTCCAGAGAAAACAGCCTCAGCTTATTCAGCCTCTCCCTGTAGCTCAAATCCTCTACCCCAGCAACATCCGTGTCAATCTTTTCTGAACCATTTCAAGTTTTATAACATCCTTCCGATAGGAGGGAGGCCAGATCTGCACACAATATTTCAAAAGTGGCCTAACCAATGTCCTGTCCAGCTGCAACATGACCTCCCAACCCCTACGCTGTTTTTAAAAGTTGAATTCAAAGTCCACATCTGCCATGGCAGGATTCAAACCCAGGTCTCCAGAACATTTCCTGGGCCTCTTGATTAATAGTCTAATACTAATAGTGCTAGGCCACCATCTCACCTAACAGTGGGGCTCAGTCTTGATCCAGCATCAAATGGTCTATCTTGATTGGGACAGGGAGGTGTGTTTTTCACATTAAAGACCAATGCATAAGGGTCACCAGGGATTCTGCACCCACAGGTGGGTTTCTCTACAGTTGGTGGGTATATGCATAATTGTGTTGCCCACTGGAACTTGAAGCCCCCCTCCACCCTCGTAGAGCAATGCATTTACCTCCAATTCCTGGTGTGGTCACAGCCATTTTTAGTTACATTGTGCACTTGCAATTTTCAGAACATAGATCAGTGCCATTCCTCAGATAGTTACATCCAGGCTCCACTTCTGCATGAGTGGCTGAGACATCGAACATCAATGTCCCCTTCCTGGTGGCTCTCCATATCAACCCATAGGAGTTGGATCTCCCCCCGATCCCGTTCCAGTCGTCTGTTTGAGTCAATGTTCTGAAGTAGAGTCACTGGATCTGAAATGTTAACTCTGCTTTCTCTATACAGAGTCCTGTCGAGTTTGTCCAACGATTTTTGTTTTTGACACTGTTCGAGTTTGCCGCTGCCCAATTGGCCCCAGGCATCGGAGGTAAACATGCCAGATATGGTAATATACTGTGGGAACCCCACCTCCGCCCCCCCTCCATCCAGAAAGCAGATCGCTCCTCACAAGCTGTATCATCCGTCCGCATCCATCTTTAAATGTTGCTTCTGCCCTTCACAATTGCCATCCCCTTTCCCTCCCATACTTCAGCCCGCAATAGCCAAGACCAAGCTCCACAGCCTGCCCCTTGCAGCAAGCTCCCCCTTTACCTTCAGTCAGTGGACTCTCCAGATTGACTGTTACGCACCCCTATGAGTGATTCACGTGGACAGCCCAGATGGGAAGAGTCCAGACCCTGACTGGTGCCCACCTATCTGTCTGTGGGTTCCAGAGTTCCTGAACAGGTTGCACTGAACCTGCTGTGCTGAGTATGACCCACCCCTGGACAGGAGAGGTACAGACCGCTGACTGCAAGCACCCCCAGTGGACACCTGACCATAGCTACATCTTCTGGACTAATCTCGAAGGTTGCCCTTGATTTATTGTGCAGGAACCCACTTACTGATAGCTGCCTTCCTGGCCTTCAGTGAGGACTCCCCCTCGAGACTTTGAGTCATGGCCGCTTACTTGCAGTGCATGTAATGTGTTTGCTGTGTGTGTAGGTTGGGGATGGTCCGGGTATGAGATTGATGGGGCATGTGCCATATAGCAAGATGCCCACCCCAGTTGACTGAGGGCTGCTGACCAGAAAGACAAGCTGCAGGCCTTTGTGTGTGCACAAAGAGGCAGCTCCTTTAGGCTGTATCTGAGGGGCCGGCACACTGAAAGGCATGGCACAGCATAACTCGGCAAGGCAAGGGAAGGGAAGGGTGCAGTGAGTGTGCAGCTCGGTGAATGAGTGCAAAGAGAACACCCGAACAGCTTTGAGTTGCAAGTCAGTCCATTCTCTGAGCTGGCTGTCTATCTCTCTCTGAGTAAAGGATTGGAGCAACAGGCACTGATTGGAAGCAATTGGATCAGAGATATGCCTTGATTGTGCAGAGAGGTTGGTACTTGTCAAATGCCAGCATCCATGAACATATGTAAAGCTGGGGCATGCCTAAAGATATTGGTGCCCAGGGTTCAAATGCAGACCAATGGAGCAAGGACAAGCTGGGATCACTAAGCACTCAGTCTGGCTTTCAGATCGGGTATTCTTGGCATCTAATTTTTATCTATCCCATGGAACAGGATGAATCTTTCTTACAGTAATGGCTATGCATTAGAACTTTTGAAAGGTCCCAAATCCAAAAAGGTGAGGTACAAATGTGATCCTTCATTTCTTCCCAGGTACAACACTGACATCTAATTCAACACTTTGTTCACCGATGACATACTGAGCTCACCTGGAATCTAACATATTGGAGAGTGCATCAAATACCAATTAAATGTTCATTCTGGTCGTTCAGACTTTTTTAAAAATGCAATGAAATTGTTGATACAGATTATAATTACAGAGGAGTGTAGCACAGGGATAAAACAGCATGGTATGCCAGCTGGAAAGGATGGGGTAGTTACAGTGAGAGACTGCAGAGTCCACACTCTGACACTGGAGACGAAGAAGGGGCAGGATAAACACAGTCCGACTGCCTTGTACTGAGGTACAGCTGGCTTTACCTTCCTTTGTTCTCTGGATCCCTAACCAACTGTTTTACAATCTATTCTTTAGCAGTGTGGAAAAAATCCAAATGTGGTCAACCTCAGATTCCACTTGTGTGTAAAACCTCCAACAAATTCAAACTTTTGGAAATACAAACTTTTTCTCAACGACATTTGAGTTCGTCACAAATCTACTTTTAGATATGTTTTGGACTGAAGGTGTCGCTTTATTGGATGTATGCTTACACACAGATACAAAGAATAGCAAGTCAGGATAAACTAACCATTAAAAACAGTCCAACAAGCCTTACCCTGATGCACAATGAAAACAGAGATCAATTACTCAACCACACACTAGCGAGGTCCTAGCTTTGATCTCCGAATTGTGTTGACTTGGTTGGTTGGTGTCTATAACCTGCTTCATTACCACTGAATTTAAAGGGTGCGATAATCAGCTCGAATTCCCACCTCAGATCAATCCCCAATGATTCTTCGGGTTAATGTACTCAGGGCTAGCTGCTGGTTATTTCACTCGCCTCTCGAGTCACAGGTTAATGGATCCACGTTTCACTTCAGACACCTGAGCACATAATCCAGGCTGACACTAACACTGCAGTACCACGTGAATGCTGCCCTAATGCAGGTGACTCCTGTCAGATAAGTCACTGAACTGAAACTTATTTCTGCTTTCAGTGCTTGTACTAGATCCCATTTCACTATGTCCCGAAGAGAATATTTTCCTTCTCTCCCTCCCACTGACTCACAAAGTGACAAACTGCCCACAGTGTAAAAACTATGTCAAATGCTGAAAGGGCTTAATCCCACTGGCTGCTGCCCCCTTAAGTGGTCCTTAACTGGCTAAGTATGAATCTCAATTAGCAGTAAGGCAGGTAAGTCAACCATGAACCTTCCCACCTTTGTACATTTTCCTTTCTTTAACAGATTCTGCATTTATTTAATTTGTTAATGGAATGTGGGTGTGGCTGGCTAGCCCAACATTTATTTCCCACCCCTAATTGCCCAGAGGACAGTTATGAGTCAATTCCATTGTTGTGGGTACAGAGTCACATATAGGTGAGACTGGGTAAGGACAACAGATTTCCTTTCCTATTTGGTTCGCTAATGTCTTTTAGGAGTTTATGACAATTGACAATGGTTACATGGTCACTGTAAGACCAGTTTTTAATTATTTTCTTTTATTGCATTCAAATCTCACTATCTGACATGATGGGATTTGAACCGATGACCCCAGAACATTGATTTTTCTAGAAATCTTATAAGAGGAGGAGGATTCCATGTGCTGTTTGTACACAAAGTTGTACCTGCCTAGCGGTTGTGGGTGTGCAAGCTGCGTGCACAGAAATCAGTTGGTTTGCTGCAATGTCTGCTTCATACTTAGTGTTTTAAATAAACTAACACAGTCAGTCAATGCCGAATAACCAATTGATTATTAGACCATTCTGATTGATAAAACCCCACCCAGATTCTAGTGAAGGTCGAAAAGCAAAGGGATTTGGGAATGCTGTCTAATTAGTTGCTCTTCCCTCTTCCAAGCTCACCACTTCTGGGAGCAAAGATTCTGCCCATTGTTAACAGCATCTTTGTAAACCATCCAAAATGACAAAACAGAGGAATTCCTGATCTTGCTTATTCTGCTCTTCCTCCTGCAAATTGTAGGCACAATCATACACCACTTACCAGTTTATTCATTTCTATTCACCTATTGCTTCCAACACTGTTGATGCTATTTTGTGTTGTGGATTTTGACTTCCAAAGCATTAAAGAATTATACTTATACACTGCCTTGAATGTCTTTGAATGACATCAAAAAGTACTTAATTGGCAGTAAAGCACTTTGAGAAGTGCACTCCCTGTCAATTACACACAGAAAGGTTCCACAAATAGCAGTAAGTTAAATAAATAACCAGATAAAGTGTTGTTAATGTTGTGATTGGGCAGTAACTAATGGCCAGTTCAAAAGAATATTCTTTTCTTCAAAAGTAATAGCACGGCGACTCAGTGATTAGCACTGCTGCCTTACAGCACTAGGGACACCGGTTCAATTCCACCCTCAGGCAATTGCCTGTAAGGAATTTGCACATTCTCCCTCTGTCTGCATGGATTTCCTCCAACAGCCCAAAGATGTGCCAAACTGCCCACAGTGGTTTGGTGGATTGCCAAACTGCCCACAGTGTCACAGGATTAGGTTAGGATTAGCCATAGGAAGTGCAGAGGTATAATGTAGGAGGTTGGGTATTGATGGGATGCTCTGAGGGTCGAGGTGGACTTAATGGGCCAAATCACCTGTTCCCACACTGTACAGATTCCATGCCTATCTGAAAGGGCAGATTCAGTTCAATGTCCCATCCAAAAGACCACACACCAATAATGTAACATGCCCTCAATACTTGTAGCATTAGCTTGGATCATGCCCTTAAATCTTCCAATAAGAGTTGAACCCATGGACTTCTAACTCAGAGATTGCTTCAGCTGATCTTTCTAAATATAAAATCTCTCACTTTCAAGTCTGCCTCACTGCTGACAGAACATTTCATCCTCCTGATTTTACAGTTTGGTACTTGGCATAATTTACACTGATTACAGCATTCCATTTTGATTGTCTCTGAAATTTCAAATAAATATGTATTCTGAACTAAGTCAAAGAAGAGATCTTTAGTTGAGACTTGATCAAAATTTTACACACAATGTCTGAGGAGACTGTGAAACGTGTTAAATGTCCATAGGCCATGCAAGATTTGATGAGGATATTCTGCAACATTTTTATTTCAGAGAGTCATGAAAGAAAATTCAAATCTGTTAAGTTCCTGAGATACTGAACCAGTGTTGCCAACTCAGGTTGAATGTATTCCAGGAAGTTTCGTCACATGGCTTCCTGTCTCGAAACTCTACGGTCCCACCATTGGCTGTCCAACATGTCCGTCCTTGCAGTGACCCTCCTACACACTGCCAGTTGAAAAGTGAATATTTACTGCTAACTGAGTGATACTTGACCATCAATGTAATATCAGCAACATCCCTATACATAATAGACAGAAGTATATTTAAAAAATAAAAAGTTATTTTTAAAAATCATCTCTTTGCCCCTGACAAGGGTTAACTTGTAGCAGTGTCCTGGAGATTGTAGGCTAATTCTGCAGGGTCAAAACCAGATGCTTATTGTGGTATGAGAGCAAATTAATTTTAGGGTTGGTTGGGATTTGGTGCCTGCTTTTTACTCATCTCAGTCTTCCCGTGATATTAAGTTAAAAATCACACAACACCAGGTCATAGTTCAACAGATTTATTTGGAAGCAGTAGCTTTCAGAGAACTGCTTCTTCATCAGGTGGTTGTGGAGAATAAGCTCATAAGACACAGAATTTATAGCAAAGGTTTACAGTGTGATGTAACTGAAATTATATATTGAAAAAGACCTGGATTGTTTGTTACGTCTCTCATTTTTTAGAATGACCATGTTGGTTTCAGTTTTTTTCATATGTAAATCCCAGAACCTTCTTTAAAAATGTTACATTCTCAACTGAACTTTAACAATAGGTGCCATGTCAGCTCAGATAATGCATTGAAGGTGTGAGGCGCCCTGTGTCAGGCCGTCTCTGACCCAACGTTCAGACTGATTCCATTTCTAAAAAAGGGATTTACAGAATCTTACATGGACTCATGCAGTTTTTGAGCAAAATTAAATGTAATTCTGCAATTACAAATTCACCCCACAAAATTGTGTGCGCGCGTGTGTGGGGGGGGGGGGGGGGGGAGTGAGGTGAGGTGTGGGTGGTTGTATGAGTGCAAGGTGTGTGTGTGAGAGAGTGCCTGTGAGAGGCCGCCTGTGAGAGTATGTGTGAGCGTATAAGAGAGAGCTTGCGTACGAGAGAGGGTCTGTGTGAGTGTACGGGTCTGCAGGAGTATGAAAGAACTGAAACTAACATGGTCATTCTAAAAGATGAGAGATTTAACAAACAATCCAGGTCTTTTTCAATATATAATGCCAGTTGCATCACAATGTAAATTTTGCTATAAATTCTGTTTCTTATCATCTTGTAGCTAGTGCTTCCAACTAAACTGTTGGACTATAACCTGGTGTTGTGTGATTTTGAGCTTTGTACACCCCAGTCCAACACCGGCACCTCCAAATCATGACTTCCTGTGAAATGGAATTGACTCTTGAACTGTTTAATTCTAAGTGCAATAGATTTGACTGTCCTTAATGTTGCGCAAATAAAATTCATAGGAATCTACACCTGATGAGCCAAATATTCCATCTCCTATATGTCTTGAAGGTGAGACTCTGGGATATACTGAACGCATCCTATACCTTGGCAGCCACCTCTCTTAAAAGAGCACCATGAGGGAGGAAATGCAACACAATACATCAGTTCCACCACTGCAGTCTACTACAAGGTAGAGGTTTGACTTTGAAGACACTAATTTAATAGAGAGGTCAAGTCAAATCAAGTGCAGAGCAGTTGTCATCACCATCCTATGTACTGCATTGAAACTTGGGCTCAACAACACCAAAGAACACAAGAGAAATTTTGCCAGCAATGTCTCAGCCCCATCTTCCAGATTCAACGCAATGTTCTTCTTGAAACCAGCTCCACAAGCATTCAGGCAATTGCCTACAAAAATCATTTCAACAGACTGGATACTACGTAATGGCTGCAAACCCTTTCACCACCACCGTTACCACCACCAAACAGGTTTTTTTTTTGGAATACTTAAAGTGTGGAAACAGGCCCTTCGACCCAACAAGTCCACACTGACTCTCCGAAGAGCAACCCACCCAGACCCATTCCCCTATATTTACCCCTTCATCTAACACTACGGGCAATAGATCAAGGCCAATTCACCTAACCTGCACATTTTTTTAGACTGTGGGAGGAAACGGGAGCACCGGAGGAAACCCACACAGACACAGGGAGAATGTGCAAACTCCACACAGACAGTTGCCTGAGGCGGTCCTGTTTCTCTACTCTCAAATGCCAGGGGAGGCCAAATAAAATACTATTACGACATTCTGAAGGTCTCCTGGAAGTGTGATAGCATTGACATTAATGACAGAAAGGAGCTTGTTACTAATCATTCACAATGGCAACAACTTTGCCCATAAAGCAGCACCATGTTTTGAAGTCAAATTTGTCATTGATAAGGAGAGCAGTGGCAGTGTAGGACAGGAGCAGAAGTGAATCCTGTGCTCCTGATCATGCTCCCCTCATGGGTCATCCTGCTCCTTGTGCCCATTAATCAACAGTCGAGAATAAGCCTGTTCAGTTACATGAAGTCCCAAGGCAGAAACTCTCAAACCCTAAACAGATGTCATCCTTGACAGCTTCAGTGTTACCTCCCTGTAGTAATGCACCCTCTAAATATTTTCTGTTGTCAGGATGGAGATTATTGAGGATTGCAGATGTGAATTCCACAAACCACAGAGTTCCTTCCTTAAATACTTACCTCAGGAACCTTCAAGCAACATTCATTACCCATGTGCATCCACCAAGGAGGAACTGTTGGCACTGTGGTCAAGTGTGGTGTTCATTGCATTTTAAAATAAATAATTCGCATTGAGACACAGTGGCTCAGTGGTTAGCATTGCTGCCTCACAGCACCAGGCACATGGGCTTCGATTCCAGCCTTGGGTTGTGTGGAGCTTGCACATTCTCTCTGTGTCTGCATGGGCTTTCCTCAGGTGTTCCGGTTTACTCCCACAGTCGAAAAGATGTACAAGTTTGTTGGATTAGCCATGCTAAATTGCCAATTGTGTTCCAGGATGTGCAGCTTAGGTGAATTAGCCATGGGAAACGCAGGGTTACAGGGATAGGGTGGGTCTGGGTGATGATGCTCATTTGATTCGAATGAGTCATCAACTCATTCAGTGACTCGATGGGCCGTATAGCCTGCTTCCACATTGCAGGTATTCTATGATAACACTGTCTCTCAGAAATAACTAAAAGGTGCTTTGCATATCATGAATTACCATCAAGTAAACTGACTTCAATTTGTGATACTGAGTCATTTAAAACAGAAGTATTCCAGTTACAACACCCATGGCTGACATGGGTTCCTTACATGTCAATTTCATCCCCCATCCTGGTCACTGTCTCAGGGTGAACCAGAATGATACTAGCCTTGGCATCCTATTTCAGCTCAGTCCCATATTCTATCTATCACAAAGCCCAGCCTCTGTAACATCACCCATTTCCCTGGCTGCCTCAGTCCATCATCCACTGAAACCCTAATCCATGACTCCCAGACTCAGCAATTCTGATGCTCTGCTGGTCTTGTCCTTCACTGTCTGGAAACTTGGAGCCAGTTCAAAATTCTGCTGCCTGTTCCCTCACTGGCTGAAATCCAATCCACCCATCATCCTTGTGCTTTCTCACCTGCACTGGCTCCCGGTTCACCCAAGCCTCAAACTTAAAATTCCTGCCCTTGAGTTCAAAAAGTCTCTGGAGCATCAGCCCTCCCTACACCTGTCATCTCCTCCAACCCCACAAGATTACAATGACTCGGCATTCCTTGCACTCTGGTTCATTCCAGTGACTTCTTTGTCCTGCTGAGGTTGGCCTTGCTTTCAGCTGTCTCTTTCTCAACGTCTGAACTGCCTCTCGAAGCTGTCTGCCTCTCTCACCTCCTTTAAGATCCTCCATAATAAATCAAGCTTTTAGTCACTTTGGTTGGGGCAAATAAGCAATGAGCCACAAAAGTTTGCACTGCCAGAAACACCGACATTACTTGAACGAGGATAAAATTGCCTTGTTGGGCACAGTATCAATTGCTGCTCTGTTGCCCTCCTACAAAGCAGCTGGGGTTAGGGGGAGGTCAGTTTGTGATGTTAGATGGCAGTGATGAATGGAACCTGTTGAACAGGCTGCTGCTCACTTTGAGCTGTGCCAGTGAGCTGTTGAGACTGGCTTCAGCAGCTTCCGCAGAGGTTTGGACAGAGGAGATGCAGAAAGATTCAGGCCCCCTGTATCTAATGATCATCCACCTTTGATGGAGGGTTACTCCAGATGATTGATCCCCCATCACCCCCTCCAATCTGTCCAGTTTCTACAGAGTCACTCCCTCAGCTTTTGGAAGACAGGCATCTCCCTTGGAGGTTGTACCCCAAGGGAACGAGGTCAGTGTATCCAATTCAGCTTCTCCCTCAGAACCAAGCCCTCAACTCTACCCCGGGGGAGCACCTTCTCAGCTCAGAGCCAGGCTCTTCAGCAGGGCCTCTGGCTTCAACTTTCTCCAACTCGACCAACGCCGTTCACCCAGGCCCCAGAAGGAAGTCTGCTTTGAAGGGCACGGTGCACGGGTCAGGTCTTGACACCGGATTCCGGGAGAAAATTGGCAACTCCGTCATCCCCCTCCTGGTGACTCAGAATGGGACAATTCTGTGGGAAACAGAATGAACTGGAGTCGGTGTTAGGGTGGGGACCCATAAAGGGTTAACCTTTCGGCCCTTTGGGGTTATAAATAGCTTAGTTAAAAACAAGGTGTACAACATTGTATTGTTTTTTTTCCTCCAAATCCTCAAGTATCCACCGCTGGATATTGTCTGTTGGTCTGCGGGGTGAGGTGGTGAGGTGGAAAGGAGGGTGTTTGTCAGAGAAGGCGTTTGCCCTTTTAAGGAGTATAATCTCCTTCTGGTTGAAAACAAAGGTGTGTGAAAGAGAGAGAGACGATCTCTGCAGCTTACCGTTCAACCGGACCTCGAACTGTCGCTTTTTGCGGTCGTGGTCCACTTTAATGGGACAGTTATTCTCGTCTTGCACTGGGATTGCGTTGGACTCGGCCATCTCAGCTCGGAGCCCGGGTTTTACCCTCTCCGTTAGGGTTTCATGTTCACTGATCGCTTCGGGAAACTGACATAAACATTGCCACAGGAAATCAGCTGTGAAACCACGTGCGAGACCGGGAGCCAATCCCCCGCTGCAGACTGTTCCTGTTCCATTCCACGCCTACCTTCCACCAAGCTGGGGCTTACTGGGTTCACTGCCAGTCAGTACTCACAAACACACACATTTATTTTCATACATATACTCCATACACATATACAAATACACCCCTCACTCAAACACACACCATCATATACTCCATACACAGCCATACAAATATATCCTCACTCAAACACACATTTATTTTCATACATATACTCCATACACACATACACATACACCCCTCACTCAAACACACACACAGCCATACAAGTACACTCTCACTCAAACACACACACATATGTTCATACATATACTCCATACACACATACAAATACACCCTCACTCAAACACACACACACAGTCATACAAATATACCCTCACTCAAACACACACACACTCCATACACACATACAAATACACCCTCACTCAAACACACATACACACACTGCATACGCACATACAAATATACCCTCACTCAAACACACACAGTCAAACAAATACCCTCACTCAAACACACATACACAGTCATACAAATATACCCTCATGCAAACACAGTCATATAAGTATACCCTCATTCAAACACACAGTCATACAAGTATACCCTCATTCAAACACACATTCACAGTCATACAAATATATCCTCACTCAAACACACATCCACAGTCATACAAACATACCTTCACTCAAACACATGCACAGTCACTCACAAATATACATATATTCATACACCAATTCACTTATACATATACAAATATACAAATACATACACAAAACCAAATACATACATGAATACTCACACACACACGTCCAGTTTCATTTACATAAATACGCACACTCATATATTTAAACTCACATGTACACACTCACTCATAATACAGACTCACACGCACACACACTCCCTCACATGTACAGACACCCAATCATACTCTAATTCACATTCTCTCACACATAATTCAACATTCTTGGGCTCATTCTTATTTGTACACACATACATTTGTAACGCATTCTCACACAGAGTTAAACTCACTCATGTTTGCATTGATTTACATATGAGTGAATTTGTTTGGTTATAACACAAACGCACACATACACACTCTCAAAAGCATAATCACTCATCAAGCTATTCACATGCTTGTACATGTTTCTTCACACACCAGTGCATTCATACATTTATATATACTCACTTTCATTCTCATATGCACATATTCCTGCACATGTACACATTCATGTTACTTACATGCATACACCTGTATACACATAGAGTCTTTGAAACAAATAGGCAGTTATTTCATACAGATGCTCAAGTTAGGTTCCAATGGAGCCATTCAGCTCCTGACCTCATTTCAGCTTTTGGCCAAATGGAGAGGTGAGATGACAGTGATAGCCTTTGACATCAAGGCTGCATTTGACCATGTGAGGCATTTAGGAACCCTAGCAAAATTGGGATCAATAAGTATCAGCAAGCAAACTCTCCACCGATTGGAATCATATCTGGCACATAGAAAGGTGGTTGTAGTTGTTAGAGGTCAGTTATCGTAGCTCCAGGACATCTGTGCAGGAGTTCCTCAGGGTAGTGTCCTGGGCCCAACTATCTTCAGCTACTTCATCAATTAATATTACCTTCATCATAATATCAAAAGTTTGGATGTTCCCCAATGATTGCACAATGTTCAGTACCATTCACACTTCCTCAGACACTCAAAAAACAACCCATGTTCAAATGTAACAAGATCTGGACAATATCATAGAAGGTGCCAGACAATGACCATTACTAATAAGAGACAATAATATCATTAATACCTTCTAATACGCTGATGAGAAACATTACATTCTGTTAAGGGGGTACAATAGTGCACAAATTCAGTAAACTGCAGATCCACTGAACTTCTAAAAGTAATTGTCTAATGTTCCATGTTATGTTCATTTAGCATTTTTCATAAAAAGAGTACTTAACAGCAAAGTTATCTCACTCAAGACTCCAAGTAATTGCAAAATGGCTTACTCCTGCTCATTTACATGGGAATACAATTCCCTTTAATAACCTCAATGAGTGATCATTCCAAAATTAAAGCAAGTAGTACCGATGTATTGTGTAACCTCAAGTTGATTAGTGAATCAAATTAATCTTTTAACCAATCTGAACCACATCCTGCAAAGTGTAAGCATTATTTAGTGCATTATTTAGGAGACTCTGACTTAACATACATATCACAAAACAAAATCTCCTTGAGACTAGTATAATTTGTTTGGAATTGTCATTATTTTCCTCTGGATTTGTGTCATTTCAAGCACCTAGTCATCTGCAGTTCACAGCATAATGACACTTCAGCCACTCCTGAAACATCTATTCACTGTTCCGTGAGCATTCCTGTGATTCGTTCACCTATTGTTACTGTAGCAGTTGGAACATCTGCCTTCCTCTCGATTCCATCAAAGCTACCTTGACTTTCGATTTGCCCGTGTTTAACCTATTGTATTAAAGCATGTGTCCAGTATCATGGCAAAATCTGGCATAGTTGAGTAGTCCTTCTTTGTGTCAATAAAAATGATCACAATTGGACAATGAAGGCAGAAGAAAATTATTATTTCTCCCGGAACAGTTTCAAGGTAGCAGAATCTGATTCAATAGGGTTGTCCCTGTCCAAGAACCAAACGCCAGTTAGAACCAAGAATTTGTCCAGATGATATACCTTAGCACAACCAGGAACGTAAACATTTATACCGATCCAGAGATCTCAAAATGGGATTGAATATTAACTCGTGTTAAGTCCACAATATATTTCTCCAGGAAATGACTATTTTGTTACAAAAATCTATCAAAGTCTGTCCATGTGATGCAACATGTAGCAGATCATTCCTTGTGCTTGATTGGAAAGGAACCAGCGGGAAGTGTTAGGGAAGTGTGGACCAGGATGTTGTGGAGGGAATAATCCTCTTGGAATGCTGAAAGGGGAGGGAAGGTGTGCATGGTGGTTGCATCATGTTGGATTTGACAAAAATTGTGGAGGATGATCTATTGAATACAGGGGTGAAAGGTGAGGGCAAGGGGTTTCTTATCCTGGTTCTTAGAGGGGTGGAAGGATGAGAGCAGAGTGTGGGAAATATCACATATGTTGGAGGGTTCTGACAATCATACTGAGTTGGGGAAGAATGGAATGGGAGCACTGGTGTGGAGAGGTTACTCATCTGAACAGGTACAACAGAGACGGGGGCGGCACGGTGGCTCAGTGGTTAGCACTGCTGCCTCACAGCGCCTGGCCCCCAGGTCTGATTCCATTCTCAGATGACTGTGTGGAGTTTGCACATTCTCCCCGTGTCTGTGTGGGTTTCCTCCCACAGTCCAAAGATGTGCAGGTCAGGTGAATTGTAGTCAAAGGTGAAGAATGTAGTGCTGGAAAAGCACAGCTGGTCAGGCAGCATCCGAGGAGCAGGAGAATCCAGATGAAAGGCTTATGCCTGAAACATCGACTCTCTTGCTCCTCAGATGCTGCCTGACAGGCTGTGTCTTTCCAGCACCACACCCTTTGACTCTGATCTCCAGCACCTACAGTCCTTAGTTTCTCCTAGGTTAGGTAAATTGGCCATCCTAAATTGCCCATAGTGTTCAGGGATGTATAGGTTATGTGTATTAGTCAGGGGTAAGTATAGGATGATAGGATAGGGGAATGGGTCTGGATGGGTTACTCTTCAGAGGGTCGGTGTGGACTTGTTGGTCTGAAGGGCCTGTTTCCACACTGTAGGGATTCTATAAAAGACAGAGAAACTACAAAATCAGAATAGAATCATGACAGGAAGCCTGGTGTGAAGGAGTATAAAGTACCGGTGGGAGTCTGTCGATGTGTAGTGAATATTCATTGATAACATGTCTCCCAAAACGGAAGGTCATGAGAAGAAGGGAACAGTCCAAAGTGAACCAGGTGAAAGTGATGGAAGGGTGGAAATTGGAAACACAGTTAATAAAAAAAATTCAGTTCATGGTGAGAGCAGGAAGCAGGATTGGTAAAGTCGTCAACCTTTCCGGAAAGGAATTGAGGGAGGGTGTCAAAGTAGGATTGGGATATAGAGTGCTCTACATGGCCCATAACAATGCTGGCATAGCCAGGATCCATGTGGGTATCCATATCCTTTTGGTTTTGGAGGAAGCGAGTGAAATCTAAGGAAAGATTGGGAAACACTTTTCACTTGCATTCTGCCTTTTTCTATAGTGGCTATTAGATTGCAGTTTTCTGATTAGATTATTTTTGGCTTCCAACTTTTACTGTTTGGCAACTATTCTCTGCTGTCATGTTGAAGTCAGTTGAAGAAAAATAGAACTGGATCCAATCTTGATAATTTTCTTCATGTATTCAGAGCAAGATATTATTTTGCATATGCTTGCTAACCCAACACCATAATTTCAGTTAGTATCTATTTATCAAGAGGGCTCAGTTAACTTGTTTGACTGGATGACTGGTTTGGAATGCAGATTGGTGTCAACATTGTAGGTTCAACTCCTACACTGACTGAGGTTCCCCATGAAGGATTCTCCTTCTCAATCTCTCCCCTTGCCTAGGGTGTGGTGACTCTCAGGTTAAGTCACCATCAGTCATTTCTCTGTAATGAGAGAGTAGCCCTATGGTTCAGTTTGACAACTGATTCAAGATTCATGGGTACACTCAGTTAATGCCCACTGCTTGCATACAATTAAGCACAACCAATCTTTAATGATGTTAAAAATCACACAACACTAGGCTATAGTCCAACAGGTTTAATTGGAAACACACTAGCTTTCGGAGCGACGCTCCTTCATCAGGTGATACATCTTTAATGAGGACAGGAGCTTGGATAATGCTGGGAAATTCATTTCTGTCCCGCACAGCCATAGCCAGCTGAATGACATACCTTTTACCATAAATATTCTGTGTTTTCTATTTGAACAATGTTACTTTCTCCCTTTGTCTTCCTATGGAAAATTCCAGAAATCAAGGGGACACATGAAAGTCAGGAAATCTGATTTTCAGGAATTTTACATAGCTCTTGGTTGGTACTGTAGTTAACTTTGACTCAAAATCAAGGTCTACAGTGTTTTGGAAACCCTGATAACTTTTCTGAGGACCAATGCCACTTACAAATTAAAAGCTACACACTGTCAGAGTTAGAAGTAACACACTCCTCAATCAAAAAAAAAACAGAAATTGCTGGAGAAACTCAACAGGTTCTGGTAGTTTGATTAGATTAGATTAGATTAGATTACTTACAGTGTGGAAACAGGCCCTTCGGCCCAACAAGTCCACACCGCCCCGCCGAAGCGTAACCCACCCATACCCCTACATCTACCCCTTACCTAACACTATGGGCAATTTAGCATGGCCAATTCACCTGGCCTGCACATCTTTGGACTGTGGGAGGAAACCGGAGCACCCGGAGGAAACCCACGCAGACACGGGGAGAACGTGCAAACAAGAGAAAAGAGTTATCATTTCAAATTCTTCATCAGAACATCCCAAAACTAATCGCATTAGAAAAAGAGATACAAAAGAAGAAAAGAAAAGCCAGTCCCAGCTTCCTACAGCGTTGAGCTTTTCACTGAAGTATTTTAAATATGGTCTCAATTGCTTGAGTGCTGTTTTGTTCAGTCATCTTCTGCTATTTTTGACTATCAGCCAAAAAGCTATTTAAAAGTCAAAGTGAAAAATGTTAACATTTCTCACAGTCCTCTCAATCTATTATTATTCAAGATGTGTGCTTGCCAGCAACGTTGGAATAAATTGGAAACTTGTAATCAACTGGAAATGCCTTAAAGAACAATTGGGACATTTCTGAGATTGTATCACGTCAGATGAGGTGAGTAAATGCGATTAAGATACAAGTCAGTAACTCTATATCTGAATGGCAGAACAAATTTTTAGAGTATTGCTGATTTCTGATCCTTTGTTCTTAACCAAAAGAAACCAAAAGACCATAAGATATATGAACAGAAGTAGGCCATTTGGCCCATCAAGTCTGGCCTGCCACTCTTCTGCCATCTCCCCATAATTATTGATCCCCTTACTAATAAAGAACCTATCTATCTCTCTTTTAAATACACTCAATGACTTGACCTCCATAGCCTTCTGCAGCAATGAGTTCCACAGATTTACCACCCTCTGACTGAAGAAATTTCTCTGCATCTCAGTTCTAAAACAATGGATAAAACTTGACGTCTATAATCTCTGATCACATTACAGGCCTCCTTAAATATTGGGAGACCAAGGCAAAAACCACAGCAGTAACTCAACTCACAACTGTTAATACTAGAATGATTGGAATTTAGAATTGATTTAGAGATTATAATGTAATTAAATCATTTTACTTATAAATTTATTTTTTTGCTGTGTTAGTGTATATTTGAATAAAGCCAAGCTCAGGAACTTCCCTATTTACGCTCAATGAACCAAAACTATTTAGAATCGATCATTGCATGTCACCTTTTCTGTGTGGTTACTAATGGAAGTCAATGGCAAGGCCAGCACCCAAGTCCCAGTACAAATGAGATATTTATCTCGGCTTTTATGATATTTTCTGTCAATGAAGTATTGGAGGTTTTACCATGGGTAACCATTGATAACTATGTAGAAAATAAAGTGCATTTTGCATCAAGGCACAATTGTTAAAATTAACTTTAAGCCAACTATACTGCACTTAGCATCGCTTAAGTCTAACCATCAATGGACCGATTGCCACTGACATTCAAGCCAGGCAAACCTGCCCTCTCTTTATGTGTCAGTAGGTTTGGACTCTAGCTGGGAGCAGTTAAGTACTTTCTCCCCTTGGAACAACTTATTAACAGATTAGTAAACCAACATGCCCTCAGCTAAGCTGGTTCATGGGTGTGGAAACTGGGTTTCGTATTTCATCAAGGATCAGACACTCCAAGTGTGTCCATTTGAAATCCAAGTTTCATAGAATCGTAGAAAATGACAGCAGAAAGGACAGCATTCAACCTATCAAGATGCACTGGCTCTTTGAAAGAGCAGTCCTACTTATTCACAACGAGCTCTTCTTGTCACTGTAAAATCATCCTCAAGTACCTATCTAAGTCCTTTTTAAAATGATGTATGAAATCAATTCCCACCACCTTTTCCCAAAAATGTTCCAGATTTCAATAACTCCTGAGTGAAAACAATTCTCATCTCTTCTCCAGATCTTTTACCAATGATTTGAAATCTATGACCCCTGCTTAATGACTGATTCGTCGAAGGCTGCCATTTTCTTTTCCTGTTTACTCTAATAAAACCTCGCATTATCTGATCACTATCAGATCATCATTTTACCAACTCTGTTCAAAGCAGAACAGATCTAACTTCTCTAAGTCCCTTACCCTGGTAAACCTCCTCCACATCTCTTCTTATATCTTTCCTGTAATGTACTGCTCAGAATTGTCGACTGTACTCCAGCTGAGGCCTTACAAGTGACTTACAAAGTCGGAGTTATTAGGAAATATCAGAAAGTCAGGTATTATATATCATGCATTGTTTAACTGTAACCCTGGTTGGAGTGTAGTGATTAATAGACAAATTGAACCAGAAAGCAAGCTTGTCCTCAGGAATGATATTCTGATAATTCCATTCTAATGTTGCACCAGCTCCAACACCAGTTAACATGTTAAATCAAAGCCTCATCTGACATTTCAGAAAGATCTCGTTGCATCGCACTAGCCTCTGAGCATTGAGCCAAAGTCCTGCCTGCCTGTTTCAATGGTTGTTTTAGATCTTCATGGCACTATTCCAAGAGGATTAGGGAATTTATCTGGTCTTTCTCAACCAAAGGACAAATAGACAGCTTGATGTGTCATACGTCGCTTGACTGTCATGTGGGATTTTGATGGGTAAAAGACATAGAGGGAGGTCAGCCATTTGAGAACTGGCTTGTGGAAACAAAAAAAAAAGTTAGGGCCTGTCCGACTTGCCTGAAGTGTCTCCTGGACTTATCTCAGCCTGCAACGACCGTGCTCATCTTCAAAATATTCCCATGGGATCTTTTACATGAACCAAAGTAGATACATGGTTCACATTCAAAAGACGTAACATCCAAGAGTGCAATATTCCTTCCTTACCCCACTGGGATTGCCAGACCCTGTCCATTCACTGGAATGATGATGGAACCCATGATTTTCTGACACAGAGCCATGATTAAGAGTAAAACGAAATAATCAGGCAGTTAGAAATGGAAGAAAGAAGGACAGCAGAGAGAAACGCAGGTAAAAGGCTCATCATTTCCAAGAATGTGTTGGGTGTTTTATGTCACAGTAATAAATCAATTCCTGACTTTCCAGAAATGATGCTACAGCAAAGTACTCATTCCACAACAGCCTAGGGTTAGCCCAGAGATGGGTGAGTTCTGCTGGCCTAGCCAGACTTTATAGATTGACATGGTGTGGACCTCAGTCGTAGTGTTCTGTGGGCAAAAGGGTGAGTTCAGAGAATCACGACAGTGTGAAAGCAGGCCATTTAGCCCATCGAGTCCACACCAACCCTCTGAAGAGCAACTCACCCTGACCCACTGCTCTGTCCTATCCATTGAATCTTGCATTTCCCATGGCTATTCCATTTAACCTGCACATTGCTGGACAATTTGAGCAATTTAGCATGGCCAGTTCACCCAACTTGCACATTTTTGGACTGTGGGAGGAAACCAGAGCACCTGGAGGAAGCCCACACAGATGCAGGATAATGTGCAAATTCCACACAGTTGACTGAAAGTGGAATTGGTACTGTAAGGCTGCAGTGATAACTACAAAGCCGCCGTACCCTTATTGAAAAGGTCTTCGCCTAGTTGTTAGCGGAAGCTGGCTCTAAACTCGGCTCTTTCCAGAACAAGACAGATTCAGAAACTACAGACATTCTAAGGATATGACCAGTGTTTGACTTAATGTGTTTATACAAAGATTTCTGGCAAAGATACACAGATTTGGGAAGTGACAGAATTTTCAAGGTCTTCAGAAAGGAAACAAAAGTTGGAGTTGGAACATAGATTGTCAGGACACAGGACCCAGTAGCTTACTTTGGGAAAATCAGATGAGCATTGTTGGCAAATTTAAGGAAGAGATGGAGAATACCTGAAGAGAGAATTATTAACAATATTGGCTAATATAGTTTTGGTGTTGTAAAGTTAGGGAGCAGTAGGTTAAGCCTTACATATAATCTGAGCTGAGGCAAGGCGAAAGGGGAAATGGGAAAGAAACTAAATAAAGATTCAGGGTCAGATTTAGGGCAGTTTTGGAAGAGGTTTTGCCCAGTAGATAAGTGGGAAGCAATTGACAATATCAATCTTAATAGAGAAAAAAAACATTTGTGAGCCCCTCGCATTGGAAATGAGGAGGAAGAGAGGGATTTGAAAAGACAGTCTTCATTGGAACTGCAAAGTTAACCATTCTCTTTGCACTACACAATGATTCTCGAATGGTGAGCAATTTTGACAGAGGAGAGCAGAACCTGATTGTGCTATACATCAGAGGGAGAATCCAGTAAGAATCCAGTGGGCAGCACGGTGGCACAGTGGTTAGCACTGCTGCCTCACAGCGCCTGAGACCCGGGTTCAATTCCCGCCTCAGGCGACTGACTGTGTGGAGTTTGCACGTTCTCCCCGTGTCTGCGTGGGTTTCCTCCGGGTGCTCCGGTTTCCTCCCACAGTCCAAAGATGTGCAGGCCAGGTGAATTGGCCATGCTAAATTGCCCCTAGTGTTAGGTAAGGGGTAAATGTAGATGTAGGGGTATGGGTGGGTTACGCTTCGGCGGGGCGGTGTGGACTTGTTGGGCCGAAGGGCCTGTTTCCACACTGTAAGTAATCTAATCTAACAGCCAGGAATGAATGGAAATGAACATACTGGACATAATGGAGCTCCATTTTAAAGTGTAAAATGAGTCAGAACAGTTTGTCTCAGACATAAGTTTTACAGTTTCTCCTTCTGGGTGTGATCTAGCCAAATCTGTAGTGCACGACTAAACTTGTTCTCTGATCAAAAAAGCAATGACCAAGGCGAGAGAGTTACAGGGTTTAATGGGGATTTGAATGGAGAAGAACAGAGAAGTGATCAGTGATGGTCTTATCTGTGGTTGACATGATCGAAGTGGTGAGGCCATGTGAAATGGCAGGATCAAGAGAATGGGCAGGAAAACCTCTAAGGAGATGGAACAAGGTCTGATGCTCAAAGAAGGAGGAAGTGCCAGAGAAGTAGGGGAATGGATGTTAAGGCCACAGAACACAGAGATATTAGTCTGAGTGGGATAATTGTGAAGATATAGTCAGTTGGGGAAGCTTCACTTAGCAGGAGGCTAGCATCACCCTCAGCCACCATGTTAATGTAATCACTCACAATCTGCTTATGAATGGCAAGTATGAACAAACATTTGGACAGGAATGAATAGGATTATGTTGAAAGCCACAAAGCCATCACATGTACTTGACATTATTGAGGTTGAAGTGGGAACATATCTAGTCCCCTGAAAAATAGCAAGAAATTGACAATTTTATGGCTATTGAAGTGAGGTAGAATTGAGGAGAATGAGCTCGGCTGAGATAAATGTTGAATTTAGCCTTATGCAATTAATCATCTGCCACGTTCCATAGTGCTCTGATGAATATATTATTGCACAAACTTGAGAACAAGAAAAATCTCAGTTAAGCTCCCTTGTGGAAATGTATTTAATTGTCCATAATTTTCTGATACATTGGCAACACTCAAGGTTCCTTGCCATTAGTACGTACTTGAAAAATGATTCCCTGTGTAGAAGCTCCTGCCTTCGGTTATTCTCTATGCATACATACATCCATTCAAGCTGCTGACCTCATCAATTTCCACAAAGCATATAATTTACAGCAAGGAAATAGCCCATTTTGATCCAATCAGTATATTTATCTAGCTTACTCTTAAAACAATGTATGCTAATTGTCTTAACTAATGCTTGTGGTAGTAGAATCCACATTTTAGCCACTCTTTGGATAAAGAAGTTTCTCCTGAATTTTCTCATGGGATTTATTGAGGACTGTCTTTTATTTATGAGCCCGAGGTTTAGACTTCCTCACAATGGAAACATTTTTACATCTATGTTTTCATCAGTCCAATGGATGCACTCTGCTGAAATTAATTCCTACTCAACACAAATTATACTTTAAGTTCCATTATAATGCTTTATGTTAGCTTTCGATTATTCTAAAAAACTAATATCATTTGTTCCTTGTGCGTTAAAATTTTAATATGTTCAGTCCTGAATACATCTGTTAGAAGCATTAATTATTTGTTTGTGTCGCCATAGTCTTACCAGACCATAGGGCTGTTCTATCAATAGGGAGAGGGAGAGAGGACTGGTGGTGTTTTTAACTGAAGGCCTCCATACCTTAGGCAAAGGGAGAGTTTGGGAAGGCGAATGCTTTATGGTAACTGCAGCGAGTGAGGGAAATTGAACCCACTCTGTTGGCATTGCACTGCTTCGCAAACCTAATATCTAGCCTAACATGAGCTAAACCAACCCCTGCAGGCATTAATACTGTGTATACAATGGGCCTACAGTTGAGTTGGACAGAGCAGGTGCAAGGAGACAGTTCCAAAAATAAACTACGTTCAAAACCAAATAGCAAAATTTCAGAATATCTCATGATCATTTATTGGAGCTCAACTTTACTGTACTTTAAAGCTACACTGTACTCCTGAGGATCTTTAGAGTATTTCTCTCATTTCACAAACAAAACCTAACAAAACTTGAAGAGTCACAATTGTCTCTGCTATTGTTCAGTGGTAGCATTCATAAGTTTGAATTGGAAGGTCCAAATGCACTTAAATTGCAATTCCAGCAATTTAAACACTTGTACTCATGTGCAATACTGAGGGAGTGCTGAACCTTCAGAGGTACAGATGTATAAAGGAGATTACCCTCCCAGATTAATAAAATGATTCCCATGACAGTATTTTGAAGAATTCAGGGGAGTTCTCTCTGGTACACAGATTAGGTGAATAACAAAATTATTTTCCTTAGGCTAGGACAGTTTAAAACTCGAGGGCATAATTTAATGGTAAAAGGTTAAAGATTTCAAAGGGACCTGAAGGTCAACGTTTTCACCCAGAGGATAGTTTACATGTGGAATGAACTGTCAGAGGATGTGGTAGTTGCAGGTACAGTTATCACATTTAAAAGACATTTGGACAGGTACATGAATAGGAAAGGTTTAGAGAGATTTGGGCCAAACCCAGACAAATGGGATTAGATTAGTTTGGGAAACTTGGTCGGCATGGACCGGTTGGACCGAAGAGTCTGTTTCCATGCTGTATGGCTCCATGACTCCATAGTGGCTGGCCAACATCTATCCCAGATCTGAAAACAAATTCTCTAGTCACTTTCACATTGCTATCTGTGAAAGCTTACTTTGCCAAATTTAGCCTTAACTTTTCCCAATGCATCCATTTCAAAAGTGCTTTGTTGACTGTAAAATGCATGAGAGAAATCTGTGAAGGGCACTATAGAAATACAAGTCTTTCTTTTTCAAAGTAACAAATCACATATGGATCTGAAACATCAACGAACTACTTAGCTCCAATGAATGCAACAAAAGGGCAAGTCACAAAGTGAAAAATACAGTATTATGTTCTGCAGTCAGCCAAATGTTAAATGTTGATTGGCTTCAAACTGGAAATATAATTAATTCTGGAGCCATGCCTAATATCTACTTGGCGGCCATCAAGGATTTCTTCAATCACCATAGGCTGTGTTTGAAATTGCTGAAGATGATAAACTTCTCTAATTCTCTTCCTCATTAAATCAAGTTGAATTCTCAATATGGTACAATACTTTCATACAATAATGATTGTATGTTTTGTAAAAGAAATCAACTTCGTAAACACAAAACATTCTGAAAGCATGTCATAGGCCAATTTTCTATATGAAAAGTGAAAATAAGTGAACATTTCAAGTGGAATACTTGAAAGTAACAGTCACCTGAAACATTAACCTACCATTTTGCTTCCAATAATATCTAATTTACTTTAAGTTTTTCACATTCATGATGTTTCATTGTTTCTCTCAGGGATGAGTGACTTTATAAAAGTTGTCACTATCACAAATGGAGTAAATATTAATCTATAAAAACCAAAAGACTCTGAATACTGTAAATCAGAAACAAAACAGAAGTTGCTGGAAAAGGTCTGGCAGCAGCAGTGAAGAGAAATCAGAATTAAGGATTTGGTTGCGGTGTCCCTTCCCCAGTTCTGAGGAAGGGTCACCAGATGCAAAATGTTAACTCTGATTTCTCTTCACGGATGCTGCCAGACCTGCTGTGCTTTTCCAGCAACTTCTAATATTGTTTCACATATTCTTCTATATTCTTCAGTAGGTGCGTGTTATTTTTCTGACTACCAGATGACTGACAAAATAATCCTTGAAATAAAACAAAAAAATTGCAGATGCTGAAAATCTGAAACAAAATCAAAAATTGCTGGAGAAACTCAACAGGTCTGGCAGAAACAGTGGAGAGAAAACAGAGTTAACACTTTGAGTAGAGTAACCTTATTTAGAACTAGTAGTAGCTAGAAAAAGTTAATATAAATGTTAGAGTTGGTGTGAGTGTAGATTGGGAGGGAAGTGGTAAAGTAGTTAGTGATAGGTTGAAACGGAGTCCAGCAGAAGAGAAAGACAGTTCGGCAGAACAAGAGGTGGATAATGGTAAGCCAGAGAGAAAGAGATGCTGCTGATGGGGATCATAAGTGGGTGAAAATGGATGAGCTGTACTGAAAGCAACTTAAGTCATGACAGGCCCTGGGATGTGGCGGTTGGTAAAGGAGATTGAAGAAGGTGCTCAACCTCTAAAATGATTGAACTCGATATTGAGTCCTGAAGGCCGCAGGATCCCCAAGTGGAATATGAGATACTCTTCTCCCAGATTGCGCGGAGTCTCGTCAGAGTCCCAATGCTGCAGCAGTCCCAAGCCGGAGATGTTGACCAGAGGACATGGTGGTGTGTTGAAGTGGCAGGCAACCTGAGGCTTGGAGTCATCTTTACAGACAGAACGTAGGTGTTCTGCAAGGGGGTCATCCAGTCTGCCTTTTGTCTCCCAATGTAGAGGAGATCACGTTGTGAGCAGCAGAAATGGTAAACTATAAAGAATAAAGTGCAGGTAAATTACTGCTTCACTTGGAAGGTATGTCTGGGGCATCGGATACTGAGGAGGGAGGAAGTAAACAAGCAAGTGTCTTACCTTCTGCAATTATAGGGGAAGATGGTATGGGGCTGTGGAGAAGTGTTGAAGTGGAGGAGTGGACCAGGGTATCCTGGAGGGAATGGTTCCTGTGGTAGGCTGATAAGAGAGGGAAGCCAAATATGTGAGTCATCTTGGCATCATTTGGTGGCATCCTGTTGTAGGTGGTTTATGAAATAGTGGCCAATAGTCCTATGGATGCGGATACTGGTGGGATGTTAAGTGAGGAAAAGGAGGCCCCCCATTATTGTTGTGCGAGGGAAGACAATGGGTGAGGACTGAATGGGTTGGCTCCTTCAAGATCACAGATTCAAAAACACCAGCAACAGTTCTCCTTCAAGATCCTCCGCTCCACGCTTGCAGCAATGTGCCGGCACCTAACCTCTCTACAGCCAGCCCTGCCTCAGCTGAGGGCCACACTCTCTCAGAATTGCAAAGGACCCACTCTGTACTACATCCTCAGGAGAATTCAAACTCTCAACAAACAGTATTTCAACTCCATCTCAAATGTCAAAAACTGTAAGTACAACAAACTTTTATCCACCCACCTCCATAACCAGAGCTCCTCAAACATTCCAGAAGCTTCCCCTGGCCTCGGAAACGCCATTAGCCATGCGGCTGACGCAGCTACCACCCCCATGCTGAGTGATGATGTCACTTCCGCCCCATCATGACCACTCCCACAGCCACTTCCGGCCCTCACATCATCGCTGATGCCACACACTCAGTGACTTCCGCCACCCCTACTGCCATGATCACCACCACTTCCACCCCCACCAGCGCCACTCACCTGCATTCTGTTGACACGCCCCCCCACAGACCCCACTGTCACTATCCCCACACCCCAGAACCCCGAGGGGAACATTACCCCTGCTCATGCCTCCACCCCCATTCCCCCCACCATCACACCCACTCCAGGTACTGGCTCCGACCCCAGTCCCAGCTCCACACCCACACCAGATCCCAACTCCCAGCCCTGCCGAGTTTTCACCATCCCCCCAGACCTCCCACTCACTGAGGACGAACGATCAGTCCTCAGCAAAGGACTCACCTTTATCCCCCTCCGTCCACGCATCAATGAATTTAATACACGACGTGACATCGAACAATTCTTCCGTCGCCTCCGCCTCCGAGCTTACTTTCACAATCAGGACTCCCGCCCACCTTCCGATGACCCCTTCGCCCACCTCCAACACACTGCATCCACCTGGACACCCCGCGCTGGCCAATTACCTGCCCTCGACCTCTTCATTTCCAACTGCTGCCGGGACATTAACCGCCTCAACCTGTCGACCCCCCTCCCCCACTCCAACCTCTCACCCTCACAACGCGCAGCCCTCCAATCCCTCTGCTCCAATCCCAACCTCACCATTGAGCCAGCGGATAAAGGGGGCGCAGTGGTAGTCTGGCGCACTGACCTCTACACCGCTGAAGCCAAACGCCAACTCGAGGACACCTCTTCCTACTGCCCTCTCGACCATGATCCCACCCCCCATCACCAAACCATCATCTCCCAGACCATACAGAACCTCATCACCTCAGGAGATCTCCCACCCACAGCTTCCAACCTCATAGTCCGGGAACCCCGCACTGCCCGGTTCTACCTCCTTCCCAAGATCCACAAGCCTGACCACCCTGGCCGACCCATTGTCTCAGCATGCTCCTGCCTCATTGAACTCATCTCTACCTACCTCGACACTGTCCTATCCCCCCTAGTCCAGAAACTCCCCACATACGTTCGAGACACCACCCACGCCCTCCACCTCCTCCAAGACTTCTGTTTCCCCGGCCCCCAACGCCTCATCTTCACCAATGATATCCAATCCCTCTACACCTCCATCCGCCATGACCAGGGCCTCCAAGCCCTCCATATTTTCCTCTCCAGACGTCCCCAACAGTATCCTTCCACTGACACTCTCATTCGTTTGGCTGAACTGGTCCTCACCCTTAACAATTTCACCTTTGAATCCTCCCACTTCCTCCAGACCAAAGGCGTAGCCATGGACACACGTATGGGCCCCAGCTATGCCTGTCTCTTTGTTGGCTATGTAGAACAGTTGATCTTCCGTAATTACACCGGCACCACTCCCCACCTCTTCCTCCGCTACATTGATGACTGCATTGGCGCCACCTCGTGCTCCCGCGAGGAGGTTGAGCAATTCATCAACTTCACCAACACATTCCACCCTGACCTTAAATTTACCTGGACCATTTCTGACACCTCCCTCCCCTTCCTGGACCTGTCCATCTCCATTAGTGACGACCGACTTGACACTGACATTTTTTACAAACCCACCGACCCCCACAGCTACCTGGATTACACCTCTTCCCACCCTATCTCTTGCAAAAATGCCATCCCGTATTCCCAATTTCTCCGCCTCCGCCGTATCTGCTCCCAGGAGGACCAGTTCCATCATAGAACACACCAGATGGCCTCCTTCTTTAGAGACCGCAATTTCGCTTCCCATGTGGTTAAAGATGCCCTCCAACGCATCTCGTCCACATCCCGCACCTCTGCCCTCAAACCCCACCCCTCCAACCGTAACAAGGACAGAACGCCCCTGGTGCTCATCTTCCACCCTACAAACCTTCGCATAAACCAAATCATCCGCCGACATTTCCGCCACCTCCAAAAAGACCCCACCACCAGGGATATATTTCCCTCCCCACCCCTTTCCGCCTTCCGCAAAGACCGTTCCCTCTGCGACTACCTGGTCAGGTCCACACACCCCTACGACCCACCCTCCCATTCTGGCACTTTCCCCTGCCACCGCAGGAACTGTAAAACCTGCGCCCACACCTCCTCCCTTACCTCCATCCAAGGCCCTAAAGGAGCCTTCCACATCCATCAAAGTTTTACCTGCACATCAACTAATATCATTTATTGTATCCGTTGCTCCCGATGTGGTCTCCTCTACATTGGGGAGACTGGGCGCCTCCTAGCAGAGCGCTTTAGGGAACATCTCCGAGACACCCGCACCAATCAACCACACCGCCCCGTGGCCCAACATTTCAACTCCCCCTCCCATTCTGCCGAGGACATGAAGGTCCTGGGCCTCCTTCACCGCCGCTCCCTCACCACCAGACGCCTGGAGGAAGAACGCCTCATCTTCCGCCTTGGAACACTTCAACCCCAGGGCATCAATGTGGACTTCAACAGCTTCCTCATTTCCCCTTCCCCCACCTCATCCTAGTTTCAAACTTCCAGCTCAGCACTGTCTCCTTGACTTGTCGAACCTGCCTATCTCCTTTTCTACCTATCCACTCCACCCTCCTCCCTGACCTATCACCTTCATCCCCTCCCCCACTCACCCATTGTACTCTATGCTACTCTCTCCCCACCCCCACCCTCCTCTAGCTTATCTCTCTATGCTTCAGGCTCACTGCCTTTATTCCTGATGAAGGGCTTTTGCCCGAAACGTCGATTTCACTGCTCGTTGGATGCTGCCTGAACTGCTGTGCTCTTCCAGCACCACTAATCCAGTATTTACCCAGATGAGAGGCCTATCAACTACAGTATTGGGAAATCTTTGATTGTGGAAAAAGGTGGATATTTCTGAGGCCCCCCTGCTGAAGGTGGGCATCATCAGAACAAATGTGATGGAGAAATTGGAACAGAGTCTTGACAGAAAGTCGGGAGTAAGGATATATGGTGCAGGTAACTGTGGGAATCAATGGGTTTGTAATGGAAATCAGTGGACAGCCTCCCCCCAGAGAAGCAAACAGATATTGAGGAAGGGAAGGGAGGAATCAGAGATGGACCAGGTGGAGGTGAGAGTGGTATGAAAATTGGAAACAAAATTGATAAATGTTTCCTGTTCAGAATAAGAGAGGGATGCAGTAACAATGAAGTATTGATGTACAGGAGAAACAGTTGTGGGTGAGGAGGATGGGAACAAGGAATGTTCCATGCACTCCACAAACAGACAGGCATAACTGGGGCCCATGTGGTTCCCCAAGGCCACCCCATTGATCTAAAGAAAGTGGGAGGAGTTAAAGGAACACCACCCCTACCCTGTCTTCAGCATAGTTCTGAAGAAGGGCTACTGGATCTGAAAAGTTGATTCTGCTTTCTCTTGACAGATGCTGCCAGACCTGCTGAGTTTCTCCAGCAATTTCTGTCTTTGTTATAAATTGCTGAACATGCTCTACCGCCCTAATAAAACATGACTATAATGTTAATTATCCACAGTTCCTTTGGTGCTCAACATTCTCAAATAAGTTATTAAAAGTGTCTGATATCATTCAAAAAGGCAGCACACCACCACCTTTAACTCGAGAGAGGCAATAAATGCTGGTCAGCCAACAATGCCCATGTCCTATGAATGGATTAAAAAGGCTATTTCTGCTTTTAAATTAATTTAAAACATGCAGATTTAGTGCATCCTGAATGGGTTCATTTACTTATATTTTTCCTCTTTTTAAGAATATAATAAATGCAGCTATATCATCTCTAATGTCATATTCAGATGTTCACTTGATCTGTTCCCCTTGTAAATAATCAAGCGAAATATTCATGTAATATTTCTACTGTTTCACCATCACTGCCTGGGCTTTCATCCTGTTCATCTCTTCACGTCTCTATTGCCCTCCCATTCTTATCTTTCTCATTTATGTGCCAGTATTTTTCAATAGTTTTATATTCATTGATAATTTAATTTCAGTATTTCTCTTTTTCTTTCTGATGGCTTCTTTTACTTTTCTCTGAATCTTTTTGCTCTCCCCTACTGACTATGTACTTCCAGTATCCCTATATCCATATTTTAATCTTCTATTCCCCAGAATGGTTTTAATTATCATAGATGTCACATTAGCTTTCTGTTGTTTATCAGTACTTTATAATTTTCCTAGATTCTATTGAATGTTATATTAGAAGTTTCCCATTGGTACATCAATGTTTGCCTAAATATTGCTAATTATTTTCTCAAGTTCTATTCTCAGCCCCTTTTATAAACTCTTATAACTATCTTATAAATATCTAATTGCATGTCTGCTCTTTAACTGTATTTCCTAGCCCATTCATGTTCCTCCTTTGTAATCTGTGCTTCATTCTCCTCCCCTGTTTTGTTTATATTTTGACTTTGTTTCTTGTTGATTCCTCTCTCAATCTTATTCATGTAATACCTTTGCTATCTCCCTGTTTACCCTTTCCAGTTCAGGTGGAGCCTGTCTCCTTTGGTATAGCTTCTACCTGTCCAGATAATAGTGCCAATGCCTCATGAAAAGGAACCCCCCTATTGCCCAACTTTATTGAACTCCTTCTTGAAGCATTCAATATTTTGGCTTTAACCATTGTCTATGGCAGAGAATTCCACAGTCTGACCACTCTTTGGGTGAAGAAATTTGTTCTCATTTCAGTCCATATCCTCTCACTGTGACCCCAGGCTCTGGGCATCCCAGTCATTGGGAAATCAGCCTTGTGTTTACCCTTTCCATTCTTGAGATCTCCCCATTCTTCTAAAGGTCACTAAATATAGTCCTAACCAATCCAGTCTCTCTTCATACGTCAATCCTGCTAACCCAAGAATCAGTCTGGTAAACCTTTGTTGCACTCCCTCCATAGCCAGAACATCTTTCCTCAGTAAGAACACCAAAACTGCACACGAGAGTCTAGGTGTGGTCTCACCAAGACCCTGTAAGTTTACAACAAGACATCCCTGCTTCTGTACCTGAATCCTCTCACTATGACAACCAACGTACCATTTGCCATTTTCCCAACTGCTCCACCTGCATGCTTACCTTCACTGACTGGTGTAGGAGGACATCCAGGTCTCGTTGCACCTCCCGTTTCCCAGTCTGTCACCAATGAGATTATAATCTCCCTTCCTCTTTTTTTCTACCATGCAGGAGAACCTCACATTTATCCATATTAGTCTGCATCTATCATGCATTTTCCCACTTACTCAACTTGTCCAAATCACACTGAAGCATCTCTGCATCCTCTTCACAGTTCACCCTCCCACCCAGATTTGTGAATGTCTGCAAACTTAAGAGTAATTACATTATTCTCCCTCATCTACACATTACTATATATTGTGAATAATTTGGGGTCCAAGCACTGAACCCTGCTGTACCCCATTGGCCAACAGCTACCACTCAGAAAATGATTCATTTATTCCTAACCTTTGTTTCCTGGCTGCAAACTAGTTCTCTATCCATGTCAGTACAAAACCCCTAATTCAACGTGCTTTAATTTTCCACACTCATCTCTTATGTGGGACCTTGTCAAAAACCTTCTGAAAGTCCAAGTAAACCACATCCACTGACTTTCCTTTATAAACTCTTACCACCTCACAAAATTCCAGTCGATTTATGAAGCATGATTTCCCTTTTGTAAATCTATGCCAACTTTGTCAGACCCTGTCACTGTTTTCCCATGGCTCTACTATTAAATCTTTTAAAATGGACTCTAGTATTTTTTCCAGGAGAAAGTGAGGACTGGAGATGCTGGAGATCAGAATCGAGAGTGTGACGCTGGAAAAGCACAGCAGGTCAGGCGGCATCTGAGGAGCAGAAAAATCGACATTTCAGGCAAGAGCTCTTCAAAGGTCTCTTTGTATCTTTCCCACTATCAACGCCAGGCTAATTGATACATAATTCCACATTTTCTTTCTAACTCCTTTTTAAAATAGTGGGCCTACATTACCTAGCCCCCCAATCCATGAGAAGTGTCCCAGAATCTGGAAAGATGACCACCAATATATTACTTTTACGCTTGCTTAAATTCTCTTGGATGTATCAGGCCCTGGGAATTTACTGGTCTTTAATCCCATCAATTTCCCCAACACCTTTTCAATAACACTATTTCCCTACTGTAGTAGTCTCCTTCATTTCCTCTCACTCATTAGACTCTGTGTTGCCCAACATTCTTGGGAATGTTATTTGTGTCTTTTGAGAAAACAGAACATTTTTCAATTGGTCCACCATCTCTCCATTCCCTATTATAACTTCCCCTACTTCATCTCATAATGAGTAGAAAAACAAATCTGTGCTCACATCTGAGGGACGATGTGATAAAGTCATTTTGTACATCTCCAAACATTACAATGGGTTCATATAGCCCTATGCATTTCAGTGGGATTGTACAACTCTGTCTTTTTTGATGGGCTTGTACTTTCAATGGATTTCCATGGGCTTGTATGTGTTTTCAAGGCCAACGACTCTCACTCCTCTTGATAGATATATCACCATTAATAGCTCTAAAAAAAAACAAGACATTTCTGATGAAATCTCTTTTCAAGTTTTGGACTGAATGTTAGACTATTGGCAATAACAGGAAGCTGAAACTTTTTGTGATGGGGCTCCAGTAAAAGTTTATGTAATGTTTGTACTTAATGGAGACACCCTCCTGGAGATCTTTGAGAACATTGATAGATTTTTACAGAATGCTCCACATTCTGCATTGGTTTAGACTGATCACACAACTGTAATGAATAGCTTTCAGTTCTGTTTCGTAATCTGATATACTCTGAACCCAATCATTCCAAACCAACATCGCAACCTCTGATGAACAAATGTTGGAAGGACTGATGTATATACTGAAGATAAACCAAGTAGGGAAAAGCAGAATGAGAATTAATTGCTTGTCTTGAATCTTTTCATGTTGGGAATAGGATTATCTTCATATCAATTAATTGCATAACATTGTGCAGCAATAAATTTTGGCCAGTTGGGAGTCTGATATTTGCATAAACTTGTCTAATTGTGTGAATTCCAACTTGTCCAAAACTCTGCCTAATGCATCTCCCCATGCTCCTTTAATCCCAATCCTTAATGTCCATCATTGCTCCTTATTTATCAGAGTCCTGTCACCTTACTCAAATGTAACTCTGTCACTTACTCCAGTCCCACACCTCTATTATCTCTCCACACTGCTCCATCATTGGTGACAAGGCTTTCAATCCTCAGTCAACACAGTTGCCCCTCTGAAATCTTCCAATCTGCCCCATTCCTTCCACCTACAAAGGGTATCCTAAGACTCACCTTCTCGACTGAGTCCTAAGTCTTTCTTGGTGTTTGTTTTGGCCCACCTCCATCCCAAGGAGCATGTTTAGACTTTTTCACTTTTTTATGGAAGCATATGTTGCTGTTAAAAGAACCTCCAAGACAATTGCCTGAGAAATTGGTATGGGTACGGTCTCCCCATATTCCAATTCAACAAATTTCATTGGTAATTGTCAAAGCTTAGGACCTAGTCATGTCAATGTTTAAACATATCAAACTGTCCATCGTATCAGCACAAAACATTGGTAAGCACTGGAGCTTGTCCTGGTTCTTGCCAGCATACCAGCTGGAGCTTTGCCTTGTTACCTGTTGAGTTGAAGGAATCTCAGTCTGGGTGAGAGACCTTGTTACGTCTAATTGTTCAATTAGACTGCCTTGTCAATCATCAATAATGTCTTAAAATACTGTGGACCTGCCTAACTCAGGTGTTGGGTTGCAGATTCTGCCAAAGAGTTCCCATTCCCCATTGCTAGCTGCATCAGTTTAGCTCCCTGATAGGTTGTAAACCATTAGCACTAATAAACTGCCATTTGGATTTGGAGATTAGACGACCTGTGGTGTAAGTATTGGGCTAGGTTCTGTCTCTGAGATTTTTGCAGTGTTGACCTTTTTTGATTTTCTGCCTGGAAGCAACCCAGCCCTTCATTGTAATGGAAGTGGTCCATCTGGTGGCTAATGGGAAAACAGCAGCTAGTCTGGATTGTTAATCTCCAATCAAAATAAATTACTGCAGATGCTGGAATCGGAAACCAAAAGAGAAAATGCTGGGAAATCTCAGCAGATCTGGCAGTATTTGTAAGGAGAGAAAAGAGTTGACGATTCGAATCTAATTGACCCTTTGTCAAAGCTGGTCAGTCTGCAATAGTGTCCGAGGAGTAGGTAAATATACATTTCAGACAGGCGCCCTTCATTCCTGAAGAAGGGCTTTTGGCCGAAATGTCGATTTTCCTGCTCCTCGGATGCTGCCTGATCTGCTGTGCTTTTCCAGCACCACTCTAATCTTGACTCTAATCTCCAGCATCTGCAGTCCCCACTTCTGCCTAATCTCCAACAGTGCTCTGGGGTACTGTTCAACTTTATTGCAACAAGGAACTTTCCTCACTGAATTTCTCCTTTATGAACAACACTTTGCCAATAGGTAGAATCTTAGCTATTTCAACTTCCCTGGGATAATGATCTGAATTTGCATTCCCAGCCTTTCCTGCTAGAGGTGTGAATAAGGAATTTGCTATTGAGGATTCCCAATGGCGATATGAATTTAGAGTTGCTGTTTTAGATTACAGATTTAGGTTTCTGAAGTGTGGTTTGAATCTACAATTTGACTTAAAGAATCATTGATTGTACAGCACAAGAAGAAACGTTTTGGCTCATTGAGGCTGTGTCAGCCCTTTCAAAGAGTGAACAACTCATTGCCTATATATTCCTACACTGGTTTCTGCTTAAATTATTTAGTAAATTCCCCTTTAAAAGTTATTGATGAATCCACACCCCCATTAGATAGTGCATTCCAAATCTTAAATACTTGCTGCATGAAAATGTTTTCCACAGGTTTCCTCACACGTCTTTACCAATCACCTCAAATCAGTGCCCACTGGCTATGAACCTTTCAACAATTACAAACAGTTTCTCAATCTGGATCAAAACCCTTCATGATTTAAATGCGTCTATGATGTGTTGCTGCTCTAAGGAGAGCAATACCAGCTTCTCCATCTATCAATGCAACCTAATTCCCCTATCTCTGGAACCATTCTTGTAAATCCCTTCTGTTGTCCTCCAACACCTTCAGCTCCTCCCTAAACTACCATATCTAGAATTGGACACAACACTCTAGCTGGGGCCATACTAGTGGTTTTTTTTTCACAGAAACAGAATTGCTCGAGAAATTCAGCAAGTCTGACATCATCTGTAGAGAGAAAGTAGGGTTAACCTTTCAAGTCCAGTGACCCTTCATCAGGTTTAACATAACCTCCTGTGTTTTTTTACACCTTCTCTAGTCATAAAGTTCATGATTCCATATGTTTTATTAACTACTTTGTTAACTTGTCTTCAAAGACATCTGTATAATCACTCTTTTCTTGCACCCCTTTTAAAATTCTACTACTTAGCTTGGATTTGCTCTCTCTATTCTTCCAATCAAATCCAAGGAAACCCAGGAAAATCCAAGAATGTTAGATCAAGGAGGAGAAGAAAGTCTTATGGTTTCTCAAGTCCAGTCCAGCATTCAAAATATTCATGACCCTCTGAAAAAGGAAATCCCATCTCCATTTCAAATGGGTCAGACCTTCTGTTGCAACTGTACTTCCTTGTTTTAGATTCTACCATGAGAAAAAACAGTTACTCAACCCTAAGCTTATCAATCCCCACTTACATCCTCAAAGACTCCAACCTGCATCATCTTTCCTCATAAGACAACTGCTTCATTCCAGAAATCACCCAATAACCTTCTCTAAATACATATCCATCCTTCAATAATGAGACCAAAATGGTACACAGTACCGTAGGTGCATGCTTACCAATGCTACGTAAGGTTTTAGCCAATCTTTTCTACTTATATTATCCATCATTCATGGAATAAAGGCTAAATTTCCACTTGTCTTCTCCATTACTTGCTGTGCTGCAGAATTCTATGGTCTCTTGTCACATAAATGTTTTGCACTTGTATTTCCCACCAAAGTGGATAACCTCATCCCTTGCCACATTATAATATATCTACCCATTGAGTTAACTTCTTTACAGACTCTTTGCATCCTTCTCAAAACTGGAGGGGCAGAGAAGGAATTTACTAGAACTGTATGAGAGATAACATTCCAGAGTGCTGACAATGTGCTTTTAAAAAGTGCAGCAATCCCTTTCAAAATGTTTGGTTTTTAAAAACAATCCCTTTCCCATTTCAGTCAACAATTGAAACACATAAAAATTAAAAGGTATGATCTTTAAACAAGGGAGTTCTGTTACTTGTAGATGTTGCGGAACACTACAAGTCTGTTCAGTGTCATTACTGTTAACTTATCCCCTCTTGATACTGTGACCCTTCTCCTGCCTATTATCCTCTCCAACATATTCTTAGAAACACACCACTGAACCTTTCCCTTTTCTCCCCATTTGGTTATCCTAGAAATCACTTCACTCCCACTAAGTTCCTTATGTTAATTAATTTCAAACTTATAGAAGACAACCTTAATATCTTCTAATTGTTAATTATTTACTTTCTTCTTTCCTGTCCTTTTTAACCCTGATGTTGTCCTGTACTATCTACCTTGATCCTACACCTAATTTTCTCTACATAAACAAAATTCATTGTTGAGGAATTTCAGTTTGGAAGAAAGCATTTGTTTGTGTGTGTGGGTGTTAAATTTGGAAGCTCAAACTCTCTTGTTGAAACATGTTCTTTGCCAATGTAACCAAGGTTGGATCCTCTTTATTTTCAATATAGTAACTATTTTGTAATAACGTGTGTTCGAACTTTGCTGTACATGTCTTAGTTTCTGTAAAGAAGGCTGAAGAGGTTCTGGTGTGAATATTGGATGCTGAATCGTGTGATGTTGCCTCATATAAATAGATCAAATGTTGCATGCATGAGATGATAACATGATAACATATCCTTATAGTTACTGTCTGCTGGATTATATCAATGCCTTTATTTTAAGATATTTATATTGCAGCCAATTATTAGTCTGCTTATACGTTTTGAGTTGGATAAGGACTTGAAATGGAACAACTTTTGGGAGTAATTTTCATATTTGCCAATCAGCCTGGTTGGAATAGATTTTTCAGCATTTATAAAACCCACCTGATGTCTGCTCCACTTTTTCAGAATATTCCATAGTGATTTTATTTTGCCAGTGTCTTTGTAAGTATTATCAGGGGGATTTGGGGATTGTTCAGAATCTTTCTGCCCTGCTTGGGAGTATCCCAAAGCCAATCAAAAGCCTAATGTTTTTATGGTGCTATGCTCATATGAACCCCCGCTCACCTATCCACCTCCCTCCACCCCTCACCTTATGCTTCTGTGCTCATTTTGACCTGACGTGCACCATCCTGACATTCGAGTGGACTTCTCTGCAGGTCTCCAGAGTTCATGCCAAAACTATGAAAAACACCAATTTAAAATGGAGTTAAAATTTTATTTAAAACAGGCTGCAGTCAAAAGATGAGAAACATTGCTGAACTAAGAAGGCCAGAATGTAGGTTGGAAATAAGAAATTGTATTATTTAAGTGAAGAAAGGTAACCTACTAACCTGAAACAGTGTAATACAGTAATTGTTTTGTATTTCTAAGTTAAGATGTGTTGTACTGATCAAATTAACCAGGTCTGGCCATAGATGTTGCATTGTACTTTCATTTTGTCTGAAGCAAAACATTTCAATAATTCATATCTGACCTCATCTTGCAAATGATTTCACAGTCTGCCCTGGAAAGTATTTCAGGAGAGCACATAGACACATCTGCAAAAGACACAAACATCAGGCTTAAATCACACTTGAGTTAGATGATTATTTAGTTGGAAATTAGATATTGAGGCACATACCAAAACATAATAAACCTTTAATGAGTATGACTAGCACTGCTTTAACCCAGAGGCTATCTAAGGTAAAAACCAAACATGCAAACATTTTCTGTGGGTGTGCAGATACCTTCCACTGGAAACTCTCCAATTATAATAGAAAGAGTATATGTAAACCTTTTATGCTGTAATTACACCTGCCTCCAGTGGGGGTGCTCTCATGTTTCAACATTGTGTCTGCTGAATTCTCAGTTATTACTCCAAACAATTCCACCTCTGCTTCTCAAATTGATATACATTTTGTAACTTAACTATAAGTAATATTATCAAATCAATTGTGCAAGGGTAAGAATAAAATGTATAAAATTAAAATTGTGGTCTAAATTACAGCAGCATGGAATGTGGTCCAATTAGCTTTTCCTCCTCTCCATCCCTGTTGAAAGTGAAGAGTATGCTTGGTGCTCAAATGTGTCCCCACATGTAGGTGCTCAGATTCCTAACACTGGCCAGCATGTTGGATTGCAAGTACCTTGCACCTTCTCTAAGAATTTTCTGGTTAGCCTGTGGGATCCTGAAACGTTGTGAACTAGGTCAGCTACCTGGAGGTGACCTCTCTGTAGAGGGCCAGTGCTCCAGGTTAGACCTCATGGACCTTGGCCTACCCCCTCTGCACCCTGCTGTCTGGGCACAGCTACAACCAGGGCCCTGCCTGGTGGTGAAGGGCTTTGTCCCCACAGCTATCTAGCTGTTGAGATGGATTTTATATGCAGAGGTTTTAAAGCTCATAAATAAGTGCCGCAGAGTAGAGTTGCTCGCATTGCTTGCTTTCTCCTGAATTTCTGCTACTCCTCCCCGCTAGTGGGGTGGGTGAGGGGATGTGGGGAGACAGGGTTAGGTAGGGGATGGGTGGGTTGGGGTGGTTGAGGCATTTCCTTTGGCCTCTGGCTTCCAGAGCCCATCTATTGTTCCAAATTGGAGGGCAATCCCAACCTCTGACTACTGTTTGGCCAACTCAGAGAAAGTCACTGCCAGAAGACTGTTTTCCGCATTACGTAGAATCTTGACCCCCATTTGACCCCAGTGCCAGGGTCCTAAACCCAAAATGAAAATGCTGCCTCTGGTCTCAATGTGGGAAAACCATGGATGATCAACTGATGATCATTAATCTTAAAGCACAAAGGTTGCGATATATCAATGACATTGACCACACTGAATCTTGACGCCGAAACCCGGAACTGCAGTCTGCCATTAGAGAAACCCAAAACTAGATCAAACTGCTTCACAAAGTCCACAGCGCACATCATTAAAAAGATAAATATTCTGGAGTAATTAAAGGGCTATAATTACTGGCTCTTGGGAGCTTGTGCTGTGGGAATACCAGTGGATTCAGTTCCTTCTTTTGATGTACTTAAATGTTTAAACGCACAGCTAATTAACTTGATATCCATTCGAAATGTACACATCCTGGCTACACTGGAGACTTGCATGCTTCAGCAGCATCATCTCATGCATGACTGATACTGCACAGGTGGACTGGGTATCAGTGATTTATATGCAGTGGATTACTTCTGGCACTGTTTCTACACACTCCAACACACCCACACATAGTCCAGAGCAGTTTATGGGTTGCTCAGAGTGATTTTGGCACCACAGCCTATTCTAACTTGTTCCTCCTTTTTTAACCACACTGTGAAAATGTCAAATAGAAAGCACAGGAGATAACGTTGATTTGTGGATCAATGTACTCTAGTCACTTTTTAAACAGTCCTTCTCTTTTCATACAAATCATTTATGAATGATTCAGTCCTAACTCAAATATTAGCCTTTTGAGGATACATGCAAGTCACACACCAGCTTGACTTAGACAAATATTGCCACACCTTCGTCATTTCAATATAAAAATACTGGGATTCCCAATCAATTACTATTCTAGGAGCATCATCACCACCTGAGTTAGTTTAAGGAGAAAGGTTGCTAACAGCTTCTCTAGGGCAACTTTGGAAGGGCAATGAATGCTGGCCTGGAACCAGGGCAAATACAAATTCATGAAAATGGAGTGAAAGTTTGTGAACTGCTCTGTTCAGATTGACACTGAGCTTCCCAAATATCACTTGAAGATCCCACAATGCAACATCTTGTTCTGTATGACAAAGGCCGCCACATGATAACTGTGTTATGCTGTTCTTGTTGTGCTGTGCAAACAGTTTCTTGGATTCTGTGCATGATACCATTTTAAAGTGAATTATGTACATAATGCAGACTCTGTAACACAAAAGCAGGCCTTTTTTTTGCTCACTGTAGTCCACATCAATGTTTTCCTCAATGTCAGCCTTCCCTTTATCTAATTACCTGTTTCCTTTTGGCCCCATGTTCTACTATTACCATTTCACTCATGTCTGCATAATGCCTCCACGTAACTATATTGATGCTATCTTCATGTGCAGTGAATTACAAATTCCAATGGCTCATTACACAAAAACATTCCCCCTCATCTTTTGACCAGTTAGTAGCTATCTTATGTTTATACTCCTTGACTTGGGATCAATCTCCATTGGACACAGACTCTGAAATAACACTGGCTGATCATAGTCTCAGACATGACTATTACCCATGGCCAGAATTCTCATAATGATATCATTCATCTAGACTAAACGTTGAATAATTGCATATAAAGTACAACACAAAGGGAAAGAAAGTGTTTGTGCATTCAGAAAATCTGCACACCAAAGGCAAAGTCAACATTTGTTGCTAATCTCTAATTGCCCCTGACAAGATGAGGAGCAACTACCTTTTTACAACTGAATAGTATACGAAAGGTCAGCCATATTGCTGTGAGTATGGAGTCACATATAGGTCAGACTGGATAAGAAAGTGGATTGTATTCCATGAAGGAAATTAGTGGACCAAATAGGATTTTGTTCGGATCACAATCTGGCAGTTTCATGGCCATGATTTCATATTTATTTAAGTAATAACTAAATTTAAATTCAATTGTCTCAGCTTCCAGTAACATCACCACTGAGCCAAATATTCCCCTCGATAAGAGAAGAACAGAATGTTTCAGGTGGCTGCAAGGCTACAGTTACTCAGTATGCAGCAGAGTTAAGAATTGGGTGTTAAATTGATAATGTCACTCCTTTGTTTTGACATGATAGCTTGAATACTTAAGGAACAGTGGGCTGATGAAGATTAAATGTATCATGATTGTTGCCAGGATAATTGGAATTCACCTGCATGATGTGGTATGCTTGATCATACACCAACTCTATATTCAACAACTTACCGTTGTTATGTATCCCTACAATTGAGTAGGGGTCCAACAAACTGTACATCAGTGATCGATAGTAGCCAGTGCCATTGAGAAGGCTGCTATTCTGGCAAGGTCACGTTGAGATAGAAGACAGCAAACTCCTCTCTCTTGGTTCAAACCGTTTCAGTCACCTCCTTTAAGTAGCAGTGGATAGCAAACTGTCGTTGTTATAGATGCCACCACCCCCACCTGGAAGAATCCCAAAACAAAGAAATTCAGGCCTACCCTTATTTTCACAGGCACTACACCACTGTCCTCACCCAACTTCTTTGAATGACTCCCAGTCAAAAAAACATTAAAATAACCTGTTCAGCTATTGTATGACACACCTCTGCGGTAGTTAGGACATGAACCTAAATACAGTATTACTTTATTTCTGTACTTTCAAATGGGACTATAATGCAAAAGAGACTTTTTAAAACCAAGTCAATGGAATTGCAGCACTTATAAAATCACATTATTGAAACTCATTGTGTGTGGTGTTTCTACTGCTACTTTTTTCGATAATGGGGAAGATATTTGTAGTTGTCATGCTATTGAGGTGTCTGTGCAGAGTAAGAGTTGGCTTTTAACAGGTAGCTGGTATGTTTGTGCGATTGTGACCAGTCGTGAGTGCCAAAGATCACCTGCCTCATTAGTTCCTGGTTATCTGAAAAGCTTGTAGGTATGAACAATACAGGGAGAAACCTTCTGACTGCTGGATGGGCAGGTTGTCTGTCCCTCTGCAGTAAAAATACCTGAAGCCTGAAGAAAGCTGTTTTTTCCCTCTGGGTTCTCGGATCACGAACTGCAAATATGCTCAGTGAGCAGATTATGATATCAGTCAGTGTTTTATACTGATTTGATGCCAACGCTGTCATCTTGGATCCCGCTGCTGAAGCTAATTTGTGTCTTAAAACAAGAGGATGCCAGTGCTATTTAAGAGAATCCTTGGTCAATGTCAGGTTCGTTGCTGTTTCATTTCTGCAGGTGATCTGATTTTGTGGAAGTGCTGTTTAAAGTCGGGAAAGTGAACAGGGAGTGGTAGTTCATGCAAAGAACCAAGGCTTTGCATTTGACATCTAGGATTCTGGTCAGATACCATCTCTTTCCCCTTGGCTGGTAGTGCTTTGCTATGTTTTATGCAAACACTGTAATTAGAAAGTGGCACAACAGAATCAGATTGCTTACTGTCCCCATGTTGATACTGAATTTTGTTTTTGTTTAGGTGCAAGAGTTCACTGAAATCCAAGATGGCAACAGTCTGCAAACAAAAAATGCCTTTCAGGAACAATATTGTCACTGCATCAAATCTCTTCTCCATCATTAGTTTAATGAAAGCCAAGGAATTGGTAGATTAATTTAGAAATGAAAATGCTGGATTTAATGCAGGTGAGAATTACATCTAATAAATGCACAGATGTCAGCCCTCCACTCCCTCCCCCACACCTGTCCTGCCACACCAAAATCCAACAATTAACATTTTCAGTTGGTAAAATTCTAGATTACACAGACAGAGAGGTCACAGTTTTGATTCCTGGTGTTGCTCAAATTCACAACTACCATTGGCTCCCTTGATCCAGAATGGAGAAATAAAAGTGCCTTTGGAACTGAATGCTTTCTGTTGTCACCTTTTGGGAAGTGTGTTGCCTTCCATAGTCAAATAGTCTGTTGTGATTCACTATGGAGCCTCACACTGTTGGAACTGGCACTTATGTGCTTATAGGATGGCTTTTTGGAACAGTTTGTGATGGAGCCCACAAGGGAGCAGGCTATTCTGGACTTAGTGCTATGTAATGAGCCAGACTTTGTAAAAGATCCTAAAGTAAGGGAACACTTAGGAGGCAGCAATCATAATATGGTAAAGTTTTGTCTGCAATTTGGAAGAGAGAAGGCAAAATCAGATGTAATGGTGTTACAGTTAAATAAAGGTAATTAAAGGAGCATGAGAGAGGAATTGACAAAAATCGACTGGAAGCAGAACCTAGTGGGGAAGACAGTTGAGCAACAATGGCAGGGGTTTCTGGGTGTAATTGAATACACAGCACAGAGATTCATCCCAAAGAAAAGAAAGATTATTTGGCTGGGATGGAGAGGTGGATTAGACAGCCATGGCTGTCAAAGGAAGTCAGGGAATGTATCATAGAAGAGGAGAGAGCCTACGAAGTGGCCAAGAGCACTGGAAAATCAGAAGATTGGGAAGACTACAAAAACAAACAGAGGATAACAAAGAGAGAAATAAGGAAGGAGAGGATCAAATATGAAGGTAAGCCAGCCAGTAATATTAGAAATGACAGTAAAAGTTTCTTTCAATACATAAGAAACAAAAGAAAAGCAAAAGTAGAAATTGGGTGGCTCCACATTAATGCAGTAAGGCTAGTAATGGGAGATAAGGAAATAGCTGAAGAACTTAATAAATACTTTGTGTCAGTATTCACAGTGGAAGACATGAGTAATATTCCAATAATTGCGAAGAGTCAGGGGGCAGAGTTGACTATGGTAGCCATTACAAAAAAGTAAGTGCTAGAAAAGCTAAAAGGTCTAAAAATTGATAAATCTCCTGGCCCCGATGGGCTACATCCTAGAGTTCTGAGGGAGGTGGCTGAAGAAATAGTGGAGGCATTGGTTGTAATCTTTCAAAAATCACTGGAGCCAGGGAAAATCTCAGATGATTGGAAAATCGCTGTTGAAATCGCCTTGTTCAAGAAAGGTTCAAGACAAAAGATAGAAAATTATAGGCTGATTAGCCTAACCTCGGTTGTAGGTAAAATTCTAGAATCCATAGTTAAGGATGAGATTTCTAAGTTCTTGGAAGTACAGGGTTGGATTAGAACAGGTCGGCATGAATTTAGTAAGGGGAGGTTGTGCCTGACAAACCAGTTAGAATTCTTTGAAGAGATAACAAGTAGGTTAGACCAGGAAGACCCAGTGGATATTAACTACCTAGATTTCCAAAGCTAGTATGCTTCCAATTAAACCTGTTGGACTATAACCTGGTGTTGTGTGATTTTTACCTTTTTTGGAATGGTAGCTAGTAACAAGTGGTGTCCCACCGGGTTCAGTGTTGGGGCCACAGCTGTTTATATATTAGTGATCTAGATGAAGGGACTGGGGGCATTCTGCAAAGTTCGCCGATGATACGAAGTTAGGCGGACAGGCAGGTAGTTCTGAGGAGATGTTGAGGCTGCAGAAAGATTTAGATATTTTGGGAGAGTGGTCCAAGAAATGGCTGATGAAATTCAATGTGAGCAAATGCGAGGTCTTGCACTTTAGAAAAAAGAATACAGGCATGGACTATTTTCTAAACGGTGAGAAAATTCATAAAGCCAAAGTACAAAGGGATCTGGGAGTGCTGGTACAGGATTCTCTAAAGGTTGACTTGCAGGTTGAGTTGGTGGTTAAGAAAGCGAAGATAATGTTGTCATTTATCTCAAGAGGGTTGAAATGTAAAAGCAGCGTTGTGCTACTGAGACTTTATAAATCTCTGGTTAGGCTCCACTTGGAGTACTGTGTCCAGTTTTGGGCCCCACACCTCAGGAAGGACATACTGGCACTGGAGCGTGTCCATCGGAGATTCACACGGATGATCCCTGGAATGGTCAGCTTAACATATGATGAATGGCTGAGGATCGTGGGATTGTATTCATTAGACTTTAGAAAGTTGAGGGGATACCTAATAGAAACTTAAACTTGTATGGCTTAGAAAGGGTGGATGCTGGGAATTTGTTTCTGTCAGGTGGGGATACTAGGACCTGTGGGGAAAGCCTGAGGATTAGAGGGAGAATTAGAAATGAGGAGACATTTCTTCAGCCAGAGATGGGCCTGTGGAATTCATTGCCACGGAGCGTAGTGAAGGCCAGGACATTAAATGTCTTCAAGGCAGGGATTGATAAATTCTTAATCTTGCAAAGAATTAAGGGATACTGGAATAGTGCAGGTAAGTGGCGTTGAAATGCCCATCAGCCATGATTAAATGGCGGAGTGGACTTGATGGGCCGAATGGCCTTACTTCCACTCCTATGTCTTATGGTCTTATATGAAGCATTGGACCGCAGTCCCTGCACACAGGAGAGGAGGCAGGGTTGGAGACGGGATAAAATTTTCTTATGTACTCTTTGGTATCAGTGTTTTTTTTCCCTCTGACAGTCATGAATCATACTCAGCCACAACCTGTATGTGGGATCCAACATTTGAGAGTAAAACACTCAAAACGTTAGCAAATTATTGTATTCCATTTGTAGTCACTTGACCAAGAAACATTGGGCTCAGATGAGGATAAATTCAGATCAATACAGCTGTTCATCTGAGATAAAATTTATAACTGCTAATCTTCGCATCACACCCTCATTGTATCATTCATAGCAAAATATAATCTGAGCAGAAACAATAAGAAACGTTAAAAAAAATACTTTGGTGTTAGGCAGTGACTTGATAATGTGAAAACTGGATAAAGAAAGAAAATGATATGCCTAGAGCTGATGAATGTGTGCCAGGATCCATAATTCTGCACAATGGGAGCGGATGGGAGGGGATGTAGGGCATGTTCTGGAGCAAATTAGCCAGAGTTTAAATGAGCTAATACGTTTTCATGGACTGGACTGTAGTATTCAATAAATTGACAACATGTTGCGGTTGTATAGGACATTAGTTAGCTCACTTTTGGAATACTGCATGCAATTCTGGTCTCCCTGCTATAGGTACAATATTGTGAAACCTGAAAGGGTTCAGAAAAGAATTACAAGGATGTTGCCAGGGTTGGAGGATTTGAGCCACAGGGAGAGGCTGAATAGGCTGGGGCTATTTTCCTTGGAGCATCAGAGGCTGAGGGGTGACCTTATAGAGATTTATAAAATCATGAGGGGCATGAACAGGGTAAATAGACAAGGTATTTTCCCTGGGGTGGCCAATTCGAAACTAGAAGGCATAGACTTAAGGTGAGCGGGCAAAGATTTAAAAGGGACCAAAGGGGCAATTTTTTCATGCAGAGGATGGTGCGTGTATGGAATGAGCTGCCAGAGGAAGGAGTGGAGGTGGTACAATTACAGCATTTAAAAGGCATCTAGATGAGTCTGTGAATAGGAAGGGGTTAGAGGGATATGGGTGAAGTGCTGGCAAATGGGACTAGATTAGGTTTCGATATCTGGTCAGCATGGACGAGTTGGACCGAACTTGTGTATCTCTATGACTCTATGTTGAAATTGTATGCATCAGTAACTTCATTTTGTTTACAAAGATATATTAATATATTCTTACAGCATATTTACATAATGGGATTATCCCGAACAGCAGGAATGAAGTTGGATCCTAAATCTTTTAGTGGATGTGACTTGCAGTGGCTCAAACTAGAACACAAATCCAAACTGGTTTTTCATTGGGGTTGCAGCACTTGTGCCAGCTCTGTACATCTAATGAGGCGGCTTTATTGTCTTTAGCTTATGTTGATCTTACCAGTCACCAGGAATGTTAATACTGTTTCTGCATTTTAAGTAATGGAAAGGGATTCTCCTTGATTAACCTGCATTCATAGTCATAAAAACTGTGCCAGTCTGGCAATGAGGACATGTAAAAACCTACACACACACACACACACACACACACACCGTTAAACAAACAGATGAAGGTTGGCCACAAAATGAATTGCATTTGTGTGATTACATGCACACTAAAAGAGAAGCATATTTAAATGCTGATTGAATGGATGCACAAAAAGACACAAACTATAAAGTAAGCATAAACTCACACATCAAGGGAGCACACAAAAAGTGATACAGCATGCACTATGAAGATATCGGAATTTCATTTCATGAGCAGCCCATTCAAACATTCTGCTTCTTGCACCCTCTTCACCAAAGTGTCCACCATGGGTATGAGAGTGCGGGCCCGTGATTCTGATACGGCACTGGTGTTATAAACTGGAATATCATGGAAAAGTGCCAGGCTGTGATCAGATTTGACTTTGTGTCCACAAACCTCTTGACTGTCACAAACAAAAATAGGAAGTGCTGGATAAACTCAGTTCTGACAGTATCTGTAGAGAGAAATCAGAATTAACTTCAGGTCCAGTGACCCCTTTTCAAAGGTCAATCTGCAGAAGGGTTACTGGACCCAAAACATTAACTCTGCTTTCTCTCCACAGAAGCTGCCAGACCTGCTGAGTTAATCCAGCACTTTCTGTTTTTGTTTCTGATATCCAGCATCTGCAATTCTTTCAGGCTCTTGAATGTTGGATTGTTTACAGATGGAAACAGAAGGGAAGTTAAATATTGATTTTTATAGTGTTGCCTACAACATGAATAAACAACATTACATACGTGAAGCAATAGTGGACGTTTTGGTTTACATAAACTGGAATAAGCTGTGCAATGTGGTGCAATCTAGGAATTTTACACTGTTGGAAATGAAACAATGTTACATGGATACGAAGTAATATGAAATCTTAGAGAAAATTGCTAAGCCTTTATTTACAAACAATGATAAATTATTTGAATATCTTGATCAATTCTATGCTGGAGAACAAGGAGTAATAATAATATAAATTACATAAATCATGTAAATTATTGTATCTTGATATTTACAGTGTTCACTGTGGCTTAGCTGGTAACTCTCTGAGTCAGAAAGTTGAAGTTCAAGTCATACATCAGGACCTCACTACAGAAATGAAAGCTGACATTCCAGTGCAATGTTGAGAGAATGCTGCATCACTGGATGTACTGTCTTTCTGTACATTATTTGAGGTCCTGTAAGCCTCCTCAGGTGAACAGAAAAGATTCCGTAGTCTATGTTTCCTATAATTTCCTTCTGCCGCCATGCTGACCTCCATAGCACATGCATAGAATGAATTCCAGAATCGGAAGGCAATGCATCAGTGTGCATGGAACATCCAAGTGTCTGCTCAGCTGCACAGCTTAGAGGGAACACCACTGATGGCAGATTTTTGAAGAGCAGGAGAGTTATCCTTAGTATCCTTGTCAATATTTATCCCTAAATCAGCATCACAAAACAGATTATCTGGCCATTATCATTTAGCTGTTAAAACCATAAGAGAGAAGGAGCAGAATTAGACCACTTGGCCTATCAAATCTGCTCCATCATTCAATCTTAACTGATATGTTTCTCAACCCCATTCTCCTGCCTTCTCCCCATAACCCTTGATCCCCTTACCAATCAACAACCTACCTAGTTCTGTTTTAAATACACTCAATGACTTGGCCTCCACAGCCTTCAACAGCAACAAGTTCCACAGATTAACCACCCTCAGACTGGAGAATTTATGGAATCTTGCTGTGCACAATTGAAAACAAAAAACAGCAAAACTTTGAAATGACTGGTCTTGGTCCAGACTAGAGTTGCAGTTTAATAAATACTGAACTAGTTTAGACAAGTAATACAGTGATTTCCAGGTCATAATCGTTTCTCTTCTGGGCTATGTTTCCTCCATTACAGTACTCACTACTGATCAGAAATAATTGATAAATAACTTGAGTTGCCTGGTGATCATGGAAGGCACGAGATAAGTGCAAGCGTTTATTTGCCTTATCTGAGACTGAAGAAGTGTCTTAAACAATTTCCCATAAAATCCAGGTTCTTTAAAATAACAGTAAGGACTAAATCAAGAATATAATTTTGTCACATCTACAAGAATGGGCAGTTTTGCTGAGGCGTTATGAGTCTCACCTGTTGGCTGGAGAGGCCATATTGGTGCTTCCAGGGAAGCCCTGTCAAACCAGCCAAAGCCAATCAGGCAGTGATGAGGCCAACTATGGGCCTTCCACAGGAATAGTGGTCCCAAAGGTTGAATCCTGCCCGGTGAGTTTTGAGGGTCAATTCGAGGCTAGCACTTTTCTTTTGTGCTCAGCAGCTCTACAGAGGGAGCTATGGTTGCAGGTTGAAGGGCACCCCTGAAGTCCCTGAATTGTGGAGAACCCAGGACAATGGTAAATGATGGAGGGCTGGTGGTTTCTCAGGTTGGAAATTGCAGGGAGAGGAGTCCAAGTGGATTGTAAGTAAGGGAAGCTGTGTGACCCACAACCCACCCCTTCCTAAGATCCAATTTCTCAATCAGGCATTGATTAATTGACAGTCCATCAAACATCTCTCTGTCTCTATGGATATAAATGCTTGCTGGATAGTACCTGTTGTGAATTCCACATAGTAAGAAGTTCAACTGCAGAGAGGTGGAAGTAGGTTTAGACCCTTACATGGTCTTTAGTTTGGTCACTTAAAGGCAGCAATGTGGAAAGGTCAACAATGGGCAAGAATTTAATTCTGGTGTCAATGGGAAGATGACAGAGCTTAGTTGGACAGCACCCACCTAATTATACGCATTATCTCTCTCTAGCCTCACCAGTTCTGGGAGAAGAGGATTCTACCCAATATGGAGAGGGAGAGAGATGGAGCGAGAGAGGGAGAGAGATGGAGCGAGAGAGGGAGAGGGAACAGAAACGGGAACAAACTTAAGGAATATCCTTAACATCAATTTGCAGTTACATGGTATCTTTAATATAGTAAAATGTCTCAAGATGCTTCATGGAAATACTGTCAAACTAAATCAGGGATAAAGCTACATGTGGATATCAGGAGAGGTGACCAAATATTGGTGAAAGATGTGCAGGTCGGGTGAATTGGCCAGGCTAAATTGTCCCTAGTGTTAGGTGCATTAGTCAGAGGAAATGGGTCTGGATGGGTTACTCTTCGGAGGATCGGTGTGGACTGGTTGGGCCGAAGGGCCTGTTTCCACACTGTAGGGAATCTAATCTAAAACACCATATTGAAAGAGCAGACATATAAAGAGGTTTCAGGAAGTAATAGCAAAACCTGGGCCCAGTACAGCTATCAACGGCAGAGCAATTGAAATTGCAGAGGATAAATTATAAGAAGCACAGATCTTCTCAAAACATGTTGTAATCAGCAGCCATTTAACTATCGAATTATCAAATTCAGTTGCTTAAACCATAGCAACTGAAGTTCTCAGTTTTATTCCACTGTCCATGATGAACTACTTGGCTTCAGTCAGAGCGAATGAGGTTCTTCCTTTTGGTTTCAATGTTGTTGGACTTGGAAGGAGCAAAACAACATGAGACACAGATCTTGGTCCTTATCGCTACCCATTAACTGTTTTTTGATAAATGTATGTGGATATAGGGATGATTGCTATAAGTACATTTCAATCATATTTCAATATAAATTAGAATCTTCAGGAGTGGAAATTGAAAACAGAAAAGCGATGACTAGAACCCAATCATGATGAATCTTGTCCTTCTGCAACAAAATATATGGTAAGTATATCAGAGAAAACGGAAAGACATTGATCATCAAATAGGATAGGGCCATTAGTGATGAGATGTGATCTATATGGACTTCAGTAAGGCGTTTGACAAGGTTCCCCATGGGAGATTGATTACCAAGGTTAGATCTCATGGAATACAGGGAGAACTAGCCATTTGGATACCGACCTGGCTCAAAGGTAGAAGACAGAGGGTGGTGGTGGAGGGTTGTTTTTCAGACTGGAGGCCTGTGACCAGTGGAGTGTCACAAGGATCGGTGCTGGGTCCTCTACTTTTGTCATTTACATAAATGATTTGAAGGCGAGCATAAGAGGTACAGTTAGTAAATTTGCAGATGACACCGAAATTGGAGGTCTAGTGGACAGCGAAGAGGGTTGAAAAATGTGTTGCTGGAAAAGTGCAGCAGGTCAGGCAGCATCCAAGGAGCAGGTGAGGTGGTCCTCACCTACCACCCCACCAACTTCCAGATACATCATATCATCCTCTGTTATTTCCGCCACCTCCAAACAGACCCCACCACCAAGGATATATTTCCCTCCCCTCCCCTATCAGTGTTCCGGAAAGACCACTCCCTCTGCGACTCCCTCGTCAGGTCCACACCCCCCACCAACCCAACCTCCACTCCCGCACCTTCCCCTGCAACTGCAAGAAATGCAAAACTTGCATCCACACCTCCCCCCTTCACTTCTCTCCAAGGCCCCAAGGGATCTTCCATAATTACCACAAATTCACCTGCACCTCTACACACATCATTTACTGCATCCATTGCACCCGATGTGACCTCCTCTATATTGGGGAGACAGGCCACCTACTTGTGGAACGTTTCAGAGAACACCTCTGGGACACCTGCACCAACTAACCCAACCGCCCTGTGGCTGAACACTTTAACTCCCCCTCCCACTCAGCCAAGGACATGCAGATCCTTGGCCTCCTCCATCGCCAGACCCTGGCAACACGACACCTGGAGGAAGAGCACCTCAGCTTCCGCCTAGGAACCCTCCAACCATGAGGGATGAATGCAGATTTCTCCAGCTTCTTTATTTCCCCTCCCCCCACCTTATCTCAGTCCCAACTCTCGGACTTAGCACCGCCTTCTTGACCTCTCTGCCCCCACCCCCTCTCTGGCCTATCACCCTCACCTTAACCTCCTTCCACCTATTGCATTCCCAACGCCCCTCCCCCAAGTCCCTCCTCCCTACCTTTTATCTTAGCCGGCTTGGCACACCTTCCTCATTCCTGAAGAAGGGCTTATGCCCGAAACGTCGATTCTCCTGCTCCTTGGATACTGCCTGACCTGCTGCGCTTTTCCAGCAACACATTTTTCAGCTCTGATCTCCAGCATCTGCAGTCCTCACTTTCTCCCAGCGAAGAGGGTTACCTCAGGTTACAACAGGATCTGGACCAGATGGGCCAATGGGCTGAGAAGTGGCGGATGGAGTTTAATTCAGTTAAATGCGAGGTGCTACATTTTGGGAAAGCAAATCTTAGCAGGACTTATACACCTAACGGTAAGGTCCTAGGGAGTGTTGCTGAACAAAGGGACCTTGGAGTGCAGGTTCATAGCTCCTTGAAAGTGAAGTCGCAGGTAGATAGAATAGTGAAGAAGGGATTTGGTATGCTTTCCTTTATTGGTCAGAGTATTGAGTACTGAGTACAGGAATTGCGAGGTCATGTTGCGGCAGTACAGGACATTGGTTAGGCCACTGTTGGAATATTGCATACAATTCTGGCCTCCTTCCTATCAGAAAGATGTTGTGAAACTTGAAAGGATTCAGAAAAGGTTTACAAGGATGTTGCCAGAGCTGGAGGATTTGAGCTATAGTGAGAGGCTGAACAGGCTGGGTATGTTTTCCCTGGAGCATCGGAGGCTGAGGGGTGACCTTTATAGAGGTTTACAAAATTATGAGGGTCATGGATAGGACAAAGTCTTTTCCCTGGGATCGGGGAGTCCAGAACTAGAGGGTTTAGGGTGAGAGAGGAAAGATATAAAAGAGACCTTAGGGGGAACTTTTTCACACAGAGGGTGGTACGTGTATGGAATGCGCTGCCAGAGAATGTGGTGGAGGCTGGTACAATTGCAACATTTAAAAGGCATTTGGATGGGTATATGAATAGGAAGGGTTTGGAGGGATATGGGCCGGGTGCTGGCAGGTGGGACTAGATTGGGTTGGGATATCTGGTCGGCGTGGACACGTTGGACCGAAGGGTCTGTTTCCGTGATGTACATCTTTATGACTCGTGACTCTAGTCCATTAGTCCCCTTATCCACACAACTTCCTTAGAACATTTTCCATATCCCTGAATCCTGTGTGTTTGAAACGAGATACACTAAATTGAAAAAGAAATCAATTTTAAACATAATGATCACCTCAGTTATCAGAGCTTTAAATCTTTATTCACTCTCCATTAAATTTTATGCTTTTTAAAAATATAAATTTAGTCAGAGGGCCTCCCAGGAATTATTCTTCAGTTAAATGGAGTGCATTTTCATTCAATTACACTGTTACAGTTGTGAATTACACAGCTGAAATATAAATATTTTGTTGCAAAATATAAGCTTTGTTTGAATAAATGAATCAAAGGCTGAATCCAGAATCACACCAGGACCAACCCTTGATTCAAAACCGTAGTTATGTGTTGCTGTTCCAACTCATCACCTTTCAACTCTTGCAGTCCTTTATTCCCCATGACATAACTGCTACCTGCAACGTGGGCTACATTTCACAGTGTTCATTTCATACTCACACACTGATTAGAGGTTTGTTCAAATACCATCCATTAAAAATGGGGATGAGTTTACCAACGTTTTCACAGGGAGGTGAAACTAGAAGATCTGTTCATTGACATTTCCGATTTCTAGTCAAACATGAGCTTCAATTTAAAATGCTTCAAAAATTCCATTGTCGGCTCTTCACAGCCAGAACATAGACACTTATGAAACTAGATAGTAAATTCATTCACAATGATAGAGTCATAGAGATGTACAGCATGAAAACAGACCCTTCGGTCCAACCTGTCCATGCCGACCAGATATCCCAACCCAATCTAGTCCCACCTGCCAGCACCCGGCCCATATCCCTCCAAACCCTTTCTATTCATATACCCATCCAAATGCCGCTTAAATGTTGCAATTGTACCAGCCTCCACCACATCCTCTGGCAGCTCATTCCATACAAATACCACCCTCTGTGTGAAAAAGTTGCCCTTAGGTCTTTTATTTATTTTTCCCCTCTCACCCTAAACCTATGCCCTCTAGTTCTGGACTCCCCGACCCCAGGGAAAAGACTTTGTCTATTTATCCTATCCATGCCCCTCATAATTTTTTAAACCTCTGTAAGGTCACCCCTCAGCCTCCGACGCTCCAGGGAAATCAGCCCCAGCCTGTTCAGCCTCTCCCTGTAACTCAGATCTTCCAACCCTGGCAACATCCTTGTAAATCTTTTCTGAACCCTTTCAAGTTTCACAACATCTTTCCGATAGGAAGGAGACCAGAATGGCACACAATATTCCAACAGTGGCCTAACCAATGTCCTATACAGCCGCAACATGACCTCACAACTCCTATACTCAATTCTCTGACCAATAAAGGAATGCATACCAAACGCCTTCTTCACTATCCTATCTACCTGTGACTCCACTTTCAAGGAGCTATGAATCTGCACTACAAGGTCTTTTTGTTCTGCAACACTCCCTAGGGCCTTACCATTAAGTGTATACGTCCTGTTAAGATTTGCTTTCCCAAAGTGCAGCACCTCACATTTATCTGAATTAAACTCCATCTGCCATTTCTCAGCCCATTGGCCCATCTGATCAAGATCCTGTTGTAAATCTGAGGTGACCTTCTTCGCTGTCCACTACACCTCCAATTTTGGTGTCATCTGCAAACGTACTAACTGTACCTCTTATGCTTGCATCCAAATCATTTATATAAATGACAAAAAATATCGGATCCAGCCCCGATCCTTGTGGCACTCCACTGGTCATAGAGACCAGTCTGAAAAACAGCCCTCCACCACCACCCTCTGTCTTCTACATTTGAGCCAGTTCTGTAACCAAATGGCGAGTTCTCCCTGCATTCCATGAGATCTAACCTTGCTCACCAGTCTCCCATGGGGAATCTTGTCGAAAGCCTTACTGAAGTTCGTATAGATCACATCTTCCATTCTGCCCTCATCAATCCTCTTTGTTACTTCTTCAAAATGTTTGTGAGACATGATTTCCCACACATAAAGCCATTTTGACTATCCATAATCAGTCCAAATACATGTACATCCTGTCCCTCAGGATTCCCTCCAACAGCTTGTCCACCACTGACATCAGGCTCACTGGTCTATAATTCCCTGGCTTGTCCTTACCACCCTTCTTAAACAGTGGCACCACGTTAGCCAACCTTCAGTCTTCCAGCACCTCACCTGTGACTATTGATGATACAAATATCTCAGCAAGAGGCCCAGCAATCACTTCCCTAGCTTCTCACAGAGTTCTAGGGTACACCTGATCAGGTCCTGGGGATTTATCCACTTTTATGCATTTCAAGACATCCAGCACTTCCTCCTCTGTAATATGGATATTTTTCAAGGTGTCACCATCTATTTCCCTACATTCTATACCTTCCATATCCTTTTCCACAGTAAATACTGATGTAAAATACTCATTTAGTATCTCCCCCATTTTCTGCGGCTCCACACAAAGGCCGCCTTGCTGATCTTTGAGGAGCCCTATTCTCTCCCTCGTTACCCTTTTGTCCTTAATGTATTTTTAAAACCCCTTTGGATTCTCCTTAATTCTATTTACTTGGAACATTGAATTAATCTTTCAGAGGTCATTAAGTCTTGTACATTCAATAATGTCAGTAATAGCATGATGATAACATGCTCCAATTATTGCTTGTGCTGATAGTTTATGATGAATCAACAAGCAAAATATGATCCTGTAAATCAGAATGGAAATGACATTTCCAATGAGATGGATATAGTACAAATGTATACAGAATGAGGAAGTCTGGAATGAGTGGTTGGACTTGATGATTCATGGTGAGGTGGATACATAATAGCTTCTTCTCATGTCATTTTATTTATAGAAAATTTTGGTAAGCAATTAAAATTAAGAACACTAAACACAAACTGCGGTTATGTGCTGATTGAAGACCGGTTTTAGTATTGGTGCTTTTCTCTTTAGTCTGATATTATTTCTACAATACCTGAAAAGTGAAAAGTTGACATGTTTAAACACGTTAACCATCTTCACTATTCTATGTTAAAAAATCATTGATGTTACAACATGGCAGGACCTATTGCGTTTTAATGAGTCCGTATTGTATTCTTTTGCTCGGGTAATGTCATGTAGACAAATGACAAAGTGTGGGACTGTCCTGCCACCTACAGTCGATTAGGCAGCAGCTCACCCTCTATTTTTAAGGGTGGTAGAATGTCGACTAGATGAAAGAACTTGCAATTCATGCAATCCTTTGCAATGCTCCCAAACATGGTGACACAACAGTAGCACCCTACCTCCAGAAGTTCCAAGGTTATGATCCACCTCAGAGGGGACTTGATGGCCACAGTACATGTGTTTTAATAGGCTGATTAGCAATCTGTTATTTTTTTTTTCTGATACACCTTTGCCAAGTAGTAAAAGTGGGAGATGTCCTGGTCAGGCTGAAAATTCTGGTATTTGCAGCACAACAGTCTAACCACACTAAAAGACACCACATGCAGTTCTTACAATAGTTAATCATTCCCATTATGCAGGCTAGGAGGGTTAGCCACAGGAAATGCAGGGTTACAGGGATGGGTTAGGGGAAGTGAGTCTGGGTGGTTTGCTCTTCAGAGGGTTGGTGTGGACTTGTTGGGCTGAATGGTCTGTTTCCATCCTGTAGGGATTCTATGATTCTATGAATGGCTAGCATACATAGGCAGTGCATCTGAAACACTTATGAGCCAATTAATTGCTTCTGAAGTGCAATCACTCTGTTCTGTAGGGAAATCCAACAGCTAATGTGCACATTGCAAGGTTTGACAAACAATGCTACAGCTAATGAACTTTTACAGTGTCTTTTATAATCTCAGGATTTCTCTAACAGCCTCAAAGTTAATGAGGCACTTTAAAAGTGCAGCTACTGTTGTACTGGTGGGAATGTGGCAGCTAATTCGGGCACAGCAAGAACCCACAAAAAGAGGTGGTTTAATTGGCATGTGATTGGTAAGATCCGGGAAGAAGTTGACAAATTTAAAAAATAAATTGACAAATTAGCCCATCAGTATGTCAACAGAAAACGATGGAATGAACGTTGAACTTTCTGCCCAGACCTTCACTAAAATGTATACACTGAATCAGGCCATTCAGATTAACTGGTTCATGACGGTGTCCATTTTTCAATGTAGTCTCCTTCCACTTCGAACAACCCCCTTAACAGATCTCATTATTCCTTTCTCTCTTGTGTATTTACCTAGCTTCCCCTAAATGTATTTATATTATCTGCCTCATGACTCCATTGACAATAAACTTTCCTTTCCAAAAACTCACTGAATAAATTCCTTATTGGGTCATAACATTTTATTATCCGACAGTTGAGAGTATTTGGAATCCCTTCAGATAGTGGATGCGGAGTCTTTAAGTAATTGTAAGACAAAGGTCGATTCTTTTTTTGAAAAATATGGTGCTTCAGGAAAGACAAGGGCTTATGACTGAAACGTCGATTCTCCTGCTCCTTGGATACTGCCTGGCCTGCTGTGTTTTTCCAGCACCACATTTTTCATCTCTGGTCTCCAGCATCTGCAGTCCTCACTTTCTCAAAGGTAGATTCTTGACTTGCAAGTGATGAAAGATTATCATTGAAATGCAGGAATGTACACTTGGGGTTAAAATCAGATCAGCCATGATCTTACTGAATGGAAGAACAGGCTCAAAGTGCTGAGTTGCCTACATTTGTTCCTTATTACGTGTTTGTTTGTATTGGATTTACTATTGACAGTTCATATTTAAAGTACCTAGTTTCAGATTTTTTCCATAATTTTTTCTCTATGTTACCATGTTAAAATCCTTTACAATTTTAAAGATCTCTACCAGGGCACCCCCTCAGCCTGTTCTGGTATGATCCTTGTGCGCTGATATTGGACTGAATGGAGACTAAAAGTTGGTCGTTTCCTAAAAGAGGTGGCAGACAAATCTGCAATGCCATTTTTACAATTGGTTGGCAAGTTGTAAATCCACCTCAGTAGATCTTTACAATGAGGCCAAAATAGTAGAAATTGACTATTAAAATGAGTAGGTGGTTGCTCATGTTCTGGTGGGTAAAGGCATGAATGATTGTCACCTAGTATGTGCTGAAATAACTGACACAGTCAACTGGATGAGTGAAAAACCTGCAGTTTTGCAAGTTTCTGCTCACTATTTTAATGGTTTATTAGGCACTTCCCATCTCAATTCAGATATAATGAATGGTCACTTAACTAAGAAACGGATTTTCTGAATTCAAGTGAATGCAGCAGGCAGGAATATTTTTGTTGAGGCTGAAGAAGCTGTTTATGTGAATGGCCTGTGCTGGTCCCTTTAAGATCTGGTCATCTAAAAATGTTCAGTTGCTCTGGCTGATCAGCTCAGTGAAAAACTAATCAGGATCCCAAAATATGATGTAAGTACTTTAACAAGGTTCCTGACTCTTTGAGAAGGGAATGCTGCTCACATGGGCTGGATTTTCCAAGGAGTGGCAGTCACATTCAGATTGCCATTTCTGACAAGAGATTCTGATCAGGAATCCTTCAGAAAAGAAGAACATGCATATAGCACAGAATATTTGATGGAAGCAGACTAGAAACCTTTTGTCACTTCTGTCAGTTGCCAGATTCTTTAAGTCTCTAGCATCACAGACAGTTACACTGATAGCTCCTGTGAGAGGGTGAGTATGTGTGGTGAGGGTACCAGGGTGTGAAGGTGCTAGGTAAACTCTGGTGTAAGGTGAGATGGGAGTCAGATGAGTGATGACGTATTTATGGTAGGCTAGGGTGGACGGCAAATATCAGGTCCTGCTGGGGGTTTTGGATCCTCTGTGATGAGGTGGTGGTGGGTCTTCATAGCAGGGAAGGGAGGGTGTCAGGTCTGCTGGTGGAGAAGGGGGTTGTACTTTATTCTTGAGGCTGGTACTGGAAGTAATGGCGAGTGCATGCGAGTTGTCAGGTCTGGTTAGGGGGTTGGGGTGTTGAGTCTGGTAGCAATGTTGGGGGTTTCTGGTGAGATGGCGCAAGTATGGATCTTGTCAAAGCTGGCAATGGGGCCTGTCGGGACACACGGGAGTTGTTGAGTCCGGTGGCATGGAAAAGTTAGGGTGTTATTCTGGTGATACAGGAGTTGGGGTTGTAGGGCATCAAATAGTGTATCTGTGTGTGGGGCTGGGAAGAGGAATATGGTCAATCAGAATCTAGGGTGGTGTAAGAGGTCAGGTGGGAGGGAGCGCGGTGTTGGTGTGAATAACTTGGCAGGGGTGGGGGGGATGGCGGCTTAATCGTTCTCCAGGAATTAGATCAGGTTTGTAATAGTCTAACATTTCTTGAATAATTAGTTACTTATCTGTAGTGGAACCCTTCAAATTCATTCACTTAAGTGGATAATTTGGAAAGTCTCTAAATGCAGGGGTATTACCCAGCAGGACATTCAATTTCCAATTTGGATAGATATTATTGGCTAATTAACTTGCCACCATACTTGCCAATAATGTAAAGTGTTCAGCAGAATGTGGAACTGCTGAGGTGATACACAGATTTAACTTTAAAAAATACGAAGAGGGATTAGTGTATCATGCTGTGCTTTGAGTTTGACTACATTAAAGTATCACCTCTTCCAGGATTACTAAATGCAATAAATCTAACCACAATCCTTAACACAGCAATGATTTCTATGAAGGAGCATAAGGATGTTGAACATCATAGAATTTTAGGGTGGGTCTTGTAGAGAACGAGGCCATTCATCCCATATTGTCTGTATTACCTCTCTGCAAAAGTGACTCCGATAGTTCCAATATCCCACCCTTGGCTAACTTCTTTTCTCTCCATATGTTTATCTAATTCCCTTTTGAAAACCATGATTAAATTTAACACTCACTGTGTTAAAAATGTTTTTCCTCATGTTTCCATTGCTTCTTTGGCATTCACCTTGTACTGATGTCATTTGATATTCGATCCTTTCACCAATGAAGAGTGTATCTGCTGTCTAGATCCCTCAGGATTTTAAGCAGCACTGTCAAATCTTATCTCAACCTTCTCTTCTCTCAACAAAGTCAAGCTAGTTTCTCCATCTGTCTGTGTAATTTGAGTGCCTCATCTTTGAAACATTATCATAAATCTCTTATGCATCATATATAAAACTATCACACTCTTAAAATGAAGATCCAGAATTGGATCCAGTTGGTTCTGAGCCTGTATTTTGTAACGTTTTTGTTTATTCATGCTCAATGTGGTCTTGTTGTCTTTATTTATAAAGCCTATGGTTCCATATGCCTTTTTCATAATCCTCTCAACCTGCTCTGCTACCTTCAGTGATCTGTGCAAAACCTTAAGGTCCAGATTGCTAGAGTCATAGAATTACACAGCATGGAAACAGACATTCAGTCCAACACACCTGCACCGACCAGATATCCTAAACTTATCTAGTCCCATTTGCTAGCATTTTGCCATATGCTTCTAAACCCTTCTTACTTATGTACCCTTTCAGATGCCTTTCAAATATTGTAATTGTACCCACCTTAACCACCTCCTCTGGCAAATTGTTCCATACATGCATCACCTTCTGCATGAAAAAGCAGCTCCTCAAGTCCCTTTTAAATCTTTCCCCTCTCAATTTAAATCTATGCCCTCTAAGTTTGGACTCCCCTACCCTGGGTAAAAGACATTGGCTCTTCACCCTATCCATGCCCCTCATGATTTTATAAACCTCTACAAGCTCAGCCTCCAATGCTCCAGGGAAGAAAGCCTCGTCAGCCTCTCCCTATAGCTCAAAGCCACCTGGCAACAGCCTTGTAAATCTTTTCTGAACCCTTTAATAACATCTGTCCCATAGCAAGGAGACCAGAATTGGACACAGTATTCTGAAACTGGCTTCACCACTGTCCTGTGCAGCCATAACATGACATTGCAACTCTATATGGTATACAATTGTAGGGGGAACAACTCTGAAAGAACTTGTGGTTATATTGCGCTTTTCACAATCTCAGGCTATCCCAAAATGCCTTACAGCTATTGACGTACAACTGAGACATAGTCACTGTTGTATTGATATGGCTGTCTTAAAGTCCAAGAACTTTGATAATATGGACACCTTGGAAATGGCAGGGCAGACATTGTCCAAAATGTCAAAAACACTGAGATTTTACTATTTTTCTACGGTAAAACACACGTGACACATAGGATATTTTATCAATTTGCTATACATATAAGTATCAGTTTCGGTCAGATGGTAGCACTTTATCTTTCCATGCAGTTTGACTGATACTTCACTGCTACACTGAGAAAATATTAAGCTGTAAGCTGGTGAATGTAAATAATCAATGGTACAATTTAAATGAGGGCGCTCAAGATCAAAATGTATTCGGTGTTAACACAATTTTAACTGGCCATTTGTTTCATTACTTTTTACAGTAATATTTTTACTTGGTGTTGATCTTTCTCAGATGTTGAATCATGAGTCTCATAAGTGCATTTTTGTAGCCAATGTCTCGGGTGATAAATTTACATAAACTGTGTATAGCAGTTAAATCTTCCTAGATACAATCTTACATTTACAAAGTTAACATTTTGTTTCCAGTTTTGTATACAACTTGAAACTTGATCCTTATTTTCTCTCCTAAAATTATCCACTATATTTCCTCAAATCATTTTGCTGCTCTCTATACTTACTTCCCCTATAGCTTTGGTTGCATCACAAATCTTACAGCAGTAAACCTGTTCATGGTCAATTGGAGAAACATCTGCATTAACTTCCTTCTCTCATATCTCAAATAACAATCTCTTCACACAAGTATAGTAAGAAGGTTGTCTGCATCAAAGCTAGTTATTTTCCCAATGTTGTTGGTGTTTATAATAAAGCTCGAAGCTTATAATAACTTCAAATAGCTTTTATTTTTGGAAGAGACACAAACTCGTATTTCCTGAGGCTTGTATTTTCTAGCAAATATAAGTTTGATTGGCCTGCTTTAGAATGTAAGGAAAGCGCTGTCCATTGTTTGCGAGTAGTAAACATAATTCTGCAAGGTATCCTGCATCCCTAGCGAGTTCAGATTTGCCTAGAACATTAAATATGAATAGTGAAGGCAGAAGAGGTTTGAGATACACATGCACAATGTATTTCCCTTCTTGTTCAATATTTATCATCAAGCAAAGAAATTATGTCAATATTGAGGACACTGGTGAAGTTGGTTTTATTTTGAAGTAGGGTGGGGCAAACAAGAAAAACTTAGACGTTGGGTGTGTAGGCAAAAGTGTTCCCTTGAGTGAAATTCGGAAACTTGGAAAGTCTACACGTCGTTCTGAGAAAAGTACACACTGGTCTTTTTTTTTAACAACTGTACAGTGTGTTTACTTTACTCATAATACCAAGTGTATTATTTTGAAGTAAGATTTGGTTTATATCACTTCCAAGCACAGGAAAGGAAAATAAATTGACTGGGGGTGGGGGTGGGTGTGGGAAGGAAAAGTCTGCAATTTCGTGAAGGTGAGGAACCCCACCAAATTTGGCTGTTCCGGTTGAAGTGACTCATGTTGCGTTTTCAAAACTACGCCTAACACCGGGTGCGGAAACCTGGAGGCGGATTGACTCCTGTCATGAAACTATATTTAGGTGAAAAGAAAATACCCCAAATATAGAGAGACAATAAAAAAACAAACAAACATGCAACTATTATTAGACACATTAAGCTGTGTACTTTTTAAACAAAACTGCTGACAATACTTGGAAAGTAATAATGAATACTGCAATACCTCTGGACAAGTCAGAAATGTGACAGGAGGATATGAAATGTTTTTGTTCACCCTCCAGTTCAGTTTCAATGGCCCTGAGCAGGAGGTTGCAGGCCGAGCCGACTCTTTGCATTGATTGGATCAATGCACGAAATGACGCCAGCAGCTCACCGTGTGATTGGGCAATCGGGCCATCAATCACGGGATGAGCAAATGCTTCTGAAAGGCGCTTAAAGTGCGTTTTCCCTTTCACCGAAGGTGCATAATTGCTTGTTTCAAATTGGCCACTCCATACCTGCCTCTCACTGTCTTCAATTCGTGTGTAAAATCACACATTTGAAGGAAAGCCCTGCAAGAGGGACACAACTGACAAGAGGGCGCGCGGGCGCGAGAGCTGCAAGCACCAACCGTCCGCCCTGGATACGGCCCCCTGATTGGTGGGCACAGTCATCCCGCAACCTGGAGAAGGCCGCGTTCCTACTGATCCGTTACGCCGTCCGTCAAGGAGCCAAGCGGATCTCGGCGGGGATTGGGTAGTTGCCTGGAAACCGACGTTGTGATTGGGTGCGCCCACCATCAATCAGCGGCGGCGGAGGGGGTGGGTGGGCTCAATGGAGCGCGCGCACCCTGTCTGTGCCTTTCTCGCCTTCCAGGGAGGGCCAAGATGAGAGGAATTTAAAACTTGTTTCCAGTGCAAAGTTGGAGTCGGAGCGCGTGTCTGCGCCTCAGTCATTTAATTTCCTGAGGTGACTCGGGGACTTTCTTTTTCCAAGATGAAATCAACCCGGATGTCTTAAGGCGGGTGTTGTGCCTCCTCCTTCCCTCTCTCTCGCCTGGGCATCCCAGATTGACAGAGACAAGTCGAACCTGCAGCTTTCTCAGTGCATCTTCCCTGCAATCAGATCCCGTCTCCCTCACTGCGTCTGTCCATCTCGATGTGAGCAGTAACACTCACTGAATGAGCTTTTGCATTATTTGGATTTGTTGAATAATTTCCAGTATCCGTCATGTCTCTGTGTAAAGGTGAGTGCAATAATGTGAGGTTAACTTGGCTTTTTTGTTTCACCAATTGCAAACCATTGCAGTATCTTCACATTTATTTGCCATATTTTTGCACTTTGACGTTATTATTGAGTTATTCTCCCCTCCCCCTCTTCAGTTATCGCTTTCTAAACTGGGTGTTTTTTTAACCAATACATATAATATGCATATGTGTGTGTGTGTATATTATATATATATATTTATTTCGTGTATTTTGCCCGTGTGCTGTAATCTGATATGTTAAATTTTCAGGCTTATCTGCCCATACATAAATTGGTTTTGATTTTTTTCGTCAGCGTCACAGAATGTTTTTGTATGATGTTGCGTAAGATCTGTAGGAGGTAATAGGCATTATTCACAGGAGGTAATAGGCTTTATCTTAAAACGGAAGGAATTTAATGTAGGGGAGCTATGGAATTGGAGAATTAGAGTCTGTACTCAGCAACGATATAATATAAAGAAATAAGTTCGGGGGGGGGAACAGAAACGAGAACTTTATATATATAAATCTGTAAAATGTTGCTTGTTGCTCTGGCATCTCATCATGGGCACTGGCTGTAAAGTTGGTTGCTACTGTGCTCCATGTGTGATAAATCGGGGGAGAAGTTAAGGTCTTTCAATGGGATCATCCTGAAGTCACGCTTATTTCCTGTTGCTGCTCGCTATTTTGTGTGGATGCACTGTAGTCATGGTTGTGAGTCAGCAGCAGTGGGACGAGTCTGTGTAATATTGCTGAATGGAGGAGGTGACTCATGGCAAACGCATGGTTACGGTCACAATTACAAAAAGGTACCTAGGGGCTTGAAAATCGACAGTAAACACGACTGTAGGTTCAGAATATTTCCTGCTGGATCAGCGGACATGGAAAATCTAAATGTAGCAAATACAAGCCTTTTAAAAGCAGATTTCCTTGTAAGACATGTTAAGTGTGGATGTGATTTTGACAATAGTTTTCTTTTCATCTGTAGCGCAGCGTGTCGATAAACAGATCGACAAAAGTTAAGTCCTCATCATATGAAACCCCAAAACTGAGCATTCTTGTGCTTGGTTTCTGCTGGAAATACTATTATACATTATATCACTGCTACGAATTAAATGGGTTATTTACAGTTATTGGATTAGTGGTGCTGGAAGATTTACCTTATTTACAGTTATTGCTTGTTAATGAGAAAATAGTGATTTCCTGCTCGAAGGAGGTGCAGGGGCGTAAAAGGGGTTTCCATCCGTTTCGTTGTATTGATTCTGAATGCACTTTGAGAGTCAGTGTGCAAAGTACTGCCGGTTATGAAAACAAAATACGGAAGGATGGTAAAATGTCATTAAGCTGTGGGAACGTTAAGGCTGGGGATAACACTTCGTCAGTAACGAGCACGACAGGAATGTATTCACCATTCCTGTTTGGGACTATCTGCTCCGACCTATGATGCGTCATCACCCATTTCAGACTTTAGTCACCCTGAATGAACTTGCCATTTTTATGTTGGACGAGGGATAGTTTTGGACCTTACTCATTTATACCTTGGTTGTCGGCAAAAAAGGACCTAAGACACCCTTTGCGGTGATAAGGTATGATGTGCCTGGAATGCACAGTCCGGCTGTTTTAAAATAAATGGATTGGTAGTTGGGTTATATGTGATTCTACATACCCAATGGTCACGTTTAATCAATGGACATTGATTTCAAATACAAATAGCTGACAAAATGATCAATAGTTTAAATTTTGGCTGAGATCGGTTTGGGATGAATATCGAAAATTCCTATACTGCCAAGTGGTTCTTCTTGTCGGAGTTCAAGTATCAGTTTTACAAGCCTGGACTGTTAAACAGCTTGGATTTGTCATAATGCTGATTAATCAGTTTTGGCACTCTCCAATCTACACCAGTCTGACACTTGTCTATGATAGCACAGTGCCACTATATGGCAATTCGCTGCAGTGTAATTGCAATTTCCTTAGTTCCACCTACCTCATCTCGCCCCTCAGTTCCCAATTTCAGTTCGAGTAGCACCAACAGGTAGGAAATTGTCAAAATGTCACTGGTAAAATACTGATCTAAATGCCACTTTCCCTGCTAGGGGCTGTTCTGTGACATGATGAGGACGAGACCGAGCTCAAACATCAGTCCAGTTCGGGAATTCTTAACAGATTGTGTTGACTTCCTTTGACAATCTTTCCTAAGCTTGGCTTGATGCATCTTTGCGTGAGAGGATACGATTTTGGATTTCAAAACGAATGCATCTTCGTCCCCTCGAAAGGCGACCATATTTGAAAGCAATTCTGTCGGATGTATACATAAATTCCCTCACCGCGATTTTGCCTCGTTCCTTTCCTGCAATCATCCTGTTATGTTGCTGTAAACCATTTAATACCTCACTGCAGGCGTCACTTTTGATGTTTGAGCCCATAGCGTCAGTAACTAAGCGATTCCAATATGACCAGTCCATAGCTAGTCAGACATTTGCAGTCTGATATGTAGACATGTGCAATTTTCAGAAGCACTGCTCGGGAGCTGGAGCCCAATAATTTTTTTTTATATCCTTGCTATTTATATCAGAAAATTTACGAGTTTCTGGAGAGAGTTTATTTGAGGCGAATGGTAAGCATTGTGACACAAATAGGACTTTGCAATAACCGAGTCGATCTTTTCAAGGGTTGGATATTGTCTTTGCAGTCATTTGGGGCAGCTCAGTGGTTAGCATTCCTGATGAAGGGCTTTTGCCCGAAACGTTGATTTTCCTGCTGCTCCGATGCTGCCTGACTTGCTGTGCTTTTCCAGCACCACACTCTCGATTCTAATCTCCAGCATCTGCAGTCCTCACAGCACCAGGACGTGGGTTCGATTCTAGCCTCATGCGACTGTCTGTGTGGAGTTTGCATAGTCTCCCCGTGATTGCGTTGGTTTGCTTCAGTTTCCTCCCACAATCCAAAGATATGCAGGTTAGGTGATTTGGCCCTGTTAAATTGCCCATAGTGTTCAAGGATGCAAAGATTAGGTACATTAGTTAGGGGTAAATGTACAATAATAGGGTATGGGCCTGGATGGGTTACTCTTCGGAGGGTTGGTGTAGACGTGTTGGGCCGAATGGCCCGCTTCATCACTGAAGGGATTCAATGGTAATTATGTGATTTATTTTTGTCACTGCACCAGATGCAGCGAAAAGTATTATATCGCATAGTAACCAGACAGGTCAAACCCTGATGTACTTATTTAAGGTAATAGAACTGAATGCAGAATATAATATTACTACCACAGAGAAGGTGCAGAGAAAGATGAACTCGTATATTAGAAGTCCATTATAAGTCTGATAACAGTGGGGAAGAACCTATTCTTAAATCTGTTGGTACGTTTTCAAACTTTTGTATCTTCTGCCAGATGGAAGAGAGTATAATTGGGCTGGGAATGGTCTTTGATTATGTTGGCTGCTTTTGTGAGACAGCGGGAAGTGTAGACAGTAAATGGAAGGATGGAAGGTTTTCCTAATAGACTAGGCTGTGTTCACAACTTGTAATTTGTTGTTGTCTTGAGCAGAGCAGTTGTCATAGCTGTAATGCACAGGATGCTTTCTGTGACACATCTATAAACATTGGTATGAGTCTATTGTCTATTGTCTATTGAGTATATAAGGGGCTGAATATGCAGCTTTGTGGGGCACTGGTGTTGAGAATTATTATGTCCTATCCTTCCTGACTGCGGTCTGTGGGTCAGGACGTCGAGGATTCAGTTGCATTGGGGGGAGCAGAGTCCTAGATCTTGGAGTTTGGAGATGAGTTTAGTTGGCATTATGTTGTTGAAGACAGAGCTAAAGTCAATAAAAAGGGGTCTGACAGCGATGTCCTTGTTATCCAAGAATGTTTGTAGGGCCAGCAAAATGGTATGTGGTGTGGACCTGTTGTGATCGGAGACAAATTGGAGCAGATCAAGGTAGTCGGGGAGGGTGGAGTTGATAAGTGCCATTACCATCCTGTTGGAGTACTTCAAAATGATGGATGTCAGAGCTGCCAGGCAGTCATCATTAAGGCATGTTGCCTGATCTTTCTTTGGCACCAGGATGATGGTGGTCTTCTTGAAGCCGGTGGGAACCTCAAATCGTAGTAAGGGGAGGTTAAAGATGTCTGTAAATACTCCTGCCAGCTTGTCCATGCAGGATCTGAGTGCACAGCAGGAGACTCCATCTGGGCCAGTTGCTTTCCATGGATTTGCCGTCAAGAAGGCCGACCTGACATCTCCCCAGCGGTGACTGTGGGTACAGGTGCACCCGAAGCTGTTGGTGCAGGTGACATCATTTCAATGACCTTTTGTTCAAAATGAGCAGAGGATGGATTGAGCTCATTGGGGAGGGATGCATGATTGTCAGCGATTCTACTCGACTTCGCTTTGTATCCCATTTTATAATGTCAGCTTTGCTACAGTCGACGTGTTCTTGTGTGGTTAGTCAGGGAGTCTAGTTTAGTTTGGTATTGTCTCTTGGCATCCCTGATGGATTTACGAAGGTTGTACCTAGATTTCCTATATAGGTCACGGTCACCCGACTAGAACACCTGAGACGTGAACTTTAGTAGGGAGTGGATCTTCTGGTTCATCAATGGTTTCTCAGTGGGGAACAGTCAAATTAATTTCTTTGGCACGCAGTCCTCTACACACTTACTGATGAAGTCTGCCATACTCATTTAGGTTGGCCACTGAGTTCTTGAATATGGTCATGACTCAGTGATTTCACTGTCACCTCTGAGACAGAAACTGGAAGGTTGAAATCTCACTCCAGATACCTGAGCAGACAATAAGGAAGATACTCCAGTCTAGTACTGAGGAAGGATTGCGCACCCAGATGTGCTGTCTATTCAATATGACATTCAAAAGCATTCAGGATATATTAAAAAAAACTTTGAAGAAGAATGAGGTCGATTTATTTTCCCTGACATATTGCAAATATTTATCCCTCAGCCATGATCAATAAATACAGTATGTCTAGTAAGTTTCACTTTGCAGTTGGTTAGCACTTGCGATTGGGAAAATCTGACCAACGCATTTCCTCCATTATAACAGTGACCAGGCTTTCATTCCGACTGCAAAAGAGCCTCGAGTCATTCTGAAATCGTGAAAGATGCTACATAAATCTAATTTCTTTCTGTCCAGATACTGTAAGTAGCAGTGCGGAGAGAATTAAATCACTATTTCATTGTGGAGTAAGGTCAGCTGTCTAAGCACAGGTCTGGGATGGAGCCTCGTTGCATCCTGTTCTATAAAGCTGAATGTCACATTGAACCATGAAGTAGAGATTTAAGTTTTAAAAACACGCATATTCTATTGAGTTGTCTGTGAACCTGCTGTCTGTTCAGCCTTCTAGAATTTATCATGATGGTTATAGAATAGGATGTAAATTTGCTTTACTTTCTTTGAGAGAAAAACATTTCACTGCTGTCAGAATTGTATTCTTAATGTTCGAGCACTCATGTTGCCAGGCAACAGAATTTAGCTCCAACAGCCACAATTTTGGCTGACTGCAAGTTCTTACAAGTGTTGGCCATTTACAACGTGCATCTATTACTCTCAAAGTTGGTCTTTAAGTGATTAAGAATGATTTAACACTTTCTGGTTGTGGATGGTTTGGAATTAAAACTGAGATAACGTGGCAGTGAGTTGGTAAAATGGCTCCAACTCGCTGATTTCTACATGCAATTTCAACGCATTCGGCCGCACAAAACAACCCACCGGGAGAGGTAATTTGGCCTTTTCCGATAAGTTAACTGACAATAACATACTTTTTATCCATGCATTTCCGGGCGTCTTGGAACTCGCATGAAAATTCCAAGAAACCCAGTGCCAATTAAGGAAACTGAAGACATGCCAAGGAAATATGCTGATAAGTACTGAAGTAACATAACAGCTCCCTTGCATGCAGCACTTTGTCTTGAGAGGTAACCTTGATAATTTTTGAGGTTTGTGCATCTGATTTGCATTTTGGAGCTCTGGTTTTTCAAATCAGTACAGATGCCATTTATGTTGTGTGCCTTTAGACCTTGTGAGCAGCAAAAAGACCATCACAAACAACAGCTGCTGCCTGCTCCTCCCACACCAACAGCTTCAAATGAGACAGAGGATCAAGGAGAGATTCAGCCTATAAAATGTCATATGCAGTATACAGAATTGGCAGGCATGGATAAACATTCTTCACGTGTGCGAACAATAGTGTCTTAGAAAGCTCAGGGTTTCATGTCAAACTGTGTCAGACATTTGTAGTCACTGGAATAAGGCCTGATGCCAAGTTGCCAAGTGAAATTGAGGGCCACGTCAAAGTCATTGTCTTCCTTAACGTTTTTGTCTTTGGCTCCTTCCAGAGATCTGAGACATTTTAAAGATTACCCAGTCAACAATATTTAAATACTTGGACATCTGACTGAAGGCTTGTTTACAAGGCAGGCAATTATATCAACTTTGCCTGCATTGACACGAGTCAGAATAGGTACACCCCCCCCCCCCCACCCAAGGCTTTTAGCTATAACTTATCACAATTGCCAGGCTTCATTGACTGTTCGCATTTGGAAATTAAGCATCTCTCGGTCACCCAGCAGTATTCATCATCTGCAAGGGTTTCAACATCAAAATGCTGTTGATGCACAACCACAAAAAGATGTTTATACATGTGCCTGGACAGCTGCCATGAGACTTTCATCCTGCAGCAGTCCACTCTCTCTAATCTCATTATACCTTGAAGCAGAGCTGTAGAATAATGATGATATGCTGTGCTCTGCAAAAGGAGGGGAAACAGAATGCAGAGCGAATGCAATCCATCTTTCCACACATTTGAGCAATCACACCATTCCACCCTTGCCATTGACAATAGCTCAATACCTGAAGTATTTATAGTTGTTTTTAAGTTATCTTTTCAAAATTTTCCTTTTTAAAAAGAGGACTGCTACGGAAATAAAAACTGTAGATATAAATTCAGTGACTGTCTGATGAAGTCCGTGGAATGTCATACCTGCAAAGTGTCAGGGCAACTTCTAAAAGGGAAATATTAAACAAGATAGACACCAAATGGCACTGACTAACATTATCCCCACCCCAATAGACAGTCACCTCTTGCAGATATGTCTGCTTTACCCTTGAGGAATGTACATACAAATGGTTTAAAAACTGACTGTGACACTAGTTTGTATATTATTGGTTGCATGTCCTGTTAAGAGAAAGTAGGACTGCAGATGCTGGAGAGTCAGAAAAACACAGCGGGGCAGGCAGCATTCAAGGAGCAGGAGAATCAACATTTCGGGCATAAGCCTTCATTCCTGATGAAGCTCCTGCTCCTCTGATGCTGCCTGACCTACTGTGCTTTTCCAGCGCTGCACGTTTTGACACTGCACACCCTATTATGGACTGGAGTGCTCAGGGCTATAGCTTTGAGAACAGACATTTTAAACAGGTGCAATAAAGGGAAAAGCTCTCTCACTCTGAATTACGTCATTGTTGAAAAAAATAAGAATTTCCTCTGCTTTCTTCCCACAGATGCTTCCACATCTGCTGACTTTCTCCAGCAATTTCTGTTTTTGTTTAAGAATTTCTACCAACATACCTTGAAACTGATTGCTCACAGCCAACACAAATGCTCCTGGTGCCATCCAATAATGGCTGGAACGTAGTCTTATTTGAATTTCATGAATAATTCAAAGACAGATCTAATTTAAATTTTATCCTTCTGGACCCACCTCTTATTTCTACTAATCATTTTAAAATTAACTTTGTTGCTACCAATCAGGAGGCAGGTGAATAACTAAGAAGAGCTTGTTCATTCCCCCTCATCCAGGAGTTTAGGTGTTATGTCCGGAACGCTAATAAATCAGGGAATTTACCTGGGAAGTGGAGCCTTGTGCTGCAATTTAATGCGACAGATGAAATAAGTGAATTACAGTCAGTAAATTGTCACTTTGAAACCAATTCTTTGAAAGAAAAACCTGCAAAAGGCTTTTTGAGTTTGCAGTGCCACAGTATAGAAATATCTGCATCTGATACTGCAGATTCCAAATGGAATTAAGAGAAATTACTATTTAAGATTTAAAAGTTCTGTACCTCTATCTATTAAGAGATCTAGCGAGGCTCCCGGGAGTAGAATTTGGCCTGAAAACAAGGAAACTTGAAATTTTACAGGTGGAAATTGAGGATGAACAAATGGATAGAAAAGCAGTAGAGTGATGAAAATTGAAGTAATGGAGATTAGAATTTGAAGAAAAATAAAAGATAGACAGTGGAAAGAGAGAGGAAAAACGGACAAGGTAGGAATGAACAAAAAGTGAAAGTATTTCAGGAAAAATGGCAGGTGAAAGAGTCTGAACTAAGATAATAGGAGCTGAGGAGCAGGAACCCTACTATGTCCAGTGAGGACACACTACTCGCTTGGACCTAAGGTAATTGAGCACTCATGGAAAATACTGGAAAACCTCTTCAGGGCAAAAACAGCAATGTTGAGATGATGCCCAGAAGCCTATATGTTTTAATTGTTGAAAGATAGGGCACATTCAAGCTAACTGCTGGAAGCTTTGGGACAACCAGTGGGATTCATTGGGCACATCCACTCTGTACCAACATGTTCACTGGAAATGCCCTGTCAGAATCAAAGATAATAGCATCCCCAGTGGTCTCCAAGAAGCCCATTGAGGTCAGGGAGACTAAATGTCTGCAGCAGAAAGTGCTTGGTATTTTCTCTGACTGTGTGGTGACATGGTCTACGGCTAGCAAGCTCAGCCAGTGGAAGCTGAAGTGGCATTGCATATAGAAAACCCATGGATTTGGCTACCTGAAACCCTTTTTGGGAGTGTACAAGACTCCAAGTAGGTAATAAATAGAAGCATCTTGGTACCATCCCAACCACTGGTAAAAACACTAGCTCAGACTGAAGTTGAGGCATTAGAAGTCCCTGGATGGTTTGACATTAAAAATAATGTTCTGATGAGGAAATGGAGACCACATCACAGAACTGCAAACAAAGAGTGGGACAGTGACCCACCAGATAGTAGTGCCACTGAGATACTGGAGGGAAATATTGTCGCTAGCACAAAAATTCTAATGGCTGGGCATGTCGGTATATGCAAAACCCAAACCCGCATTAGCCAGCACTTTTATTGGCCATACGTTCATAGGATGTAGCAAGGTCCTTCCCGAACCTGCTGAGTGGTGGGAAAGCCCAAATATACAATGAAACCTGCATTTATTAATCACTTATTGGTTTTGTGGAACCATTCAGCAAGGTGTTTGTGAACTGTATGGGACTTGTACCCATAAAGAAAGCAGTAAATCTTTAATATCAAGGATGTGGCTACCCATCTCTTCAGAGTGCTCTCTTGAGAATTATATCTGCCAAGGTAACTGTGAGGGAATTACCCTATTGCATTTCCCAGTATGGTATGTCCATAAGGATCCAAACACATCTGAGCTCAAATTGCATGCCTAAAATTATTTAAGGAGTCAAGGATAACCTCAGTGCAAGTCTTCAATGTATACCCACTGTCACATGGGGTGTGAAGTACCCTAAACACAATGATCAAGGGATACTGCCATGAATAACCCCATGATGTTTGTTCACCACCAGGTACTCACCCAATGAGTTTTACTCCATTTGAATTAGCTTATGGGCATCAAATGTAGTGGCCTCTGAAACTCCTTAAGGAGATGTTTTAAAACAAAAGTGAAAGTTTCCACGTTAGAATGCAAAGCAGAATTTTGAGAGTAAGTCTTGTCTATGAAGTGGCCTAAAAGCACTTGAAGATCTCCTGAACAGTAATGAATCAGAAGACAAACAAAGATGCCGGGCCTGAATCTTTCGTCTAGGACATGATGGGTTAGTGCTTCTCTCCATATCAGACGACTCATTGACTGCCCATTCCAGATGCCCAAACATTGTAGCCAAGAAACATGGGGAAGTGAATTATCTGATAGAGACCCTACATTAAGTGGGGGGTAAAAAGTTTGTGTCATGTCACCATGATAAAGCATTAATATCACTGAGAAGGAGACAAACAGGTAAAAGGCTGTCCCATTGCCACTAACCTCAAGGATGAGTGTAGCCAGGGGATAAATTGGAGTAAGGTGTAGGTGAGGTCCATATTGAGCCCACGATATTTGGCTAACTAATATGGAAGTACTGATAAACATAGACTCCTTAGTCACCCAACTAAGTATAGAACAGCAGACCGACTTAACGAGGGGCTGTACACTTGTTTCAAGAGCTTATGAGAGACATGCCAGGCTGCAAAACCATAGCTCCATATAATATTAGCAAGTCCTGTCCCAAAGGCAACATCCTGACCAGTTAGGTCCCAAACAGCTGGCCCAGGTTGAGGAGAATATTAACTACATCCTGGAGCAACAACCAATGGAGCATAGAAGCTGTAGCTGGAGCACTGCAGTTTGATTCCATGCTGATTGATTCCACAAGTTTCTGCATTGACTACCAAACGGTTAATGCATTGACTAAAGCTGATTTTTACCCGATATCTGTCTGGAAGATTGTTTAGATGGGTAGGTAAAGCAGCTGACATAGATTTACTCAAGATGTACTGGCATGTTCCCTTAACTGCCGGCAGGAAGGAACTCCAATACACACCACTGACAGGTGGTAAGAGTGGGAGAAGGGCATAGGTTGAGGGTGAGAGAGGAACGATATAAAAGGGACCTAAGAGGCAACTTTTTTCATGCAGAGGGTAGTGTGTATGGAATGAGCTGTCAGAGGAAGTGGTGGAGGCTGGTACAGTTATAGCATTTAAAAGGCATCTGAATGGATTTATGAAAAGAAAAGTTTAGAGGGATATGGTCTAAGTGCTGGCAAATGTAATGTAATGTAAACTCTCTTCTTTCAGTGATACAGTAAAGCTAGTGACAATTGCAAGGTGATTTTTAGTTTGGAATCAATGTAACATTCTCTTGTATGGGTGTGAATAGTGTCTCCTACTGCATCAGCAACATGGCTGCAACTTCTGTCAAGCAAATTTTACAAAATACCCGAGCACCCTAGGGACTTTTCTACCTTTTTGATAAAGTGCACATCTTGTTAGTTCTGAAAATTAACCTGCATTTCTATTCAAAGAGGTGTGATTTCCCTCACTATTTGGCAGTTGTAAATTAGATCTGTCCTGCTGTAAGCAGCATGTGAGTGACCTGTTTGAAATTGCACAAAGTAGTTAAAACAGGTTGCTGGTCCTGATTTTTATCCGACCCTTCCTTTTTCATTATATAGTTATCCATTGCTTAGCCCCTATCTTTTCTGGCACATCACAGAAGCATGCTGTGTGAGAGATTATAAACCTGACTTGCTATTTTAAACCAACTGACTTCCATGAAAAAGTTCTAGTACTTTACTTTGAATATTCTGAAACAAAGGTTTGGGTCAGGAGCCTCTAACTTGTGAAACTGCACTGTATGAAGAATAGATGTTGGAAATTTAAATTAGCTGTCACTTAGAGTCATAGAGCCACAGAGATATACAGCATGGAAACAGACCCTTTGGTCCGACTCTTCCATGTCGACCAGATATCCTAAATAAGTCTAGACCTATTTGCCAACATTTGGCCCAAAATCCTCTGAACCCTTCCTATTATATACCCCTCCAGACGCCTTTTAATGTTGTAATTGTAACAGCCTCCACCATTTCCTCTAGCAGCTCATTCCATACATATACCACCCTCTGTACGAAAAAGTTGTCCCTTAGATCCCTTGAAGATCTTTTCCCTCTCACCTTAAACTTATGCTCTCTAGTTTTGGATTACATTAGTAACTTTGAAACGATGGAGTGCATATGATAAATTGGCTATGAGCTATCCCTCTCCCTGCTATTCCTGAACCAACATTTCAGGTTAGACAATTCAAAACTGAAGGTGTGAAGAAAACCTTCAAGAAAATAAAACTAAGGCAGAAAATGGTAGAAATACACAAAGGTAACATGTTAATATTTTCATTAGACCTTTCACCAAAACCGTTTGTTTAAAGACTATTGCCTAAAACGTGAATCATCTTTCTTTTTAACTAACCAATGCATGACTGATACTTCTTGATTCCAGCAAAAACCTGGAACTATTTTGGTACTAGTCAGTCTTGATGAAAGGTTCTGACCTGAAACATCGACTTCCCTCCTCATCCCCTGTTTGACCTGCTGTGCTTTTCCAGCTCCACTCCTTATCCACTATTTTGGTTGAGCCAAGGCGTTTGATCCCCTTCCAATAAGGTTTGAGGCTGTCCTCTGTAATAAATATTGGAAAAACCTTGGTAGTAATGGGCTAAATATTTGGACATTTGAATTGTTGGTCTATAATTCATTTATCAAAACACAATAACTATAATGGGCCTTCTAATTAAGATTCCAGGTGGAATTTTCCTAGCCTGGAGCGGGTGGATCCAGAGGTAGGATTGGGATTTAATCAGATGGGATGGTGGCTGCCATCTTCCCACCTTTGTTCAGATTCAGTTCTGCATCGGAAGGCTCATGCTCTATCTTTCCAACCAATGGTCAATTGAGGTCATTAAGTGATTAATTTTTTAAACTTTATTGGAACATAACATTTGAAACAGGGGCAGGAACAGGCAATTCAACCCCTTGAGCCAGCTCTGCTATTTGATACAGTCAAGGCTGATCTCATCTCAGCCTCAACATCAATCACTTGTCCGCTCTCCATAACCTTTTAGTCCATTACTAATTAAAAATCTGTCTATCTGCTCCTTAAATGTATTCAATGTCCCAGCACAACTGCACTCTGGGGTAGTGAATTCCAGAGATTCACAATTGTTGAGAGAAGTAATTTCTCCTCATCTTTGTTTTAAGTCTGTTACTCCTAATCCTAAAGCTATGATCTTTCATTCCAGATTGCTGCATGTGAGGAAACTTCCTTTTTGTGTATACTTTCTCAGTCCCTTTCATATTTCAATTACATTTCCTGTTACATTCTTCTAAACATGAGATAGGATAGGTCTAAGCTGCTCAATCTCTCCTCATAATCTCTTTCGGAGGTTAGAAATATCGCATGCAAGGTAAGAATTTGCTGATTATCTTCGATTTTTCTTAAACTGAGTTCCTTTTGAATATTTATTAGGTGTCATAGCAGAGATATTTGTATTACCTACAGCCATGGGTGAAGTGCTGGAGGACTGGAGGGTGGCTAATATTGAGCTTTTATTTAAGAAAGGGTGGAAGGAGAAGCCTGGGAATTATAGACCGGTGAGCTTGACATCAGCGGTGGGCAAGTTATTGGAGGCGATTCTGAGAGATAGGATTTACATGCATTTGGAGAGGCAAGGACTGATTAGGGTTAGTCAGCATGGCTTCATGCATGGGAAATTGTATCTCACAAACTTGAGTTTTTTTGAGGACGTAACCAAAAGGATTGAGGAGGTCAAAGCAGTCGATGTTGTCTACATGGACTTTAGAGTAGCCTCTGACAAGGTTTTGTATGGTAGTCTCATTAATAAAGTTAGATCATGTGGAATTCAGGGAGAGCTTGCCAACAGGATTCAAAATTGGCTTGACAGTAGGAAGCAGTGATGGTGGAGAGTTGTTTTTCAGATTGGAGGCTTGTGACCAGCAGTGTTCCACAGGGATCAGTGCTAGAGTCAGTGCAGGGATCACAGTTGTTTATGATTCATATAAATGATTTGGATGAGTATTTAGGAGGCATGCTTAGTACTTTTGCAGATGACACCAAAATTGGTGGTATAGTCGACAATGAAGAAAGTTATCTCAGAATACAAAGGGATTTTTATCAATTGGAGCAATGGGCTGAGGATTGGCAGATGGAGTTTAATTTAGATAAGTGTGAGTATTGCATTTTGGTAAAATGAACAAGGGCAAAACTTGTACAGGTTGTTCTGCTATAATGATCGTTTCATTAATGTAAGTTTGCTGTAATGCAATTGATGAATTGGTGATACCTTTAAAATGTGGGTGGCTATAACGCGATTACACTGGCAACACTTTAAGCACAGTTTCTAAAGCGCGATTTTTCTATGATGCAGGATTACTCAAGAATGCAACCATTGTGTTGTAAAAGAATGACTATGGTAGAGTTTTGGGTAGTGTTATCAAACAGAGAGACTTAGGGGTTCAGGTAATTAGTTCTTTGAAAGTTGTGTCACAGTTAAGAAGGCATTTAGTACACTTGCCTTCATTGCTCAGACTATTGAGTATAGGAGTTGGGACGTCATGTTGAGGTTGTATGGGAGGTTGGTGAGGCCACTTTTTGAGTATTGTGAGGAGTTCTGGTTGCCCTGCTATAAAAAAGGATACAATTACATCTGAGGGGATTCAGAAATGATTTACCAGGATGTTACCAGGACTGGAGGGTTATGCAGAGAGGCTGGATAGGCTGGGACATTTTTCACTGGATCATAGGAGATTGAGGGTTGACCTTATGAAGGTTTATAAGATCATGGATAAGGTGAATGGCAAACATCTTTTCTCTCGGGCAGTAGAGTTCAAAACTAGGGGGCATATTTTTCAGGTGAGAGGAGGAAGATTTAAAAGGGACCTGAGGGGCAACTTGTTCACACAGGGCAATTCTGTGGAATGAACTGCCATTGAAAGTGCAGTTACAATATTTAAAAGGCATTTTGAAAGATACAAGGAGGAGAAAAGTTTGCAGGGATATGGGTCAAATGCAGGTAAGCAGAACTTGTTTAGTTTGGGAGACTTGGTCGGCATGGATGAGTTGAACTGAAGGGTCTGTTGTTGTGCTGTATGACACTATGGCAATTAAGATTCAACGACCTTACCATGGATCTCAAACACATGTAGGCCATTCCATGTAAGGATGGCAGATTTCTAACCAGATTTTTATAAAAAATTAAATGAGTTTTTATTAATTGAATTTAAACCCTATCAGCTGCCATGGTGGGATTTGAACCCATGCTCCAGGCAGGATGGGAAAGAGTCCACCCATCTGACTGCTTAGTCATTGTGGGCAGGTTTTCATATGGAACGGAAGGAGTGGCTGCTCAATCTCTACTATTTTGTGTATATTTGAGAGATTGAACATTGGGCAGATAGATGACCACAGAGATCTGCACCTCTATCTTAGTTTCTAACCTCTCTTCCCAGTCTGAGAGAGACCCCTGCCTTCAGCAAAACATACCACTGCTAGGGCAAGCATCATACTCGAAGCTCAGAAGAGTTGTCACGCATGCGTGCAAACACACACCCACAATAAGAACCTAAAGAACTGTGAATGGTGTAAATCAGAAATAGCTGGAAATGCTCAGTAGGGCTGGCAGCATCTGTGAAGAGAAGTCAGAGTTAACATTTCGGGTCAAGTGACCCTTCCTCGGGTATTGTCCTGCCACCAGCCATGGCTTCCACCACAGCATTATTGCATTCTGGAGTTGTAGGTGTCTGATTCGCCAGCAGCTTTTGGTGGCCAGGATGTTGTCCTCCTGGGACCTAATAATACTAGATAGCTTGTCAGCCAGCAATCAGCTGCCTGAAAGCCAGAAAACCTGGTGACATCTTGACAGGCTGTAAGTTTCTCTCCTGCAATCTCTTCTGCTTTTGGAATGACTCTGATGTGGAAAAATAGTACTCTGTTTGTAAAAGCAGTATTTAGCTGGATCTATGTTTAACTAGTGAAAATAGGAAGGCAGATTATTATTTCAATGGCTGTAAATTGAGAGTGGGGAACGTTCAATGAGACCCATCACTGAAAGTAAGTGTGCAGGTGTAGCAGGCAGTAAAAAGGCAAACTGTACGTTGGCCTTCATTATGAGAGGATTCAAGTACATGAACGAGGATATCTTGCTACAGTTATACAGGGCATTGGTGAGGCCACACCGAGAATATTGTGTGTAGTTTTGCTCTCCTTACCTGCGGAAGGATATTCTTCCTATAGAGAGTGCAATGAAGATTTACCAGTTTGATTCCTGAGATGATGGTTCTGACATATGAGCAGAGATTCAGTCAGTTAGGATTGTATTCACTGGAGTTTAGAAGAATGAAAGGTTATCTCATAGAAATGTATAAAGTTCTAATAGGATTAGACAGGTTAGATGCAAGAAGGACGTTCCCAATGGTAGGGGAGTCCAGAACAACTGTACTCAGGACACAGTTACAGGAAACAGGGTAAGCATTTTAGGACTGAAATGAGAACTTTCTTCACCCAGAGAGGGGTGAGTCTGTGAAGTTCAGTGTGACAGAGTGTGGTTGAGGCCAAAGTGTTATGCGTTTTCAAGACGGAGGTAGGTATAGTTCTTGTGGCCAAAGGGATCAGGGGATATGGTGGAAGGGAGAGATTAGGGTATTTCTCAATGGCCACCCACGATCATAATGATTGGTGGAGCAGGCATGAGGGGTCAAATGCCCTACTCCTATCTTCTATGTTTCTATAATCATTATAGACCAGAAAGTCCCAATATAGATTGTCCCATTGTGCTGGCTGGGTAGCAGAAGGAACGTTGCAGTTCTGCAACTGGGTTTCTGATTCCCACTTCCTATTGCTTTGCAGTGACCTGTTTTCAACTGTTCCAGGAAAGCTGGTCAAAGGTAGGATTGGTGTAGTCTTTGGGGCTGGTGACTAACATGCAGAGGATTTCTATCTAAACCAGCATGAAGAATTAACACTTAGACAACCCACTGGGGAATGCAAACATCAGCAGAAATTATGCCTTCACTAAAGAAAGGAGGAAAAGTATCTCTTCTTGCACAACAAGATATACTTTAAGGTTATGTATGTGAACAGTAAGATTGATACATGTAAGAAAGACAAATTTTAGATAAAGTAGGTTGAGGTCAACAGGATGTGTTGTACAGTAATTAAAAAAAAATCCTATACATATGGACTGTAAGCATCTGCTTCCTGTTAACAGGAGATGATGATCTCAATTTCCTTGAGATTTTTATAGATTTAGTTAATCTATTAAAAAGGTCTCCTGTTGAAATTCCTGTACCTGTCCTAATCTATTTTCACCCTTATTTGTATGTGAAAGCATCGAGTCCATGAGAGGGGAATGCTGGGTGGACAGCTGTTGGAACTTTCTGTTCCAGTTGTATATATTTTTAGTTTGATGAAAATTTGATGAGTAATTTACTGACGTCAGGGTTGTGATTTTCTAGTTCTGAAGAAGCCATATTTGACTCAAAACAGTAACTCTTTTTCTCCATAGCTGTTACCAGACCAACTGAATATTCCTAGCATTTCCTGTTCTTCTTTGTGATTATCTCTTTGTGGTGACTCAGACTGGGGCTATTGGAACATAACATATATGTTGAAGTGAGCAGCAACACTTAAATAATGATAGGCTTGCATGTTCCTCCTGCTATCCCGCTGTTCCCATAACAGTCTTGCGGCTTCCCTCAAATTCCCAATATGTTCTATTTCAGAGTCTTCCTTTTCTTCAATCCCCAAAATGATTTCAACATAATGACTCCATCAAGGATCTTTAGTTCTCTGAATTACATTTTTTTGCAAGCAGGGTATCTCACCTGGAGGAGGATTTGATCCACAAGAAGCATTGCACTGTAGAATCATACAGGACAGAAGGTGGGAAAAAGTTTGAGAGATAGTTGAGTCTCCTCCCCTGTAGCTTCTAGTACCTTAGCCAAATCACTGTTATTTCATGACAATTTTTGTAGGAAGCCTTTTACTTTGGAGGGTATTACAACATACCTTGTTCTAGTGTGATATTCTCACACCTTGTGGCTTATGATCCTGGATAAGAACAGGTCTTTTAAAACAATTCTCCATTTTCCACTCCACACCATTTACCACCCCCTCCCTCCGCCAAACATCCATTCTCCTCAGAAGGGTAAATCAGCGATGTGTCCTTTTATGTCTACTGTTCTGTTGTCTTGGAAACTGAAATCCTTAAATATGATCCAGAGTTAGGTGGCTAAATTATTGAAATTTTTTCATCAAATTCTCCTGCTAGTACTCTGCAATGTGTACATGAGTATTGAAGGCTTGTAAGGACAATGTTATATTAGTATCTAAGGCATTTTCGACAATCTTTAACAAATATTTTGTCTGCCTTTGGAATGTGGTGAACTGCTTTCTTGAATACAATTGAGAAGCTTTATTGGCTATTGGTCACTTACATTGCTGAGGGTCAGATATAGGTCCAGACTGGATAAGGATGGTAGAGTTCCTACTCAAGGACATGAAATATTTGGACTTTTATAACTATTGCTACAACCATCATTCTTGAGATTGCCTCTCTGTTCCAGATTTTTACAAATTTAAATTTCCTAGCTGTCACAGCAACTTGTGCTCATGTTTCTAGTTCATTAGTCCAATTACTATACCAGTAGCAAAACTGCTGTTGTATAGTATCCTTGTGCTCTTTTTATATATAAAATATATGATTTATATTTGAAATAGTTTTTTGTTGAATTGTTATCAACTTCAAACTCTATCATTGTGGTATAATTAGTAATATGGAAACACAGGGGATTTTGTGCATGTGTGGACTGTAGCAAAGTTAATTTGAGGCTGCATGCTGCTTCATAATTGCACAATTCAAGAACAGTCCAGTGTTATTAATGGGTGGCATACAGTCCTGGACCACATCCTGTTTCCTTTCCTTGTATGTCATCTTCTTTTGCCTGCTTCTATTTCACCAGTACCATTCCCTATCTAAGAAGGCAGCCTAGACCGCATTAATGGCCCAAGACATTATTGTTGTGGGCACCGGTAAAAGCATATGGAATTATTTAGAAAATGGCAGAAATAAAAACTATTACACAAATGATGTAGAATTTTGGCAGATCTTTAGCTTGGCATGGAGGTCAGGAGGTTGTGCAGAGGATATCCTGCCTTTGATCATGTTGTGAAAGAAAAAACAAAGAAGGAACTTGCATTTATTTAGTACCTTTCATGACTTTATGATGAAGTATATACAGATATAGTGCAGTGGTCCAGATGTTAGTGTTATGTATGACCTTGATGATGTAAATTCTATTTTTTTAATTATACTTTTAGGGGAAATTGCATACCACAATATTTCAAAGAAATGTCAATATAATCTTTACATTTATATTCCAAATATTATTAAGTACCTTAAAATGCTTAATTTGATAAATTATTTAAAAATTCAGCCAGGAAATGAATGATTAAATTAATCTGTTTTTGTTTTGATGACGATTGATGTACAAATTTTTATCAAAACACCAAGACAATTCCTTGTTCTTTTCCATATTGTGTAATAAAGGCTGTGAAAATTGAATATTACCTGAATATAGGCATATAGCTTATAATCCACAATAAAATTGCATTTGTTCATTCTGCTACATTGCAGGGTGCACTGCATACTGAGCATTCCTGTGCAAGGAGTCCAAAACTGTGAAAATAAACACATGTTCAAGTCAACGTGCACTTCTTAAAGTGAGCCTGTAATACATAAAGGAGAGGTTTGCAGATGACACCGAAATTGGAGGTGTAGTGGACAGCGAAGAAGGTTACCTCAGAGTATAACAGAATCTTGATCAGATGGGCCAAATTGCAGCACTTCACTTTTATCAAACTTAAAATCCATCTGAGAAGTGGCAGATGGATTTTAAGTTAGATAAAAGCGAGGTGCTGTAATTTGGAAAACCAAATTAGAGCAGGACTTATACACTTAATGATAAGGTCCTGGGGAGTGTTGCTGAAGAAAGAGACCTTGAAGTGCAGGTTCCTATTTCCTTGAAAGTAGAGTCGCAGGTAGATAGGATAATGACGATGGCATTTGGTATGCTTTCTTTTTTTGGTCAGAGCATTGAGTATAGGAGTTGGGAGGTCATGTTGCGCCTCTACGGGACATTTTGGAATATTGTGTGCAATTCTGGATTTCCTATTGGAAAGGGTTCAGAAAAGATTTACATAGATGTTGCCAGAGTTGAGGATTTGAGCTATAGGGAGTGGTTGAATAGGCTGGGGCTGTTTTCCCTGGAGCGTCGGCGGCTGAGGGGTGGCCTTATAGAGGTTTATAAAATCATGAGGGGCATGGATAGGGTAAATAGACAAAGTCTTTTCCCTGGGGTGGGGAAGTCCAGAACTAAAGGGCACTGATTTAGGGTGAGAGGGTAAAGATATAAAAGGGACCTAAGGGGCAACTTTTTCACAGTGTGTAGTGTGTGTATGGAATGAGCTGCCAGAGGAATTAGTAGAGGCTGGTACAATTACAGCATTTAAAAGACATCTGGATGGGCGTATGAATAGGAAGAGTTTGGTGGGATGTGGGTCAAGTGCTGGCAAATGGGACTAGATCAGGTTAGGATATCTGGTTGGCATGGATGAGTTGGACCAAAAGGTCTGTTTCCGTGCTGTACATCTCTATGACTCTAAGCACATATTAACTGGAGTGCATGTTAACTGGAAAAGTGATGAGAGTTGCTGTGCGAGACTGTCTGATTCGTCGGCAGAATGAATATGGTGTAACAGGGGATGAATGGGCCCCAAGGTTCTTTGACATAGCAATGGAGACCTTCTCTAGGAGATGGATAGTAGCATAGAGATCCTTTGTCCACAACGACCAGGTGGCCATTCAAACAGATACTGTAAAGGCAATGGGAGCAGACAGTAGTTAGCCTGATGACCAGCATGTAATATCAAAAGGAGTTCAAAGACACCATAAAAGTGCTCATTCAAAGTCAGTGAATATGTCTTCAAATTTCATTTTCAGATGCACAATGAGCATTGCACTGTGCTCAATGCATGACATTTCCATTGTTCATTGCTAACAAACCCCAATGATCACAATTCATATCTCACCTTCATAGCTACACCTCAATGTCACAGTCAGCAATGCTGCAAACTTCACAAGCACATCACAAAACTTGGACATACTGCCAACTATTCAGCCAAGACAGCTACATCACCAATGCATATTGTAACACTACTGATAAACTTTCCTCACCTTTTCAGATAAAAATTGCGCAATACTGGAAACTTTTGGTGATGAACAGGCATAACTTAACGTCCCTTGCCTTGAAGGATGAGACTATATTTGTCAAAATTGAGTGGTTATAATGAAACTGGTTAGTGATTGGCTTGAAAGGATTTAGTTGGGGATATGCCCATACCTCGTCCTACTCCTCCTCATATCCCATTTACTACTTATCCTACAGTCTCTTCTAATACACAAGCTGTAGACAGTCTAAGCATATGCTTCATGGTTTGACTCCTTCCAGTCATCACAACTCTGCCCATGTGCCTTCCTCTTTTCACATATTTGAGAACTGCCACCTGGCTTATAATGGTAGAATAAAGGAGGCTGAGGAGCAGAAAGAAAGTCACTCCCTCTCACAGTTGCAGCCACAACTCGGATACTGATATCACACAAACTTTACAAGTGGGGTCTGCACCTTGAGAGACACTTCTTATAAGTGGCCTACAGCCAGCAAGGAGGAAAAGGTAGTAGAGTTGCTCACCAGACCTCTGCTCCAAAGGATTCATGTAAGAACTTTCAGATGGTGTACAAAGTCTCAAAGACTTGCACACAGTAATGCATGGTCCATTGACAAGCCTGTCAAATGGACCTGCCATTCTATCAAGGAAAACGGTAAAGTCCAGCATCAAGCTTGCTCAGATCTTGATACTCATTGTTTTCTAGTGTGGAATGTAGAGATAAAATTTTATGAATATGCAGATTAGCCTGAGCATGCTGTGATATAATTGTAACCTTGGTAGTCATATGTTAGGGACTATGCTAGAAAGGTGGAAATAATATAGCTCAGAGCAGAAATATCTGCTCCTTATCACCATGAATATGTTCTTAATAAACCCAGTTTAAGTATGGCCTGAGTTTGTATGAAGAACATAATAACATACGAAAACATGTAACATGTGATGAATTTCAATGTCATACCGGTTAGCATCTAATGACTGAATTCTGGATTAGTGGTGCTGGAAGAGCACAGCAGTGAATTTGCAGCTTCTCATTGAAGCATAAGCAAAGTGCACATGGTGTTGGAGTGTTGCAGTGGAGGCTTAGATTGAATTTCTACGAGTTCAGATTGCTGCTATGAATGCTCAGATTGTTGTCAAAGATGGAGTCTCAGCTCAGAATATCACTCAGCAATCTGTCCTGTGACAGTAACAGTGAAGCAGTGGAGGAGAAACCTGTTCCCTTCTCTCAGGATCACAATACTTTTGACACCACAAACACTCCTACAGCCCTTGTTGTTACCCATTAGCTAGTCAATCTAAACTGCTACCATTCTTGCCCACGCTGGTGCAGTCTGAAGACCTATAATTCTAGAATTGAGTAAGGCCACTCTGAAAAACCGTCTGTGGTGTTCTCCACTCTGGCAACATTCTGGTAAGGGCCAGAGGGTTTAGAGGAGATAAGAGGAAAAATCATTTTGTCAGAGAGTGGTAGGAATCTGGAATTCATTGCCTAAAAGGGTGGTAGAAGCAGAAATCATCATAACATTTAAGAAGTATCTAGATGTATACTTGTGACGCCAAGGCATTCAAGGCATATGGGTCAAGTGCTAGAAAATGAAATTAGAATAGTTAGCTGATTGCTTTTGACTGGTGCAGATGTGATGGCTCTAAGGGTTTTTTTCTGACCTGTAGATCTCCATGACTCTGACTCTTGCTCTTCCTCTTCAGATTTTGTCTGTATAGGTTGTGACAAGGCCCTTCCCTTCAAAATAGCAAGCTGTTACAGCATGCAGAAAACCATGATTAATCATGAGACAACTCAGTCTTGTGCAGAGCTTCTTTAAAGAGATTCCAGAATGGAAGCATTGCTTTAATCTCACAGCATCAGTGAAGAGTGTAGAAGGACTTGTCGAGAACAGTACCAGGAATACTGACAAACAAGATGTCAACCTAGTGAAACTACAAAACAGGGCTATTTATGTGCCAAACAGCATAAGCAGCAATTTATAGACATAATTAAGCAATTTCACACTCATAAGACCATAAGAAATAGGAATAGGAATTGGCCATTCAGCCCCTCAAGCCTGCTGTACCATTCAGTTGCATCGTTGTTCATCTAGCTCTCCTCATGTCCTCTTTCCTACCTTCTCCTCATAACCCATGATTCGCCGACTGATCACGAATCTACCTCAGATTTCGATATACACAAGGACTCTGCTGTGTGGAAAGAAGTCCCAAAGACTCGCAACCCTCTTGAGAGAAGAAATTCCTTGCTATATTCCTCTTAAATTGGAAAGTGAGGACTGCATATGCTGGATATTAGAGTCAAGAGTGTGCTGCTAGAAAAGCACAACAGGTCAGGCAGCACCCGAGGAGCAGGAGAATCCACCTCATTCCTGATGAAGGGCTTTTGCCCGAAACGTCAATTCTCCTGCTCTTCGGATGCTGCCTGACCTGCTGTGCTTTTCCAGCACCGTTCTCTCGACTTTTTTTATTCTAAGACTACGCCCTCTGTTTCCTCTGGCTCAGAATCCTATATGTCTCAGTGTTATAAACTCCAGTGAGTGGAGTTCCAGTGCACAGGTCATTCTGTTATAACACGACAGTTGTGTTCCTCTGCAACCTCACGCTATAGAAAATCGCGCTTTAGAAAACTGCATGAAAGAAGATCGCAAACAGAAAATCACTATACCTGTTCAATAGAAAGTCCACATTATCCAAGCAATGTTCACAATTCGTCCATTGCGTAATAGCCAATTTGTGCTGACGAAATGCATGTTAAAGCAGAATGAACGATATTTAGCACTTGCCCTTAAGAGAATCCCTCCATACCATGGATTGAATTAAACAATATTCTTTCTTAAATAGGGGGACCAAAACTGCTCACAGTAATCCAGATTTGGTGTCACCGCTACCTTGTAAATTAAGACTTCCATATGCTTATACTCTGACCCTCTTGAAGTAAGGATCAATATTATTAGCCTTCCTGGTTATCTGTTGCACATGTGGGCTATTGTTTTCTTTTATGCACAATTACCCACAAATCCCTTTGTGTTGCAACTTTCTTAGCTTTTACCCATTTAATAATACTCTTTACAATCAGTGTATCAGAGCTAAACTCTGCAATCCAGACACATCTAGTCAGGAATGGTGATGCATAATTAAACAACTCATGCGTGCAGGATGCGACAGAACTCTCTCCATACTCAATGATGGGGGAACTGTACATCAGTACAAAAGATAAGGCTGAAGTATTCGCAACAGTCTTCATCCAAAAATGTTGAGTGAATGTTCTATCTTGGCCTTCTTCAGAGATCCCCAGCATCACAGATGCCAGTCTTCAGACAATTCCATTCATTCCCTGTTACATCAAGAAATGGCTGGAGATACTGGATGCTGCAAAGACTATAGGCTATGACAACTTACTAGCAATAGTCCTTAAAATTTATGCTCTAGAACTTGTTGCACCCCAAGTTGCAAGCTGTTCCCGTACAACACTGGCATCTACCAGACAATATGGAAGTTGCTCAGATATATTCTGTACACAAAGAGCAAATCAAATACAACGGCCTTTAATTGCCCTATCAGTCTACTCTCAAGCATTAGTAAAGTGATGGAAGGTGTCATGAACAGTGCCATCTCGCAGCTCTTTCTTAGCAATAACCAGCTCAAATGGTCTCTCCTTGCTGCGTAAGTGTTGGCCCATGTTCTTGTCACTGGCATCAGACAAGCAAGATGACTTCATCATTAAAACAATGGTACCAGTGAAAACTGCTTTTTGTTCAGTGCTCCAATAATACCACTTGTCCTTACCTTGTATAGAGATTCACTCTCAAATGAAAGATTACTCAAGGACTTTGCTATATAGATCATGTTTTTATGTCTCTGCTGCAGCTCCTCCCTTGTCAGGATCCAGGTAAACTGGACTTTAATCAACTTCAAATGCATTTTTTTGTTCAGTTTCAGGTTCATTTGGTGCAGTCACACTATATTCTGTGTGGTATGCAATTATTTCATCCATATGTTTTCACATCCATAGACTAGCAGATTATGCACAATAGTTTCCAATCCGGACGAGTGACTATCTTGTGCTGTCTTTTATTAGTATTCAAGAGCAGTAGAAATGTTAAATGGCATTTATAACTATTTGTATCACTTGAATGTAATCCAGAATGTGTTAGAAAACAGCTGCTTTCATCCAACTTAATTTGCCAGTAAACATCCTTTGCATATTGGGTAATGAAGATCTTTACCTGTGCCAGTTGAGGCAAAACCTCTAATTTTGTGCATGGGACAGTGAGATTTCTTCAAAGTTTTATTAAGATCCTTTGGATTTATACATACTTTCAGTTTTGCAGGTAGTTTCACTGCAGCCATGTTGCTGATCCATTCTATAGGAGGTGTCATTTCCCGGATCATTCCCTTCTTATCTAACTGTTTTATCTTGTATTTCAGGCATGACTTAAAGGCAGTTGAAACATTCCTTGGTTGAGTTAGTCTAACTCTTTCATCTACTTCATGATAATATTCCAGGAGCATATCCAAGACCTGTAAATACATCTTTGTAATCTTTTAGGATCTGTTCAATAATCAATGGCTTCATGGGCTGTGAAATTGGAAATCTCTTTTGGCATATTGAGGGTTACTAGGCCAAGCTTTAGACCTGCTTTAGCTGAGATGAATGGATTTTGCTAAATATCTACTATCTGCAGCTCACGATCTTCATTTCTTCCCATTGCATTGAGTTCTGAATTCTATTCTACTCTGACATGAGTATTATTCCATCCTACAGCTTCAACCTTACTTTTGATGGTTTCATTTTTGGGATACCACTTTGTAAAGATCTGTGAAACTGTAAATGAAGCACTGATGACAATCTGACGCTTCACATTCTCTTGCTGCTCACATTCTGCAGTCATCGTTCTAACAGTCACAAACCATTCATCACTTTTAGACTTGACAACTTCAACCTGTTGTATGGTATAAAGTGATTCATCAGATTAATTTGCTGATATCTCTCAATTATACATGCGTGTGCAGAATGAGTCAGGTTCTGTTTTCCAGACACTGGAGAGGCTTTCCACTCTTTTGTGAGATGTGCCCTACAATATTTACATTTTGTTCTCTGGTTTTGATCATTTTGTTGTCTTTTCTGCAAATATCTCTTTTTTTGGCCATTAACATGCTTTAGCTGATTATTGACAGCCTCAAAACTTTCTCCACTCAAAAATATGCTCTCACGGCAGGATCCTTTATGCTGAAGACAGTGCTATCTCTGATGATATCATCTTTTGGTTGTGCAAACTCTTAGATTAAGCTAGATATTTCAGTGCAACCATATTGATGAATAGCTCCCCACCTTAAGCTCTGATGCTGAACAAACACTCTTCATAAGTACCATTAATATGGAGTTCAAAGTGTTTCTTCAAAGCCTGCAAAATCTCTCCTGACTTCTCTATCCCTCAGTGAGAATTGGGCTATTATATAGTTTGTAATTTCCTGACAGCAGGGTTGCAACACATAGGTGCTTAAGTTTTTTAAAAGAAACTCTGTTTCAATGGCATAGTTTGGCCATTGAGAATGGAAAAGAAAATCTGTCTCACATCTCCTTTCATTTCCACAATAGTAGGGTGTGGGAAATACACAGCCATTTTTACTCATCCATTAATTCAAAGTTGTGATGTGTTTTGTCTTACTTCCTTGCTATTTGTTTCATTAGCTGACTCTGAACGTTAACATATTTTCATTTGCATCACTTTGACATCATGTTATCTGTTTAATGGTTGTCCGGCCTCTACTCAAATTAGGCACTTGCAGCAGAGGTCAAAGTCACATGGTTACAGCAAGTAAGTCAGTCCTCTACTCTAAAGGCACACTTGCATTTCTTCAAATGGGCTGTCTCTTTCTTTCTCCCTCACTCTCTCTCAGACAGACACACACACATTCACCCACAAATGCTGTCTGTCTATCTGTGTGTGTGTCTCTCTAACTCACTGTCTCATTCGCTCCTTTTGTGGACTCTTTCTCTCTCCTAGGAAAACGGAGACTTGTTCCCCTACCCGCTTGCATCCACTGCAACTACCTGAGATCAGGGAACCTCTTCTTCCCTCACAGCTACCCAGGAACATACATCCTTTGATAAACAGACTCTCTCCCAGTAATTGAAAATTCACTGTTGAGGCACATGCATTCAGGCTGAATAAAGCCACTAACCTTTGCACTGTTCACTTCTCATCCAATCAGAATGATTCTCTTCCATGTTTGATAAAGATCGGCTCAGTACTACCTATGCAGATAAACAGTCTGACTAGAGGAGCAGCTCCTTGCAGATGTTTATTTTCACTCAGCTGCATTTTGTATACCTGCTCCATGATCCACATCAAGACACGTGGTAGGCTTGCTCCAGGCCTTGGGCCTGTGTGTTTGACAAGCTTGTTTTAAATAGCACTGGTGGTGGATCATACATACTGCTGAACATATGTTTTGTCATGCAGTAGTTGAAAGGGTGTTAGTTGGAACATAAGTTTGAGTATAGCACCACTAGAATTAATTAACATCATGGTCTGTCTAATCTTTATTTCCACACTTCTAGTAGCCATGCTAATGACAAAATTGTGTCTGTCACTGGCTAGGAAAGAAGTGCCAAAATTGTAGGCATTACCCAACTGAATTTTGTACAAAGACCTCTGATGTCCTCCTCAATGATTTAGAGTGCAAAACATTTCCAAAAGTTGTTCCTGCCTTTCCGTATTGTACTGCATTGTGAATGTGTAGTCAGGTTGTTAATTTTTTGTTTATATACCTCTTGCCTCAAATTAAATGGTTTAATCATGACCCATATTTATTGAAATTGCTTAAAAAGCCTTTGATAACTTATACTTGGAAAACATTGCTTGCCATTAAGGCTGTTGCTTAGTTAAATTATAAGCTGTCAAGGTATGTTCCATCAAGTACTTCTGCTATCTTTCTGTTGTAGCCAATTGCAAATTCTTCCAATTGATTTGATTTTTGCTTATATCAAGAAGTAGATTTTAAAACTTTAATTGAATTAACTTCTGTAAGATTATTTTGGTCAAATCAATACAGTTGAGTTCACTAAAATTCTACTTAGCAAATCACTTGTTTAACTTTAACTCCAAAAAATAAAATATGCATGTTAAAACTAAACTTTCATATCTTTTCCCTTACATTTTTTTAAACTGAAACTATGAGGATATTTTCAGGGGAACCCACCACATTCCGTTATTACTAAAGATCAAAACAAATGACTGGCATTCTCATTATGGGAAAACATCTCAACTCAGCCTGTCAAATGCATCAGGCCATTTTCATCAAAAACAGTGACAGAGATTCAGCTCAATCCTCCTGAAAGTGATTACCGAGCACAATTGGAATTAGCCCAAGGAGAAGAATAAAGCAGCATAAATTCTGCTTATATCCTGTTTGTGTATTGTAGATAGGTATTTGTTCATCGTTGTACTAATTATGTGTCTTTCCTGATCACTTCAGGCCCAGGAGTGTTGATACATTTTTGTCTATTAGTCAAAGTACAAGTCCCACTTTTGCATTTTTATTTTGTAGTGAATTATTAGTCCATTGCAAACTGGAGACTCGAAATACATGTTATGCACTGGTTTTGCCAGTAATTCAAGACTCTTTTAAAAAGAGTCAGATCTCTGAAATTAGTTAAGGCATCAAAACTGCTTCTTCTAAAGAGACAGTTGAGATGGGATTTCTTTTATTCAATGTATAATTAGACCTGCAATGCCTTGCTAGAAAGAAAAGCAGAAACAGATTTCAGTAATATTCAAAAACGAATTTTATAAACTCTTGAATGGATAAAATTTGCAGAACTATGGAAAAAAACTGAGAGTAAGAGTAATTTTAAATGGCTCCATTCTGTGCTATAATGTTCTATGATTAACCACATTTATGACAGTCCTAACGTTTGGTTAAGGAAAAGAGCAGAAACGTTTTTCAGAAAGAGTTTGTTCAATAAAACACCTCCTACAGAACCCAACTGCTCATAGGTGTGTGTGTGTGTGTGTGTGTGTATATATATATATAAAAAATCAATAAATAAGAGAGAAATGTTCAAAAAGCCACCTAGTATGATCGTCACTTGTAGACATTTTGGTGTATTTTTAAAAAAAGACTTACACCTCTGTAGCCTCCTTGTTTGGCAACTTTCCAACTTCCTGTGTGATGTCATGGTTGAGATTGGTTTTTTACTGCAGCCTCTATGTTGAGTTTGTGGCAGCTGAGTTGGAAGGAAGATCGATGTCGGTGCAATTGAAGACGAGGGTATATTTTTAACATAAGGAAACATTCTTGTCAGGGAGCAGACGGAAGGAAAAAGGAGAAACATCGGAGAAGCAAAGCAACACCAAATTGTTTTGCAAGAACAGCGTGCATGCAGGTCTGCAGAGTGGGGCCCAAAGCGTGCACTAAGTTCTTTGAGTTTGTTAATGAGACTTCCCTTAAAGGCACGTCACGCCTCAGTTACACTTCTGGGAACTTATGGACAAGAGACAAGGTAAGTTTTGCAATTTTAATTTCAAGCTCTCAATCGAACTCATTGTGAGATTTATGTTTTTTTGTGTGTGTTAGAAGCTGCGCGGTGCATAGCTGGCTCAGTGTAACAAGCATTTTGGAGCTGGCTTGTTTACTTCCATTCGTTGCACAATCAGCCTTCCTTTACAGTAGCTTGTTTGCAGCAAAGACTTAAAGCAGGGAGTTACCGTAAGTTGCAATGCCAAACAGCAAATGCAGCCAGCTTCTGGTAGCTGAAGGTTGCTTGCTCAGCGTTCTTGCATGCGGTTTTGTCCTTTAAGTTGACCCAGTATGGTGATTTTTATAGAAATACGCAATGCACAGATTTCACTCTTTCAGTACTGTTTTTGCGGCAGTTAATGGATAGCCTCAGACTAGGAGTGTTCATCTTAAAGGGAAACATTGGCTCAATTACCAGTTCAGCGTGGTCGTTGTAAATTGTTTGAATAGAAATATTTAGGTAGAGAAATTTACTTTGAGGCTTTTTCTGTTGGTGTTTTGCATTTGCATCTGCATCTGTATTTGCATTGCCGCACTGTTCTTGGAAGCCAGCATTTGTGGCGATAGGAACGTTCTAATGTTTTGAAAAAAATTGCATTATATCTCTTTTCGCTGTTTTGGAGTACTTTTGACTTTGAATATATGTACATATATTCCTCTCATTTAAAAGGGAATACAATAACTTGAATAGATTTGTAGTCGTTTTAAAGAAAAATGAACTTTTTCTGTGGGTTTTGTGCTCTATGATATGATTGATGCTAGTTCTGGGAATGGAACACTTCCTACTTGGCATCAAGCACTTTCGGATCAGTTACGGCATTGGTAGATGCAGCGCAAAGGTTTATTCTCTGCATATTTGACGTTAATTTGTTCGAAGTTTACAGACGTTAGACGTTGCAAACTAAGTGGAACAAAAGTTCTTCAAAATAAACGTGCATAATCAGGAGTAAGCCGTTGGTTTAGTAACAGCATTCCTGCCTCTTGAGTCAGCGGTTTGCATTTGAGCCCACTACAGACAATACCTGTGATCAGAGACTGGAGTGCGGGCTGTGACCGCTACTGGGTTGGCATCTAGCAGATGCATCAGGTCGGGTGTCCTTATCCACGTAGTTAGGGCTCTCTCACCTCTGGTTATAGCTCAACTGGAAGAAGAAAGTCTCAAGATAAAGGGGAAAAAAGTGAGAATGCTAATGGCCTTGAGATGTAGTGCAGACCTATTCTTGGAATAACATAATGGAGGGGTCACCATTCCTCACACCTGAACAACCTTTAGATATCCCGTTTTATAAATAGTGTCTGCCATATTTGTCCTTTTTTACTGCAAAATTTGCATAATGTTCCAAAAATAGTAAAATGAATGAATGTTGAGAAGATTTGTAGCTCAGGTTGAGGTTCTGATGTAGGTTTCCTCGCTGAGCTGGAAGGTTCATTTTCAGACGTTTTGTCACCATACTAGGTAATTTCATCAGTGAACCTCTGGGTGGCATGGCCGCTTTCTATTTGTGTTTAGGTTTCCTTGGGTTGATGACGTCAGTGCTGTGCGATGCAACCAGTGCTTCATCCGGATGCTCACTGATGATGTTACTTAGTATGGTGATAAAACATCTGAAAATGAACCTTCCAGCTCAGTGAGTGAACCTACATCCATACATGAATATAAATGGAATGTTGAGAAACTCCTTCACAATCATCTAGTTGTTCCAAGAGTTAGAATGTATGGAGTTTATTGACCTTGGCTTTTGGACTTTTGAGAGAGAACCTCTAACAGATGGTTAAAGAATTCATTTCTTAATACTTAATAATTAGTGATGTACAAAATATTTTGTGCCTTGAGGTGAATAATTTTTGGACTTTGTGGCATCACAAGCTTCAGACTTGAGTGGTACCATGGAGATTCTATGATTCAATAATACCTGCAAATGAATGTATGTCGTCCAAATTTCTAAAACAACTATCTGACTTCAAGCTTTTTGCAACACACCTAAAAATAGTGACTCAGGCTAGTATAGTTCTTAAAAGTGCTGGTCGCTATCTGTCTGGTGTTTTGGCTGCAATTCTTCCAATACAGAGTTAAGTTGGACTTGAACTGTGGAAAGGATATATTTCTTGAGTTTTGTCCTGTTTCTCCATATGTCCACATGCACCTGTCAGGAGCAGAAATCATTTTTAACTTTCTTGTCTGGGATAGGTGGTTAATTGTAATTTTTCAAAGATTTCTCTAGGTGTGGTAAGCCAATTTGACATGAATCTGTTTAGTATAGTCCAGTACCATAGCAGATGGAGTCTTTGTCTGATGAGCTTTGGGGAGGCTTTTTCAGTTTGAGGTTTTTAGACTTTGGAATTTATAACTTAAATTTAAATTCCACCTCAAATGCTGTGTTTAACATATATGCTTGTCTACTCACTATTGTGTGCATAAATTTGTCAAGTTAGACAATTATTATGTTATCTTTCATTCTCCATTTACCATAGTGCAGGTGGAGGATCATGTTATAGTTAAATCTTCAGTAAAAACAGGCATTCTGGAAAAGAAACATTAAAACACTATCTTTATTGCATCTCTTGGAAACAGTTGTTTTGAAATTCAGTGCCCAATGCTACAGAGGCAAATGTAACTGCAGTATGCAGTAATGAATGATTGACCAGTTTTTTTTAAATGATGCTGGTTGAGGGAAAAATATTAAGTGGCTAAACACAAGTAATCGATATTTACTCAACCACCAGCACAGGCTTCATAGACTTAATGTGCTGCAGATTTCTGCAAGATTCAGCAATTCTTTGTTTTGAAATTTGTTGTGGCTGTGGGTGTCAGTTTGATGGAATTTTCAAAAGATTGTGAGATAGCAAATGAACTTTCTTGTCTCCAGTTATCCTATTGTGCCAAAGTTCAGTTGAAGGCAAAGTGTGAAGCTCATGCTTCAGCATTCCACATCGGGGCAAATGGTTCCCTTTTGAAAAAAGAGACCGTTGGATTGCACTCTGTGATGTTTGGAAGGGATGAAGGTTGTGATTGCATTTCAAATAGTGCATACCAGCACCAAGTAACTGGAGCTGCTCCTGTAGAGGATGGTTCCATCTACTACTAGTATATGTATCTCTGCTTTTGGTGGATAATTAAATCTAAACAGGTACTGTAAGAATCAGATGCATTTTGCAATCCTCAGCATTGTCTTGCATCTAATTTTTCTAGAGCTTGTTCCTGAAAGCCCTCTGTCTTCCATCTTTACTTTCTATGACCATTTAACACCTGCCATTTTGACCTTTTTATTTTCAGCATTTCTCCAAACACATTTAACCCTAAAATACTTCCTTAGCGGAATTTCTCATTTTGAATGAAGCTAGGATGTACTGGAAATATACAGCAGGTGAAGCAAAGAACAGGTTTTACTTCTCTCTGGTGACTATCATTTGTTACAACAAAACTATGTTGTGTTGCTACTCTTCTAATCTGAACTCTTGAAAGCCAGTGTTCATTAGCCAGCATCTAATATTTACAGTGCTTAATCCAGCTTCCTTATGCCATCAATCCAATTTTGCTTTGGTAAATGTACTTCTGCTGGGGTAAGGAAGCTTGTCTTAGTCATGTAAATATTAACTGTTAGCTCAGGCAGCAGTCTCTCAAAGCAACTTGAAATGTTGCAAATGCAACAAACTATTTTATTGTTGAATAATACAGGTGTGACCAAGACTTGAATCCTCTCTCCTTTTCATAACTAATGTCAGTATAGTTTTGTTTTTAGACTTCTGTCCTTTGTGTAACTGGCTTGGTACTACTGTTTTCTAGAACATATGATATGAGATCTCACACAGTATCAGGAAGTATCCACCGAAGTCCCAACTTGGAAGGTTGGTGACTGATTAACCTTAAGAACTTTGAGGCTGGTTCTGATCTTGAGTTATGGCATGCTATGAAACTTGGGCCTCTAGTCTTTGTCATGCTTCTGTGGTTAACAGATGATTCTATATGTAAACAAGCTATGTATTGCTATGCTCAGTAATTAAACTAAATAGTAGGCTGATTTTATTTTAGAACATTTTGTTTTATGTCAGATTTGCATGGGCAGTGCTTTATAATTAAATGAAAAGCATTGTGGCGTCATATAATTTTCCATGCACATGTCACTATCTATTCTTTACCCCTCATCCCAAAACTAAATGTACAAGTTTTAGTCCTATAAGGACAGTCCCACTTCTGTTGATCGTGGATCACTCCCTGTATTTTTGGAGCATGGCCTCTGTTGCTCTGGCCTAGTATTATCCACGAAGCTGTTCCCATAAATATTAAGACATCAAAAATATTAGAATGACGATTTTCCTTGCACGAACAGTCATTACAATTTGTAATACTTGCACAGCTGTCTTAGCTCTATTAGCTGGGACTTCTCTAAACCCCTCTGCCTTGCTAGTTCTCTTTCTGGCTAAAAATCATTTTTAAAGTTTATCCTTACAAAGCAGAGCAATGAACCAACCAAGATAGATAAGTAGCACTCTGTTTTGAGTTATGTTTGTAGGTTCAGTGTCGAATGGCCTGCTTCTATTAGGATAGCAATTTGTATGGTACAGAAAAGAGTGCAGTAAACAGTCACTATGAAGGTGCAGAGAGAGAGAGAGAGAGAAAGGGAGAGATCAACACTAACATTTGAGAGGTCCAATCAAAAGTCTGATAACAATGGGGAAGAAGCTGTTGTACATTCCAACCTTTTCACCCTCTTCCATCAGGCAGAAGATATAAGTGAGTATAATTGGACTGGAAGAGGTCTTTGATTATGTTGGTTGCTTTCCTGAGACACAGACTTAGTCAATGGTAGAAGGCTGGTTTGTGTGATGGATTGAGCTGTGTTCACGACTCTCAGCAGTTTCTTGCGGTCTTGAGAAGAGCAGTTGCCATACCACACTCTGATTCATCCAGAAAAGATGCTTTCTATGGTGCATCTGTAAAAATTGATAATCATTATGGACGTCCTGGCATTCTTTAGCCTCCTGAGGAAGTAGAGACATTATTTATTTATGCTTTCTTGTCCTTGGGGTCAGTGTGGGTGAACCTGGACGGTGGTGATCATTAATGGCCATTTGCTCATGTCAGGAAAATCTTGACATTTATGTGGGATAGATGTGTGGTAGAGATTTTCTTTTGCTATATTTAATTTCCATGGAATTGACTGTGTTACTGTTTAGATAGTTGCAGTTGTGTGGTCATGATAATGCAGTTTAATTTTTAAATCAATTTGGTATTACTGGAACCTTGTAGCAGTTGTACACGGTACTGTGCTTTCTGTTACCCAGTACAGATGTTGCTGCAGTTTAGATTTTAGCACGTGTTTGATTCATTTATTTGAAATAGAAGTGAAGGTATTTGGACATCCCTTGCCTGTGTTTAGGTCGTTGATGTGATTAGCCAAGTGTCTTTTGAATGTATTCATGTAATGAAAAATTCTGTTCTAGACCCAAGTATTTCCCATCTCTCTGCTTACAACTCTGAACTTACTTTCAGGTATATGATCTTATGTGACTTCCAATCATCGTGCCAACAGTTTAATTCACTGGGATTTTTGATATAGACAAATGAATGCGCAAGTTTTTCACATGTCATCGTGAATTTGAAAAGCAACCAGCAAAGACATCAATGATTTTGCTGTTCTGAATTTGACAATCTACATATTACTGAGAAACATTGATTGTAACAGTTGATTGTGGAAAGAGTTTGAGGTATTGAACTCAGACATGTTTTGCCATGAAATAAAAACGTGCTGAAATGCAATAGCTTGGTATAGTATATTGGAATAATAAGTGTTTTGTTATAAACAATTATTGGGGAACTATGTAATTTATAACATTAAAATGTTGAGAAGAAAATGCAGCCTTTATGTTTTCATTTATCAAATGATTTCTGCTTCCTGTTGATTCAGAGCCAGTTTTGTTTTAAATTAGTTTATCAAAGCAATTGCACTTCAATAGGTAAATCCAACTTGAAGAGTTTACTTAACCTTGAAAGAGCATAATGATAAAGGGGTAATTTTACACAATAGGATTTGTTTATGTATTTAGTAAACAACTTTTACCAATAACAGTTCTAAGTGGCAGTCTCTCTGGCTTTGGAATATGCTGAAAATACTTCTTTGCAAAATTATCCACTTTATTCAACTTTATAAAATTTAAAATGCTGCCGCCTTAAAATTCTTTGGAATATGTGATTTGTTTTAGTGTCATTTAATACCACAAATTTAATTTTGTTTTCTTTTGATTCGACAATGAAAGGCCGACAGAAGCTCATGTTTATATTATTAAAGAAAATTGTGTATCTTAGGAGTAGTGTGGTAGGTTGGGTAAACAGATTGGCCTTGTTGAATGATTTTGCTTTTATTTTGGGACAAAGGGATTCGGGGGTGATAATCAGCTATCGGTCTTGAAGGCACCTTTTCCCATAAGCCTCCTTTGCAGGGGTGAACTTTGTTTAGATGACTAGTAACATCATTTTAAAAATGGAAACAGTGTCAGTCATGAATGATGTTTGCTGAATGTTACAGAGTTTTGTTTTTGCCAGTAGATCTGGGGTACTACAACTGCATGGTCTGTTTGCATAGTGAACTCTGTCAGGCTAAGAGAAATGTTTCCAGCGTTATGGATAATATATCTGTTAAGCAGCATGTAATGCTACAAGTAGCAGGGTGAATATTTGTAGGAAGCATTCCTATGTTCAGGGCAACAATTCTTAGCCATTCAACTTTTTGATTTGAGCATGCAGGTTACCTGCTTCACTCTCTAGGAGCAAACATATACCCACAAAAGAGGAAAGACAGAAAAGTAAGAAACACAGCTAAGTAATTTTAAATTTGAACTGTTATTCGGGAGCTTCCGTATAACTGTTGAGAGTATGAATGTAGTTTTTAGGTCCCATTGGAACTTTTGAGTTATTATGTCAAAAAGCATGTCAAGTTAGCAGCACCTGCAGGAATGAGCCACATACAGGTCTTTAGTCAGGCAGATCAGATGGTATCTTCAACCACAAGGGCCAAACTTGAATAAGCATGAAAATGGAAACTGAGTAGAGGTCCTGAACTCTACCCCAGATATTTACTGATGTGACTTATTACTTTATTTCAAAGATTTGTTTTCATAATATAAAAATATTTTTACACATTGTGTGGTTTGGATCTGGAATGCACTGAGATTGTGGCGGAGACACTTTTTTTAATTGCGGTTTTCAAAAGAAATTTCGATAATTGCTGGGCTACAGGGAAGGGTCAGGGCTGGTATTCTGAGAGTTACTCATGCAGGGAGTCAGCATGGAGATGGCAGCTTCACTGGTGGCCTCCAGTGCTATAACAATTTGATCATCCTATGATAAATTGTTCTGGTGATTGAGGAAGACTTTGTATAAGAAAATGAATGTTGATTTGTGAATGAGACTCTCAAATGTATTGCATTGTTCTTGGTCCATTACAGAACCCACAATGAGCTTATGAAATAAAACTAGCAATCTGTTGAAAGTGTGTCTTTTTTTCTGAGACAAAAACAGGGAATTTGATTTTATCCTATTGCCATAAATAATGAGAAAGTAGAACTTTCAATTTTGTTGATAAGAACCGGAAATTACTATGTAGCAGCAGTTGAAGAGTATTGACTAGCTCCTTTGGCTTGGTGGATAAAAGCTCTCTGTGTCTACTGGCAATCTAAATATTTCAGGAAGAGTGTGAATAGAGGATAGGGAGATAGCAGTTGTGAATTGTTCATCAGAGTCAATATGGTTGCAGTAGGTTAATTGGCTTCTGTGTTGTAATGCTGTTATAGTTTTGCTGAACTATTTAATCATGAACGTTTCAGTTATTTGTTCTCTGGACTCTCTGAACCATGGAAGTGTTAGGGCTTCAGTGTTCTACATTGAAGAAGGATATAATTACTCTTTAATTCCTGCACTCTATCTCAATTGAAGATTATCTCCCATCCCAGCCTGAATGTGTCAGCGTATTGATGCCAGTTATAGGGCAAGTGTGTACTACACCTTTTATCACTCTAAAATGCATTCTTCACACTTTTTGGCCAGCCTTCCACCTTGCACCTTTTTAAAAACTTGAGCTCGTGACCGAGTAGGTAGGTACGTAGTTTCTTTAAAGTGGACTCTCAAGAAAACAGGGTGGTGAAGATGGCATTTGGCATGCTTACCTTTATTAGTGCATTGAATATGGGAGTTGGGAGGTCATATTGCAGCTGTAAAGGACATTGGTGAGGCCATTCTTAGAATACTGTGTTCAATTCTAGTCTCCTTGCTTATAGGAAATATGTTGTTAAACTTGAAAGTTTTCAGAAAACATTTACAAAGATGTTGCTGGAATTGGCAAGTTTGAGCTATAAGGAGAGGGTGAATAGGCTGGAGCTTTTTTTGTCTGAGCATTGGAAGCTGAAGAGTGACCTTTTATAGAGGTTTATAAAATCATGAGGGTCATGGTCAGGGTGTATAGTCAAGGTCTTTTCCCCAGCATAAGGTAGTCCAAATCTAAAATGCATATGTTAAAGGTGAGAGGGGAAAGATTTAAAAGGCACCTGAAGGGCAATTTTTCAATGCAGAAGGTGGTATGTGTATGGAGCAGTCTGCCAGAAGAGCTAGTGGAAACTGGTACAATTATGACATTTGGGTGTGTACATGAATAGGAAGGGTTTAGAGAGATATGGGCCAAATGCTGACAAATAAGACTAGATCAGTTTAGGATATCTGGTTGGCATGGATGAGTTGAACTGAAGGGTCTGTCTCTTAGCTGTTTCTCTCTGACTGTAACACTCAGCTGCCTGCATTGTAACTTGCACCAAGTCATAGAAATGTCCTGTTCACCAGTTCATCTATCACCCTCTGCATTCACTGAAATACACTGGATCCTGGTCCAGCAAAACCACAGTTTTTGTTTTCAAAAACATTCTCGACTCCTTTTAATGGCCTCCTCTTTCTTATCTCTGTGACCACCTGCAGTGTTGCACCCTCTGACAACATCATGCTCCTTCATCTGTGGTCATTTGTGCATCATCAGTTTTCAGCTCATCATTTCGTCATTGATGATCATATCTTCGGCTGTATAGACCAAACTCTATCAAACTTTCTTTGCATAAATATCTCCCCCTTCTCTCCCTCCTTTTTTTTTTGAAAATGTTCTTTTTAAAAGCAAGAGCTTTGATCAATCTTTCTTCGAATACTTTCTGATGTGTTAACGTTGGCTGGTGGTTCTGTGAAGCTCCTGCAAACATCCTAGCAACTTACATTTGTGGAGTAATTTTGTTGTCCAGAGTCTTAGATTAAGATTTTGTTGGTAAGTTATGACAGTTCCTGACATTTGTAGAAATTTATCTCCGCATGAGGCAGTTTCTTCAAATAAGATGTTCTGTTGAAGGGAATGTATGTTCTTTCAGACAAGATGATTACTCCAAGTAAGCTCCAGGTTGCGGTGTAAATAAAAACAACTGACTTTGTATTTGGAATTGGAACCAGGAAGTAAATTGTGTGCTATGACCTGAATTCCTGCCCCATGGAACACTTCTTCCATACTTCAACACAAGAAGTTGGAATCAATTATCTGTTTTTTGGCCACAGGAAGACCACAGTAACCCATAAATGACAGGAAGAGAGTAGAGTGAAGATGCAATTTATTTTTAAAAAAAAGTGATTAACATCTAATCATTAAGTTAGCCAGTTCTGTAGAAAATGTTATGATATTCAGAGAATATCTGTATAATGTATTGCATGCAATAAATACATTTATAGTAGTCTGAGCTGTGAGTCAGAATACTTCTATTGTTATAAACTGTGTATGAATTGTAATATTTGAATTACTACCCCAATTTTGCTGCTAGCTGTTTGATCTGTCTAATTACTTTGTTTTAGATTAGATTAGATTTCCTACAGTGTGGAAACAGGCCCTTCGGTCCAACAAGTCCACACTGACATTTCAACTATTCAGCATCAATGTAAGCGATGCGGAATATATAATGAACATATTGCTCATTTAAGAGCTTTGGATGTTTGATTTGCATATCCTATTCAGCATGTATATGTTTGCTAAAAAATTCATAATAAAATATAAATATATATTCAATAATACACTTGAAGCTTTTCTCAATAGTTCAGCTGATAGGACTCTTCCACACTGAGCATCTATTGAATAGGTTCTGCTGTGACCCCTGTTTTGTGCAAGTCTCACTGAAGTGAGCTGTCTTCAATTGTGAACCTTTGACACTGAGTATTTCGGTTGTGGGGAATGTCATAATCAACTCAACTTGCATTTGCGTGCGCATGTATAACAATTTAAAATGGGCTTTGTGATGAGTGACGGTCTCCCTCACTCTGGGCCAGAAAATCCTGGTTAAAGTCCAACCTGTCCCAGATGTTTGTCTCAGAGGTGTGTGTGCTGCCACTGAGCCACAGTCCTACCTGCCCTAGAAATGTACCATATTAACATGTCTGAATAGATTTGTTTGTTATTAATTGTTTAAATCAAAGGAATGCTTTTATACAGTACCTTTCACATTCTTGGGATATCCCAGAGCCTGTGAGGTAATTTGAAGTAGAGTCACTGTTGTAGTATAGAAGTTAGTTTGTGCATAGCCAAGTTCTATAAATGACAATATAATAATGACCATATAATCTGTTCTAGAGATATCAATTGCTCGATTTTAAAAATGGTTCACTACACTGTGGAGAGCTCCCCTGTTTTCTTTCAAATTAGTGCCTTTGTATCCATCTAACATGGGCAGCTAAACCCAAGGTTCTATTATACCGATTGAAACGTGGTATCAAGGATAGTTCAGTGCTTGCTTAGTACTGCGCTAAAGTTTCAGCCAGGAAGATGGCATAAGGTTGTAGAATTGAATTTTTTGTACACAACCTTCTGACTCAGAGGTGTGTGTGCTGCAACTGAACCACAGTTGACTCAGTATTTTCTAGCAAGTCACAGCAGCTGAGTTTTCTTCCTTACAGAAGAGGTGCTGAGGCTAGTTGTGGCCTCCTCCACTTCCTACAACTGCAGCCTTCATGACAGCAAGCTGATGCAGCACTGAAGAGGAATTGACCCTACATTTCTTGCACCAGTGTTACCAGCTGTTTTTGTAGTTGCTCACCCTTTGAATATGCTGCAGTCACGGCCGTTTCAAAACTTCTGGACCAAAGAAATAAAATGACTCCCAGCTGGTGCATTGTCATTTCCTGAATGTGCAATTATTGGAGTGATTCTTTTGATTTGTGGTCATCTGTACTTCTACCTCATTAATGTCCTACAGAAAATGGAAGTTACGAATTTGTAAACTGATATGATCAAATGATTTACTTCTCCTGTATAGGATATCTCTTTAAAGACACTGCATTTCATGCTTACTTTGGTTTTTGTTTACTAATTTATGCACATTTTGCAATTTTGATCCTATGCCAAGACTTGGGAACTTCTGAATTTCGTTACTAATGAAACATATTCTTGACTTATTTTGTTATGAACACATAATTTTACGATCTGTGTTTTAGAAATTATGGCCTGCAACTCAGGAGCATTGCAAGATTTTTGCTGTTAGTGGCAAGAGATCTATGGTATAGTGGTAGTGCCCCTACTTGTGAGCCAGGAGACCTGGATTGAAGACCCACCCCATCCCACGTGTCTGTCACAACATGTCCAAACAAGTTGATTTAAAATAAATATGCAGTATACTGCATTTGAGCTCTTGTCTTGCAGTGGTAGTATCAAGTTCAAGTCATACCTGCTCCAGAAGTGTGTAATAACATGTCTGTTGATGTGGAACAGCTTCTCCGAATCTAGTTCATTCTAATTTAGGGCGTGGTTTTCTTCGATTGACGCCTCCATGATTGAATTTTCCCAAGTGTTTTGAGGATTTTAGGGATGAATGTATCTGGTGCTCCTGTGTATTTCAAGTAGTGTGATATACCCATCTGTCCATCTCCACACAAACATAACCTTTGTAACAAGCATGTGTTGCTTTCTACCTGTTAGCCACTGCTGCCTTCTTTCCAGGAGTTCTCCTCGATCTAGACAATTTTGAATATTTATTGACTTAATGCCACAGCCCAGGGATTGATGTTGCTGTCTTTGGCTCTGGTTGGGGTAATTTAAATGGAACCATAGGATTAGATTTAGGAACAAATTGATGCTGAATTTAAAAAATTAATTTCTGCATCACTCTCCACTATAAATGTCAAAATATGTTAAAGATGTGTCCTTTTTAAAAAAAGACTGCTAAAATAGGAAATGTTTGTGTATACATGTTGGCATTTGTAAAGAGACCTGATGTTGATTGCTTTTGTCCAAACTGAAACATGAGCTGCCTTGAGTTGAATGAGAGGGGGGAATGGAGAAATAAACTTTACTTCCTTCAATCAGAGGAAGTAACTGAGTTGAGTAGTCTGAAAACTGCACAACAGAAAAGCAGGAAGCTGTTGGATAATGCACAGATCATCGAAGTCATAATGAAAATCATTAGAAGAAAAGATTTGTGCAGCTGGCTAAAACAGTTGAAAGGCAAGGGAAATACCCAGATGAAGATAAGATAACTGACAAGAAAATGGGGGAATTTGGAGGTAAAAAAGCAAAATCCCACAAAGGCAGGACATGTGTTTATAGCACAGAATGATGAAAGACCAAAAATGATGAGCCCCTCAGCCTTGAAGAGGGGAAAGAATCTGAATAGGTAGGGATTTTGGATAACTTGTTGCTTTGTTATTCAGGCCCCAGTTTATTATTTCCAAATTGTCTATTCCAAAAGAAACTTGCGAGAAAGTTCATTTAGGAAACAGTTTTGACTAAAATCACTGCAAAATGTAACAAAAATTTAGGAACCAAATCAATGCGACTAAGACTAAAAGTCAAATTTCTTAAAGATATAAGTGAAGTGAAACTGAATCCCAAGGTTCGGAGATGAGATGGAAGTAAAATTCTGAGGCTGAAAGTACAACTCTAAGCTGTAGATGCTTAAGCAAGGGAGGACATCTTTTGGCCTGTGTCCACGCTAGAGCAATATAAAACTACTATTCAAGTAAAAGCAAAGTTTTGTGGATGGTGGTGATCTGAAATAAAAAGAGAAAATGCTGGAGAAACTCAGCAGGTCTAAATTAAACTCCACCTGCCACTTCTCAGCCCATTGGCCCATCTGGTCCAGATCCTGTTATAATCTGAGGTAACCCCCTTCGCTGTCCACTACACCTCCAATTTTGGTGTCATCTGCAAACTTATTAACTGTACCTCTTACGCTCGCATCCAAATCATTTATGTAAATGACAAAAAGTAGAGGACCCAGCACCGATCCTTGTGGCACTCCACTGGTCACAGGCTTCCAGTCTGAAAAGCAACCCTCCACCACCACCCTCTGTCTTCTACCTTTTTTTTTGAGCCAGTTCTGTATCCAAATGGCTAGTTCTCCTTGTATTCCATGAGATCTAACCTTACTAATCAGTCTCCCATGGGGAACCTTGTCGAACGCCTTACTGAAGTCCATGTAGATCACATCTACTGCTCTGCACTCATCAATCTTCTTTGTTACTTCTTCAAAAAACTCTATCAAGTTTGTGAGACATGATTTCCCATGCACAAAGCCATGTTGACTATCCCGAATCAGTCCTTGCCTTTCCAAATACTTGTACATCCTGTCCCTCAGGATTCCCTCCAACAACTTGCCCACCACCGAGGTCAGGCTCACTGGTCTATAGTTCTCTGGCTTGTCTTTACCACCCTTCTTAAATAGTGGCACCATGTTTGCCAAGCTGCAGTCTTCAGGCACCTCACCTGTGACTATCGATGATATCGATGAGGCCCAACGATCACTTCTCTCGCTTCCCACAGAGTTCTCGGGTACACCTGATCAGGTCCTGGGGATTTACCAACTTTTAACCGTTTCAAGACATCCAGTACTTCCTCCTCTATAGTCTGGACATTTTGCAAGATGTCACCATCTATTTCCCTACAGTCTATATCTTCCATCTCCTTTTCCACAGTAAATACTGATGCAAAATATTAATTTAGTATCTCCCTCATTTTCTGTGGCTCCACACAAAGGCCGTCTTGCTGATCTTTAAGGGGCCCTATTCTCTCCCTTGTCACCCTTTTGTCCTTCATATATTTGTAAAAACCCTTTGGATTCTCCTTAATTCTATTTGCCAACGCTATCTCTTGTCCCTTTTTTGCCGTCCTGATTTTCCTCTTAAGTATATTCCTACTTCCTTTATATTCTTCTTCTAGGGATTCACTCGATCTATCCTGTCTATACCTGACATATGCTTCCTTCTTTTTCTTAACCAACTGTGCAACATAGATTCAGAGTAGTTGTTAATGATAGGTGTGAATAATGGAAAATAGGTTAACTCTCCCATGCAAACAAAACAATGGAGGTGTAATCAAAATGAAGGACAGTTAATTATCTGAAGCTATGAAATTCCATGTTCAGTCCTGAAGGCTGTAAAGTGCCTAAGGTATTATCCCTCCAGCTAGCATTGGAACCATCTAGGCCTAGGTCAGAAATGTTAGCATGAGAGCAAAGTAATTGAGAAACAAATTTGTAAGGAGACCTCTGTTATCTGTAAGAATAATGGGGCGGGGGCGGGGGTGGGGGATATTTTAATTTTCCAAACCTAGACTAGGACTGCCATACTGTTAAGGGTTTAGATGGAGAGGAATTTGTGTCTACAAGAAGAATTCCTGGTTCAATATGTGAATGTACCTACTCTTGTGAAATAGGACAGGGCAAATGACAGAGATATCAGTGGGGTAGCACTTTTGGGGCTTGCAATCATAATTCCATCCGTTTTAAAATAGTGATGGAAAAGGATAGTCTGTATCTAAAAGTTGAAGTTCTAGATTGGAGGAAAGTCAATCTTGATTGTATTGGGCAAGAACTTTCAAAGGTGATTGAACGCATAATTCATTATAAAGGGATGACTAGAAAATGGGAAGCCTTCTAAAATGAGATAACGAGAGTCCAGAGACAGTATATTCTTATTAGGATGAAAGGCAAAGCTGGTAGGTGTAGGGACTGCTGGATGACAAGAGAAGTCGAGGCTTTGGTCACGAGTAAGAAGGAAGCATAGGTCAGTTATAGACAGCAGAGATCGGGTGAATCCATAGAGTATAAAGGTAATAGGAGTATATTTAAGAGGGAAATCAGCAGGGCAAAAAGGAGGTATGAGATAGCTTTGGCAAATAGGATTAAGGAGAATTCAAAGGGATTCTATAAATACGTTAAGGACAAATGAGTAATTAAGGAGAGAATAGGCTGCCTTGCTGATCTTTTGAGAGGTCCTATGTGTGGAATCGCAGTAGATAGGGGAGATACTACAAATATTTTGCATCAATGTTTACTGTGGAGACTGACATGGAAGATATAGAATGTGAGGAAATAGATGGTTACATCTTAAAATGTCCATATTGCACAGGAGGCGCTGGATACTTTAAAAAGTGTAAAGGTGGATAAATCCCTCAGATCTGATCTGTTGTACCCTAAAACACTGTGGGAAGCTACCCCTTGCTGAGATATTTGGATCATTCCCGGTCACATCTGCGGTCCTGGAAGACTGGAGGTTGGCTGTCGTGATGCTGCTATTTAAGAAAAGTGAGAAGGAAAAGCCAGGGAACCGTAGACATCAGTGCTGGGCAAGTTGTTGGAGGGAATCTTGAGGGACAGGATTTACATGAATTTGGATAGGCAAGAACTGATCAGCGATAGTCAACATAGCTTTATGCGTGGGAAGTCATTTAATTTGATTGAGACTTTTGAAGAAGTAATGAAGAGGATTGGTGCGGTTGGAGCGATGGATGTGATCACTGTGGACACTGATAAAGGGCTTATGCCTGAAATGTCGACTTTCCTGTTCCTCAATGCAGACTGCCTTGCTGTACTTCTCTGACAGCACACTTTTCGACTGTAATCTATATGGACTTTAGTAAGGTGCTCGTCAAGGTTTCTCATGCTTTTCAGAGTGGAGACCTGTGACCAGTGAAGTGCCATAAGGATTGGTGCTGGGTCCACTACTCTTTGACATGTCTATAAATGATTTGGGTATGAACATAGTAAGTTTGCAGATAACACCTGAATTGGAGGTGTAGTGGACAGCCAAGGAGGTTACCTCCGATTACAACTGGATCTTGATCAGATAGGCCAATGGGCCGAGGGTTGGCAGGTCGAGTTTAATTTCAATAAATGTGAGGTGCTGCATTTTGGAAAGGCAAATCAGGGCAGGACTTATACACACAATAGATTGCTGAACAAAGAGATCTTGAGTGCAGGTTCGTAGTTCCTTTGGTAGTGGAGTGGCAGGTAGATAGGATGGTGAAGAAGGTGTTTGGTATGCTATCCTTTATTGGTCAGAGCAGTTTGGAGGTCATTTGGTTAGGCCACTTTTGGAATATTATGTGCAATTCCGATCTTCCTCCTAATGGAAGGATTTTATGTAACTTGAAAGGATTCCGAAAGTACTTAAAAGGATGTTGCCAGGGTTGGAGGATTTGAGCTATAGTGAGAGGCTAAATAGGCTGGAACTGGTTTTCCCTGGAACGTTGGTGGCTGAAGGGTGACCATATTGAGGTTTATGAAATCATGAGGGGCATGGGTAGGATAAATAACCATGTTCTTTTCCTGGGGGTTGGAGAGTCCAGAACTAGGGGGCACAGGTTTAAGGTGAGTGGGGAAAAGATGCAAAAGGGATCTGAGAGGCAATGTTTTCATACACATGCTGGAATGGAATGAGCTGTCAGAGGAAGTGGTGGACGCTGATAAAATTACGACATTTTAAAAGGCATTTGGATCGGTATATGGGCTAAATGCTGGCAAATGGGGCTAGATTTCTATTCGATATCAGGTCAGCATGGACAAGTTGGATCGAAAGGTGTGTTTCCATGCTGTACATGTTTATGATTCGATAGTGTATTAAAATGGCAAGCAACTGGAAAGTCAGGTGATTCTTACAGTAGGGGTGTTCCACAAAGTGGTCACACAGTCTGTTTTGGTCCTGCCTCAAATATGTTAGACTAGATTGAAGGAAGTGTAAGTAAATCACTACTTCACCTGGGAGGTATTTTGGGACTTTGACCTCCTCATTCTTGACTTTCCAAAGTGCGAGTGTTACATCTTGTGTGGTTGTGTGAGTTGGTGCTGTAGGGAGAGGAGTGAGGAGGTATTAGGAATGGAGGAATGAACCAGAGTGCTGCAGAGATAATGGTCTGCCTAATGCAGACAAGGAATTGGAGGGGAAGATGTTTGGTTGTGGCCTCCTGGTGGAGGTGGCAGAAAATGACAAAGACATGTCAGAATCACCCCTGTATGACTGTTTTTGTTCTTCCCAGCCCGATAAGTTCCCTGAGAAGGGGTGCCAATTTAGATTTCACAAACTCTCTATACCAGACAGGTTGAGGGAAAAGTGAAGTCATAATGACTTGAAGCTATGTTGCTGTTCTTTGTTCTTTGACTATCACTGGGTCAAAATCCTAGAACTCTCTCTCCTAACAGCACTGTGGGTGTACCTACAGTACAGCAGTGCAAGAGCTGCCTCCCCACTATCTGCTCAAGGGCAGTTAGAGCTGAGCAGCAAATGCTGGCCTAGCCAATAACCCCTATATCTAATGAAAGAATTTAAAAGAAGGGTATTGTGCCTTTCCTGTTGCTTGTTCTTATTTTGAATATTATTGACAGATATTAGTATATGAAGTATTAGGAGGAGAGGAAGATGAATGATGTGGGTGGGTGGAAAATCACTCTTGTTGTTATGTTGTCACATCCTTGAGATATTTAGGAAGTTGATATTTTCAGGAAAATCATAGATACACCCAAATTAAATAGGCTTGCTATTTTAATTTACATAGTTTGTTTACATAGCAGTTCTTCTTTTATTAAATGTGTTTTGAGAGACGGAATTTTTGGCTTTGATATTAGAATTTCACTATCAATGTGCTTAGATTTGTAAAACTTATGTTCAAATGAAGTTTATTTTAATCAAACGTTGACTTTTTTTCTTTTTTTCTTGAGCAGTCATTGCACAAGTTGGTGAGAATTAGGAATTGCTTTATGCTGATGCTAAACTTGGCAGATAAATCTGATGCCATGGCATAAACTGACCAGAGGTGAGGGTGACTGAGAATTATTGCATGAGACAGTTCTACTGTATGTATGATTCATTCCTGGGTTGGGCCTGGATTTTCTGTGGATGGAATCTCATGTCACGTTTATTTCACATAAACAGTTTACCGTGAGGGTATGCTTCCCATTCTCTTTTCACTTTTTAATGGAATTTGTTTGTGGGTTTGGAGCACATGAATTAAGCTGCCTACTTAAATTGGGGTCTAATTTCAATGTTGTATATGGAGACAAAGTGATAGAAAGAACACACCGTTTTGTTTCCTTCATTTATGCTTTGAACCAAATAGTCTGCACAGAGGCAGCTGCAGTTTTAAAAGTCATGTATACAGACGCATACTGCATACAACTTCCAATGTTCCTTTTCTGTGGAACAATGTGATGGCAAAAACCGACAGTATGGAACGAATGGGTTTCAGAGCAGGGGAAAACTGCTTGAAAACCAAAATTTTGATTGGCTCCTGACCAGGTGAACATAGGGTATGTGGGGAAGAGAGAGGCATTCAGCCTGCAAAGCAAAAGTATGAATAATCTGTCCCCCTCTCCCTCTTGCATTGAGGTGCCCAAAAGTTTTAAGTAACAGTTGTCTTCTAATAATTTATCTGTAAATCCCCTGTTGATGGAGGAATAAAATGCCTACAAAGACAGTCAAAGGTCAAATTCTCAGCCAGTGAATGAAAGAACACATTGGTGTGCAAACACTCTCTTGGCTTGGATTTTCTACTGGTCTATTGGTCGTTATTCCAGCTTAGTTGAGAGGTGCACATTAGGACCTGTGAAATCTCCATTGTAGTGCACTCCAAAGAAATAGCCTTGCAAATTGAAGATTCCTCTGAGCAATACTTCTATGGCTGGAGCTGTCCAAAAGTCTCTGTTTAAATAGGATAATTCAAAGGAGTTTGAAGAAATTTAAATAAAACAGTAACTCTGGGAAAAGTTTGACTATTAAATACATAGTCGAACTCCTGACCAACTATTAAATGGACTCCATTCTTAGTTCAGAACACTCCAAATACACCTTCCTCAGACTACCTACACTCCACAGACTTGCGACCCTCACCTGACCTAAGGTCCCCTTCCTTCACTTTCCCATTCCTCAATTCAATGCACCCCCTACCCAAGGGCTCCCAGGATTAGCATGAATATTCCATTCCTCTGAAAATCCAACCCTTTGCTGTTGACACAAACAGTGAAAAAGGAATTAGAAGAAATCAAAATAGAGCAACTCAACTGCTATGTTCCAGACTGAGTGTTATTGACATGTTTCCCTGATTACCTTTTTCCACTCTCCACTCATAATATTCCACCCTAATATCTTTATCCATTACACATGTCTGATTATGAAGGGAAGAATTTAAAAAGGGGTAGATTAAATTAGAGACAGTTATGTTAGTAATTCATATTTCCTATTTGTCATCTGTTGAAGAAAATTTGTTTGTAATAAACAATTATTTTCTTGTTAAGTACAGACACCTCATGAGTTTTCTTTGAACCTGAGTTAGCCAGTCAAGTAAATACAGAAACCAGGAGGAGGCCTTTTGAAGAGATGTTTTCCTCATTTCAGTCCTAAATTGTGCACTGAGACTGTGTTCTTGATTCTAGATTCTTCAACTCAGCAAAGCATCCTTTCAGTCCTGTTAGAATTTTGTGCTTCAAACATCCTTCTAAACTGTAGTGACTTCAGACCCAATCAAAACAATCGCTTGTGTGCAATAGCCCTGCCACCTCCTGTATTAGCCAAATGAACCCCCACTGTATTGCCACAATGGCATGTATGTCCTTTTTAGGTAAGGTAAAATGCGCATAATACCTAGGTGTAGTTTCACCAAGGCCCTGTATAACTGCAGTAAAACATCCCTGCTTTTGAATGAAGGCCAATATACCAATGCCTTCCTAATTGATTGCTGTGAGCTGCTCCTTTGCACTGATTAGTAAGGACACTTGGATTCCCTTATACATCCACATTTTGAAATATATCCGCATTTAAATAAAACTGTCTTCCTTTTTTGTTATTCAGTCCAAAATGTACAATATGTCGCCACATTGTACTTCGTCTGCCACGCATTTGCCCACTCACCCGACTTGTTTAAATCACCTTTTGAAGTCTCCTTACAGCTTCCTCACAGCTCTTAATCCCACCTGGTTTTGTACTGTCAGTAAACGTGGAGATATTGCATTTGGTTTGTGAATCCAGGTAATTTACATATATTCTGAATAGTTGGGGTCAAAGAACTGATTCTTCCTGTTTCCTACTAGTTGCTACTTGCCTCTCTTTAAAAGACCCATTCATTGCCACTCTATTTTCTGTTAGTCAACTAACTTTTAATCTGTGTCAGTATATTAACCCTTCTCCATGTGCTTTAACCTTGCCCACTAACCTCTTAAGAGAGTTCTTATCAAAAATCTTTCTGAAAATCCAAATACACCACACCCTCTGGCTCTCTTGTCTATTTTACTGGTTCCATCCTCTCAAATCTCCACTACTTTTGTTAAACATGAATAAGGTAAATCAGGAACTTTAGATAGTTTGACTAAATATTTTCAAATATCTCCTTATTCTGGGAAGCATGGACCTTGATTTCCAATGCAGTACCCCAGAGTCAAAATTTGGTGACATTATGCTGGAATATTTTGGAATAAAGATGATTGGGTGTGAAGTTGGTAATAGATAAAGGAATGAAAGGAAATGCCAGATTTTGTACTGAGCAAAAATAAGATTGCACTAGATATTGGTAAAGCCTCCTCCAAGTGTGGACGGCACGGTGGCACAGTGGTTAGCACTGCTGCCTCACAGCGCCTGAGACCCGGGTTCAATTCCCGCCTCAGGCGACTGACTGTGTGGAGTTTGCACGTTCTCCCCGTGTCTGCGTGGGTTTCCTCCGGGTGCTCCGGTTTCCTCCCACAGTCCAAAGATGTGCAGGCCAGGTGAATTGGCCATGTTAAATTGCCCGTAGTGTTAGGTAAGGGGTAAATGTAAATGTAGATGTAGGGGTATGGGTGGGTTACGCTTCGGCGGGGCGGTGTGGACTTGTTGGGCCGAAGGGCCTGTTTCCACACTGTAAGTAATCTAATCTAATCTAATCTAAAAAACAAAAAAGTGCAGGATATCTCTGACAAAAGAAACCACATTTATTATTGCTAAATCAGAAGTAGAATTGCCTGCCAGGGCTAAGAAGATACTTGAAAACTGAGCGCAGCATTTGGGTTTAATAGAGATACTGGAGGGTCTGGGAATTCCAAGTAATGAGAAATGAATTGATTCTGATATGGAGTTAGAGTTAAAGTCATTTGAACATGAAGAATGAAGATACCAGAGTTGGCAGAAAAAAGGTACGAGAGCAGAGGAAAAAAGTCAGGCCATTGGAATTGAAAGGAATGAAAATGGAAGAGAGAAGTCTTGAACTAGAGGTTGCAGGGAGTGCATGAGAGACAAGATATTTAAAACGTAAAATTATGCAGTTAGACAAGGACACCTAAGAAGGCTCGAGAGAAAATTTCCAGTCATAATCTAAAACCCAGTACGTATATATTTAATTATTGTACAGGCCCAACTGTTGTAATATCTCTTGTGTTCAGTTTACTCCCAAGTAATGAGCTTGAGTTAAGGGTTTAATTTCAAAAGTGAAAAGTGACACTTCTTTGACTACCCTCTCCACTCATTTCAGCCCCCACCTAACCACATTTTAAAATTAAGGCTAGGCCAGCATTTATTACCCATCCACGATGCCCTGGAGAAGGTGATGGTAAGGTGCTTTCATGAACCTCTGCAGTTCTTTGAGTTTTAGAGAGTTCCAGCATTTTGACCCACTAAGAGTGAAGAAATGATATAGTAACATTCAGGATAGTTTTTGGCTTGGTGGGGAACTTGTGGATGGTGTTTCCATGCAGAGCTGCCTTTGTTTTACTAGGTCCCAATTTGAAAAGAGCTGTTGAAGAAGGTAAGATAAGTTGCTGCAGTGCGTCTTCCAGATAGTACGCACTGTTGCTACTGATCTCTGGGCCCTGTTTCTCCACCCATACCCACCTGCAATCCATATGATTAGATTAGATTAGATTAGGTTCCCTACAGTGTGGAAACAGGCCCTTCGGCCCAACAAATCCACACTGACCCTCTGAAGAGTAACCCACCCCCTGACTAATTTACCTAACAGCTATGGACAATTTTTAGCATGGCCAATTCACCTGACCTGCGCATCTTTAGATGAAAAAAAGTGTGCAAACTCCACACAGACAGTTGCCCAAGGCTGGAATTAAACCTGGGATCCTGGCACTGTGAGGCAGCAATGCTAACCATTGAGCCACTGCACCGCCCTGTACCTATGTTGTAGGTACATCCACTGTGAGGTTAGGAAATTGTAGGAATTTCACCAGGGACAGTGAATGAATAGAGATATATTTCAGAGTCAGAATGGTGAGTAGTTTGGAGCAGAACCTATAGGTTTTGATTGTTCCTGTGTTTACTGTCTTGGGCAGTTGCCTGACTAGTGTCTGGGGAGCAGGAAATTCAATGTTTCAGGCAAAAGCCCTTCATCAGGAATTTCTGATGAAGGGTTTTTGCCCAAAACGTCGAATTTCCTACTCCTCGGATGCTGCCTGACCTGCTGTCCTTTTCCAGCACCACTCTAATCTAGACTCTAATCTCCAGTGTCTGTAGTACCCACTTCCACCTGACTAGTCTCTGGGCCATCTCTTCAAATTTTGGCACAAGTCCATTGACATTAGTGAGGAAGACTATGCAGTGTTGGTTGCGTGTGATGTGTCCTTGCTTTTCATGCGTAGGTTCATGGTGATTGGTCCATTTTTGTTCCAATTCACATTGTCTTTTATTGATTTGATTCAAACTGAGTGACATGCTAGGTCTTTGTGAATAACGTCAGGAATTAATCATCAACCAGTGCTTTTGGAGTCCTATCTAGGCCAGACCAGATAAAAGTTTCTCCCCTTGAAGAATATTAATAAACCAGATTTTTTAAAAAATGGAAGTACAGTAATTTAATGATCATTTGTTAATAATACTTTATTGTTTAAATTCTTTCAGTTGCTATGGTAAAGTTTGAACTTGTGATTCTGGAGTATTAGTCTGGGTCTCTGGATTACAAGGAGGAGAAAGTGAGGACTGCAGATGCTGGAGATCTGAGCTGAAAATGTGTTTCTCTCTTCTGCGGATACGTTAGAGGCCGGGTGTCTCTGGAGAAGGAGCACGCGGCGTCCACCAACACCCTGGAGTTGTTCAGGGAGAGGTGGGCGCCGCAGGGAGTGGAGTGCATTATTTCCCTGTCCAACTCTATTTTGATTTAGTCCCTACCCTCCCCTTCACTGTTTTGATCACACAGCATTGCCCTTTTGATGTGAAGGGCAGTGCGTGTCACTGGCCACTCGGGTGTTTTCCTATCTTCCTGGTGGTGGAAATGGAATAAAGATTCGTGCATTTTGTGTCTCTCACTGTGTTTCACACCTGCACATACACACCATGGGTGCTGGGGAAAAATAAGCACGACCGCAGTTAGGTGGTCGTGTGGGGGAAGAGAAAAAAACGGAAAATAAAGAAAATGTGTTGCTGGAAAAGCGCAGTAGGTCAGGCAGCATCCAAGGAGCAGGAGAATCGACGTTTAGGGCATAAGCCCTTCTTCAGGAAACGTCAATTCTCCTGCTTCTTGGATGCTGCCTGACCTGCTGCACTTTTCCAGCAACACATTTTTCATTTCTGGATTACAAGTCTGGTAACTTTACCAATATGCGACTAATTGAGGCACTTTGGAGCATTAATTGGCCTTGCATAGTCCTTGATGTTGAAATTGTGTTGATGTTAACATTGGTAAAATATTCTAGTCCCCAGTGCATCCTCCATCTAATGACTGTAAAGTAGTTTCAGTAAATAATTACATATTTAAAACAAGCAGCATTTTTATTTTTGAATTTACATAGTGTTCTGTGTTATATTGTAGTAAATTCTCCAAAAGAGCTATCTGTTAACTGAGTAAGATAGGATTTCATAATTGTAATGCTGCTTGTGAAGGTATCAACATTTTTTTTATTATTTTATCTGGAAGATAATCACAAATTTCCTATCAGGTGCCAATGACTGAAGTATGACTCATTTGGAACGGGGCGAAGAAGCAACGTCATTCCAGATAATAAGCTCTGAGTAATGCTGTATTGCTGTAGAGAATGTGGGAAGAATATGTTTTACTTTTTATGTAATCACAATTATATCATAACTGTGGCAAGAGGGGCAAGTCATGTTCAAATGCTGGAAACTTTAATTCCCATTTTACAAAGTGGTCGTTACAGAAGCAAACAAATAGTCTTCGGCTATTCGGTACCTTGAGCCTGTTCCAACATTGTTTAATCATAAATTAATCCAAGTTTTGTTGTTTGCCTAGGATTCTATAATCATTAATACCCTTATCAAACATAATTTCAAAACAGTGGCTGACCTTTCAGTCAGCCCCAAGCTTTAGCTTTTGGAGAAGAGATTTCCAGCTTTCCACTATTGGTTTTGTTTGTGGAATTGAGTTCTGACCTTGCCTTGAATAGCCTGGGTCCCTTGTTCTCTCCATATTGACTTTTGGAAATAGTCTGTATCTACACCGAAGTGAGGATTGCAGATGCTGGAGGAATGCCCAAATGTCGACTTTCCTGCTCCTTGGATGCTGCCTGGCCTGCTGTACTTTTCCAGCACCACTCTAATCTTGACAATAGTCTCTATCTGTTTACTTCATCAATTCCTTTAATTACCTTTTATTATCTGGTTTAGATGCTTAACATTGGGCAAAAGGTCTCCATCAGATATCAATTTGTTCTTGCAAACCATATGAAGAAATTATTCAATTGAAATGTAGCCTCAAAAATAATCTCCAGGAACTGTCAAAATCGAAGTAATTTTGAATCCTGCTCCAAAGCTTTTTCAGCAACTGAGGTACAAGTCAAAGTTTGATAGAGCACTGTTCGCTTGCTTGGAACAAGAAGCCCCAAGAAGCCAACATAATCTAGGACAATGCAACCCATTTATCATCGATAATATTCATCCGTCCGTCCATCCATCATTACAATGTGGTCTGTCTACAATATACACTGTAGCAACGTGCCAAGATTGTAGCTCTATTTCCTAAAAGTGACAGTGTCTATGGCGGGGAGTAAGAGCAATGGGAGCACCATCTTCTGGAAATCCCATCCAAGGCATGCAACAACCCAAATAGGAAACCTATTACCATTCCATCATTGACACTGCATTAGAATCCTGGAACTGCGTTGCCCAACAGCGCTGTCAGATTACCCTAATAGCAGATCTTTCCTTTAATCTCCAATATTCCAGGAAATTACAGGTCTAGACTATACAGTTTGTCGTAATTTCCCTCTTAGCCCTAAAACCATTCTACCAAGTGTAACAAGAAGGTTAATATTTGCTTTCTTTTGCAGATCTCGTATGTGTCCTCTCTCTACTTCTCTTTCTAAATTCATTTCATTTATCCACTCACTATGGGCGCCATGGTGGCTCAGTGGCTAGTATTGCTACCTCACGGTGCTAGGGACCTAAGGTCGAGGTGACAGCCTTAGGTGACCTTTTGCTTGGAATTTTCAAGTTCTCCCTGTGTCTGCATGGGTTTCTGCCAAGTGCTCTGGTTTCCTCCCATAGTACAAAGATGTGCGGGTTAGGTATATTGACTATGCTAAATTGTCCTTAGTGTCTCAGGATGTGCAGGCTAGGTGGATTAGCTATGGAAATTGAAGTGTTACATGGATAGGATAGATGGTAAGATTTGGGTAGAATGGTCTTCAGAGGGTCAGTGAAGACTTGATGGGCCAACCAGCTTCTTGCCACGCTGTAGGGATTCTGTGATTCTAAGTTTTCTGTAATAGTAATGTGAATGAGATTAAGAACATTTTTAACCAGAACTTTTAAAATATCCTTTATATGGATACACAGGAAGTACTGCATAAAAAGAAAACCGCATGGATTATCCAGACTTTATTGCTTGTCAATTACCACTGTTTTTGTAGTAGTTGACTGTACCTTGCTGTTTTAATTTCTTTTAAAAAAATATGTAGAGCATTAGCTGTATAGTTAAATGTTGCAGTGTTTTTCTACTTTGCTGCCTTCCTCAGTTGTAACTGCAACCCCTCTTGCCATGCCCATATTTTGGGACATTCAACTTGGGCAAGTAAAGACATGTCACCGATCTATTTAGATCTTAAATAGAGCCAAAACTAGTACAAGTGGGTAGGAGGTAGATCAGTATTTGGGAAACAAACAACTGGAGATATTTCTGACATTATATCTGTAAGAAATAAATCACTGTACTTGTACCATGTTCTGTTTTTAATTGAATATTTTTCTTCTTGTCCCCATTCTATGCTACAAATTTTGTAAATGTAAGGAAGAGCAGTTCATTTCTCACTGTGTCCAGTTCAATATTTATCTCTCAACCAATATTGCTTTGACAAGAAAATTATTTGGTCGTGATCACGTGTCTTTGGGAGTTTGAGATGTTCACATTGGCTGCTATGTTTGTTTCATATTACAAAACATTGTGGAGCATCTTGAGGTCATGAAAAACACTAAAGAAATGCAGGCTTTCACCTTTATAGTAGGAATTGGCAGGTTGGGAAATGCAGTTGCTCTTCTCTTTGTTGAGACAGAAAACTAAAGTGAAGGTGGTTAATTAGCCTGAATACTCCAGTTTAGAATCTAACAATTTTTCTACAGCAAAAATATTGGTTATTATCAATAAACATGATTTAATATTGTAGATCAGTGTAATGCACACTACTCTTTTCATATTTTGATTATGTGGTGAAGTGGTGGAATTATTGTGAAATCATTTGGTGCTGAGATAATTTGGGGCGCTGTATGTATTGTTGACTGCAAATGTTTCCTTTATAGTTTGGTGTTTCTACTGTGCTAAAACGGTTGTATTGTTGAGTAATTTCCAATTGGCTGTATAAATATTACAGGAAGGTAAGGTCTTAGCATTTTTAAAAGTGAGTAGACAATTTCACCTGAAATGACTTGGAGTTGAGGATGGAACTACTGTACTCCGTTTATGTACTTATGGTATCCAATAAAATGTGACGCATTTTGCTTTGGCCAAATCCACTTCTCAATTTCTGTTAATAGCTTTTGTTTATATTCCTTTTCACAGATTGGAGATTTCTATATTCCAATTAGTGATGTCACTTTAAATGGTCACAATTTCTTTTGCACATCTCTTCTGAAGTTACTGTGGGCCATGGTTACACAGGCCAACAGCACCCAGATTTTTGGAAGTGTTAGTCTCCTTAGGTTTGTAAGCACTGAGTGTCAACAGAACTGTTTGTATTTTATCACAGTCAAACCTAAACATATACATTTTTCCACTTTCCATGCTTGACTGGTATCCAGTGGCTATTTATTATTCCTTCCCACTTGTGTTTTCAGTCCTTTCCCCTGCTTCCTAATCCAGAGCACAGAGATCAGTTGTAGCACTCAAGTATTGCCATGACCTGATAACTACTAATTTGGTACAGACCGGGTTTAAATGCAATATTGGTCTGTATTATAGGCAGATAGCCCAGTGTGTTAGATATCATTTTCTGAGATGAAGTATGAAATTGACACATTAGTTGCAGACAAATGTCTTGTTAGTGGAATTGTGCATGAGGCCAAAGTAAGTGCTGTAGATGGAAGTCTGTTGTCTACTTGCATGTAGAATGTAATCCTTGTGTTAATTGATGTCACCAAGAAATGGCATGTAAATAAGCAAAGGGAAAACCAAGCTTCTGTGAAGGAAGCAACAAAAACTGCTGTTGGAGCGATACTGGTTATTTTCCAATAGATTTCAATCAAAGCATTAAAGGATATACTCGTGGGATGGCCAAGGCTGCAGGAAAGCGATGGGATACAAAGAAGGGTAATGTGGATCATGGTTAAATTTGTTAATGTATTGTGATATAATAAACAAAGTAATTTGCAAGTAAAACAAAATTCAGGGGGAAGCTAAACTAATTTGATCTCTGATATTTTGTTTTGTTTGTTTTACAGGAAAAGTGAAGAAAAAACCTAACTTAAAGATCTCTGAAGATGTCTTCAATCAGCCAGTTACAAGCCCAACGTAAGGAAATCTTTTCGTAAAAAGGAGCCACATTTTTGCATTCCCATGCACGTGCATTTAGAGTGCCAAACATTCCTTCTAATGGCTTTGTAGAGAAAGATACTGCTTAGCAGAGAATTAGGCCATGCTGATTAGAAGTTGTAGGACTGGTGTTTGTGTTTATGGGTGTGTGAGAAGCCCATAGTGCTTTTGGGATAGCTGTTGAGAAAAAGATCAGCAAGGGCTTCTATTTCTACTTGTTCTCTTGTGATCCTTAAAAGAATCTGCATGGATATAATAATAGGATTGCATTTGTGAGATACCTGCTAGCACTTGTCCAGGAATAATGGACACTGTTTAAAATGCTGGATGGCTGACAGCACCTATGCAAACACTAACTGCAATAGTCAGCACCTATGCAAGAGAAGAAAAGAGAGACCCGACTAGGAGTGGATGCTGATTGAATTAAAAGTTATGAGGATAAGGCTTAATTTGTTTATGCCAGGTATATTATCAAGAAGGCTTTGTTCATTTTGCAATTTGTTTCCTATTGTTTTATATCCTGCATAAGAAGATTTAATGCACATTTATTTTTGCTGAGGTTGTCATTTAAAAGTTGTAAAAACTTTCAGTCTTAAAGAGAATAATATTTGAAACCACAAGACAATGGTTTCTAAATTCATGCAAACCATGGGAGTCTGTACTTTGAAGCACTTTCACAGCTGGAATAAATGTTTTGGATAGAATAAATCTATGAATATGTGTTTTACTATTGATATTTTGAACTATTTGCTCAAGAACGTTTATACTTAAATTTTTTGCTTGAATTTTGACCCCTGTTCTAAAGGCTGACGTTTTTGTATAATTCCACTGACATCAACTGCTTTCTAGCACCTTGTCCTAGTGGGCAATCAAGTGTGAAGCTAGACAGTACAATGGCTCAGTCTTTGGGTGGAAATGCCATCATGCCAGTGTCTGATCCTGTGTTTTCTTAGTTTTGACATGTGTGCGCAAGCATTTTGCAAAATTTTTAACAAATGAGTTATTGAATGCTTTGATTACAGCGGTGCTGGGACAGCACGGCAGCATCCAAGGAGCAGGAACACCTTGGTCATTTCTCTCTTCACAGAGAGAACAGAAGTTGATTTTTATTTGCTTACCATGGCTCCAGCAAAAATCAGATAACCAAACATAGACTAGAAATTGGAGAATGCTTCAAAGACCTATGGTTTGGTGTTACACTGGCAAGTCACCTTTTTACCAATCCTTAGAATCATAGAATTCCTACATAAGCAGGCCATTTGGCTCATTGTGTTCTCACCAACATTCTGCATCCCAACCGACCCACCCCATCCCTGTAACCGCACATTTCCCATGGCTAACCCACCTAGCCTGCATATCTTTGGACTGTGGGAGGAAATTGGAGCACATGGAGGAAACCTACACAGATACTGGGAGGATGTGCGAACTGCACACTGATAGTCACCTGAGGATGGAATTGAATCCAGATCCCTGATACTGTGAGACGGCAGTTCTAATTGCTGAACCATCACGCTGCATTGCAGTCAATGGCTATATGTTTTCTGACTTGTTTTAGCTTTTAGAGGCTGTCTTCTGGATGATAGCAGTTGAATTTTGCTATGTAGCTTTGCATTTCACGACCAATGGTGGATTGTCAACAAAATTTAAATACTAGACCATGGGTACTTGTTAAATTACAAATAAGTTCTGACAGTCAAAAGTAATTTTTCAGTAAAATTAACTGGAGTTCTGGTTTGTTTGATATTTATGTTTTTTTAAAAAAGAAGTTGGTTTGTTGAGGTGATGCAAGCTGCTCAAATTGAGGGAAACGTAGATAATTTGATACCTCATCAGAGAAAAATAATAAAAACTATTTGTTGCTAATCTTTTGGTCTCTTTTTCAAGTTGTGTATAATTTTAGTTGAAGTGGTCACACAACAAATTTATTCAAAATATTTAAGATAGCATGCTGACGATATGAATCCTTTTTTATTCCCTTCTGCAGAAGGAGTTGGTAGTTGGTTGTTGCTGAGTTAGGTTCAATGGCATCTGCAGAATTTGGTATCTTTCCTAAGTTTTTTTAAAAATAATTTATATGTAATTAATGATGGTGACTGTAGTCACTGTTTGATTGTGAGAGTATCACAAGTTGAACCAAGTTAACTGGCTCCCTGCCCACCTGTAGGCCAACATAGTTTTCCTTTTTGAGTATATATCCTCTTTTGAGTAGATTCAGATGCAACTTTCAATCACTCCTTTTGAGAATTGCAGTCAAGGTCATGTGGTTGTTTAAAATATTTGTTTTCATCTATCCGGTCTATTTCAATGCTGTACATCTCTGACTCTATGACTTTCTTTTGCCAGAATCGTCTCATATTGCCATCTGTTAGAAGACCACTCATGTATAAGCAATTACAAATCTGCCTTTGAGTTAAACCTCATGCTCAAACTTGTAGTATTCATTTTTCCTGTAGAATGTTTATACTTCTCCGATCGTATGACTTTTATTTAGTGGTATTTTTAAGAAACCAAGATAACACACTACTTTTAAGGAAAATTTGCAGGTTCTTTAGACCATGTATGACACGTAGAAACTATTCCCATTTTAGACCCCTTTGAAATTGCTTAGACTGCTTAGATTATGCCTGGAATTTGGATTTGAGGACATTGTATTAGATATTGTTTAATAGAGACACTATATCTATTAAAGCAGTTCCAGCAGGTAGTGAGCTATGGCTCGGTTTTCTGACTCAGTAGCACAGGGTACAGCCTAGGAAGAAATATGTCTAGTTGTGGGCAATATTATTTTCTTGGCAAAGCTGCGTATATGTACTTCTTTCTTTAATAAAAACAGAAATTGCTGGAGAAACTCAGCAGATCTGGCAACATCTGTGGAGTGAGGAACAGAATTAATGTTTCATGTCTAGTGACGTTTCAGAAGAGGGTCAAGCCTGCTGAGTTCCTCCAGCAATTTCTGTTTTTGTTTTAGATTTCCAGCATCTGCAGTTGTTTTAATTCTTTGCCTCCCTTGCCATGATTTCTATTCCTTTTTGATTCTACTAAGTTCCTCTTTAAGGTATGTTTTTGTTTGTACACAGAATATTCTGTATCTGTAAAAAAAAAAATTGATCAAAAAATATTTCAGGTCTGTATCTTTGTTTCTTAAATTTTTATGATGCTTTTCTTACATTTTCTCTTAAACATGTTGGTGCCCACAAACTAATAGTGGTGTCACTGTTTTTGTATCCTTACTTCATTTTATTGAGAAATTGAGTACACTTTTATTCAAATCTATTTTCCAGGCCACCCCGAGATCTGGATTCAAAAGCTTGCATTACAATTGGAGATCAAGTAAGTATTTATTTGTTATTTTACATTTTTAGATCGTTTCTGTTACCCAAATATATTTCCTTGCTGCTCTATTGTCCTGTTGAAATACAATATTTGAGATGGTTTACTAACTATATCTTTATTTTAACCTGAGATAGCAGGATTTCGCTAAGTCAGCATGGGTTTGAAACTAAATGTATACATTTTATAAAAGTTCAACTAATTTGGTACCCTTTTTAAATTATTCTCAAAGTGTCAGCAAGATGAAATATTTGCTCAGTAGTACAAATCCTGAGTGTTGCTTGAAAAAAAAGAGGACCTGTTGAGGTTTATTGTCTTGCACTCATCAGGCCAGATGGAAGAATGCTGAACTTCAAAGGGCGTAACAATTAATACTGCATGAGAAATAATGCTGATTGGTTGGTTATGTATAGGCCTTTTTGTCCCAGCAGCTAGTAAATCATAGCAGATTTTTGTTTGTTTGCTATTTGTTTGCAATAGGCAGTACACTAACTGTATTCAAATAGCTTGTGCTTGCAAAACTCCAAATGCAATGTCTAAGATTAGATGTTATTCCATATTGGACAGCACTCACTAGACAATCCAAAGTGCCCACTTTAATCAGTCATTTTTGCAATGTGGCTCACTTAGATCTACAAGAAGCTGCATTCTTTCATATGCAGGGATCTGTCCTCTGCATTAAAAAAATATACCTGGGCATTAAACTGGATTGTGGGGGTCCATAGTTCCCTGCTGCCATGTTCAGAGTTAACCTGTCCACTGGTCTTTCATCATGCAGTATAAATTGTTGCTACTTTTGAAAGTTGGTGTTCTTGGATCTGTGCTGGTGCTTTGACAGCATGTCTCTTTGTCTGAAATATAGCTTAAAAAAATTTATATGCTCTGTTGAGATAACTTTGGAGTTTCTTCATTCCAGAAATCTGAGTGTTGCTAATTTTTGATGAAGATGTTTGCCCTCGTGAGTGGATTTTAAAGATCTCGTGGCACTATTTGGGGGGAAAGAGCATCTAAGTTCTTAGTTTTAGGTAATACAGGTGCACAATCCTTCATCCAAAATGTTTGGGACCAGCTGGTTTTTGAATATCAGAGTATGTGACAGTTTGGTGAAATTTTACTGAACAGCAGACTCACTGGGAGTAAAATAGGCCTTGAAACAGAATCAAGGCCTGCCAGTGCTGAACCACACATCTGAGTGACGTGCATTGAGTGGTTGTCATCTTGAGTTAACTGTTTGTATGCCAAGCAACCTTGTTAATGAGAAAAAAAACTTCACAAAATGACCTTGGGACTTTGGAGATTGTTTGGACTTGGAAATTTTGGATAAAGGATTGTGTACCCATATTTGGCTTCAACCAAAATCACTAAAACAGACTATCTGATCATTTTCCCATTACAGTTTATGCAAATTGGCTACTATGTTTCCTGCATTGTAATAGTAACTGTTTCACAATTACTGCATTGGCTTTAATCTAGTTTTGGATATCCTGAGGTTGTTGTTAACACAAAGGAATCATTTTTTTCTTGAATGAAAATAAAAACTCTTGGCGAAACTCAGCAGGTCTGGCAGCATTTGTGGGGAGAAAGCGGAGTTAACGTTTCGAATCCTGTGACTCTTGAGAAGAAAATGAAGAGTTACCAGACTTGAAATATTAACTCTGCCTTCTCCCCACAGATGGTGCCAGACCTCCTGAGTTTCTCCAACAGTTTCTGATTTTAATTCAGATCTCCAGCATCCACTATTCATTTTGTTTTATTTCTATGATTTTTCTTGGGTTTGGTTTGCCTGCTGGTGATGTACATTGTATAGCATGTAGAAAATATTTGGCAAGTGCTTGAAGCAGGGAAGTGGTATGTTGGTAAAGAATGATAAAGATGGTAATGAGCTAATGCTTCTCATTGAATTACTTGATGGAACATGTGGATTCACATTACACGACTAAATTAGGCTGTATTAGAGTTCGACTATAACCTGTGGTGTTTGATGCACCTACATGGGTGCGAGTGAAATGCAATGAGCTTTAAAGATTAGCAATAATAGGGCAGTAGCGAACTGTATCTTCTTGTCTTTTACCTGTTGGCTCTGTGAAATAATTACATTTTATTGGGCTCAGATGCTCACATTTCATGTTGTGCTTGTCTAGTTTGCCTGCAGTTAATGTAAAATTGTTGCATAGTGAAAATTCAAGAAGAGCGATGGAAGAGGCAGCACCAAGTGTTTTGGAGGTGCATTCTCCTTATGTCTGCTAACCACAGAATTTTGCTGCAAAAGGACATGAAATTCTTCAGCTAACTGTCATTTTTTATTATCTTTCAACAGAAGAAGGCTGAAGAGAAAAGGGAGATGGAAATAGGTTCAGAATTTAACAAATTGGGAAAGTTAGTGAGATCTTGAAGGCCAGAAGGCAATCGTCAGAAAAAAACACAAGGTTATGAATTGGCAGGACGGGATGTGAGTTAGTAAAAAGAGCGATTAATGATAACAGAACTTTCAGATGCTCAAAGTCTGCCAGGTGCTTGGAGAGGGTTCTCTTGGTTGATTAAAAATTGTCTAAGAGTACATTTTCTATGCAATTTAGGAGTTTCCATTTTGTATTTGTGATGATAATTACAATTACAGATATCCCCAAAGAATCTTTTGGCTTTGCAAGGCTCACCTTACCCCAGTTCCGTCCTTCCAGCCCTCCTGACCTGTCCCACCTGCTGTCCTTCCTTCCCACCCTCCCCTCTGAACTATCACCTTTCCCCCCCACTTCCATCCATCTATTGCACACTCTGTTACCTTCTCCCCAGCCCCACCCCCTCCCATTTATCTCTCCACCCCCGAGGCTCCCAGCCTCATCCCTGATGAAGGGCTCCAGCCCAAAACGTTGATTTTCCTGCTCCTCAGATGCTGCCTGACCTGCTGTGTTTTTCCAGCAACACACACTCAACTCTGATCTCCAGCATCTGCAGACCTCACTCTCTCTCCGAGTTGATTTCAACCTTTCATCCTTCAAGGATGCCTACCTTGAAGATGTTCTCGTCCTCTCTCTACTAAGATCTCAGTGAGTTCCTCTCTCATTGTACTCCCCAACTCCTCTCCTCTGCTCCTAAAGCTCTTTAGCCACATCCACAAGTAGACTTGTCTCCATTGCCACTCCCTCACCACCTGATGCCTGGAGGAAGAACGACTTATCTTCTGCCTCGGAAACCTTCAATCTCAGGGCATCAATGTGGACTTCACCAGTTTCCTCATTTCCCCTCCCCCCACCTTACCCTCGTTCCAGCCTTCTAGCTCAGCATCGCCTCATGACCTGTTCCACCTGTCAATCTTCCTTCCCAACTATCTGCTCCGACCTACCACTTTTACTCTCACTCCCATCCACCTATTGCACTCTCAGCTACCTTCTCCCCAGCTGCCCCCCTGCACCCCTGAGGCTCCCAGCCTCATCCCTGATGATGGGCTGTGGCCCGAAACGTTGACTTTCCTGCTCCTCGGATGCTGCCTGACCTGCTGTGTTTTTCCAGCAACACACTCTCAACTCTGATCTCCAGCATCTGCAGACCTCATAGTCTCCTCATATTATTGAGGTTGCAAACTAATTCTATAATAAGTAATTTCTGTAATAGAGACGTGAGAGGGATTGACAGACTGAGACAATTTAAAGAGGTACTGACCCTGTCATTTCTCATGTGAAAGTTGATTAAATCCAACAGCTGACCGAAAAAAAAGAATCCTTTCTTTCTTTGTCACAAAGCAGGGAGTTCACTCAGTTGGTTAGAGGCAGTTATTTATTTTCTTTGCAATAGCCCATTTCTAGTATGAAATTATTTTTGTCTCCAGGAAATAAATCCAATAGAAGCCAATAAAATTGTCTAAACTTATCACCTGCTGAATATGAGATGAACAAGTCAAACAGCGGGTCATCTCACGGATTTGTAGAAGCTGTCACCGATATAAAACTGTTTCCTGTGGCATATTCACTTCACAAACTTTTTGAGAAAGCTCAGGTTATGTAAATAACTAGTGACATTTTCAGTTTTATTAGTTCAACCCCTCCTTTTTTTTTCCAATTTGCAAAAGAGTAAAGCCAAGGGTTAGAAAACTGAGCAAGGCAATGGGATGAGGTTTAATTTGTTGTAGCAGGATCGCCATAAACTCTAGGTTGGGTGGCCTCTTTCTAGACCATAACATTCTGTGAATTCTTTTCGGAAGGCATTAACTCTTGTATTTTCAGTGATCATTGCCTGGAGACCGTTCTATTTCATTTGGCCTCAGACTTTGGTGACATGTTGAATAGATATTGGTTAGGAGCAAAAAAAACTTTTTTTTTTGTTTTTCTTTTACCAGGCAAGTTATAGTATCTCTGTTTTTCATACCCAAGATCTGGTAACTCAGCACACACTGACAGTTGAACCTGGAGCATTTGTGGTCTCTCTGGCTATGCCTTGTCTGCCCCCTAAATGACAAATTAATTACTGTATTATTCTTCCATTTTTAGGGATCGTACTGAACTGAAGAGTTAAAAGAAATATAGAGTAAAGCTCCAAACAAATATCAAGGGAGTGTCTATTCAGTTAGATTGTGTAGTTGAATGACATCATCTGTATTTTGGAGTTTTTCCTATCTGTAATTATATAATCATTTGGCCGACAATGTTAGGTTATTTTAAGGAAGGACCAATTTTTGAATGTGATTACATGGAATATTTATTTTTCTATCAAGTTAGCCATGCATTAAGCAGTTCAAACGCTTAAGGGACTGTTTTTTTTTGTAGCCACTGATCCTCTACTCTGCTCATATTACAACACCAAGTTTGTATCCAGAGTATTCAATCTGCAAAAAAAGTGTATTTTAAAAAAAAGCTATATTGCAAATATTGTTAGAACCATTGTGGATACCAATATCATGATAAAAGAAATTGACACCCTGAATGAATGGTTGAAAGAATCAAAATTCTATCTTTTGATAGACTTTTACTATAGCATACAGACTAAAAGCACCATTTACTAACCACTGTTTTGGCAGGAAATGTCTACACTAACCTTTAAAATGAATTGGTAAAATTCTCTCTGGTTGTTCTTGGTTTTGTCCTTTTCAAGTAAACACTTCATTTATCCAATCCAAACTAATCCTTAACTTGTTTTTATCTTCTCCTCACGATATAACTTTTAATTTTCTGATTCCTGAATTGACTTTGACTTTCATGGTGTGAATGAACTTGGAGATCCCTCCCTTTAGCCAAAGCTAGAGGAGTTGTCCAGCTTCATTTTAGATCCTCATGATCTGAGTGTCGTCAATCCAAGCCTAAGCCTCCATCAGCATTTAATAAACAATAGAAGCTTTTTGCCGCTACCTCTGTTTTTGCCTCTCAAATTCTTAAAGACCGTCCCTGCCTGGGAGATTCAGTGATATTTAGAAATATTTGCAACCTGTCTCCAAAATGACTTTCTAAAGACTCTTGCCTTTCCAAAGCCCATTTCAATAGTGTGAATCACAAAGATCTTGTATTCATGAAGAAATGCTAATTAGGTTTACTTTGGACTCCCATCTCCATTTTTAAAATCGGACATTCCTAATGCCATCTTGGGACCTAGCAACTGACAGCTTATTCATCATCAGCATATCTGCTCTGGGCATTGTTTGTGGATGTTGCCATCTGCACCTCTCCCCAGTAAAACAACCTGTTTTTTCTCTCTCTTAATCTTTTTAATATGCAAGCCACCTAGGCTTGTCGATAGCTCAATTCAGAGCAAGTTCCTGTGACCCCCTTTGATCCTGTGTTTCCTCTAAAATAAAGAGCACAGCATCAAAATGTTGCACTTTAAATATCATGCACTTATAGTATTCAAAATCGTATCTTTTGATTTTTTTGGATACCTTCTTGCATAAACTCCTGCATTTTAGTATTCTTGACTACATCAGTATTGGGCATTTAGATACATTTCTGAAAGCATTTATGATGTGTTTAAAAGATTGGAGGTGAGGGAAAGAAATTTTTGTTTCTCGCTTATTTTCCTGCTCAAGTAAATGGATTATGTGAAAATTGATGTTGGTTAGTTTGGGTAATAAGCGTTTTTTATAATGACAGGACTTTCAAGAAGGCTAAATACAGTAATGTGAGATTAGATTAGCTTCCCTACGGTGTAGAAACAGGTCCTTCGGCCCAACAAGTCCACACTGACCCTCCGAAGAGTAACCCACCCAGACCCATTTCCCTCTGACTAATTCACCTCACACTGTGGGCAATTTAGCATGGCCAGTTCACCTGACCTGCACATCTTTGGACTGTGGGAGGAAACCCACGCAGACACTGGGAGAATGTACAAACTCCACACAGACAGTCGCCAAGGCTGGAATCGAATCTGGGACCCTGGTGCTGTGAGGCAGCAGTGCTAACCACTGCACCATCGTGTCGCCCCTGGTTAAATCTGAGATGTGTCCAGTTTTTCTTTTTGGAAGGTTTCTCTCCTTGAGGCCTCATTAGTTACCCACCCCTTAACACGGCATTTCTTCTGTTTGATTTCCAACCCCGTTTTGCCATACACCATTCCAGTCAATGGATATTTGTTCAAAGGCCCACATCCCTTGTGTCTGTGTTGCCTTTAAAAAGGCCTCTCTGCACATCGATAAGCACTGGCTTTCGAAAGCTGTCCTGTTCAAAGGAAAAAATCAAGCTGTGTTTCTCTGCCAGAGACCAAGAGGCCTTAGTAGAAGGGTTGCACAAAGGTGAGATATCCTCTTCCTAGAGGAATGATAGATGAGGCTGTGCCAGCAGACCTTGCCAGTCTCTTCTGAGGTTGGCATTTGGTCAGTAGCACTTCCACAGTGCGGAAGATTGGCCAGCAATCTAGTAAGAGAATCATTGATCCACCAGGGTATGAGTTACACTCTGTTTTTCTCTTCTGCCTCACATTTACTTTTATTTCTGCTACTGCACCCACTTCCTGTTAAGACTTTTACTCTGTCAAAGTCACTATTGCATGCGACACCTTCTCTCACTTTTTCCCTGACCTCCTGTAACAATAGTCCTGCAGGTCCCCTGTGCTGCCTTCTCAGTCCTTTGTTACATTATTCCACCTTTTTCTCTCAAGCCACAGACCTCCCTTATTTCTTAGCCCACACTTTTTTCTCATTATTGGTCAGAGATGGTCCATATTGGTGGAGGAGTGCCTGACATCTGGAATCTCCTCCTCTGAGGAGAGAAGACTTGGACCTTGCCTGCTGGGATGCAGAAACATGCATATCCTGCCAAATGAGTAAATTCTGTACTTCCTTCTGCTGCAACTCTCATATTAGTCCTGCTGTCACTCTCTATATTTCTAACCACTGGCCGTGATGCCTTCTTTCTCTTCATGCTGCAGGTTTCAATAACCTACCCTCGACTTCTGTGTCAAAATGTCTAGCTCCAGCAGAAGCTGCAACTTTACTTCTGAGACCAAGAATACAACGGTCTCGGCATCAGCAATGTTGTGTCCTGCATGTGCGAACAGCCCAGAAACTGGCAACTTGGTGGGAACTGTACAGATGTAGATACATACTGTAGTGGACATCTTACAGTGACAATGGTGTAGCTGGCTGAGAAGGAAATTGTCCAGTCAGCTGGCACTCAAGACTTCTGGAGAGTAGTCACTTGCTCAACCCCAGGCAGGGGATGATCCAGTGATTTTGGTAATCAGGGACTTCATCCAAATGCAGGACGGAGGAGCAGTGACTGATACTCTTTTATGGGATGCAGAGTCCTCGTTGCTCGGAAATTGCATTGAAAACCTGAATCTAGTGATTGCCTGAATGCCTCTGTGGACAGATTGGCAACCTCTGCAGAGGTCTGCACTTCATTGCTCAGCCATTCATCTGAAGACATGATGACAGGAAAGGGGATTATTGTTGACCCTAGTCCAGGTGCTATTTCCTTAAAAGGAGATGAGCAGTGCTAATCGGCACCCAGCTGAAGGTGGAACTACCTTCGAGGCTACTCTGCACTTTCCACTTGGGACATTTCAGAAGTGGCCAGGTTGTTTGTTCCACCCTGCCTGCCCTCCCACCTTTTGAAAGTTCAGGCCAAGAAGGGTTAACTTACAGGCAGTCAGCATCTTTGCCTTATCAAAATTGAAGAACCCCAGGCTGTCAAGGTCTAGGTCCAAAAGGCTCCCCTTTTATGCAGGCTCCCTCCATCACCACTGCAGAACCCAAGGACTGTACAAAAACGTATTGCGAGCGAAAGAAAGAAGAAAACCTACTGAGGTCAACTTGGTGGCACAAATAAAAAGACATACACATAACTATTACTTTTCCCTGATGCAGGGCTTTTGCCCAAAACGTCGATTTCCTTGCTCCTCAGATGCTGCCTGAACTGCTGTGCTTTTCGAGCACCACTCTAATCCAGAATCTGGTTTCCAGCATCTGCAGTCATTGTTTTTACCATGTTACTTCCTGCATAAATGTCCCTGCTGTTACTTGTTCTGTGTTCTGAGAATTTGTGTAGATGTTAAATGCATCTTGACACCAGCCAGCAATGCTTCATAATCATAGATAAGGCCTCACTGAGATCCATACTGTTATCCAATTGTACCGTCTGGAAACAGGAGGATCAATGTATACTCATGGCAATGGGACATAACACCTTTTATCCCTCTTCGTTCAACGTCTCTTTATGTTTGTTTGTCTCTCTGTGCAAAAGTGTAGATGTTAGAGTTGTCTAGCAGTGGCTAGGCCATGGACGTATAACAGGCAGAGAGGGTTAATCCTGCAGTATGGTGAGGGAGTAGGTACCCTTTGTGCTGTACATTGCATGGACCTGTGACTTGCATTCGTTCCTTTTAAATGTCCTACGATCAGTGTTTGCTGCAGCCCCTCTCACAGGTTGAGTCCCTTACCCTGCCCACTCTAGTTGTGTTCGCAACCGTTTTCTTCCCTATCTCTTGCACGATGCAAGATGCCAGTAAGTGTCCCTCTGCCAGTGGCTTCCAGCCTCTGCCTGAATATGCCAGTGAACCTTCAAATATTCATATTCTGTTAATCCCACAGACTTCACTCTCCCCAGTTGTCACCTAATTCTTCGCCATTTGTTTACATCTGTATGCCTTTCCCACCCAAGTCCACACTTGAACCCCACCTTGAAGCCAGGGTTCTCCTGACAGTGGGCAACACTTTTTATACCCCTGCCAGCCAGTCGTTACATTGCACCCTGTACCCCTTACCTATGAGTCAGTCTAAAGTTGTTGGATTGTGTGTGAAACAAGCTTCCCACCAGGTATGGAGAGTATTTAGCAGTTAGAATTGGCATCAATAAAAAATCTCTCCGGGCATGAGCTACAAACACCATATGTTTAGAGGTGCTTGGTTGCTATTCAACGATTTAGTTTCGATGAAAGCCACTCATTCAAAAAGTTGTGAATGTAGTAATTTTCCCCTTATTTTCCTTGGCAATAACATTGGCAGTGAGGTGGAGATGATCATTGCCTGGCACTTGTGTGGCGCAAGTGCTGCTCACCACTTGTTAGTCCAAGCCTGGATATTGTTAAGATCTTGTTGCCTTTGAACATGAACTGCTTCAGTATCTGAGGAGTTGTGAATGGTGCTGGACATTGTGCAATCATTGGTATACATCCACCCTTCTGACCTTATGGAAAGTAGGTCATTGATGAAACAGCTGAAGATGGTTGGACCAAGCACACTATCTTGAGGAACTCCACAGATTACCTGGAGTTGAGATGATTTACCTACAACCACAGCCACCATCTTCCTGTGTGTCAGGTATGACTCCAATCATTGGTGAGTTTGTCCACTGATACCCATTGTTCCCAGTTTTGCCAGGGTTCCTTGATGCCAGAATCCGGTTGAATACAGCAACATTGATGTAAACAGTTATTACTCTACCTCACCTCTGGAATTCAGCTGTTTTGCCTATGTTTGAGCCAAGGCTGTAATGAGATAAGGATCTGAGTGACCCTGGCAGAATCCAAACTGGTGTCACTGAGCAGATTATTGCAGAGAGGGTACTATTGATAGCACTTTTGATGACAATTTCCATCCATTTTCTGATGATTGGGAGAAAACTGATGGGGCAGTAACTGAACAGATTGGATTTTTCCTGCTTTTTGTGGACAGGACATAACTGAGCAAGTTCTCACATTGGGTTGACACAGTACAGTTACAACACTGGGGGTATCAGCTTGGCTAGGGGGAGCAGCAAGTTGTGGAGTACAAGTCTTCATTCCTCTTGCTGGACTGTTGACAGGGCCCATAGCCTTTGTTCTATGCCATGTTTTCAACCATTTCTTGATATCATGTGGTGTGAATTGAATTGGCTGGAGACTGCTATCTATGTTACTGGGGACCACTGATGGATCTAAAACTCAGGACTTCAGTCTTTTTTTGTTGGGCTGTTATACCATCGAGGATATTTGTGGATCCACCTCCTCCAGTGAGTTGTTTTATTATCTACCACCATTCATTACTGAATGTGGTACCACTGCAGAACTTGGGTCTGATCTGTTGGTTGTGGGATCACTTATCTCTATCTATAACTTGCTACTTATGCTTGCCTATTCATTTTAACCTATCAATATCCTTTGCAAACTGTGTTCATCCAGCGGATTTCTCACTTAACTTTGTATCTACAACAAACATGAATACATTGAACTCAGTGCCTTGAACTTAATCATTACTTCAGGTTGTAAATAGCTGAGGCCCCAGCACCAATTGTTTTGGTGTGCCACTAGTAACAACTTGTTGAAATGGAAATGTCCCATACTCTACCTCACTTAGATTCTCATGCTAACATATTACCTCCCAACCCCATAAGCTCTTAAATGTATTAACTTTTGGATGGTACCTTCCTGAATATCATCTTAAAAATCTAAATACACAACACTGGTTATGATTTTCTTTAGCTATTAGTTACACCATCAAAAAAAATCAGATTTTTCAAACACTATCATCTTTCATAAACTCTGTTGAATAATATTATGATTTTCTAAGTGCCAATTTCTACTTCCTCAATAATGGATGCAAGCAATTTTTCAAGGACTGATGTCAGGCTTGTTAACATATACCAGTCATGTTTAATTATAGATAAGTTGAGGATATTAATTGTACACAAATAATGGGATAATGAAGGGGAGGGTTGTGGTACAGTGGTGTGTCCTTGTCTCTGGACTAAGACACCCAGGTTTGAGTCCCACCTGCTCCACAGGTGTGTCATAATATCTTTGAATAGGTTTATTTACAAAAAAGAAATTGTGGGGCACTGGCAATGACCCACCATTGAGATGCAAACTCTGGGTTCAAGCCTACCTGCCTGGAGGTGTGTCAGAACCTGTCCAATTAAAATTAAAATTACTTCATTTAAAAAATTGTAAGTTTAATTTGAGTGTTTGGTATCTATTATTGTGCCTTTTTAAAGGGCTGCTGCTCATTAATTTGGTTCAATATGGATTCATTTATTTATTTCTTCTGTACGGGAAGGGTATGAAAACGACACTCCCTTATTGCCTTTTTAAGAGGTAACTAGTAACTTTTAGTTTGTTTGGTTTGCTTGGCTAGAAAGAATCATTTGCTGAAACTGGTCAAGGTGAGGAGCTGTGCTGAAAAATAAATGTAAGATTGAATGAAAAGAAGCTCCATTATGACCTGCTTTTTATTTGGAATAGAACAAGGCTAAATGGCTCATAAAACCCTTTTACATGCACGCAGACACAGACACACAGACTCCTGCAACCACCTCCTTTAGAACATCAGGATGCAAGCCACTAAATCCAGGTATTGGAGTCCATTTATTCCATCAGTACATTTTCTTACAGTCATTAGATCCTTAGAAAACATACCAGAAATAGAATTTTTATTTTTAGTGAAGTAGCAAGAATATATAAACAAACAGTAAAAGTCTTTTTAAAAATATCTAAGAAGGAAGAGCGAGGCCGAAGTGCATGGTCCCCTTAGGAAATGAGGCTTGGCAAATAAAAGTAGGGATCCAGGAAAGGTTGGAAGAATTGAATAGGATAGTGAAGGTGTTTGGTATGCTTTCTTTTATTGGTCAGAGTATTGCGTACCATTGGGAGTTGGGAGGTCATGTTGCGGCTGTACAGGACATTGGTTAGGTCACAGGTGGCATATTACATGCAGTTCTGGGCTACTTCCTATCTGAAAGTTGTTGTACGACTTGAAAGGGTTCAGAGAAGATTTACAAGAATGTTGGAGGATTTGAGCTATAGGGAGGCTAGGGCTGTTTTCCCTGGAGCGTTAGAGGCTGAGGAGTGACCTTTATTACAGGTTTATAAAATCATGAGGGCATAGCTAGGATAAATAGACAAAGTCTTTTCCCTGGGCTGGCGGAGTCCAGAACTAAAGGGTATAGGTTTAGGGTGAAAGGGGGAAGATAGAAAAGAGACTTAAAGAGCAACATTTTCACATAGAGGGTGGTACGTGTATGGAATAAGCTGCCAGAGAAAGTGGTGGCAGCTAGTACAATTGCAATATTTAAAGGCATCAGGATGGGTATATGAATATGAAGAGTTTGGAGGGATATGGGCAGGTGCTGGCAGGTGGGACTAGATTGGGTTAGGATATCTGGTCGGCATGGACGTGTCTGTTTCCGTGCTGTACATCTCTATGACTCTGACTCTAAGTCTTCACAACAGAGTTCACTGATCGCATTCCAAACATTCTAAATAAACAAGGGGCAAAAGTAGTGCAGGAACTACATACAAATGTACCGCTAGAGAAGAAGTACTAGGGAAAGTAATGGGGAAGCAGGTAGGTCTCCTGGTGTTTATCTTACGATGTTAAAGGAAGAGCTACTCAAGTATTTGGTGCTCTGTTAGTAACCTTTCAATAATCTGATTCTGAAAATATATTGCACCGTTATTCACTAAGGGAGGAAGACAAAAAAGATAGGCCAGTTGTACAGAAGCTTAGTAAGATTGCATTAATAGTATAGCGTATAGTTTTGGTCTCCCTACCTAAAAGAGAATATTTTTGCCATAGGTGGAAGTGCAGCAAAGGTTCACGAGACTGCTACCAGGGATGTCAGACCTGTCTTTAGAGGAGAGTTTGGTTTGACTTGGACTGTATTCACCAGAGTTTAGAAGAATGAGACAGAATCTGATTGAAACATAAAAATTCCAACAGGGCTGTACAGACTAGGTGCAAGGTGGATGTTTTTCCTGGTTGGGAAGACTAGAACTAGGAGTCCCAATTTCTGGATATGGGTTAGATAATTTAGGACTAAGAGGAAACGTTTCTTCACTAAAATGTGTGGTCAACCTTGGAATTCACTATCACAGAGGCTATAGAGACTAAGTCATTGAGTATACTCAAAAATGGATTAGAGTCATACAGATGTACAGCACAGAAACAGACCCTTGGGTCCAACTTGTCTATGCCAACCAGATATCCAAACCTAATCTAGTCCTATTTGCCAGCACTTGGCCCGTATCCCTCTAAACTCTTCCTATTCACAGACCCATCCAGATGTCTTTTAAATATAGTAAATGTACCAGCCTTCTCCACTTACTCTGGCAGCTCATTTCATGCACACACCACTCTCTGCATGAAAAAGTTGCCCCTTAGGTCCCTTATCTTCCCCCACCCCAAATCTATGCCCTCTAGTTCAGGACTCCCTCACCCCAGGGAAAAGACGTTTTCTATTTATCTTATCTATACCCCTCATGATTTTACAAATCTCTATAAAGTCACCCCTCAGCCTCCAACGCTCTAGGAAGATAGCCCCAGCCTATTCAGTCGCTCCCTATAGCTCAAATCCTCTGACCCTGGCAACATCCTTGATAAATATTTTTAGATTTTACAGGCATCAAGGGGCGAGAGAGAAAGTGAGACTATTGCTTTTGAGATAGATGATAATCTTGAATGGTGGAACAGGCTTAAACGGACCAATGGGCAGAAGTGGGTACCGCAGATGCTGGAGATTAGAGTCGAGATTAGAGTGGTGCTGGAAAAGCACAGCAGGTCAGGCAGCATCAGAGAAGCAGGAAAATCAATGTTTCGGGCAGAAGCCCTTCAGGAAGGACCAATGGCTTACTCTTGTTCCAAGTTTCTTTGCTTACAATACCCTGGAAGCTTGTATTTTAATTCTGCCAAAAGTCTGCAAACATCTAACAATATGGTAGACTCCTGTTACACTCTTTTTTCCCCAGGAAATTCAGATGCACTAGAAACAGAAAATACGCAGCTGGTCAGGCAGCACAGAAACATAGAAAGTGGGAACAGGAGTTGGCTGTTCTGCCACTCAATAGGACCATGGCTCAGCATTCAACATACTACCTCATTCCTGCTTTTGTCCCCATATGCTTGGATCCCTATAGCCCAAGAACTACATCCATCCCTTTCTTAAAAACATTGTGTTTTGGCCTCCACTACTTTCTGTTGCAGAGAATTCCAGGGACTTGCCACTCTTTGGGTGAAGAAATTTCTCCTCATCCCAGTCTTAAATGGTCTACCCTGCCTTCTTACACTGTGGCCCCTGATTTTGGACTCCATGGTCATCGGGAACATCCTTCCTGTGTTTACCCAATGTAGTCTTGCTTGAATTTCACAGGTTCAAATGAAGTTCCACCTCATTCTATACTCCAATGAATGTAGCCTTTGTCCATTCCAGTCTTCATATGCAGCTGTGCTGTCCCAACAATCTGTCTGGTAAAGATTTGTTGCATTCTTGCCATAGCCAGCACATCATTCCTCTAATAAGACGACCAAAACTACACATACTACTTCACCAAGGCTCTGTACAGTTGCAGTAAGGTATCCCTTCTCTTGTACTCCAATTCCCTTGTTATTAAGGCAAACATACAATTTTCCTTCTTCACTACATATTGCACCTGCATATTTACTTGAGTGACTGGTGTGCAAGGATATCCAGGTCTCATTGCAGCTTCCCTTTCCCAATCTATTGTCATTCAAAAATTCGCTTTCCTGTTTTGCTACAAAGTGGAAAATCTCATTTATTCACATTATTTTTCATCTACATGCATTTGCCCACTCACTCAACTTGCCCAAATCACACTGAAACATCTCTGCATCTTATGTTATAAATTACTTTTAGTGTCCTCATCTAAACCATTAATATATATTGTGAATAGTTAGGGTACAATCATTGATCCCTGCCATATCCATTGGTCACTGGTGCCATTCAGAAACTGACCTTTTGTTGCTATACTTTTGTTTCCTGGCTGCCCTTTCTCTGTCCATGTCAATATACTACTACCAGTCCCATGTACTTCCATTTTACATACTAATCTCTTGCGTGTGTTGCCTGAAAAGGAGTATTTAAACACCCTGTCCAAGTATTCTTCCCTTGTGTGACAACCAAAAGGCAGGGAACAGACTAATTAAACAAACCCTTCTTTACTTTAACACTTTAGGCACTTCTACTCGTACGTAATATTTAGTTCTTTCTTCATCTACCTTAAATTTAACTCGTCATTTAACTGCACTTCATTTTACTTAATTCATACTTAACTCTTGCTTTAACTCTTCAGTTTGGCTTGAATCAAATACTATCCTGATTTGAGTGAAGTGGCCAACTTTGTTCTCCGTGTAGATCTTCTGTTTTGGTTATTTGTTTTATCTGAAGATTACTTCAGGGCACCTGCTTCTCAATGTGGTCTCAAAGGCTTTGCCTGAGGATATCCTTTCTTCTGCTAATTTACTTCAAAATGTGCTCGGTTTCTCGAAAGTTCTCTGGCATTGAACCAATAAATTGATCAAAGTGTAATCACGTTGTTCGATCCCAGGCGAATGGAATTTACTAGTAAACAACTCTCAAATATTTACACTAAGCCATAAATGATAAAATTCCATGCTCCATATAAAGTAGTATTGGCATGTCTAGAGACCACCATGACACTTGTCCTATTTGGTCAACACAGGACTCTGCGAATCATCGAAGATATTTCTGCAATTTTCAGCTTCTGTTCCTTCATTTTAAAACTAGTGTTAAGCTTCACTTGCATTCCAATTGGTGAGTAATAAAGTTAGTTAGTGGTTTTTTAATACTGAGCTTATAGAACAAGCTTAACTTGCTATCATTTACTTTAGCTATTTCTTAGCTGCAAGCCATCCAGGTCCAATCTTCAATGTTTGTATTCGGGTAACTCCATGTTCCTTTATTTAACCTCAGTCTGTTTCAGCCTGCCCAGATGTTTTGGTTTCCAAACCTTGGGTTCAGTTTTTGTTTTCTTAACCCCTGTATCTAATTTTTTTTTGTATTTGTTCACTGTTGTCACTAGTTGGATCAGTATTTATTGTCCATCCTTTATTTCCCTTGAAGCGAGTGGCTTGCTAGTCCATTTCAGAAGACATTAAGAGCCTGGTGTCATATGTAAGCTAGATCAGGTAAAGATTTCCTTCCCTAAAGGTATGACTAAATCAGATGGACTTTTCTAACAATCAACAGTCACCTTTTGGATTGCTTGTCATCCTACTGAATTCTATTGAATTCACATTTCTCTATTTGTCATATTAGAATTCAAACCCATGTCTCCAGAATGTTGGGCACTGATGAAGAATCGCCAGATTCAAGATGTTAACACTACTTTCATCCCACCAGTGCTACCAGACCTGATGAGATTCGTTGACAATTTCTGTTATTAGTCAGAGTTTTGGCTTGTGCTTTTGGATTGTTAATCAATGCCCTCTTGTCAGGCTGGTAAAAATGTTCTTTCTGTAGTAGGTTTTTTTGCATTTCAGTCCCGATGAGCACAAAGCAATAACATTCAGTGTTATGTCTCTTTTTAGCAATGCTTCTGACTGTCTAACCAGTCATTAGTGACTGTACTTCACTTTGTGCATTCCTTCTGTGCAGTCACTTCAATGGCAAGATAAGGCATTTGTTTATGTGCGTCAATGTCTGTTGAAAGAAAAGTAGTCAGACTTCTCCTTTCTGTGCAAATCCTGTTTGAGTGGCCAAAGAATGAGTTCTAAATCTGTGTCGAATTGAGAATGTGATAAGAGTGCTGCATTTCCTGGATTAGCGAGTTTCCATCTGCAGTCACAGATTCAGGTGTAGATTCTTTCAAATACTATTAGTGGAAGAAAATTACATGTGTTTTCAGATGATGATTCTGTCGTTAGCCATATTAGATCTTATAGTGTATGTTAACACTGATTGTCTTCACGGCGCAGTCTTGCTTTCTGAAGGCTCTGAAGATGCCTGCAGCCAATGCCAATTAGGTCTAAACATACATGTTCAATATTGAATATGTAATGAATATAAATGTGACTGTTGACAGCCTAGTGGGTGCAATCAGTTGAATGCTGTGGGCTGATGGTCACTTAGGCAGGATACCTCATTGAGGAAAAAGACACCTCCAATACTCTGTAGTACTGTGCAGGATGTCATTTTAGATTACGGGCTCAAGTCTCAGGAGTGGGGTTTTAACCAATTACCTACTGACTCAGGACTGTGCATTGCCCACTAAGCCATGCCTGAAATGTTGCTTTGAGATGGGAGAGGAAAATTCTGAAGAAGCATCTAGCAAAGCAGTTAGGCATCATTTATACCATCAATCCTGCTTCTGGATTAGTGGTGCTGGAAGAGCACAGCAGTTCAGGCAGCATCCAACGAGCAGCAAAATCGACGTTTCGGGCAAAAGCCCTTCATCAGGAATAAAGGCAGTGAGCCTGAAGCGTGGAGAGATAAGCTAGAGTAGGGTGGGGTTGGGGAGAAAGTAGCATAGAGTACAATGGGTGAGTGGGGAAGGGGATGAAGGTGATAGGTCAAGGAGGAGAGGGTGGAGTGGATAGGTGGAAAAGAAGATAGGCAGATAGGACAAGTCCAGACAAGTCATGGAGACAGTTACTGAGCTAGAAGTTTAGAACTAGGGTGAGGTGGGGGAAGGGGAAATGAGGAAACTGTTGAAGTCAACATTGATGCCTTGGGGTTGAAGTGTTCCGAGGCGGAAGATAAGGCATTCTTCCTCCAGGCGTCTGGTGGTGAGGAAGCGGCGGTGAAGGAGGCCCAGGACCTCCATGTCCTCGGCAGAGTGGGAGGGGGAGTTGAAATGTTGGGCCACGGGGCGGTGTGGTTGATTGGTGCGGGTGTCTCGGAGATGTTCCCTAAAGCGCTCTGCTAGGAGGCGCCCAGTCTCCCCAATGTAGAGAAGACCGCATCAGGAGCAACAGATACAATAAATGATATTAGTGGATGTGCAAGTAAAACTTTGATGGATGTGGAAGGCTCCTTTAGGGCCTTGGATAGAGGTGAGGGAGGAGGTGTGGGCACAGGTTTTACAGTTCCTGCGGTGGCAGGGGAAAGTGCCAGGATGGGAGGGTGGGTTGTTTGGGGGTGTGGACCTGACCAGGTAGTCGCAGAGGGAACGGTCTTTGTGGAAGGCGGAAAGGGGTGGGGAGGGAAATATATCCCTGGTGATGGGGTCTGTTTGGAGGTGACGGAAATGTCGGCGGATGATTTGGTTTATGCGAAGGTTGGTAGGGTGGAAGGTGAGCACCAGGGGCGTTCTGTCGTTTTTTACGGTTGGAGGGGTGGGGTCTGAGGGCAGAGGTGCGGGATGTTGACGAAATGCGTTGGAGGTCATCTTTAACCACGTGGGAAGGGAAATTGCAGTCTCTAAAGAAGGAGGCCATCTGGTGTGTTCTGTGGTGGAACTGGTCCTCCTGGGAGCAGATATGGCAGAGGCGGAGGAATTGGGAATACGGGATGGCATTTTTGCAAGAGGTAGGGTGGGAAGAGGTGTAATCCAGGTAGCTGTGGGAGTCAGTGGGTTTGTAATTGACTATAAAGTTTCTATATACACTAATAGTCTACTAAAGCAAAGTCCACCACAGGTGGCTTCTTGACTGACCTGACAAGACTTCAGGTATTTCTGTAACTTTGTAGAGCACCTAACATGCAGTATTCCCATTGTCAAATGCTAGTGAGAATCAACGAATGTGCTGTAGGCAATAAAACAAAAAGCTTGAATGAGAGGTGAAGACCCTGGAGCAAAGAATTGAAAATATGTCAAGGGTAACTTCAAAACTGTTTAATACAAGTAGTATTTTTGGATTGCTTTAAATTTACATAAGAATTGGCTCCTCTGGTCTGTTCCGCATTAATTACCTTCGTTGCATCTGCTGGCCATTCTTTTGTAATGCATTAATTTCAGTTGCTCTTGACACTTCTGTTCAAAGCACAAAAAAGACACTTTCCTATATCAGGGGAGGCTTTCTTCACGTGTCCCCTCCCTTAACTCAAATACACTGGAAGTGCAGGTGCTAGTAAAGCCTGCAGAAGAAACTTAGTTGGTTCAAAAGCCAAACCTCAACTTTGCATTTAATTCTCTTGAAGGTTGCAATACTGAGTATGAATAGAATTTGTAAGTTATGAATATGGGCTCTCAAGAATATTATTTATTTATTTATTTATTTATTTATTATTCAAGAAGTATTCAAAGGTAGGACTATTGTATAATTAAATACAGCAGAAAAATCATGTTCAACACAAATGACTTTTTACCATATTGAGGCTGTGTAAAAATAGCTACAGCATTAAACATGAGTGGTCTATTGGGTATTTAAGTCCTGAAACTCTTGGCAGGAAGATGGTGAAATTTGGTCCAAACAAACACATGGCTGCAATAAATGATAGCTGATTTTCTACCACTTCAGTTTTTACTGCTTGAAAAATATAGGCAAAGATTTTAATTTGCATAAAGTGAAAGTAAAATAAGACTAGGAAGCAACTATCCAAAAAGGTAATGAATTATGTGAACTTGAGTACAGAGTTGATCGGGCATAGTGAAAGGTCAGTGGGGTAAAATGTGTGCGTAGAAGTAAACTAGTCTTGTTCTTTTCGCAACTTCTCCCAATTTTCACTGATTCTAGTTTGTCTGGGAGAGAGGAGGAGGGCAGAGTTGCACTGAACTGAACTGAATACAACCATGGTCATCAATCCAGAAGATTAAATGAACCATTAAATATTTCATGAATGTAGAGGTAAGGAGGCAAGTTATATTTAAAGAGGTTTCTGCAAATAGTGGAAAGATTGTTGAATGTTAAAGGAAGTATTATACACCTCCCAGAACCACAGCAAACATTGGCATTCTCACAGCCATAGGGTTGAACATAGTACGTAGTCAAGCCACACTTGCCAGTAGGAAGTAATGGACCAAAGTCTAGAGTATAGACATTTGACAGCTTCATGTTGCTGCGGTTTTCTATGTCTGAGGCACTCCCTTAGCCCTTGGTTGACGAGCTAAATTCGGAATGTAGCCAAAGGTTCCATATGTGGTATGAATTCGATTTTCCTTATTAATGAATAATGGTCGATTTAATGAAATTCCAAGGAAGCAGCCAAAGATTAAAAGAGCTAATTATTTACTTATACTAAAATTTCTATGTTTATAATATTAAATTTTCAACAACTAAAAACATGATCAAGGAGATTAGACAAGTTGTGTTTTGTCAGACAAGGTATAAGGGCTACAGAACAAAAATGTATGATAGATGAAATCTCAGATGTAAATCAACCTTGATCTGATTTGAGTGGCAAGAGGGGCTGAGTGATCCTTTGTTCTTGCAATGGTGAGTTAACATTTATACTATTGGGCATACTTATTTTTTAAAAAATCAGTCTTCTGAGTGTGGAGTCATTGTTGTGGACTGTTTTGAAAGATGCACCTTTTAGTTTTTAAGTTGTTTGCAGTCTGATCAGATTGACTGGCTATTACATTAATGAGTTGGATGTTTGTGGCCTCTGCTTTCACTGGACACTGTTCTGTTGCTTCTGCTATTATATTTTGCATGCATTCCTTAAAAGTCACTGATTTTAGTTCCCACCACTGATTCCATTCCCTTGCTCTGGACTCCATCTCAAAGTGGCAACTATTAATGCTGAGCTGGGTAACTGCTTGCTGAACCAAACAGTTTCACAATCTTGATGTCATACTTGACTCTGTGATGAGCTTCTGACCACACACCTGTACTATCAATTACATTTCTGAAGCATTCCCAAACCTTCTCCTTCTTTGTCTTATTATTGTGAAATTCTCAAAAAGATGCTCTAGACTTAATCATTCCATTGCACACCTGGTTGGCCTTCCATGTTCTATCTTCCATAAGACATCAAAAGTGTCCTATTCACACATCACTGCTACAATAACACGCTTATGTGACCTTCCTATTGAGGAATTTCTTGATCTAAAATTCTCATCCTGTTTCTAAGTCACCTATTGATTCTCCACTTTGGAATCTTTTCCAGCCATATGCCGTCAATGATTGGAGTCCCTCTATTATAGCCTCTTAAACATATTTCAATTTTATTTGCTCTGTCATTCGCAGTGTTCTTTTAACTGCTGAGGGTCTTTGAATTTTCTCCATAACCCTTGCTATTTTACTACCTCTCCTTCCTCCTTTCTAATGCTGTTTAAAAATTAAACCATGAGCCTAATTATTACTTCATTTAGATACTACTCTGGACTGGAACATTTTAACCATCTTCACCTCCAGTTTGATTTCTTTGGTGTAGTGCTTTGGGAGATATCAATCTTGTGCTATCTGATCCTTCTGTTTGGGCAAAATACGTAATTCAGTGTGGACTACTGATATGCAAACTTTTTTATGGCTTTTAACTTGGCTGTTGGGAATCAACCTTCAGAAGAAGGCCTTTTACAGCAAAAGAAAAGGATACCTTGTCATTTTGGCTTACTCATAATTGCATTCCTGGGAAAAAAATTCTATCTTTTCAAAATATAATGCTTCAAAAAGATTGTGTCACTTTACAGCAATACAAAACATGTTGCTAAAGTTTTTTATCTTGTACTCAATAGAGCAAACACAAGAATGTCAAATATCAAACAATCAGAATAATTTTACCTCAAAAATTATTTGGTTGACAAGTGAACCCTAATTGACTGAGGTGTTGCTTCAAAGAAAGCAATGGGAAACCATAGAGGTCCACGCTTCCCAGAAACTTCAAAAGATACAGAAAACCGGTCTCTGTATATGAATATATCTGTTACAGCATTCATAAATGAACCATATTATGAGTTCAATTGACTATCTTAAATTGGTAATTAGTGTAACTATAGACACTCTGCATTGTTTAGCAAGTGAATCCAGGGGGGATATCACATCGAGCAGCAGACATTTTGTGAGCATGAGTTATTTTATGTTACTATCCTATATAACTATTATTGTACTAAAATCCAGTGTTCTATAGAAATGAGATTCCGGAATATATACAAGACATTTTGCTGTTTAAAACAACCATCCATATGTACTTTAAGCGAACACAAGTGGAACTAATATGACAAAATGTTACATAATTTGATGTAGTTCAGACAAAGAAAAACTGCTGCGACTAGTTTTTTTTTAACAATGTCAGAAATAAACCATCTAAATGAGGTGGAAGTGAGTTGATGTTGGGTCAGTACCTTATCGTGATGGTGAAAGTGTGTTGCCGATTCAGTGTTATTGCTGGGATGTTTTACTGTCTCTGAATTGCCGGTTGACAGAATATTCAATTATAGAAGCCGACTGTTTGAAGTAAGCTTACATTTTGTGGAATATAGTTGACATGTTGACAGCCCTCCTGTCACTTTTGTGTAAGTGGAACATGTTTAAATATGAAAGCTGAAACTAACAAAATGTCTGGAAAACCCTAGCTCCTCTTATAGCTTCTCTTCCTTCTTAGCTAGGATTGCTGAATGGGAATTAAAACTAGTTTATATGGTTAATCTAAAACTTGCTAAGACATCTTAAATCTTTAAGGTTATCTGTTCTTATTCTCCTGTAATCCCTCCAAAATTAATCCTGTCAATATAATGTTCTTTCTGCTTATTGTATATTACCAAATTGCCTGATTTAAAGAAAGATGATTGAATTATAGAACATCTTTTCGTGGGCCTAGCAATGCCACAAAGCATGCCAATTTAGCAAGGTATAGTTTTTCTTAGTGACTATGATCTGGGCACAAAAGACTGCCATCTTTCTTCCAGGGAGCTTTTCTCACACAGCATATGACGAAAAAACTGCAACTTACACCATGTAGTAATTTTTGTTGAGGACAGAAGGCATTGATGGAAATTCTACATTCTTTGAAAAGTACTGTGAGTTTTTTTTTATATTTAAAATTTGCTCAAGCCACTAGACTTGGAACTAATGTATCCGACCAAGAACATAAGAACTAGGAGCAGGAGTAGGCCGTTTGAGCCTCTCCACCATTCAATATGATCATGGCCAATCTTTTTGTGGACTCACCTCCACTTACCTGCATTTTCACCATATCCCTTAATTCCTTTACTTTTCAAGAAAGTATCTACCTTAGCTTTAAAAGCAATTACTGAAATAGTGTCAACTACTTCACTGGGCATGGAATTCCATAGATTAACAACCCTCTGGGTGAAGAAGTTCCTTCTGAGTTCAGTTCTAAACCTGCTTCCTCTAATCTTCATGCTATGCCCTCTTGTCCTAGTTTCATCAACCAGTGGAAACATTCTATCTATTTCTATTTTATCTATTCCCTTCATAATTTTATATGTTTCTGTAAGACTCCCCCCTCATTCTTCTGAATTCCAATGAATATAATTCCAATCTACTCAGCCTCTCCTCATAAGCCAACCCTCTCAACTCCAGAATCAACCTGGTGAACCTTCTCTGCACCCACTCCAGTGTCAGTACATCCTTTCTCAAGTAAGGAGACCAAAACTGCACACAGTACACCAGGTGTGGCCTCACCAGCACCTTGTACAGCTGTAACATTATCACTCTGCTTTTAAACTCAACCCCTCAGCAATGATGGACAAAATTCCATTTGCCTTCCTAATTACTTGTACCTGCAAACCAACTTTCTGTGATTCATGCCCAAGGACATTCAGGTTCCTCTGCAAATCAGCATGCTGCAACTTTCTACTATTCAATTCGTAATTTATTTTGCTGTTACTCCTACCAAAATGTATGACTTCACATTTACGAGCATTATATTCCATCTGCCAGACCTTTGCCCACTCACTCAATGTATCTATGTTCCTCAAAGTTTCACAGTCCTCTGCACACTTTGCTCTGCCACTCATCTTAGTGTCATCAGCAAATTTTGGCATGTGGGCCCCAACTCCAAATAGTCCATACACTAGTCACTGATTGCCAGCCAGAATAGCACTCACTTATCTCCACTCTTTGCTTCCTATCAGTCAACCAATCCTCTCTCCATGCTAATACACTACCCCTAAAACTGTGCATCCTTAACTGTGCTGCAGCCTCATGTGCGGCACTTTGTCAAAGGTCTTCTGAAAATTTCGGTACATCGCATCCACTGGGTCCCTGTTGTCCACCTTGCTTGAAATGTCTTCATAGAATTCCAAAAGATTTGTGAAGCATGACCTGCCCTTTGTGCACCCATGCTGCATCTATGCAATTTCTTTCACAATGCCCTATTTCTTCCTTTAATAATAGACTCGAGCATCTTCCCCAATACAGAGGTTAAGCTCACTAGTCTATAAATCCCCATCTTTTCTCTACTTCGCTTTTTAAACAGTGGCATCACATATGCTATTTTCCAATCTGCTGGGACTGCCCTAGAGTCCAGCGAATTTTGAAAAATTACCACCAGTCCACCTGCTATTTGTCTCACAATCTCTTTTAGTACCCTGGGATGCATTCAATGAGAGCCAGCAGATTTATCTATCCTTTGCTCTATTAGCTTAACCAATACTATCGGAAAGATGTTGTGAAACTTGAAAGGGTTCAGAAAAGCTTTACAAGGATGTTGCCAAGGTTGGAGGATTTGAGCTATAGGGAGAGGCTGAACAGGCTGGGCATGTTTTCCCTGGAGCATCGGAGGCTGAGGGGTGACCTTTATAGAGGTTTACAAAATTATGAGGGGCATGGATAGGGTAAATAGGCAAAGTCTTTTCCCTGGGATCAAGGAGTCCAGAACTAGAGGGCATAGGTTTAGGGTGAGAGGGGAAAGATATACAAGAGATCTAAGGGGCAACTTTTTCATGCAGAGGGCGGTACGTGTATGGAATGAGCTGCCAGAGGAAGTGGTGGAGGCTGGTACTATTTAAAAGGCATTTGGATGGGTATATGAATAGGAAGGATTTGGAGGGATATGTGCTGGCTGCTGGCAGGTGGGACTAGATTGGGTTAGGATATCTGGTCGGCATGGATGGGTTGGACCGAAGGGTCTGTTTTCATGCTGTACATCTCTATGACTCTGTGACTAGCTCTTCCATAATAATAATTGTTTCTAAGTCCTCCCCTACCTTTGTCTTTTTGTCACTTACTGGCATGTTATCAGTATCTTCTACTGTGAAGTCAGATGCAAAGTACTTGTTGAATGCCTCAGCCATTTCATCATATCTCATAACAGACTGTCCCATTTCATTCTCTAAAGGACCAACATTTACTTTAGCCACTCTTCTTTTGTTTTATATATTTATAGAAACCTTTGCTATCTGTCTTTATAGTCTGTGCTAGTTTTTTTTCTTATACTCCTCTATCTTACTTTATTTTATAGCTTTTTGTGGCTTTCCCTAATCCTGAAACAAAGGGTCCAGGTACCTCTCCCTCTCCCAGATATACCGCAGTGTTTGAAGCTCAGAATCCAGATCATCAACTCTGAGCCGGTGTTCTTCCAGCAACCAACACTTGCTGCAGATGTGGTCACTGCTGTTCGCAATCAGTAAGACATTGCAACTATAGAACTTAGGAGCAGGAATAGGCCATCTGGTTCCTTCAGCCTGCTCTGATATTAAGTAAGATCATGACTGATCAAACTGTAGCTTCAGTTCCATTTTTATCTTTGCTCTCAATATTCTTTGACTCACTTGTTAACCAAGAATCTATCTCCTGCTCAAAACATTATTTGGTGAGCCTACCTCCTATGCTCGCTGGGGACGAAAATTTAAAAGACTTCCGTCCTCTTGGGAGGAAAACATTTCTTCTCCTTTCTCTCCAACCATTCTACCAATACTTACTGCAGTCGCCACCCACCCCCCATTTTCAGATAGGATGCCATGTTTCCATTTTTTTGGAAAAGTATAAAAAGTTCACATTTTCCCCCATAATGCTTCATATGTCACTCAATTAACCAATCTCCCTTTGCAGACTCCTTGTGCTTGCATCACTACTTGATTATCTATCGACATTGTTATCAACAAGTTTAACAACCATAAATTTATTCCCTGCAACAAAGTCATTTTTGTAAATTATAAATAATTGATCCCACATAATTTTGTGGCATGCCACATCCTGCCAAAAAATAATCCATTTATATCCATCCTTTGCTTTTTAATAACAAACGGATTTTCTTCCCATGCTAATCTGCAGCTCCTACTCCTGAGCTATAATTTTGCACTGTAACCCTTACAGCACCTTGTCAAATGCTTTGTGGAAACATCAGTGCAGTGTATCCATCAGTTCACCTTTTATTTGTGTGTTACTTCCTTGGCTAATGTTAATGACTTCGTCAAATATGATTTCCCTTTCATAAAGCCATGTTGCCTCTGCCGAACTGTATTAAGATTTTCTACACTCACTGCTATAATCACTTTCAATAGTAGATTCCAGATAGATTCTTACTCTGACAGATATTAGGCTTTCCAGCCTGTTGCTTCCTGATTTTTCTCCCCCTTCCTACCTTTTTGAATAACGGAGTCACATTTGCTATTTTCAAATCTGATGAGAACTTTGCAAAATTTTGAATTTGGAAATTTAAAACTCAATGCATCTACTATCTCAGCGGCCACTTATTTTAAGACCTATAGATGAAGTTCAGAGTCAGGAGACTTAAGTTTTAGTTCTCATAATTTTCTCTACCTTTTCCTTGATTGTAATTCTTCTACGTTCCGCCTTGCCTTTTACATTCTGCTTCATAGATATTTCTGGGATGTTACTTCTATTGTCTGCAGTGAAGACAGAACTAAAATATTTGTTTAATATATCTACCGTTTCCCTATTTCCCATTATTAATTTCGCAGTCGCACATCTGGTGAACTCACTTTATTTTTCCTTTTGAATCACCTGTAGAAACTTAATTTTAAATTTCAGACTACCTTTTTCTCATAGTGTAATTTCTTCCTCCTTATTTATCATTTAGTCTTCGCTGTTCTTTTACATTCTGTCCAGTCTTCTGATGTGCCTCTCATCTTTGTGGAATTATATATTTTTTTTCCCCCTTTAGTTTGATACAATCTTTAGGTTTCTTAGTTGGGCATGATGTGTCCTTAGCCAGGAAGAATTTTCATTCCCTTCGCTTGCTGTTTAATAGATAGTTACAAATGGTATAATGCCCGTATGTGGCCTAGTTAATCTTCATTTTCAAAGGAACTTACAGAGGGTGTATCAAGTGAGCATTTGTTTCAAATAATGGCCCCCTTTTTAATCTTAAAATTGGAGGTTTTGTTCACATCATAAGAAACTGATTTCCATTTTTATTTGGGATTGGTCTTTGAGGCTACAACCTGTTCCTTGGACGATGGAACTAGAGGTTTGATTTTCAGTATGGCTGCTCTTTGAATCAAACCACACCCTCATGCACCTTCAAGTTTTGTTAGTACCCTACCCTATCGGCAGACAGGTTTTGGGAAAGGGAGCATGATTAGTGTAGAACTCACCCTCGATCACTACAATCTAGAAGGACTGGGACAGCAAATATGTGGAACACCATCTTCCACAAGTTCACCTCCAGGTCAATCACCATCCTGACTTGGCGCTACATCGCTGTTCCCTCAGTCCCACTGAGTCAAAATTCTAGATATCCCACCCTAAGAGCATTGTGGATGTACTTGCATCAAATGGACTGCAACAGTTCAATAAGACAGATAAGCATTGCAATGTCCAAGGCAACTAGTGATGGGTAATAAATGTTGGCCCAGCTAGAGAAATCCACATCCCATGAAAGATGTATAGCCAAAGGATCAATGTGCTTTGCGTCAGTAGGAAATCATTACTAGACCTTCCAGTTTCTCTTTTGAGTAAGTATTTTATTCATACAGTTGAATCCCTATATCCACGCATTCGGTTTCCATGGTTTCAGTTATGTGTGATTTATTGAGGCCCGAAAATATGCATGGAACATTCCAGGGACTGCCAGGGAGGTACGTTTCCCATTTAAATGATAGGGTGTGCTCCTATCTGTAGTTTCAGGCAGCCACAGTAGGTCTTCATCTGCAGATATGGGAGTGGGGGGACACCTATATATTCCAAATAGTTATGTAAAGGAACATCTGCCAGCTTTCGTTTGTATATAATGAATATTTGCTGAACTGTGATCATTGAATAAGTTTTGTCATTGGGATACAGCTACAGTTAGTGCAGTAGTGCATGATGCATTTTAGAGAAGCATTTAATTGCTATATCAAGGGCGACTTACAAAGACAGTGGTGGGGTGTATGCATATGTCTCACTATAGCAAATTACAGTATATAAATGCTGTATATGTGGAAAAAAGTGCCATAGAACATGATCATTGATCGTTTATACAATTTTGACTTGGGGACACTAATGGCCTTGCTGTTTGTGTCTGTCTGTATGTAAACATGGCAAAAATATGTTGTGGTCGTCTTGTTTTATTGCATCAAGCAGAAATCTATCTTCTATTTTTGGCTTGGCTGCTACAGGTCATATCAGTAAAACTTTTACCTAATTTTAGCTCCAAGCAGACTCTCCTCGTTATCTCCATGTTGATCTCCAAACCTCACACACGTGAAGTGACATTCTAATTTGACAGTGTTGTCTCTTTGGATCCCAAAATGGGAGCAAGCTAAGAATATATGTTTGTGTTATTCACATTATGATTTAAGGATTAGATTTTAACCACAGCAGTTTGCCATTGTGTAATTCCAAATGGTCTTATCAAAATTTGTTGAACTGATATTATTTAAACAAGCTGAACTACTTGAATGTTGCAATATATTTTCTTTCTTAAGACCTGGTGATATTGTATTTCTGTACAGATCTTGCAGGAAAATGATGGAGTATAATGCCATCAAATTGGTCAATCATTTTGTAGAATATTTTGCATGGCATGATTTCTTTCATGTCTGTGCATATGTTGACTGACTTACGAGTTACTCTGTTCTGGTGCTGATTAACCTGATCCCACCTTATTTTTTATATCTAATATTGATCATTTTTAAAAGTTTTCATGTGGAGAAATAAATCAGATTTGGGGTCTGAGAATAAAATGGTGCCAGTCAATATTATGAATGTACACTATAAAATACAAAACAGCAGGATTATGTTAGGGGGCTGTTAAAATAGAAATTGCTGATTTCGTGGATGTTTCTACATTAGCTGTTTAATATTTGACACCCTTTTTATGGCCTTTGAGACGGGCTGTTCAAAATTGATTAGCTGATAAGTACTTGAGTATGTTATGTAATTTCCTCAATTGAGCTGTTAAAACCTTTCCCAATAGGCAGGCAAGTATGCAATTTTGAGGTTTTGCAACAAGAGCAAAGATTTATTGCAAATTTTCAAACATCATGCACCAAGCACTTAAAGCTGCTTTAGTGCACTTTCTAAAGAAAAGTCTTCCTTTTTTTTTGCAAGAAGAACCTGACTTTACAGCTACACAGTTATTTTATGATCTGTTGGTTGTGATCTATAGACACGAGCTCAGTGGGCCTCTCAGGCTCGCGAGTGAAATGCAATGGGGTGGAAGAATCCCAACTTACAATGGGCAATAAGCTGAAATGTGACTACACTGGATTCTGTTAAGAAAATGCACTGATTTTTATGGCTTACTGTCTATTCTGTTATATGGAGCAAACAAAGACACACATGACAGAATTGTATAAGAATCTGTTATATGGGCTATGGTGAGATTTGAGGCAGAATTGCATGAGAAGTTTGGCAGGCCTATTTTAAAATTGGGAGCACCTTGCTGCATCGTCTATGCATTTGACAAGTGACCAGTTTCTCATTAGGCAGTGGCATGTCTTCACTTAAGGGAGCTTATAGCTGTTAAATAGCTTATTAAACCCTCAACTCGTTTCATTAATATTCAGATTCCTATCTTAATCAAAGATGCCAAATAAGCTAGAATTTGAAAATTCGCTTTGTGAAAGTCAGACTGGTGATTGAGGCTTTCTTTTTGCTGCGAGGAGTCTCCTTGTTGTTCAGCATCAGGCTGCATCTTGGGGCATGATTCACGCATGCAACTCTTGTCCATGGATATTGGTATTTGCATTTGCATGTCCCTCATGACCACCTTGGCTTTGATCCATTTGCAGGCCTCTTATCAAGCACAGACTTGCATTGCAGGGTGCTTCAGCAACTAGCATTAAATGGTTGTTGCAAGGACAGTCTGCACACTGGGGCAGGCACCCCACTAATTGATTAGACCAGGCTGCATCTGAGGGCTGCTTACTTGCTCCGTTAATGCTTCCTCACTTAACACATTACCTGCTTGCTCACAGCATCTTATTTTGCCTTGCCTTCCTTTTTCATTGCCAATTATCATGTTGGCACTTCACCTGGAGCCAGAAGCTATCAGTACTGCTGTATTGACGTACTCTATTGAATAAACACGGACCATTTACCATATTTGTCCGAGGCAGCAGAGGAAGGGATGTTGGGTAATATCTTGCTGCACAATACTTTGAGACATCAATTTAACACCTACAGCATGTGCTAGCTCTCTGTGCTGCAGTGTTTATTTGACCAAGTGGCCATGTCAGAACTGGTTCGGGACTCATCATCAGTCCAGTCAATATGGGGACTGCTGACCAGCAGTTATTAGCATGGTGCATGCACAGTCAGGGCTTATTTCCAGCCACAGAGGTGTGGGCAGCAGTCTGTCCTGTACAATATCTGACTGCAAGAGAGATGTAAATAATTTACAGTGAGATAATGATAGGTTCAACAAGTGGGCAAAATGTTGGCAAATGGAGTATAATGTAGTAAAATGAGAAGGCTTCATTTTGGACGGGAGAACAAAAGAACAAAGTTATATTTAAATGGAGAAAAACTGCAAAACGCTGCATTAAAGAGACTTGGGGATACTTGTGCATGAAAGACAAACTAATGCACAGATGCAGCAGGTAACCAGGCAGGCTAATAGAATGTTGACTGTTCTTTAAAGGGGGGGGTGGAGTTTAAGAGTAGGAAAGTCTTATTGCAAGGTGTGCCAAACCTTGCTAGGCCTTGTGGTGAGAAACACTCCAGGAAGTTTGATGTGACTTGTATTTGCCCTAAAAATGCAAGATTTAGTCCACAAGCTTTTAACAATTAGATATTAGTCAGGGATAAATATAGGATAATAGAGGAGGAGAGTCGATGTGGACTTGTTGGGCCAAAGAACCTGTTTTCATACTGTAGGGAGTCCTGTGATTCTGTGAATTCAAAATTGCCTATGTACAGTGTATCAGGCAAAAATGATTTAAAAATGTATTTGGCTGATTCTTCTTTGTTTTTGTGGGGGGAAAAGAAAAGCATTGTCTCCTCTGTTCTTTCTTGTTTGCTGGTTCTCTGACCTGTTAGTTCCTGTTAGGAGGTGAGCGATAAGCGTCTGCGATGATGAGTACTAGAGAGCTTACACATTTGTTTGATTCTGAGCCCTAAAGAAACCAGTCATAATTAGACTAAAGTCCTTTTGCTCCATCTGTGTTGGTACATGAATAAATTGCATTGTACGCAGATTGAAATTTGTGTGTTAGCTGTTTCTAATGCATTACATGCGAAGAATACACGGTTTAACATTTATTTGTGGTCTAATTCCAGAATTTCGAGGTGGAAGCTGATGATTTGGTGCCTATCAATGAACTGGGTCGAGGAGCATATGGAGTAGTGGAGAAAGTGAGGCATGCACCCAGTGGAACCATAATGGCTGTGAAGGTACTTATTTTGAACCTCTTTGCTAATTTTGATAGATGTAAGGAAGCTTCAGGAGGAATGCTTAGAATTTGTGCCTGGTCATGAGTGAAAAATCAAATGCTGTTTTCGATTTTCAATCTCCATTTGACTGATTTTAATTTGTAAAAGTATGAAGTTATATGGATTTGAGGTAAAAATTACGAATGAACTGTGTTTATTTAGATTTTCCCTTCAAGCTGTCTGTGGTCACAGTTTCTTTCCATTTGAAGTTTGTTTTTAATTTCTTTACACTTTTTGACTTGCGGTGTTCTGTTTTCTAAGTTCTGAACGTAATGAAACTCTGGAAACTCTTGCACTGCTGGAAGTTTGTTTGAGTTTTGTTCTGATCTCTGTCAATTCATTGAATACTTCTGGATGCCATCTAGTGGTCTGGGAATATAGTTTGCTCAAAGCAAGGCAAGTGAGTGAAATGCTGAGGAAATAGGAAGAAGTTTTTTTAAGTTGTAATAACTAATTAGAGTAATTCTTCTGCATTGCATGAACAATAATATATGTTTAAAAGATCAATGAATGCATTTAAATTAGCATTGAGCAGGACTTACCAATAGTGCAATTCCACTTGGCTGAATCCTGCACTACTATGCAATGCATGATTCTTTCTCTTGGTTGACATTACCATTTTAGTTACCAAATGTATCAATGAAAAAGATGAGTCATCTTATAATGGAATGTAAATGAGAAATGAATTTAAGCAGTTTTGATATGGGGTGCACTATCTGTAAGAATAGTTGAAGTAGGTTCAGTGGTGTATGACTCTGACTCTGTGTGATACGTTTCAAAAGGGAAGTGGATAAATATTTGATAAGGAAAAGAATTGCAGAATTTTGAGGAAACAACAGAGAAGTGAAATGAATCAAATAAGTCATGATGGGTCAAAGAGCTGTCAGTACTGCAAGATTTAATTATCATGTTTCTGCACATACTTTCAGAAAAGGAAAAACTCCATTGAGTTCAATACCATGGTTTTGTATCCTACAGAATCTTATTTGCTGTGCTGCAAAATTGAAAGTGAAGCCATTACATGTTGTGTTGTGAAACTGAATCTTCATTGTTAAGTTAGTATGGTTGATTTCTTGAAATAAAATGGCTAAGCAAAGGGAGGTATGTATTTTTGCGCACATTTTATTTCAAACAGGGATTCACTACTGATGGATGGATACCTCTCAAAATCATTTCCTTTCTCAACCTTTAGAGTCACTAAAGCCAATCAGAGCAGCTAAACCATTACTAATTTGTCTGATCTCCACTAGACATTGCATAGGTCGCAAATTGTGAATAATTAATCATTGTGGCGAAAGTGTAACTTCAATCCCCTTGGCTAACACAAAGATTTGAGAGTGGGATAATACATTCAGTCAGAATAATCTGTTGCATTTCTGATTCTCAAATTAGTTTACATGTACAGTAATAAATATAGAAGATATAAATAATTTAATCATTCTTTCTTTCTGCATTTTATTGCAAAGACATTTTAGCTCTATTTCATTTAATTGCTGAAAAATGGATGTTGACAGAAACAGCTGGATTTGCTCCTTCTCACTGCTGTCCAGCTTACCTTGTGTTCCCTGATTTTTTTGTTAGCTGTGCTTTCATGCTACAGGACAAACTTTTTAAGTATAATTTTTAAAAAATAATTGGTAGACTATTCAATTATAAGAATTAAAAGTTGTCATGGCCTAGATTAGCTTTTTACCATGATTAGGTTGGAAATCCATTATCTAACCTTTGCTGTTTGAAGGCATTGCAGATATTTTATGATCTCAATTACGTTCTTTTTCTCAACCCGTTTCACATAGTATTTGTGTTTTGCTCCTATTTGAAATAAATGTTCATATTAAAAAATTAAGCTTCACCCTATTGTGCAATAGGTACCTACCTCCTGTGCCTCTGAATTTTTACTAATATCCCTTTGTTAGGGAAGGGTGGGTTAACCCTGATTTATGGTTTCTCTCATCAGCATTTCAGGGATAACTCAGCATTTTGGTCTCCAAACTCACAATGGCGTCCACTCCCCACCAGTGAGTTTTGAAGATGGTAAGCCTACTGAGTTGGTCTTGTTGCGAATTGACAGTAAGCTGAACCTTTTTTTGCTGCTCCTTTGTTTCTGAGTTCTGTCACAAGAAGCTTCATTTGTGCAGTTATGGCTGAGTTTCTGGAGGGTCATGGGAGTCAGACACCAATCAATCTTCATGATTTCCTGCATTTTCTATGCACAGTGAGGAATACTGAACTGGCATACGCCATTGGCAGATCAATTTGGATAAGCAGGGCAAAGTGGGAGTTACATTTTTATGAAGCAACAGTTTCATAATTCACTACTATGCTGAGGCCTCATAGCATGTTTGTACAATTGGCCATTTGTAGGTTCCACGCAAATACTTGGTAAGGTTAAAAATCGCACAACACCAGGTTATAATCCAACAGGCTTATTTGTGGTTGTGGACCTGATGAAGGAGTAGTGCTTCCAAACAAACCTGTTGGACTATAACCTAGTGTTGTGTTTTTTAACTTTGTACACCCCAGTCCAACACCGGCATCTCCAAATCATGACTTGGTAAGTTATTATTTTATCTAGATATTCTGAGTTCCCTGATGGTGTCATTTGACCATTGATTGATGTGCACAGGTTTGCCCATTTTTACTTCGAAGATACCCCTCAAAGGCATTCTAAGTTGCAAGATCTTAAACAATTGTTCAACTTTCAGTGAATTTTATAACAATGTATTCAGTTGTCATGAAAGAATTGCAGCAGCCTATTTGCACTAAGTGCAGCCCCATGAACAATAATATGAGGATGATCAGGTTGTTTTATTCTGTTGGTTGAACAATAAATATCCCATAACACAATTTTGGAATGTACATTCTAAAGCTTTAGTAAAAATACTTTTTTCCTGACTCATGTTACTTCAGTTTCTTCTTCTAGATTATGTATACTATAATGCAAAGCACATTTCAGATGTAATTGAATTTGTAGCACTCTTGTTTCTGAATCAATTTATCGATTCAAATCCTGGCAGAGAGACCTCCGTATAAGAGCTAGGAGAATGCTGCAGCACAATACTGAAGGAATGCTGCAGCATTGAATGTGTGGCCTTTGGTTGGGCTGTTAAATCATACCAATAAAACTATAAGAGATAGGAACAGGAGTAAGCTATTTAGGTCCCTTGAGGCACCCCACTGTTCAGTGGGATCATGGCTGATCTGACATTCTTCATATTCACTTTCTCACTCTTTCCTTGGAAACCTTGATTCCCCGACTGATCAAGAATCTAGTTATCTCAGCCTTAAATGTAGTCGAAAACTCTGCCCCCACAGCTCTTTGTGACAAGGAGTTGCAAAAACACTCAAACTTCTGAGAGAAGAAATTCCTCCTTTTCTCAGTCTTAAATTGATGCTTGTTTATCCTGTGACTGTGCACTCTGGTCCTAGGTTGTCCCATGAGAGAGACATCCTCTCAGCATTTACGCTGTGCACCCTCTTCAGAATTCACATATTTCAAGGTGATCACCTCCCATTGTTGCAAATACCAGTGAGTGGACTCCCAGCCTGTTTAACCTTAGCTCATAAGACAGTCCTTCCAGACAGAGGATCATCCGTGTGAGCTTTCTCTGAACTGCCTCCAATGGAATGATATTTGCCCTTAAATACGGACCAAACTGCTCTCTGTATTCCAGATGTGGTCTGACCAGCACCTTGTACAATTATAGAGTCATAGAGATGTACTGTACAGAAACATTTGGTCCAACTCGTCCATGCTGACCAGATATCCCAACCCAATCTAGTCCCACTGGATGTGGATGATGGAGTGGAATGTTTTTAGTGGATATGATATCAGTAGTGTGCTGTTTTGCCTTGGATGGTGTCAACTTTTTTGAATGTTGCTGGAGCTGCACTCATCCAGGCAAGTAGAGAGTTTCCCATCCTATTCCTGACTAGTACCTTGTAAGTGGTGGACAGGCTTTGGGGATTGGGGAGGTGAGTTACTCACTGCAGGATTTGTAACCTCTGACTTGCGCTGATAGCTATTATCTCTATATGGCTAGTCCAGTTCAGTTCCTGGTCAGTGGTTGTCCCATCTTTAACATCCTGGGGACTTTCAGTGATAGTGACACTGTAGAATTTTAAGTGACGTTGATTGTCCTTTGTGTTGTTGGAGTGATAATTGCCTGGTATTTGTGTGATGCAAATGTTACTTGCCACTTTTCGGCCCAAGGCTGGATATTATTCAGATTTCACTGCATTTGGACATGGACTGTTCCTGAAGATTCTGTAATAGTCAGCGAGCATCCCCACTTCTGATCTTATGATAGCAGGAAGGTCATTGATGTAGCAGCTGAAGATGGTTGGATCTCAGAAGCTACCCAAAGGAACTCCTGAAGAGATGTTCTGAAATGACTGACCTCCAACAACCATGATCATCTTTCTTGTGCCACGTATGATTCCAATCTGCAGAGAGTTTTCACCCTGATTTCCATTGACTCCAGTTTTCTTGGGGCTCTTTGATGTCATATTTGGTCAAATAAGGTCTTGATGTCAAGGGCAGTCACATTTACCTCACTTCTGGAATTCACCTCTTTTGTCCATGTTTGAACTAAGGCTATACTGAGATCAGGAGCTTAGTGATCCTGGTGGAAATCAAATTGGGTGTCAGTGAGCACGTTATTGCTAAACAAGTGCTGCTTAATAACATTGGTGTTGACACCTTCCATATTTGATTAATTCTTGAGAGTAAACTGATAAGGTGGTAATTGTTCTTTTTGAGTGCAGGATGTGCATTGGCAAATATCCACATTGTCGAGTAATTGCTAGTGTTATAGCTGTACAGAAGCACCTTGGATAGGGGTGCATCATGTTCTGGAGCACATGTCTTCAGTACAGTGACTGTTGTCAGGGTCCACAGCCTCCAGTCCTTTCTTGACATCATGTAGCGTAATTTAAATTGGCTAATGACTGTACCTGTGATGCTGTAGATCTCTGGAGGAAGATGAGGTGGATCATCCACTTGGCACTTCTGGCTGAAAATTGTTACAGATGTTTCAACCTAATCTTTTTGCATTGTTGCGCTGGGATAACCCATAATTTTAAAGTTAGGATATTTGTGGAGTTGCCCATTGCCCACCACCATTCGTGAATGTAGAGCTTGGATCTGATCTGCTAGTTATGGAATCGCTTAGCTCTGTCATTTGCTGCTTATGTTGTTTGGTGTGCATATATCTCATTTTGTAGTTTTAGGTGGACACCTCATTTTTAGACCTACCTTGTGCTGCTCCTGGCATGCCCTATTGCACTCTCCTTCAGAGTTGATCCCCTGCCTTGATGGTATTGATGGAGTGGGGTTATATGTTGGGCTGTGAGGTTGCTGATTGCATTGGAGTATGATGCTGATGGCCCACAGAGCCTCATGGGTGCCCAGTCTTGAATTGTTAGCTCTATTTGAAGTCTGTCCCATTTAGCATGGTGACAGTGCTATATAACATCTTGATGTGGACTTAGTCTGCATGGGGACTGTATGATGGTCTCTCCTATTTTTATACTGTCACGGAGAAGTGCATCTGCCATAGGCAGATCGGTGAGGATGAAATAAAATATGTTTTTGTTTCCGTCACCATCTGCCGCAGACCCAGTCTAGCAGCAATGTTCTTTAGGATCAGCTCAATCACTGGTGCTGCTGCTGAGTCACTCTTGATGGTGCACATTGAAATTCCCACCCAGGATACATTCTGCATACATACAGCGCTCAGTGCTTTCTCCAAGTGGTGTTCAACAGGAGGAGTATGGATTACTTTAATGATTTATTAGCCAGGGGAATGTGGTGGCCAGGGTTTGTGGTGTTAATCTGAAGGAGGTTTCTTTGCCATGTTTGACCTGATGCTATGAGAGTTCATAGGGTCCAGAATCAATGTTGAAGATTTCCAGGGCAACTCCCTCCTGACTGTACACTACTCTTCTGCCATCTTTGCTGGGTCTGTCCTGTGGGACAGGACATGTCCAGATATAGTGTCTGAGACATTAGCTATCAGGTATAATTCTGTGAAATTAATGTCAGGCTTGATTAGATAGCTTTCCCATTTTGGCAATAGTCCCAAGAAAAGGGGGATGTCCATGCACACAAGTTCCAGCTTGAGGTCACTGAAGATCAATTAGAAACAGGATTTGTAGCAGATTTTATCTCTACTGTAACCCAGCAGTATTGTAGTCACATGCTCTCGCTGCTGCCTTAGCTAAGATTAAGTTACTCACTAACTAACATATTTACCCACTGAAAACATCAGGGAGAACTTTGGAATAAAGCCATCTTAATGTACACGTTTTATCATTTTGTTTTTCAGAGAATCCGGGCAACTGTGAATAGCCAGGAACAGAAGAGATTGCTAATGGATCTCGATATTTCAATGAGGACTGTTGACTGCTTTTACACCGTTACGTTCTACGGAGCCCTGTTTCGAGAGGTAGTGAGAAATCTTTAATGAAGACTTTACAGGAGGAGAAAGCTTTTTTGTAAAACATTGCAACCTTTTAACTTGAAAATGGAGGTTGAGAATCTTGTTAGAGGTCAATCGAAGCGCTATTACTCTCCTATCACTCCTGAGAGAAGGAAAAAATAGCATGAAATGAGTTTACTTAACTTTTGTGGTTAACATCTACTCTGACATGGAATGGATGACAATCTTTGAATCAAAATAATATTTTATTTATACGGGGTAATGAATATATCTGGTGATCTGCTGTTTCATAAATTATGCCATGTCTGTAATCATAGTATTCTGTCAAGTCTTCCTATAACTCCACTCTGTGTATTTTCATTGTTATTGCAAAACCAACTTTAACAGAGTACTGTTCAAGTACTAACATGTTTGCCAATCACTGCATCTATTCCCATAAGGGAATTATTTTTTATCCATCTGCTTGGATATGATATGGTACACCTCCCGAGGCTTGTGGGACTTGAATTGCAGAGGTGACACTGTCAGTGTACGGTAAGATGCTCTAAATAACAGAGGATGGTTGATTTTAGCCAGACTCTGGTTTAATTCAGGATGAGTTAATGCTTGCACCATTTTGGTATCCTATCTTAAAATTTAGTTCCAATTTTTGTGCAGTTTCTGTTCCCAGTGTTTCAATGTGTTTTAATATTTGCAAATTAAGTCAAAATTCTAAAAATTCATTTTCATATAATTTGGGAGAATCTTTTGAATTTTTGATCAGCCCTCCTAACATTTCTTCCTTTGGTTCCATGTCTGTTTGCCAGATATGCCACCGAAATGCCTCTATTTTAGAGTCAGAGTCTATAGCACGGAAATAGACCATTTGGTCCAACTCGTCCATGTTAACCTGGCCTGGTCTTCCAAATTAAACTCTTCCCATTTGCCCGTGTTTGGCCCTGTAAACCTTTCCTATCCACATTTCTGTCAAAATGCCTTTTAATTGTTGTAACTGTATCTGCATCTTCCACTTCCTCCAGTAGTTCATTCCATATACTCACCTCTCAATGTGTGATATTTTTTGTACCTTTTCAAAAGTGTTCTGTAAATCCTAGTATACTTGTTGTAGACACAGCTGTTTTCCATACCAAATCAATGGTTGGACTAAACGATAACACATTGGACATGTGGAATTAAAAGTTTGACTGGAAGGAATAATAGCTACTTGTATGGTGCCTTTAAAACATTCCAAAGTGTTTAACTGGAACATTATAAGAAACAAAATTAGCACATAAGGGGTCATTAAGGCAGGCTGGGACAAAGAGGGAGGTGTTGTGAGGGAATTCCATAGCTGAGGACGTATTTTGGAGCAAAAAGATATTTTGCGCATTGTAGTCTGTACTGGCTGTACTCAGAGGCATTCTCCTACTTTCTCCTCATAATCCTGCATATTGTTCCTTTGCAAATAACCATCTAATTCACTTTTGAGTGCTTCAATGGGACCTTTTGCTGCCACACTTGGGTACTGTGTTCTGGACCCTAACTACTTGTTGCTTGAGAGAGATTTTCCTCATATCGCTTCCGCAAATACTTTAAATCTGTGCTCTTTTGTTCTCATCCTTTCGTGAGTGGTAATATTTTCTTTCTCTTTACTTGATCCAAATGTCTCATATTTGAATATCTCAATGAGATTTACTTTCAGCCTTCTCTTCAAGAAAATGCATTACAACCTCTCCAATCTGTCGTCTTTATAATGGTACTTTATTATGTGTCTCTATATTTTTTCTATCCAAATCTGTTATCTCTCACTTCTCCTCATTGGATTCCGCCTATCTATCAATGCCACTTGTCTATTTCATCAGTGGCGGAGGAGTTGAAGTCAGGAATGCTTGATCGACCAGAATTTCGATAATGCATTTATTTTTGAGAGTTGTGGAACTGGGGGAGATTAGAGATAGGAAGGCCATGGTAATATAGTTTCTAAACAAAAAAAAGTGGGAACTTTTTAGTTGAGGCATGTAATCAGATTAATTTAGAATAAGAATGAAGTGTTGTTTAGAATATTTAATTTAGAAAATCATTGATTAGACATATATAGTTACATCTTGGGACGGCTGTAAAATGTTTTGCAGGCGACAGGGAAAATGTTACATTTGCAAAGAATAGAAGCAGCTTGACTCGAGTCAGAGACTACAATACTTCACATGACCCACTTATGGTGTAATGAAGCTATTGAATTGGAACACTGACAGTCAGGGATGACCTCCCTGGAGCAATAGCATATGCCTTTACTCTTTATTTTCTCTAAACCCCGTCTCATTAATGTTCGAGTATTGTAAATGCATTGTAAAACTGCATCACCACAAGTAGATGGTTCTTAAAAGAACAATTTGAAATCTCTACCACTGTTTCCAGGAAAGTAAATTGAGAGAGCCAGAGGGAAGTGTAGAACTAGAATAAGACCAGATATCCCTGCTGAGGATTCACCTGGAACAGAAGACTTGAACTAAGAAAGGAGGATCTTGAAGAGAAAGTACATATCAGGACAGAAATGTCTCTAACTCGACCAAACTGTTTAAATTTCTCCAAGCAATCCAAAAATTTGAAGAGAGAATCGTGGTGGCATTTTTAATTTCATTTGAAAAAAACGTGCAATGTGAATAAAATGGCCCATGACCAGCTGGATGCTACAGATGCAAAATGGATTAACTAACTGGAAAAGAGCACAAAGATTATGCCATGCTTTCTGAGGAGATTTCCAAGATTGTGATAACTTGAAAGATTAACCTTTGTGTTTGAGTTGGTTTGTGAAGCTTACGGGCAGAAAGGTTGAGATCTTCAGAAGAAGACTTGCATGTTTTGAGAGAGTAAATAAATTACCTTTTGACTGTTGGATGTGGCCAATTAAAAGTAAAGACCACTTATGAAAATCTCAGATTCTCCTTAAGGTTTTTAATAATTCAATCCTTATTCTGTACAAGAATACAAATGGAGAATCAAAAGGTTTCAAAAGCTAGCTAATAAGTGAGGTAGCTAGTGATGGTAAGTTTGTCCAAAAACCCTTATCCCAAAGGAAAGCCGTTTTTTGTTACCCTCATAAAATTGGAGAAAGTTAGAAAGTGGGAGGGTGAAAGGAAGACTAACAGCTGGGAATGCAAAGGGATTTCCCCCCTCACACCTGAAGGGGATGGAAAGTAGGAGTGATGCCCAAGTGTGTATGTGCTTCCACTGTAACGATATATGGCACTTTTCCACTAATTATTGGAAGCAAAATGGGAAACGCATGTCATTGGTGTGAATCATGTTCCCTCATAACCTATTAGAATGGAAAATGCAGCTCTGGATAATTGAGGGCATTCTTCTTTGAACACTGATGCGAGGCAAGTTTCTGGAGGTTATAGAAATTTTGATTCTAAGGGTGAAATACTCCCTTACTCCTCCAATAAAACAAATGAAGATTTTGAATGACGCTACTGCAGTTCAGTCTTTGGTGGTTGATCATGTGAATTGTATTCCAAGTAGTTTGCAAGTAAAATTATTAATGGAGATTCATAGCAATTGTTTCATTGTATAAATTTAATTTTTGAAATGACTTAATAACTGGAGTTGTTACATTGCGGGTGTACATTGTTAGGTAATGATTTGTCTAGTTTACAAGGCAACATGGTTACAGCTGTGCTGCAGAAGTTGTTTTAACATGCTGATCTTGTCAAACTCCCTAAAATTACTTTGACCAAATACAAGAACTTAAAGACAAATTTATCAACATGGAGAACTAACTTTTAAGCATGAAATAGGAGTTTGCTAATGAAAAATGTAAACTGGGGGTGAGAACACCTGAGCACTGGTTACAGGAAGTGAAACACTTGAATGGGTCTTGAAGTGTTGAGATGACAAATCTTTAGAAGCAAATTCAACAAAAGTATATCTTCAATTAAAACTTGAGACTACTTGACAGCAAAGATAAATTTGAAAGATCTCTTAAACTTCAAGTATCGGATTTCCATGCGATGTATCATGAAAAATGAACAGGAAAATGATTTGTTGATGAATCGAGAGCAGTTGGTTGAATGCATTTGGTTCATTGCTTCTGTGCTCTCTTGTGCTTACAGTAGGATTTGTTTCAGGATTACTTTCTTCATAATGAATTAACAACTGGCCTAATGAGGATAAAGTGCTGTTTGATATTATCGACTGGCAGCTTCCACATCAATATGGTGTAGTCAGGCGATGAGTGAATGAGGCCTGGCTCTGCAAAGCTTTGTAACACTTGGTTAATTCTTTAGCTGTCACTAGCTACATAAATTGACAGAGTAACCAGCATAGCTCTCCTGCAGCAACTTGTATTTAATTTAATGAAATGTTCTATGTGAGCTTCTCCATTAGCAGTACGGACAGTGCAGGGGAGAGAGAGAGAGAGAGAGAGAGAGAGAGAACCTGCACAGTTACTGCCTTTGCTGTTTGAATTCGTGTATCGCTGGACATCGGAGTGCATCTGGGAAAATTTAATAAACAGTGAAGTTCACAACTAATCTTGGAGGAACTGTTGGGTGAAGTGCACCGCACAATCAGATAAGTTAATTGTTGTTTTACGTCTGTCCAAGAGAAAGGCTGCAGTAGTGGGTACAGTGGATTCTTTCTTGATTATATGTTTTTGGAGATAAGTCTCTTGATTAAACTTAAAATATAAGCCATAGCTATTAATTTAATCTGGGGCACTGTTTGTAGAGGAATAAGACGGTATTATTTTCTGGGTGTGTAGATTGTGAAGGAGCAAAAATAACCTTTGCAGTGTATTACTTGTCAGATGTGGGAGTTTAAAGAGAGTTTAAGGGCTACTGCGGATTATACCTGCCATAAATGCTGTTGGATGCGAATCTTATCAGATCGAGTGGATAGGTTGGAGAGACAGGGACAAGGTAGGACTAATAAACTGCATTTATTTCAATGCAAGAGGCCTAACAGGGAAGGCAGATGAACTCAGGGCATGGTTAGGAACATGGGACTGAGATATCATAGCAATTACAGAAACATGGCTCAGGGATGGGCAGGACTGGCAGCTTAATGTTCCAGGATACAAATGCTACAGGATGGATAGAAAGGGAGGCAAGAGTGGAGGGGAAATGGCATTTTTGGTAAGGGATAGCATTACAGCTGTGCTGAGGGAGGATATTTTCGGAAATACATCCAGGGAAGTTATTTGTGTGGAACTCAGAAATAAGAAAGGGATGATTGTATTATAGATCCCCCAGTAGTCAGAGGGAAATTGAGAAACAAACTTGTAAGGAGATCTCAGCTATCTGTAAGGATAATAGGGCAGTTCTGGTAGGGGTTTTTAACTTTCCAAACATCGACTGGGACTGCCATAGTGTTAAAGATTTAGATGGAGATGGATTTCTTAAGTGTGTACAAGACCATTTTCTGTTTCAGTATGTGGATGTACCTACTAGATAAGATGCAAAACTTGGCCTACTCTTGGGAAATAAGGCAGGGCAGGTGACTGAGGTGTCAGTGGGGGAGCACTTTGGGGACAGTGACCATAATTCTATTCGTCTTAAAATAGTGATGGAAAATGATAGACCAGATCTAAAAGTTGAAGTTCTAAATTGGAGAAGGGCCAATTTTGACTGTATTAGGCAAGAACTTTCAAAAGCTGATTGGAGGCAGATGTTCGCAGGTAAAAGGATGGCTGGAAAATGGGAAGCCTTCAGAAATGAGACAACAAGAATCTAGAGAAAGTATATTCCTGTTAGGGTGAAAGAGAAGGCTGGTAGGTATAGGGAATGCTGGATGAACAAAGAAATTGAGGGTTTGGTTAATAAAAAGAAGGAAGCATATGTCAGTTATAGACAGGATAGATCGAGTGAATCCTTAGAAGAGTATAAAGAAAGTAGGAGTATACTTAAGAGGGAAATCAAGAGGGCAAAACAGGGACATGAGATAGCATTGGCAAATAGAATTAAGGAGAATCCAAAGGGTTTTTACAAATATATGAAGGACAAAAGGGTAACGAGGGAGAGAATAGGGCCCCTCAAAGATCAGCAATGCGGCCTTTGTGTGGAGCCACAGAAAATGAGGGAGATACTAAATGAATGTTTTGCATCAGTATTTACTGTGGTAAAGGACATGGAAGATATAGACTGTAGGGAAATAGATGGTGACATCTTGCAAAATGTCCAGATTACAGAGGAGGAAGTGCTGGTTGTCTTGAAACAGTTAAAGGTGGATAAATCCCCAGGACCTGATCAGGTGTACCCGAGAACTCTGTGGGAAGTGAGAGAAGTGATTGCTGGGCCTCGTGCTGAGATATTTGTATCATCGATAGTCACAGGTGAGGTGCCTGAAGACTGGAGGTTGGCAAACATGGTGCCACTGTTTAAGAAGGGTGGTAAAGACAAGCCAGAGAACTATAGACCAGTGAGCCTGACCTCGGTGGTGGGCAAGTTGTTGGAGGGAATCCTGAGGGACAGGATGTACACGTATTTGGAAAGGCAAGGACTGATTCGGGATAGTCAACATGGCTTTGTGCATGGGAAATCATGTCTCACAAATTTGATAGAGTTTTTTGAAGAAGTAACAAAGAGGATTGATGAGTGCAGAGCAGTAGATGTGATCTATATGGACTTCAGTAAGGCATTCGACAAGGTTCCCCATGGGAGACAGATTAGCAAGGTTAGATCTCATGGAATACAAGGAGAACTAGCCATTTGGATACAGAACTGGCTCAAAAAAGGTAGAAGACAGAGTGTGGTGGAGGGTTGTTTTTCAGACTGGAGGCCTGTGACCAGTGGAGGGCCACAAGGATCGGTGCTGGGCACTGTACTTTTTGTCATTTACATAAATGATTTGGATGCGAGCATAAGAGGTACAGTTAATAAGTTTGCAGATGACACCAAAATTGTAGGTGTAGTGGACAGGGTTAACTCCGATTACAACAGGACCTGGACCAGATGGGCCAATGGGTTGAGAAGTGGCAGATGGAGTTTAATTCCGATAAATGCGAAGTGCTGCGTTTTGGAACAGCAAATCTTAGCAGGACTTGTACACTTAATGGTAAGGTACTAGGGAGTGTTGCTGAACAAAGAGACCTTGGAGTGCAGGTTCATAGCTCCTTGAAAGTGGAGTCGCAGGTAGATAGGACAGTGAAGAAGGCGTTTGGTACGCTTTCCTTGATTGGTCAGAGTATCGAGTACAGGAGTTGGGAGATCATGTTGCGGTTGTACATGACATTGGTTAGGCCACTGTTGGAATATTGTGTGCAATTCTGGTCTCCTTCCTGTCAGAAAGATGTTGTGAAACTTGAAAGGGTTCAGAAAAGATTTACAAGGATGTTGCCAGGGTTGGAGGATCTGAGCGACTGGGAGAGACTGTACAGGCTGGGGCTGATTTCCCTGGACCGTCGGAGGCTGAGGGGTGACCTTATAGAGGTTTACAAAATTGAGGGACAAGGATAGGATAAAAAGACAAAGTCTTTTCCCTGGATTCGGTGAGTCCAGAACTAGAGGGCATAGGTTTAGGGTGAGGGGGGGAAGATTTAGAAGAGATCTAAGGGGCAACATTTTCAAGCAGAGGGCGGTACATGTATGGAGTGAGCTGCCAGAGGATGTGGTGGAGGCTGGTACAAATGCAACATTTAAGAAGCATTTGGATGGGTATATGAATAGGAAGGGTTTGGAGGGATATGGGCCGGGTGCTGGCAGGTGGGACTAGATTGGGTTGGGATATCTGGTCGGCATGGACGGGTTGGACTGAAGGGTCTGTCTCCATGCTGTACATCTCTGACTCTATGACTCTAAGACAATGACTTTTGTTTTGCGGCCATCTCTTCCTCTGTATGATTGCCTTCAGATGTCACACGAAATGACTTCAGGGAAATATTAAGAATTAGTGCCATATTAAGATCTTAGAATATGGAAGCATAGGATCATATAACCAATAAATGCAGCACCTCGCATTTATCTGAATTAAACTCCATCTGCCACTTCTCAGCCCATTGGCCCACCTGGTCAAGATCCTGTTGTAATCTGAGGTAACCCTCTTTGCTGTCCACTACACCTCCAATTTTGGTTCTTCATGTCTCTGCTAGCTCCTTAGGTTATTAGTTGTAGAAGGGCATGCTAGCCGTTTGACCCATTGAGTATGCTCTGTTGTTTGATGAAATCGTGGCTGATCTGACAATTCTCAGCTCCACTTTCCTGTCTTATTCCATAATCTTTGATTCTCTTACATACTAATTCAACCTTGAAGGTACTTAAAAAGAGTTCCACAGATTCACTACCCTATTGGTGTTAGCCAATTAGTCCCATTCCTTTGTTGTTGTTCTGAAGCTCTGCATGTTTCCAATGTAGATAATTTAACCAGTTGTCTTATGAAAGTTACTACTGAATCTACACATTTCCCCTCTGCATATTTTGCCAATTACCCATGAGTGGAAACCATTTCTACTTCCGTACTTCATCAGAATTTTCTGATAACTTCGAGAAAGTGAGTTTCTATTTCTATGACGCTTAATTGCAGACAGACAATTACATTTCAACTGTCGTCACTGTTGTATCATAGGAAACCTAGCATCCAATTTGCATACAACATGGCGATAATGGCCAGTAATGCTGTTTAATGTGGTGTTGATTTAAGGGAAATATTGCTTGGGACTTCAAAGAAGTCTCCTATTTTTTTGAAGTGGTACTGTGCGATCTTCATCAGCCATCACTTTGGCTCATTTGAAAGATGGCACTTCCTATTGCGCAATGCTGTACTGAAATGTAGGCCCAGATTCTTTTTGTGTTAATCCCTCAATGATAAATAATTTAAAGGTGTTTGTAACATTATACAATTGAATTAGATTATTAATTCATCCAAATTATTGCAGAAAGTACAAAAGTTTGGGAGAAGATTTGTAGCTCGGGTGCTCATTGTTATGGTTCTGTTCGCCGAGCTGGGAATTTGTGTTGCAGATGTTTCAAAGATTAGACCAAACAGTCTTACTGCAAATTCAACCCAAACTCTGGGTCAGATATGTAGATGATACCCTTGCAATCATTAAAAACACAGAAATAGAGAACACACACCGGATCATCAACACCACACTCACAGGAATCCGATTCACTAGAGAGGAAGAAAAGGACAACCAACTCCCATTCCTAGACGTGATGGTACAGAGAACACCGAACGGAGAATTCACCACAAAGGTTTACAGGAAAGCCACACACACAGACCAAGTCCTAAACTATGAAAGCAACCACCCCAACACACACAAACAAAGTTGCATCAAGACACTGTTCAAAAGGGCCACAACACATTGCAGTACACCAGAACTGCAAAAACACCTATACAATGTATTTGCCAAAAACGGATACCCCTGCAATTTCATCAACAGATGCCCAAGGGAAAGACAACAGAATGAGGACATGCCACAACCCAAAGGACTAGCCACACTACCATACATCAAAATCATTTCTGAACTGACAACCAGACTACTGCGACCACTAGGACTCATAACAGCACACAAACCAACAGCCACTCTCCGACAACAACTCACCAGGACGAAGGACCGATACCCAGCATGAGCAAAACCAATGTAGTGTACAAAATCCCATGCAAGGACTGCACAAAACACTACATAGGACAAACAGGAAGACAGCTAACGATCCGCATCCATGAACACCAACTAGCCACGAAACGACATGACCAGCTATCCTTAGTAGCCACACACTCAGATGACAAGCAACGAGTTCGACTGGGACAACACTACTATTATAGGACAAGCCAAACACAGAACAGCCAGGGAATTCCTAGAGGCATGGCACTCATCCACAGATTCAATCAATAAGCACATCGACCTGGACCCAATATACCGGCCACTGCAGCGGACAGCTGGAACTGACAACCGGAAGCGGCAGGTACAAATCACTATAAATGCCGGAGGAAACATCACAGAAGCGCTTCACAGGAGGCTCCCAAGCACTGAGGATGTCACCTAATCAGGGGACGAAACGTCTGCAACACAAATTCCCAGCTCGGCGAACAGAACCACAACAGAAAGTACCAAGCTCAGCTCAGCCATTTTTCTTTGAAAGAAGTTTTCCTCTGTGCCGTCACCATAAGATCAAGTTGGTTTCTTGGACAAAGGTTTGCTATGCAGCTGAAGGATGATAAAACTTTGCTAAAACAACCTTTTGAAACTTATTGGTTGTTTGTTTATTGTAGCAGATAAAATGCAATGATGATGTAAGAATCTTAAGATGTATGTTGATCTTGGTGTTTGTAACTTTTTGGGTGGTCTTGTTCTCTAATTTCAGGGTGATGTGTGGATATGTATGGAACTACTGGATACCTCACTGGATAAATTTTACAAAAAAGTGATCGAGAAAGGGAGAACATTCCCAGAAGACATTTTGGGAAAAATAGCTGTGTCTGTAAGTTTGATGCTCTGATGGGTTCTGAATTAACTATCCAAATAAATTGTCTAGAGAAATCTTGTCCATCTGGTGATCTGCATGTTACAGAGGTGCCTATGTGACTTACGAAGCCTTTGTTGAAAATCTAGGTAAGTGTAACTGGAAGAATTTGTAAGGAGCTACTTATCTAACTGGAGACTGGTTCTCTCCTGTATTTACTTCTGATAGTTTCACAAATGCGGGGGTGAACCTGTCTGTGACTGGAGGAGCAACAAGGAACACCATCTGTGCTCTCACTTGGGAAGTGGCTTGGAGCCACAGTGGCTCAGAGTCTGTAGGACCAGGAAGAATAATTTTTCAGGGGGACACTGTTTTGTGGAATAGGGGAATAAGAGTTGGATGGTGATGATGGGAGAGCAGTGATTCAGAGACTGTTGTGGGAATTGGGAGTGGAGTTCAAGGGAAAAACGAGGATGAAGAGGCCACCGAGAGGAAATAGGGATTGAGTTGAGAAGCTGGTGGTGAAAGAAATGAATGAGAGTTGTTGGAGACTGCATGGTGAGTGGGGCTTGGGTAAGTGACTGACATGGGATACAGGGAAGATTGGTTGTGGATGAGTAGGTTCATAGATGATTTAAGGTATGGTGAATGAGGGGACTAGTTAGATAACCATGAGAATAGGATTGAGCTAAATAACGCTCCAGTTCCTTTCAGACAACCTTCCTTATGACCCTCGCAACCTTTTCCATGCCCCACATTTTGCCTCTTCCTAATTACTTAACCTACAAAAATATACTGGTAACGTAGGAAAATACAGGCACTTCTGACTCCTCTACTTCAATAACTGTTGTGTAGGACTAGTAGAGACAAATTTAAGGTTTTGGGAAGGAGGGATGTAAGCAATAGCTTTTGCAATGATTGGTAATGTCCTGGAACTTACTGACCACAACTGTTTGTTTGTTTGTTTGTTTGAAGCAGAGGTCCTCAATGATTTTGAAAAGAAATTGGACACTTGAGGGAAACAAACGTGCAGGACTACGGGGATAGAGTGACAGGACTTGAAACAAACTGACTTGCTGTCTGGAGAGTTAGGATAGAGTAAAATCAGTTGGCTGAATGGCTGCCTCCTGTGCCATGAATGGCTTTGTGACTTTCATGTGAATTCTACTGAGGCCAGCTAAGAAAATGCTCCAGTACAGATGAACCAAAGTCTCTTTTAGTTAGACCCAACTCCTTAAGTCAGCTCCTTCCCTACCTGCTTCCTCGGTGATCAGGACATGATAATTCTTTATCTTTCTTCCTATCTGTTTTATTTTTAACCAAATAGGCAAAAAAGAATCAATTTATTGTTTTTCTTTTCCCTCTCTGAAATTCAAACTTAGTCTTCTGAAAGCCTCTTTGTTTTGAAATTTGCTCTCTGTCCCCCGAAGTGGACGAAGAGTTGATTGGATTAGATTAGATTACAGTGTGGAATCAGGCCCTTCGGCCCAACAAGTCCACACCGCCCCGCCGAAGCGCAACCCACCCATACCCCTACATCTGCCCCTTACCTAACACTACGGACAATTGAGCATGGCCAATTCACCTGCCCTGCACATCTTTGTGACTGTGGGAGGAAACCGGAGCACCCGGAGGAAACCCACGCAGACACGGGGAGAATGTGCAAACTCCACACAGACAGTCGCCTGAGGCGGGTATTGAACCCAGGTCTCTGGCGCTGTGAGGCAGCAATGCTAACCACTGTGCCACTGTGCAGCCCACAATGTGTTACCTGTTGAAATGTGTTACCTCTGCAAAATAAGTGTTGGACAACCATCGTCTCCAAGTCCACACTGCTGGTTCTTTGACGTAGAAAATGCTACTTACCAAAATGTTCAATTCATTTTACAGCAGTGACTAGTTCATCTGTTTTGGTTTAATACAGTTAAATAAATACACTTGTGTTGAAGATGCTTCACATGTAAATAGATAAATGTATGCAATGTTTGCATTGCTTGGTAATCTGTGACACTTGAGTTCTTGGGAGGAGGATTGACTATTTAGCAGAATGAGAGAACAAATCCTATTATAATATTCAAAATATTAGATGCTGAGAAAGTATTTTTGTGGCTGGCAACAATAGAACATGAGATCTCACAATCTGCATTTGGAGTGGACCATTGATGGAGATGTAAAAGACATTTCTTCACTCAAAGGGTTGTGAATCTTTTGGAAACTAGTTGTTGAGTATAATCAAGATAGTGGTTTATAAAAATTTAGCCCTTAAAAGAATGGGGTAATGTAGGACATAATGTTAATGCGGAAAATGACTTGTTGAATGACTGAACCGGCACAAAGGGAAAGATCTTATTTCTAGGAACTCTAATTCTTAGTGCCACTTTCTAACCAATTAAGCTGACTATCCCAGTAGTTACATAATGTGTAATTGTTTTGACTGTAACTGTTGCTTCTCTGTAGAAAAAGTACTGTTTACATAGATGCCTTCTACTAAATCCTGTCAACGAAATGCCAGTTCACATTAATTTATGTACTGTAACTAAATAATTTCTAGACACAAAATGGATCAAATCAAACCAGGTTTAACCTGGGAATTCTAGCATAAAGTAGGCTCTGCTGAGATTGCCTCCAATTTCAGAGGTCAAACTAAATGACAGCCAGGTCCTACATTTGTTTTTTTGTATATTAGACTATTTTGGGAATCGGTTTGCCCAGCTGCTAATTTGTGACAGAGCTTTGAATGCATGTATGAAAGAGTATGTCTGCCAATACACTGGGAAATACAACAGTATGTGTCTGACTTCAGCTCGCAAAGCCAGCAGTACATTATGACTCTGTGACATAGTATTTTGAGCCTGCAAAGAAGTAAGGTACATGAAACCACATGTGAAATAGATCTACTTGTGTCTGTTTGAATTTTTCAAGATGTAAATAGAACATTGGTTGTTTTCTTCCTTTAAAATTCATAGAATATGCGTCATTTCACATTTCAAGCATTTGCAAGCTGGTTGATAGGCTATTAAAACCATTAGCTTCATAATGAAAACTGCAAGCAGATCTCTTCACTTCAGGACAAATTTTGATTGGGATCATACAGCCAGTTTCACAACTCTTCCAGTGGTTTCAGAGACATCGAAAATGCCAATTTGCTATCACCTTTGTTTTACACTGTTGCTCAAATGTTCCCCCTTTTTTGTTTTGTTGTGTGCCCACTCTCCTTTATTACTTCCATTTAGTGCAAGAAAATCCACAAATCACATTTGCCTCAGTTTATGTACTTACATTATTCTGCTTTACTTAGTGCTAGTCCATTTTGTGTGCCCTGATTGTGCAGTTAATGAGATGTACATTTAAATATATCAACTGCTGATATGAAAATCAGGTGCAAGACATGGTTTTTCTTCTGCAAAATGAAGTCTCCCAGCAAATTCAAAATTATCTCATTAATTGCTGACAAAAACGGAAAATTGTATGCCATATGTTCTGCAATGCAATAATGTATGTTTTCTCTGGTTGAGTGCCATGCCGTTACTTGCTTTGTGGTGAAAATGCAGCACACCTGTAATTATCATTTGGTAACAATATGGAATATGGAACGATGTGTTCAAGGGATTGAAGGAGGATAAAACTGCAAGGCTAGACATTTTATGTGAGCAAGAAACTGCAGCAGACCCATCAGGACTTCAAAAAAAGAAGCAATGGATGAATGTTTAAAATAGTGAACCTTTGCCAGATCATTCATTGGTTTTTTAAAAAAAAATTAACAAATTTTCTGTCCTTTTAAAAGGGATTTAAGTCTGTGTGGTATTAGTAACAGAATTGCAGTATGTGTGGAAGGTTGGTGAATGTTTATTTTTGTCTTTTTTTTCCCTCTTTGCAGATTGTCAAGGCATTAGAGCATCTGCATAGCAAGCTGTCTGTGATTCACAGAGGTGAGTGCTGCCACTTTAGACAGGCACTAATGATGCATGCAATGTTCAAGTTATTAAAGATCAATAATATTCACAGCAACAGGTGGCAGCAAGGTGCTTCTGCAGTAAATATATTTTATCATTAATATGGAGCTTTTTAATTAAAAGTTTTTGAATGAATCCTGCAATGTGTGCGTTTGTTTTTTCTCTGGTGCCTTATAAGTGCACATTTGTATCTTGGCATCTCTTTGCTCTTGCAAAGTTAGGTATATTAAGGTAGTCTACATTTACATTCTGCCTCTGTCTATTTATGGGGGGTAGAATCTGTCCTAAGACTAGTATCTCCGTGTTACCATGCAAAGAAGCAACAATATATTAATCAATTTAACTTTATACCGTTCACTCATTCCTGGAGCTTAGTGGAGAAGTTTAGTGAATACTTTGAGATATTAAGACTAACTAAAGCTGGAATATCCCATAGTATCTTGAATCTTCAGTTTTTAATGTTAAAAGTAATTTTGTTGGTTTTATAATTTGGGTTTCGGTTTCAAGCAGGAAATCCAAGCAGGATGCATGATGAAAAGGCTCTCTCTATACTGCATCACAGATTGTTGCCTTTAGTTCAGGCTTTGTGTTATGATGAACCAGTCATAAAGAATGGAAATCATTAATCAAAGTAGATAAATTGCTACTATCAAAGAAAAGGCAAGAAATGTGTATAATTAGCAAAAGTACCTGTAACATTTCTTTTTGAATAAACACAATACTCTCATGAATGATGCATCTTACTACTGTTTAGTTGCGTTTTACATTAAATATTGTGCTTTGGTACATTAAGCATCCCTAAAATTGGGCCTTGTATTCTAACATGTGGAATGTGCCAATATCTATTCTGATTATGGGTAAACAGTAACCAGGAGACAACATATTCTTATGATAATTAGCTCTGTGACTTGACCTGTACTTTGAAATTTCAATTTTCATATTTGCTCAACTTTAACTTGTCTTTCTTCCTTGTCATATCTTCACAGGAGGGCATATTGCTCCTGAAATAATGATCAGTGTAATTGATATTTAATTCTTGTAATCTTTCACAGATGTAAAACCTTCCAATGTTCTCATCAACAAAGAAGGTCATGTGAAAATGTGTGACTTTGGCATTAGTGGATACTTAGTAGACTCGGTTGCCAAAACAATGGATGCAGGTTGCAAACCATACATGGCTGTGAGTGCAAATTTAGAATCATGTCTTTCCTGTCTTCTAGTATTTGTATCAGCCTAGATTTGTTGTATATTTGTCACAGTGAATATTTATATTCAATCATATGCTGGTAATGTTGTCAATGGAATACCTTTTCAGTTAGCCATGATGTGGTCAGTTCAGATCTCATAAACGAAAACCTCTGCCAGTGCTGTTTAAGCAGTGTGCTCTTGCCCTAATCTTTGTAAAAGATGCCTGTGCCATATCAACGTCAAAGTAGGGTGCTGAGAAAGCACAGGAGGTCTAGCTGAGTAGCAGGAGAATTGATGTTTCAAATGTATGCTCTTCATCAGGCATATGAGGGGGTAGGAGCGGGGGAAGGGGGCTGAGAGATAAATGTGGGGCTAGCGTAGCTGGGAAGGTGATCGGTAGATGTGGATGTGGGGTAATGGTGATAGGTCAGAGGGGAAGGTGGAGCGGATAGGTGGGACGTTGATGCACCATCAACATTGACTTTATCAGTTTCCTCATCTCCTCTCTCCCCTCCCCCCCCACCCCCCCCCCCCCCCCACCCACACCCCACCCACACCCCACCCTAGATCCAGCCCTCCAACTCTGCACCGCCCTTTTGAACTGTTCTACCTGTCTGTCTTTCTTTCCACCACCTGCTCCACCCTCCCCTCTGACCTATCACCATCAACCCCCACCTACATCTACCTATTGCCACCCCAGTTACTTCACCCTCTGATTTATCTCTCAGCCTCCTTCCACACTTCACATCCTTGGTGAAGGGCTTATGCCGGAAATATCGATTCTCCTGCTCCTCAGATGCTGACTGACCTGCTGTGTTTTTCTAGCGCCACAGTCTTTACTTTCTCCTGTGCCATATCTATGTGAATTTTCAATATTTCAAACTGGTCACCTTTTTTTAGAAAGCAAGGGAAAAAAACTTGAGGAGGCACGGCTTGTAGCTTATAGCAGGGAAAGGGTCAATGGAACACCACTGTGTAATTTGTCTACTTTGTATCTCTTGAACTAAAATCAGTTTTTGGAAACAAAACTGTCCTTCAGACCTTTCAAACCCTAAAACACTTTACTGTGTTTTTTTAATATATAGTCACTGTTGTAAAGTAAGGAATTAAACAGACAATTTACAGTAGTCAAGGTCCAAAAGATGTCAGTGTGACTACGGCCACGACCAAATTGATGTTGGTTGCGGGATAAATATTGGCCACAACACAACGGAGAACTCCCTTGTTCTTCTCCAGAAAAGTGTATTGAGACCTTTGCGTCCATCTGATAAGATAGTTTAACATCTTATCTGGGAAAAACAAAACCCCAGTACTGCGCCAGCTGGTCAATTAGATCTTGGGTCGATGGTTCTACAAAGGACTTGAACTGCAACCTTCTGATTTAAGTAGTCAGTATAATCTGAACCATGTTTAAATAATTTGCTGTTTTCAGTGAGTGTGTCTTAAGATTAGATTACTTACAGTGTGGAAACAGGCCCTTCGGCCCAACAAGTCCACACCGACCCACCGAAGCACAACCCACCCCAGACCCATTCCCCTACATTTACCCCTTCACCTAACACTACGGGCAATTTAGCATGGCCAATTCACCTAACCTGCACATTTTTGGACTGTGGGAGGAAACCGGAGCACCCGGAGGAAACCCATGCAGATACGGGGAGAGAGTGCAAACTCCACACAGAGAGTTGCCTGAGACGGAGAATTGAACCCTGGTCTCTGGCGCCGTGAGACAGCAGTGCTAACCACTGTGCCACCGTGCCACCCACGGTGCAGTGATTGCTGTGTCGGAGGAAATGTTCTGTCAAAAGGTCCACAGATGCTGCCAAACTTCCTGAGTTTCTCCTTTTTTTTGTTTTTGTTGCAGATCAGTGACATCTTGTTGTGTTTAAGGGGAAATGTTACTGGCAACAGCTCAACATAAGTGGGTTGCCACTGTGGATCTGTGTCCAGTATAAAATGGTTCAAGAAACCCAAGAGTGAGAAGGGAAGGTTATGAGTTGTAATATCTTCAGAAGTAGAAGTCAACCCTATTGGAATCTACAGATCCAATCAAAATTGTGCTTTAATGGTTCTGCAGTTTTTTTTTGTACATGTCCTTTTTCAGTATTAGGGCTATTTGCACATTACATGTTGCTGCCAGTTGATCGTAATGTAAGTTTTTTTTTTATTTTTATTTTGCAGCCTGAGAGGATTAACCCAGATCTGAACCAGAAGGGTTACAATGTCAAGTCTGATGTCTGGAGTTTAGGAATCACAATGGTATGTAATGAAATCAACTGGTTTAACATTAATGGAAAAGCTTTCAGGGTTTAGACTCCTTAGACTATCTTGGAAAGTGAAATTTCAGTTATGGAGGAATTTTATGGACCTACTTGGGTGAGAAATGTGATCTGCAGGGTAGCTACAATTTTCGCAAAATGAGCAATTTGTTTCCCAATGACAGGTTAGTTGTGCCAAATTACCCTGGTCTTTGGCAGGTTCATATTTGTACTACTTATGGACCAGTCTAGACCCCCACAAAATATGTTAAGAAAATAGTCTAGACCCGAACTTTCTTTCTAACCAGCGAGGTGTTGTGTTCCAGATGCACTTCGATTTGTCATACTACTCTGTTAAGTAAACACAATTTTATTGAAACAATGTAGTATAAAGTACAATGAAAGAAAGAGGAGCTTGGAATAACTTTATTGGAAAACCTCACAGAATATTAGATTATTTTACTAAATAATAACTGTTCCAACATTGTAACATCCCATAAACTCACCCTTGGCAAAAGGCAAATTCAGAAAACAGAATTGTGTCATGCTATCTCACAGCAGACCAGGAAGAAAAACCAAGAGAAAGCTCAGAGAGAGAGAGAGAGTTAGCATTCAGGAGAGATTCACTGCCTTCTAACCCTGCTGAGACTGCAGCAACAACTGCTGAAAGCTAAACCTAAAATCCCTGGTTCTATGGTGGTAGCTCGACCCACACCCATTCAGGCTGCTTCTATTGTTCCAACATTTTTTAAAAAAAAAAAGCACCCAAGGCTTGACAAGTTGTTTATCTTCTCATAGTCTGCTCGGCACCAGCTCTCCCAATTTCTCTGTAAGCCACCATATCATCACAATTCCATGGATATTAATTAGTGTGAAACAATTTTTAATAAAATCCTACTCTTGGGATAAAGCCAGTGATACCCAATTCACGTTCATTTAAAGGTAGCATGCAACCTTTGGCTGTTGTGCAATTATGTGTAAGGTCAGCAATTTTCCTCCTTTTTAAGTCTTAACTCTACAGCACAAGAGAGGGTCAGGATTAACAAGGGTAAGTCAGTTATGTGGTTATGGATTTGGGTCAGAGCATGGAAGATTGGGAGAGGGTAGAGTTGGGAGCACAGAAGACTGAGTGGGAAGGGCTTGTTATTCTGGATGTGGTGGTCGGAGCAGTTGCTCAAGTTAACTGGAAAGGGAGAGACCTAAAAAGTGGTGTCACATTGTCAAAATGTGTGTCCATTTCAGGGTGTTTGTGGAAGAGTCTTCATAGGATATTTTTAGTTCACCTTTAACACTTTTTGGTCACCCTATTCACCACCCTACTATCATCAGCTGATGGTAGATTTCACCAATGAAAAGTTTCCAAAGCAATAAATTCAAATCAGATATGTTTTCCATGCCTGCCACTGGCATTTGGAATTTTAATTTCTACTCTCTTCCCCCAACACCTGAATCAATCAAAGCATTTTCACTCTTCTGACACTTGCTGCTTTAGTGTCCAATAATAAGCAAAATACTGTAGATGTTCTGGAAATTCTGAATAAAGGCAGTGTGTTGGAGATATTCAACAAGTCTAATAGCATCTGCAGAGAGAGAAACAACAGTTCATGTTTTTGAGTTGAATATGATTACTTCAGAATCAAAACGTCAGGTTGGAGTCAAAGTATTAACTTGTGTTCCCCTCTCTCTGTTCCTGATGCTGTCACATCTGCTAAATATTTCTAGTACTTTTTTTTGTTTTTATATGTAATTCTACCTGTTGTATAATGATGGTTGAGTAAAGAACTGGCTAGCTTGTAATTGACCAGATTGCTAATACTCTCCATCTAGATACAGACGCTAAGAAAAACCATTCATGTTAATTATGGGAGTGTTAATTTTTTTTTTTGATTAGATTAGATCAGGTCCCTACAGTTTGGGGACAGGCCCTTTGGCCCAACAAGTCCACACTGACCCTCCGAAGAGTAACCCACCCTGTCCCATTTCCCTCTCACTAATGTACGTAACAGTATGGGCAATTTAACATGGTCAATTCACCTAACCTGCACATGTTTGGACAGTGGGACGAAACCGGAGCACCTGGAGGAAACCCATGCAGATACTGAAAGAATGTACAAGCTCCACACAGCTAGTTGCCCGAGGCAGCAGTGCTAACCACTGAGCTACCATGCCGCCCGATTTGAGAGTGGAATTGTACTTCAATGGCAGTTGACCCCTGTTTTCAAGCAGGAGAGACAAAAGGTGGAACAATTGGCTAGATAAATGTTAATCCACTGTGTGGTCAACATGCTTTCACGTTCTGGTTCTTCCTAGTCATCCTTGGTTTTGTGGACACTTCAATACTATAAAGGAAAGATCATTTCCGTATTGCCAAAATCTAAAAATAAAGATATATGCATTTATGTAATGCCTTTCATGAACACTGGATGCCAAAAAGGGTTTTAAGTATTCTTAGAATGTAGTCTTTGTTGTATCATGGAAAATGTGACAGCAAAATTGTTCACAGTGAGCCCTTACAATCAGCAATGGGATAATGAGGCAATCATTTTTGTCATTGTTTGGAAAATCAGTGTCAGCCAGGATAACACTCCTGCTCTCTTTTTTACTTTTGTGATATGGAATCTTTGCCATCTACTTAAGAGGGAATGTGGGGCCTTGGTTTGATATCTCATTGGACATGGATTGGAGAATTGGAAAGCACTAACACATTTTATTTAAGGAAGGAAAGGGACAAAATAAAACTAGGTAACTCGAGGCCAGTTAGCTTAACTTTAGTTATTTGTTACATGTTTGAGTCTATTATGAATGATGTAATTGCAGAGCATTTAAAAATACATGACCTAATTAAGCAGAGTCAGCATGCTTCTACAAAGGGGAAATTATGCCTAACAAGCTTGTTTTTGAGTAATAAGCAAGATAGATTGAGGGGAAACAAGGGCTGTAATATATTTGGATTTTCAGAAGGCATTTGACCACGTTAGGCTGCTTAATAAGAGCCCATGGTGTTGTACACCTGTTTTTTTAAAAAAAATAAACAGGAGATTTAGAGTCTCCTCAGTTTAGGGGACTGATTCTGTGCTGGCTGGGCCACAGTCAGTGTGTTCCTTTTTTAAAAAAAAACCCAGCAGGTAAGGGCACTGCTTGTCACTGAACAAGTCGGGTGTTCCTTCCTTCCTTGGTGGTGGAAAATAAATAAAGGTTTATGTACCTGTTGTCTTTCACTGTGTCTCACACCTGCACATGCACATCATAGGTGTTGGGGAAAATATAAGTACTACCGCAGTTAGGCGGTAGTGTGGCATAAAAAGAAAAAAATATATAAATGGGATCACCTGTCTGCACTCACCACTGCCCGGATGAAATTTCACATTGGCTCCAAGCTCCTGTATGTCCCATGGGAGCCTGTGCCCCACAACCTGAGCCGCCTCCGGAACTTTAATTTTGTCCCCTTAAGGGACATATCACGATGGCCCTATACATACTGCTGCTGCACACCATCCACCTCCTTTCCCTGTACCCATTTGCCACTGGGGGGTGGGGAGCCCCAATAGAGGGCTCTCTACGTGGGAGTCCTACCCCTTTCTCTCTAGGATCTAGGGTGGAGGGTGCTGCACCTGGCAGTCCCCTGCAACTGCAGATTGCAGTGGTTCACAGACTCCCAGCCCAGCTGCTTGTTCTGCAGTGCTGTGGCATCCGTGAACATGTATATATGGGGTGTGGGCATTTGCCCTCCCTTAATTTTGTAGAGAACTTTCTCCTTTGCTTTTTGGCTGCACATCAATCCCATGCTCCTGATCTTTGGCCACCCAGTGTGGAGAAGGGAGGGTAGGTCAGAGGACCTCCTCGTGGGTCTGTTCCTGGGCCTGGCCATAAACTGGTCCAGGTAGCAGGCCATGGAGGGGGTTGTTATGACTGACTGCCTGCCCCTCTTCCTTGGCTATGTCTGAGCCTGGGTGTCCCTAGAGAAGGAGCATGTGGTATCTACCAACTCCCTCAAGCTGTTCAAGGAGAGGTGGACACCATAGGGAGTGGAGTGCTTTATTTCCCCCTCCAACTCTATTTCAGTTTAATTCCTACCCTCCCCTTCACTTTTTTGATCACGCAGCATTGTCAAGAAAAAGAAAGAAAAAATGGGATCACAAAATGAGTGCATGGGGAAATATAAGCACTACTGCTGTGTGGTAGTTGTGTAGGGGAAATGAAAAAAGAAAAACAATATTTAAATAAACAGGGGATTTAGAATCTCCTCCGTTCAGGGGACTAACTCTGAGCTGGTTGGCCACAACCAGTCTACTCTGCACAAGGAAATAAAGGGTGACAGGATTCCAGCTTCTGTGCAGATGTTTCAGAGTGACATTTAAAACAGGAGAAGGAATTTTTGTTTTTTTATTTTGAGGGTATTAAATCTGTGCAATTCCTTAGAGGGCTGCTGAGGCTAGTTCTTTAAGTATATTCAAGGCTCAGATAAACAGTTTTTTTAATGAGTAAGGGAATCGAAGGTTATGTGGAAATGCAGGAAAGAGGAGTTGATAATTATCATATCAACCATGGCCTAACTGTATGGCAGAGCAGGCTGCATGGCCTTTTTCTGCTCTGACATCTCATCCAGAAATTAACATTTTAATAGTGCACCATTCCCTCCTGAAGGGAACTGGAGTGTTAGCCTTGATCTTGTGGGAAGTTTCTATCCGGACTGAGTACAATATGAACTAGTTACTGCAGTCACAAATGTATCAGTACCACGTGCGTGTTTACTGGTAGTACAAATCCCCTGAGTATCAGCATAGTTTTTCTGCAGTCAATTATCATAGGTGTGCAATCTTAATATAGGATTTTATTCTTAACATTGTGGCAGATTGAACTAGCAATCCTACGGTTTCCATACGAATCCTGGGGAACTCCGTTCCAGCAATTAAAGCAAGTTGTTGAAGAGCCTTCCCCGCAGTTACCCGCAGACCGCTTCTCCAAGGACTTTGTGGATTTCACAGCACAGTGGTAAGTTTGTGATGCATGTGAACATATTTATGATACTACTTACCTTGGGACTTTTAAACAGGCTGGACTATAATCATATGGAATTCAAGTTTCTGTTCCTTGGCTTCTCAGTGAAGTTGGGTGTGGGTGCGAAGGCTGGGAGGTTTTGTGGGTGAGGCAGGGGAAAATTCCAATTCTAAATTTTCAGGTAGTGTTTCAATAAATGTCAAAGTTTTGTTTAGTTTTTAAATAAGAATACACCAGTCAAGTTCTCAAATGTGTACAATCAGTTATACTTCAGGCTTGTCAAATTTACCGGAGTGCAAATATATGGTTTAATTGTATTGAAATCGTTTTTAAAAAAAAAAATGCCTTTAAGAAACAGCACTAAACCTTATACAAAAAATTAATTTAAGCTTTAAGGCTAAATAATAGTGAACAACTGCTTGTATTTGGTTAACACCTTTTTAACATAATGCAATATTCCAGGATGCTTCACAAGAGCATAAACAGATAAAACTTGGCATCTCTCCACATATGATGTTTTGGACCATGGTCCATATTATTGGTTTTAAAGAGTTTGGAGAGGATGAGAGATTTAGAGAAGAAATCGTAGAGTTTAAAAACCAGGCCTTGGAAACCTGCTTGTGGCAGTGAAAATTGGGTGAATGCAAGAGGTCAGAATTGGAAGAATGCAGTGATTTGGGAGGGATACAGCTCAAGGATGCTTGCAAAGATGAAGTGTGATAAGTAGGAGTGGAGTTATCAATGTGCAGCTTCACCATGACATGTTCTAACATTAATAATGTTGAAAGATCCAATTCTGAATTTTGTTTCTATTTTTAGTTTAAAGAAAAACCCCAAAGATCGAATGAACTACATTGATCTCATGGTGAGAACTTCTACTCTTCTGCCATTTGCATTTGGAATATGTGTGACATATACCAGTCTGAAAATTTGTTCGTAAATTTTTCAATTTCTTTCCAACAGGCGCATTCCTTCTTCAAAATCCATGATGCCAAGAAAACGGATGTTGCCTCCTTTGTAAAAGAGGTTTTAGGAGATGATCCTATCTGATGTCTGAGGAACTTATAAATAAAATTGATAGCTTTTTTTGTTCTCACTTATCCAATGGGATTTCTATTTAAGAGTGAACCTAGTTACTTAAGAAAAGGCGGTTGAGTTTATGGCTGTTTGTGTAAGGTGCTTTATGCCAGTCAGAAATCTCTGTGCTGCACTTAAAAGATTCTGAGAGGTGTTTGTTTTGTACCTTTTGTGAAAAAACTCCAACTGGCACCAGCTGTAAAATCCAAACCCAGGATTTCTGAGCCTAGATGTCCAACCGTCAGTGGGAGCTGAGAACGGAAAGTCCTCTCCCATTTGTAAACCTGGCCTGGAGATAAGAACATATAATCATTGCACCCCAATTAGTGCAGAAAGAGGGCATTTGGCCCATTGAGTGCATACCAACCTTCCAAAGAGCGTCCCACCTAGACCCCTACCATATCACATAACTCCACATTTACCTATGGCTAACCCACCTAGCCTGTATATCCTGGACACTATGAGCATTTTAGCATGGCCAATCCACCTCGCCTGCATATATTTGGACTGTGCAAGGAAACTGGAGCAGCCAGAGGAAACCCACGCAGACACTGGGCGAATGTGCAGTCGCCTGCGGCTGGAATCAAACCTGGATCCTTGTTGCTGTGAGGCAGCAGTACTGACCACTGAGTCACCAGAGATGGTCTTTGAGTTCCTGTCTCCAATTGTGCTCTTTGATTCTCTCAATTTAATCCAAGCCCAAGCAGCCATAAACTCTTGGTTACTCTTGGTCAGATTAGTATTGACCATTTGTATATAGTTCACTGAAAACAGTCTGGTTGTAAAGAACAGAAAAAGGAAAAAAGCTCTTATTTTTGACAGATGCAACATATACTCTTGATTATATTTATCTTTGCATGATTTATCATTCAGAGTGTCACTGATGCGTTTAAATGTGTAGCACTTAAAACATTTTCAAGAATCTCAATGTAGACCAGTTACTGTGAAAACTAGCAATTAAAACAGCTAACTGTGAAAAGGTGCCTGATTTGTTAGTGATCCTAAGTAGTAACTGAGGAAAGATCTTGGTAATTGGTCCCTCACCTCTTGTTATTTTTGTGTTTAGAGGTAAATAATCAAACATTAATTATATCTTCATGATTACAATCAGAACATCTGAGTCAAGACAAATTAAATATTTCATTTAAAAAATGGCAATAATGTTCATGGGAAAATTCTGAGGTTGCATGAAATGTTACATGGTAGAATGGTGCAATGAGAGTTCACTCCTATTATCCGATAGGAATAGTCAAGTTCTACCAGTACTATTATAATAGATTTGTGAAAGGGAAAATGCTAAGTGGAATCTGATTACTTATGCGTGTCACAGAAAATGAGGACTGCTTTCTCAGTGGAGGCAGAGAATTGGTAGTGGGGCTGTCACTTAAGGAGGGAATATAATAAGATATATAAAAGGAAAAATTTAATCAAACTCCTTAATGATCTATAAAAGTATACCGCAATTCCTCCTCCTGTTCTGAAGATACTGAAATTGGAGCAAACAGAAATTACATCCTTCAGGACTTGAAAATTAGGTTATACCAAAATTTTAAAGAGAACAGTATAAAAAATTGGAGCTGACTGAGAACGGGCAATTTCAATTACATTATTTTGCCAAGCTGGGCTACCTATGCTGCTCATTTTGGGATCTCTGTTGAGTTTGTGTGCCTTTCATTTTGGGACCTACATCAGGAAACCATTGACTGGGTACAATGTGAGGAGCTGTCAATGCTGTGCTGCTCTTTCAAGAAACAGACTTCAGAAATGGTTGCTACATGTCCAGTAAGAGTGTTATAACATTGGTTATGTCAACCAAGGATGACCTGTGCCGAAGAAGAGCCCATGTTTTTAAGCATACTTTATAAATCCAACATTACTGTTGAAACTGTACAAGATCTTTTTTAAAAAAAGACCATAAATTTATATGGAAATGTGTTTTGTCAGGAATAATACAATCTCAAACCATTGATATACTGTATAGTAATGTGATACTGAGAAACACTGCATAGCTCCTTTAGTTACTCAGTTAATAAATGCACTGCTTTGTGCCAAACTGAGCCAGATGGACTGGGAAGATCTCCGGTTCAATATCTGATCTGTGCAATGTTAGCTAATCTCAACTAGGATGGTGGTAGGATTGTTATTCGTGATACCGTTGGGTCCTTCTTTGGAATCAACTTCATAAACACTTTTTGCTTCTAATGTGCTACAGTTATTAGCTGTAAGATGGCTCAGCAAGTCTAATAGGAAGATTGTGTGTGTGTTTTTTCTGCTGTGTTGAGTTAACTTAATGTGTCCAAGGTACTGTAATTGGCTTTGATAGCTTTGTGTTTGGGGTGGAGAAATCTGTCACAAGACCCTTGTCTAATGGCTTTAAGACTGTCCATCCTGGATTGCAATTGGGTGAAGTTCAATTGAGTGCAGCAACACTCGATCATGTCTCAAAAGTTAAATAGTCTGGCAATGTTAAACATCTGTATTCACATAGGAAAGCCTAATCACTTGCTTTAGATACCAGAAGGCAACTAACACCTGTCAGAACAGCGAATGGTCAAGAAATTGGATCATGTCTGAATTAGGATACAGTCCTGGTGCACTATCTGCACCTAAGGACAGGTGGCCAAACAATGGTAAATTAGTTTGTGGACTCATTTATCTATCACCAACGAGTGGGCTTCTGATTGAGCTGGAGTGTCCGCAGCAGGAATAGCCAGCACTGCTGCCAGCTGAAGTGTTTTGAAAGGCCTACCTGAAAAACCCTTGTGTTATGCAGGAGCAGTTTGCAGCCTGCATATTTAATGATGAGCCGAGAGGAGCATCTCTGAAATCCTTTGAAGGAATTGGATTACTTGCTAAGTACCCAAAGTAACTGCAGTATGTACAGCATATGCTATGGTCCTGTTTAATTAATTCTGCAAAGAAGGCATAGGCAAAGGGCTTAACACCAATGTTAGGTGCGCACTTTGGATACCTAAGCAAGAGTCCTCATCAGTATAACCAGCAAGTGCAGATTGAGCGTGTGCATATTGCCTGCCACATTTGACCCTTTGTCATTCTACAAGAGTTAAACAGGCACAGAGCCTTCAAACTCATGAAGGCACTGGCCTACAAGTTTAAATAATAAGACTACTTGTTGTCTTTATGGTTTAATTCCCAATGGTTTAATTCATTTATACTTAAATTAATTCAATTTACCAACACACAGCTTCTTAAAATTCTAGGTGGGTATTGAATATACTTTAATGATAGGACTTGTATTTGAATTTTAATGTAAATGTTGCTGACTCAGGCTTGTCACACTGAAATGTTCAGATGGGGCAACTTGGTCAATTTAGTTTTTGCCAGTTAATCTTTGCTAAATTATCATTTCATTGGTCTTAAAGCTAATCAATTCTGGGAATTGTGTAGGATGTTTGTAATATGGCTTTACATTTTGAAAACATACTTGAAGTTTTGGAAATTATTGACACTTATATTTGTACTTTATAAACTATGCAGGTATCTAACATGGCTATATCAGTTCTTAAAATTTTCTAGTTACTCAAACTTTAATGAACTTGTAGATTAATAATCTGATTTTTTACTAAGAAGTGGGGGAGTAAATGTACTTTTAAAAGATCTTTATTGATTTTTTTTTTTAAGGAAATGAAGTCAATATTTTTGTGTCCCTAGTTTTAATATGTATTCAGACTAGGAAGTAGAATGGACCAGATTTGTAGAATTTCAGGTGCCTAAATTCTTTCAAGATTATCTCACGTGGGTAGTAGATTCTTAATGGTTATTCTCATGGTGGTCCCATAACAAAGTTCATAGAGAGGAAGAATGAAGGGAAGAATTTTTTTTCTTTTGGTTTGGAAGGCAAAATTGCCACAATTTTGGTGTGATGCTGGTTTTGCAATGCCAAAAAGGTCCAATTTGACATACTATTGAAGTCAGTGGAGAACAGTATGAGAAAGGGTATGGAACTGATATTCTAACAAGTCTTTAGGTTTACCAGTAAATAGATTAGCTTAAAGTTGGCTGTAGATCTCTAGTCCACTCAGTTTACCTGTTGTAGCTACATCCTGTCAAAACATCCTCTCAAGTCACTGCTAGTCTCTGACCAGTGTAGGCCAGCAACTTGTCATTGTTCAATTGGCGCACACCACATACAGGCTAGCAATAGGACAGTTCCAAAGATGAGCTTTTATTTACAGCTGTCAAAAGCAACACAAACAAATTGAATAGAGGGCATCAGATGCCCTCAACAAACTAAAATGCTTGTGTGATGACCAATGGCTATTTTACATTCCATGACTGTTTGTAACCGGCTCTCAACTGGACCATTAATAAATCCTGTTTGACTTACAGCACCCATCATAACTGAGTTCTGTCATGTACAAGGAGAGCTTTCTCATTCACAATGTCATTGTCTTTCTCCTCCTCCGAGACTGCTCCCGTTTCTCCTGTTCCTCAGCATCCAACACATTGCCTCATTGACTGCTTTAATTGTGCAGTGTGCAGCATAGACTTCCTGGACTATACTGGAGACTGCTCCAGATGGGTCTAAGCAGCAGCACTACATCTTCACCAGGCATAAGTGTACTCCACCATGCCCCTGGTCAAAACCTGAATGACATTATATCTGCATACCTCATCTGTTGAACATTTTTCAATGGTGTCATGAGCTGTGGTCTCTGTAGCCAGCTTTGTAAGGCCCTTGCACCCCAGAATGTAGCAGATAAGTGAAAGTGCTTCAGTATGTAGGAGTTGTGGAAGCTGCCAGTGAGCACACCTCCAGAAAATGGTAACTAAGATCGTCATTTAATTAAATGGAACCATTCCTGCTGATGAATTCCACAGTGTTGTGGTCAAACCCTCTCAGTGCCATGTGTGCCCACATTGATGGCACTCAGCACCATAGGAAGCCAGTGATATTTCTGACTTTTACTTTCCAGGATGCAGCAATGACCTGATTATCGGCAAACAAAATGAACTGGTGTAATCTTGCACAGATGACCTCGGTCACTGTCCTGACACATATATGGATGTGCGGCTGAGAGATCCCACATTCATGCAGCTGAGCCTCAGCATGTGCACCTACTTGGTAAATGTACCACTTCAGCTGAGGACCAACACACACAATGTCACAAAGGGAGTGGCTGCTGTGTTTCAAATCCTAGGCCTTCATACATTTCTCTTTTCCATATTCTGGTATCCAAACGTTAATCCTGTGTTTGTCCCAGCCATTTTCCAGTTGCAGTTAATGTTTAGTGAACAGCAAGTGATGACAGGGAACACAGATCAGGGTAGACCTGTTCAATATCAGGTCCTGCTGGTTACTAGGTACCCTCCCAGCAGCTCCACGCCCTGTTTTAATCTTGCTACCAATTTAGGCCATTTTCATCCTTCTCCACCTCATCCTTTGCCCTTCTCTCCTGCCATGTGGAGATTCACCACTTTGAACTTTACCTCCATTTTTCCTCCTGAGCACTGATATTACACTTCACCTTTGCTGACTGTGGACCTCTCATCTCCCTGTGCATTGGTAGACACTGACAATAACCCCTTATACCTTGACATGCCGCTCCCCCCGCCCCATCATTGTCTTGTCCGCACCTCAATAAATATCTCTGCTTCCTTCACCAACATAGACTGCCAAAAAGGGTGTGACAATGTTTCAATGTGCCCTACAGCCCTCTTTTGCATCTTCCTCACTGGAGTGCATTTACAGCAGATCCCTGACAGACGTTGAACAACCCTAGACATTACTGATCAAACTCCTGATCACTGCCTTTGCAGCTCCTTGACTGATGACCTACAATTCCCTTGGCTGCTGCTGATGCCCCTATAAGACTGACCATTGCTCCCTCTGCAACTACATTCAGATATATCCCCTGACTGTGACTGCCCTTAGCAGATGACTGACTGTGACCAAATCCCTGGAATATGTGTGGACTATGCCTGTGCCTGAGATCCTGCTACTGACTGCAGCCCCAATATTTCTCACCATTGCCCTTGTCATTTATGCCAGTTTAGGATTCTGAGCTACTTTTTAAAAAAATTACACATTGGGCAAAGAAATTGTTTGCTTGACTGTTACACAGTCAGAATGGCAAATGACTACACAACAGATCGATCAGTACTAAAGGAGACTCGGCTGAAGACTCTATTTACATACTTTGTGCATTTTTTCGATGGCTTGATTTGCTTGCTAAAGTTCTGCTCTATGTAACCCGTGTGCACATCGAGAATTTTTCATTGACCCAGGAGATTGTCCTTCATTTTTAGCACTATGTAGGAAGTTGTGTTCAGTATTTTTGTTTGGTTCAAGACTGAAAAACAACCAAATTTTAAACAAATACTTTACGTTTTCCAAGAAAACATTATTTCCATACATCTATTTCCAGAGCTTTTAATAGACCTCAATTTGCAGAGCTTTTAAATATTTTCTAATCAAAATCATGCTTTAAATGATTGGTCAACTGTTGATGAGCATTCTTTTAACATTGTTAATTATTTTTTGAAATGTTGATAACCTTGAGTGGAAAAAATGTTTCTTTAATAGAGAACCTAGGTCATAGCCTGTCACCTATTGATCTGATCAGAATCTCTGCAAGTTTAGACAATTCAAATACTTATTCCATAAGAAATGTCTCATGAATGAAATCTATTGTGCATTTCCAATTAGACAGATGAGTGGTGTCTTCAAATTGTTGTTCACTCTCATGTTCACTGAAGTTGAAAGTCTTTCTTCCTGTCAAATTGTTTGCAAGTCACCTTTTTAAAAATCTGTTAACAGGATATACAGGAGTTGAATAGATATTAGTCGAAGACTTGGATGCATATGATATGGATATTTTTCGTTGTGTTATGCCTGAATGAACCAGGAAGAGGGAAGAAGTGAGTTGGTGCAGAGAGAAGACACAGGGTTTTGGTCTGGTGTTTACCAACTGTTGTTTCCAACCCCTGAAAAATAGTTGGGCAGCCTCCAGTTAGAAGCCATCATGAGGTCAAATTATTGAAATCCAACAAAAGTTTAATGAGTGTTATTGAACTGTCAAGTATTGACTGACCCAACAATGTCTGTCCAAAATCAGGACATGTCAATTGACTCATGGTCATTTTAATTTTTTTGCTTCCATCGTAAGCACATCAAAGAGACCCACACATGTTCTCATGAATACAGTCAACTACTTATCAGCCCGGTTTTTCTGCCTTTTCAAAAATTGGAGTCTGCCTGAAATTGAATTTTCTTGTGATTAAAGGCTGGCAAGGAACACCTTTTTTTAATGGCTTAGCAAATGCATCACTCAGCTCTAACAGGTGCTGAGTCAGTTTGCAGAACCAGGTTTGTGTCAATGGGCACGCAGTCATACAACTGGTCTCCACAGAACCACATTAATGAGTAGGACAAAAGATAGGAGCTTTGTTTCTTTTGCTAGCTGCAGTATAGGGCTATATGCCACTTGAAATCAGAGCTACATATCCAAAGAAATAGTGGAGAGGGAAATAATCACCCAATTTTTTTGGCATGTGTGCATATTAATAGACTCAGCACTGTGATCCTGCTGGAGGATGAGGGCTTGTTAATAAACTGCTTGTCCTTTGCTCTAATGATTTACTTAAGCCAATTACACAGTGTGTTTTGATGTTCAATCACTTTTGACTCTGGTAATTCACGTGCAAAGTCATGAAAAATGAGAGGATCTCTAGCTGTTGCTCTGTTTGTGGTACAACAGTCTGGTGTAAAGCTGCAGTTAAAATGTTCCCAAGAAAGGATTTTGTTTTTTTTATTCTCATCCATTGAGAGAAACTCGCATAGTGGCATTGTACATTAGATCTGCCAAAGTAGCATGCCCCTAACTATAGATTGGTTTCTGCATGTACAGCAACAGCCCCACCCCCATTCTCATTATCCCTTAAGTGTCACCACATTCTTCTGTTTCTTGGTGGATTGTTTCAAATTGTGTGCAGTAGGCACCAAATGTGTTCTGATTCCCTTTAATGTAACAAAATCTGCAAACCTATGTTTATATTGCTGTTTTCATTCATTGACTCAGTAATTATAGCACAGCTGGTATGTGTGTCTTTACATGTATAAAGACACACATACTGTTCTGTCTCTTCCACTGCATGGGAAGCATAGTGGGTCATGTATTGATTTAGATGTGAGGTCCAGTAATCTTGGATGGAACGGTGCCATTTACTTCACCTTTGTGTTTTAATTAAATACTGCAATGTTTTGACACTGTATATTTTTTATTTTATTGTGCTGACTGGCTGTCTTGCTGAGCATGTGTGTTAAATATGATTGGGATTAGCGCTGAGATTATATGGTGTGCCAGTTCAGAGGCTGTTATGCCAGTGCAGTTTTTTTCCTCGCCAATGTACACAAATAAAAAAAAAACTTTTTTATAAAACAATGACTCCGTCTTTCATTGTTTGGAATTCTTTCCCACCCTCAAGTGCTACCTGTGCTGTGGTGGTAATCCTTAGGCCACAGTATCTCACCCAAATGTTCATTTGTCATACATAGGCCAAGAGAATGAAGAGCATTAATGCCATCAAAGGTGTGACTTATTTTAGGTTCAACACACAAAACCACGCACTGTTTGCTACTTGGCAGTCACAACTCACAAGGAAGGGGCAGGAGCAGTCCCTCCAGGACTCTGGTGGAAACCTTTTGGTTTCACCAGCACCAGCTCCACATCCATCACAGACAGTTTAACCCGCTCTCCCTTCCTTGTCATGGACTTGTTACTTCCCTTCCCTTGGGTCTTCAGTGATGGCAAACAGCATCTCCTTGGTATCTGACCTGCGGCCTTTTGCTCCTCTTCACCATTCTTTTCAATTGATAAAGCAGTCTGTCTGGCTGTTAAATTGGTTGTAGAATCACAGAGCACGGAACGTGGCCTTTCAATCCATCGTTTCTGCACTGGTCATCATGCACCTATCAAATCCACAGCTACCATACTTCAAATGACCACTTAAGTAGTACTTCAGTTGGTGTCTGCCCAATATTGGTCAATAGTGTTGATGCCATTAAAAATGACAGGATCTCCATTTACCTGATCTTGCTGGGTGCTTCAGCTACTTACTGGGCACCCTCATTACCTCTCCTTGTGTCAAATCTGTACATTCGGCAAACTGAATTTCATTTGAGTGTCTATTCTCATAGCAATTAACCAGGTTAGATTTTTAAAAAAACCCTTGAGCTAGCTTTTAGGAAGGTCTGCAAAATTCCTCTCTGGGACACTGGTGATTGAGTGACAGGCCCTCCAGCCACAATAGGCTGCCTCCAAATTTTTTTCCCTATTCAATGTCAGATTTTATTTCTCACTTCTGCCTGTCAGCATATCCTACCCTCATGAGCATGTCATTGTGTCCTTTATCATGGACCATTTAATATACCTTGCCTCGTGGCAATATACCTGTATTTCTGTTTTCATCATTGACTCATGGTTCCTTATCCCTCTGAACTGTCAATGTCCTTTCCTGTCTTAAGTAGAATAACAGTGTCATCTGTAAACAGTTCTGAGTTGTGTATTTGTAAAAGCTTGCAGCAGCCCTTAGGTAAATTAATCTCACACACAGCCCCTGAACCCAGTGAATGGACAGAAGCACCAGAGGCAGGGCAAGCATCCTACAGACAAAGCAACCACACAACAGGCTGACCAAGATGCCTGTGTATAGAGAGAGAAAAGCCTGTGTGCAGAGGGAACACACCTGAAGACAAAATACCAAGGTTACGGCTAGCGAAGACTTCCAAGGGAGAGCACACGGTTGAAATAAAATGTAGTCTCATCACTGTTTCTGGTGCAAGAGAGTTGCTGCTTGTCAATACCTGTTCTTTTCCCACCTCCTGCCCCCTCTACCCTCCAGCAACATTGAGGGTGAAAAAAAGCACCTTGTGAGTTGGCACTTGGTATGACCAGAGGGTAGAGGGCTGTTCCTATACTGTCTACAGTAGCAGTGTTCGAAATGAAAGGAAACCGCCCAAAAGGCCTTTTAACCTGTCAATGTAGAAAAATGGTTACATTTAGATAACTAATTCAAACAAAAGTCAACACCATACAAATAACCAACACTGGCATTAACATAATATTTTTCTTGATCAGAAAGTTCATGAATAATTGCAGGGTCTAATGTCACAAAAGCATCTGAGAAATGAGAAGAAAAAGGTTAATATTTTGGCTGGAATCCTTCGAGAAACCAATTTGAAGAGCAGATTTGCAGATAACGATCCTGCTAGAGCAAGTAATGGCTTTGATTTGGGATGGGGAGTTTGGTTTTGATATTCATGTGGGGCTGTTCAATAAGAAAGCAGCCTTCAATATCTGAAGTGTTGCTTATTAATTATTAATACAGTCAGTGGAACAGCAGCCTGTTAATAACCTCGTGTTGAGAGAGGATATCTCCTATTCTAGTCTGTGGGTGTGCGTGTGCATGGTTTATGAATAACAAAGTTCTCTCCCGCTAACCTTCCTCTGTTAAAGACCGCACCTTCATCTGGGCTGGGGACAGCAGAGGCTCAGCCCAAATCCTTAAAAGATGTCTTCTAGTCTCGGTCACAACAAAAACAGGCCATGCTGGAGAAATGTGGCAGGTTTGGCAGCATCTGTAGAGAAAACAAAGTTAACGATTTGAGTCCAGTGACCCTTTTTCAGAACTGAAGGTTGCTGGGGAAGAGTTGTATTTATGCTGATGACTGAGTGGAGAGGTGGAGGAGAGAGAGTGAGTAGAGTACAAGGAAATGGTGCCTAAAGAAAGAGAGAAAAGAAAATGGCTAAGCAAAGAAGTTGTTGATAAACTGAGAGAGCTAATAGCTAGGTAAGGTGCGAGTAAGAAGTGTAATGTTTGAAAATGCATTTGATGTGCAAGGCACAGCCCATTCAGGGCACGTATTTAGGAATGCAGGGGAAGGGAACAAACTAGAGAGACTGTTATATTCTGAAATTGCTAAACCCAGTGTTGAAACTTGAAGGCTATAATATGCCAAGGTGGAAGATGAGCTGTTGCTCCCCAGATTGCATTGAGTCTTGCTAGGGCATTGCAGAGAGCCTGAGACAGAATCGTTGGCATGGGAACATGGTGGTAGGCAACAAACGGAATATCAGTGTTCGTCAAAGTGGTTGCCCAGTTTGTGTCTCATTACCTCAGTGTAGAGGACACAATGTTATGAGCAGTGAGTGCAGTAGATTAGATTGAGTGAAGTCCAGGTAAATTTCTGCTTCATTTGGAAGTTGAACCACCTTCTGCGGTTGCATGGGGATGTAAGGAGGTGTTGGAGTGGAAGAGGAATAGATCAGCTATTCCCTGTGTTAGGCTGGCAAGGGAGGAGAGGGCTATATGTATCTGGTGGTAGCAGCATCCTGCTGGAGGTAGTGGAAATGGCAGCTTATGATCCTTTGGATGTGGAAGCTGGTGGGATGGAAAATCAGGACCAGGGAGACACTATATTCATTGCAGGAGGGAAGGGTTGAGGGGTGATGTGTGGGAAATGGGTGGGATACAGCTGAGGGTCCTGTCAACTACGGTAATGGGGAAATTGGTGGACATTTTTGTGATGCCCCACCCCTGCATAGAAGATTGTATTGTTGGAACAGATGTGACAGAGATGGAGAAAGTGGGAGAATGGGAAAGAGTCCTTACAGGAAGCAGGGTGTGAGCAGGGTCAAGGTAACTGTGGGAGTTTGTGGGTCCTAAGTCTGTGTTCATTCAGTAAGATTGACCGGAAGAGAAAGATTGAAGAATGGAGTTGAAAAATGTGGAGCTGGAAAAACACAACAGGCCAGGCAGCATCCGAGGAGCAGGAGAATCGATGTTTCGGGCTTAAGTCCTTCTTCAGGATTGAGGCTTGTGTGCCAAGTGGGCTGAGATAAAAGGTAGGGAGGAGGGAATTTGGGGGAGGGGCGCTGGGAATATGATAGGTGGAAGGAGGTGAGGGTGATAGGCCAGAGAGGGGGTGGGGGCAGAGAGGTCGGGAAGAAGATTGCAGGTCAAGAGTGCGGTGCTGAATCAGAGGGTTGGGACTGAGATAAGGTGGGGGAGGGGAAATGAGGAAGCTGGAGAAAACAACATTCATCCTGTGTGGTTGGAGGGTTCCTAGGCGGAAGATGAGGTGCTCTTCCTCCAGGCGTCGTGTGGCCAGGGTCTGGCGATGGAGGAGGCCAAGGACCTGCATGTCATTGGTGGAGTGGGAGGGGGAGTTAAAGTGTTCAGCCACGGGGCGGTTGGGTTGGTTGGTGTGGGTGTCCCAGAGGTGCTCTCTGAAACGTTCCGCAAGTAGGCGGCCTGTCTCCCCAATATAGAGGAGACCACATCAGGTGCAGCGGATGCAGTAAATGATGTGTGTGGAGGTGCAGGTGAATTTGTGGCGGATATGGAAGGATCCATTGGGGCCTTGGAGGGAGGTGAGGGGGGAGGTGTGGGCACAAGTATTGCACTCCTTGCGGTTGCAGGGGAAGGTGCCAGGAGTGGAGGTTGGGTTGGTGGGGGGTGTGGACTTGACGAGGAAGTCGCAGAGGGAGTGGTCTCTCCTGAATGCTGATGGCGTGGAGAGGGAAATATATCCCTGGTAGTGGGGTCTGTTTGGAGGTGGTGGAAATGACGGAGGATGATACGATGTATATGGAGGTTGTTGGGGTGGAAGGTGAGGACCAGTGGGGTTCTGTCCTGGTGGTGATTGGAGGGGCAGGGTTCAAGGGCGGAGGTGCAGGAAGTGGAGGAGATGCGGTGGAGAGTGTCGTTGACCACGTCTGAGGGGAAATTGCGGTTTTTGAAGAAGGAGGCCATCTGGGTTGTTCGGTATTGGAATTGGTCCTCCTGGGAGCAGATGCGGCGGAGGCGAAGGAATTGGGAATATGGGCTGGCGTTTTTACAGGGGGCAGGGTGGGAGGAGGTGTAATCTTGGTAGCTGTGGGAGTCGGTCGGTTTATAGTAAATGTCCGTGTTGAGTCGGTCGCCCAAGATAGAAATGGAGAGGTCTAGGAAGGGGAGGGAGGAGTCTGAGATGGTCCAGGTAAATTTGAGGTCGGGGTGGAAGGTGTTAGTAAAGTGGATGAACTGTTCAACCTCCTTGTGGGAATCCCTAGATTCACACACGTAGCAATGTTCCCAAGATCTAAAATAACCTGCATTACATTAGAAAGCTCAACTGTCACAATCATAATTGGCAAAATGGTCAGTGCACTAATTTAATCAATTTGGGAATTTATTTTGTGCAGTCTGCATGACGGGTAGTCAATCTGGAGTCATTAGAATTCATTCCTGACACTTGGCACTATCAAAAAGGATTTATCCAGCAGGGGAGTATTATTAGTTAATAAAGGGATGTTGTTCCTGCCATGGGTCTGTGACAATTCCCATTTGTATGACATTGTGTGTAAAGAGATGTTGGCATATTTTGACATAACATTTAAGAATTATTTTGATGATTTACTGCTGAGAGAGCAAATGAGAAAGTAGTCCTTACATTTGTCCAGTGTCTTAACCTTTAGCATCCTAAAACTGTTCCACACCTTGCTTAAACAAAAGAAAGGCCTTTCTTTTATCTAGAACCTTCCAATGATACAGCATTGAAGGAAACTATTTGACCTGTCATGTCTGTGATGGCCTTTGGTAGAGATATCTAATAAGCCTCTTTACCAGATCACTGTAAATGTTTTCCCTTGAAATATTTATCTGAAATTCATTTGAAAGTTAACCATGAATCTGCTTCCATCCCCCTTTCAGACAGTATGCTCCAAACCTTAATTGGATTTAACCCCAAAGATCTTAACAGTTAATGACAATTCTTTTTGAAATCTATTGAATGTTGTAATGATCAGAATGGTGGATACTGTTAATGAATGAGTTTGTGCTCAGTAAGACCAATGAGGTAAACACTAGTTGATTTGTTTTGGTGATAACTGCTTGGGTGATAAATGAGAGCTCTGCTGCTGTCCTTTGACTAGTGTCGAGGTCCATTTTATATTCAATTGAATGTGCAGCTCAATGTAAAACTCAAGAAACAGCACTTTCGATAAGGCATTTTGATACTGTATACAAGTATCAACCTTAATTTACCTGCTCAGGTTCTAGAATAGGCATTCAATGCACAACCTCCTGCCTGAGAAGAGAGAGTCACCTATGCCAAATTGAAACTTGTCCTGTGGAGGGATTCACAGTTGTGCAGTGATATTTGGTTGTATAATTGTAGACAGATGATTGAATGTTTTCTTCTGAAGAGGCATGTCTCTTTAGAATAGTAAAAGAAAGGAAATGAGACAGGTTCAATATGTCTCCTATTTATGGAATTGAACAAGAATTCTCCAATTGGTATAACGTTCGGCTCAATTTCAATTAACTGTAAGGTTTCTGTCTCAATCTGTGTTTCATAAGTGGAGAGTGGCTACAGCAGACGTAAAATTATGGTCATTTGCTATTGTCATAAGAGAAGGAGGTGTTACCAATGCAAATCCAGCCCACATATTAATTCCTGAATGAATTAAGTTTAGCTGCTATCCGTGCTTTCCATGGTGGATGTAGACTGTACAAAAGATGACATTAAGTTCACACTAGGCTGATAATCTTGCTTAGAGGCTGCTATGATGGGAGATAGCTTACATTGGTGCTTTTGTCTTCGAAGTACAGACTGCATAACGTTCATGTAGGATAAAGTGAACTTACTTAGTATCTGACCAAAGTCATCTGCTGATTGCCTAATATAACTGAGGACTAATTTGGCCCTTCTAAGACATGACAACTTGCAGAGCCGTTGAATAAATCTGCTCAGTAATTAATAGGGAGCTTCACTCATCAAAGTCACTGACCTGGAGTTTTGGGATTAGCAGTGAACAAATGCATGGAATAAACCGTTCATTACACTTATAGTTACTTACAGACCCTCTCCACAAGCTCCACACAGTGGAGCTTATCTTTGTGTATTCTCAATTAGGTAACTGTGAGCAACATTACCTGTAAATTCTTCCTTCTGTGTGGTGCCCAGGGTCTGTGCAGAGCAGCAACTTCTGGAACTGGATGTCAATGCTACTATCTCCATCAGCACACCAATTGCCATGTTCTGAAGGTCAGATTGTGCAGCTTAGAGGGAAAATTGCCTGTGTGCAGGGTAGAGAGAGGGTTGCTTGTGTGCAGGTTAGAGGGTGACTTGCCTGTGTGCACGTCAGAGGGAGAGGTGCCTATGTGCAGGTTGGAGGGAGAGTTGCCTGTGTGCGTGTTAGAGAGAGAGTTGCCTGTGTGCAGGTTGGAGGGAGAGTTGCCTTTGTTCAGTTTAGAAAGAGTAGTCTGTGTGCAGGATGGAGGGAGAGTTGCATGTATACAGTGTAGAGAGAGAGTTGCGTCTGTGCAGGTTAGAGAGTTGCCTGTGTGCCTGTTTGAGGGAGAGAGTACTCTCTGTGCAGGTTAGAGGGAGACTGGCCTGTGTACACGTTGGAGGGAGAGTTGTCTGTGTGCAGGCTGGAGAAAGAATTGTCTGTGTGCAGGTTAGAGGGAGAGTTGCCTGTCTGCAGGTTAGAGGGAGAGTTGCCTGTCTGCAGGTTAGAGGGAGAGTTGCCTGTGTGCAGGTTACAAAGAGTAGTCTGTGTGCAGGTTTGTGGAAGAGTTGACTGTGTGCAGGTTAGAGGGGGACCTGCCTGTCTGCAGGTTAGAGGGGGACCTGCCTGTCTGCAGGTTATAGGGGGAGTTGCATGTGTGCAGGTTAGAGGGAGAGTTGCCCTTGTGCAGGTTGTAAGGAGAGTTGCCTGTGTGCAGGTTAGAAAGTTGCCTGTGTGCAGGTTGGAGGGTGAGTTGCCTGTGTTCAGTTTAGAAAAAGTAGTCTCTGTGCAGGATGGAGGGGGAGTTGCATGTGTACAGTGTAGAGGGAAAGTTGCTTTGTGCAGGTTATAGAGAAAGTTGCCTGTGTGCAGGTTAGTGGGAGAATTGCCTGTGTGCAGGTGAGAGGGAGTGTTGCCTGTATACAGTTTAAAGAGAGAGTTGCCTGTGTGCAGGTTAGAATGAGAGTTGCCTGTGTGCAGGTTAGAACGAGAGTTGCCTGTGTGCAGGTTAGAACGAGAGTTGCCTGTGTGCAGGTTAGAACGAGAGTTGCCTGTGTGCAGGTTAGAACGAGAGTTGCATGTGTGCAGGTTAGAGGGAGAGTTGCATGTGTGCAGATTGTAATGAAAGTTGCCTGTTTGCAGCTTAGAGAGAGTAGTTTGTGTGCAGATAAGAGTGAGTGTTGCCTGTGTGCAGGTCAGAGGGAGAGTTGCCTGTGCGCAGGTTAGAGCGAGAGTTGCCTGTGTGCAGGTTAGAGGGAGAGTTGCCTGTGCGCAGGTTAGTGGGAGAGTTACCTGTGTGCAGGTTAGAGGGAGAGTTCGGTGAGTGCCCGGTAGAGGGAGAGTTGCCTGTGTGCAGGTTAGAGGGGGACCTGCCTGTCTGCAGGTTATAGGGGGAGTTGCATGTATGCAATGTAGAGGGAAAGTTGCTTTGTGCAGGTTATAGAGAGAGTTGCCTGTGTGCAGGTTAGTGGGAGAATTGCCTGTGTGCAGGTGAGAGGGAGTGTTGCCTGTATACAGTTTAAAGAGAGAGTTGCCTGTGTGCAGGTTAGAACGAGAGTTGCCTGTGTGCAGGTTAGAACGAGAGTTGCATGTGTGCAGGTTAGAGGGAGAGTTGCATGTGTGCAGATTGTAATGAAAGTTGCCTGTTTGCAGCTTAGAGAGAGTAGTTTGTGTGCAGATAAGAGTGAGTGTTGCCTGTGTGCAGGTCAGAGGGAGAGTTGCCTGTGCGCAGGTTAGAGCGAGAGTTGCCTGTGTGCAGGTTAGAGGGAGAGTTGCCTGTGCGCAGGTTAGTGGGAGAGTTACCTGTGTGCAGGTTAGAGGGAGAGTTCGGTGAGTGCCCGGTAGAGGGAGAGTTGCCTGTGTGCAGGTTAGAGAGAGAGTTGCCTGTGTGCAGGTTAGTGGGAGAGTTACCTGTGTGCAGGTTAGAGGGAGAGTTCGGTGAGTGCCCGGTAGAGGGAGAGTTGCCTGTGTGCAGGTTAGAGCGAGAGTTGCCTGTGTGCAGGTTCGAGAGAGAGTTGCCTGTGTGCAGGTTAGTGGGAGAGTTACCTGTGTGCAGGTTAGAGAGAGAGTTGGGTGAGTGCCCGGTAGAGGGAGAGTTGCCTGTGTGCAGGTTAGAGAGAGAGTTGCCTGTGTGCAGGTTAGTGGGAGAGTTACCTGTGTGCAGGTTAGTGGGAGAGTTGCCTGTGTGCAGGTTAGAGAGAGAGTTGGGTGAGTGCCCGGTAGAGGGAGAGTTGCCTGTGTGCAGGTTAGAGAGAGAGTTGCCTGTGTGCAGGTTAGAGCGAGAGTTGCCTGTGTGCAGGTTCGAGAGAGAGTTGCCTGTGTGCAGGTTAGTGGGAGAGTTACCTGTGTGCAGGTTAGAGAGAGAGTTGGATGAGTGCCCGGTAGAGGGAGAGTTGCCTGTGTGCAGGTTAGAGAGAGAGTTGCCTGTGTGCAGGTTAGTGGGAGAGTTACCTGTGTGCAGGTTAGTGGGAGAGTTGCCTGTGTGCAGGTTAGAGAGAGAGTTGGGTGAGTGCCCGGTAGAGGGAGAGTTGCCTGTGTGCAGGTTAGAGAGAGAGTTGCCTGTGTGCAGGTTAGAGAGAGAGTTGGGTGAGTGCCCGGTAGAGGGAGAGTTGCCTGTGTGCAGGTTAGAGAGAGAGTTGCCTGTGTGCAGGTCAGAGGGAGAGTTGCCTGTGTGCCGGTTAGAGGGAGATTTGCCTATGTGTAGTTTAGTGGGAGAGTTGCCTGTGTGCAGGTTAGAGAGAGAGTTGCCTGTGTGCAGGTTAGTGGGAGAGTTACCTGTGTGCAGGTCAGAGGGAGAGTTGCCTGTGTGCAGGTTAGTGGGAGAGTTACCTGTGTGCAGGTTAGAGGGAGAGTTGGGTGTGTGCAGGTTAGAGGGAGAGTAGTCTATGTGCAGGTTAGAGAGAGAGTTGCCTGTGTGCAGGTTAGTGGGAGAGTTGCCTATGTGTAGTTTAGTGGGAGTGTTGCCTGTGTGCAGGTCAGAGGGAGAGTTGCGCATGTTAGAGAGAGAGAGTTGCATTTATGCAGGTTCGTGGGAGAGTTACCTGTGTGCAAGTTACAGGGAGAGTTGCCTGTGTGTAGGTTAGAACGAGAGTTGCCTGTGTGCAGGTTAGAGGGAGAGTTGCATGTGTGCATGTTAGATGGAGAGGTGTCTGTGTGCAGATTGTAGTGAAAGTTGCCTGTTTGCAGCTTAGAGAGAGTAGTTTGTGTGCAGATAAGAGGGAGAATTGCCTGTGTGGCGGTTAGAGGGAGAGTTGCATGTGTGCATGTTAGATGGAGAGGTGTCTGTGTGCAGATTGTAGTGAAAGTTGCCTGTTTGCAGCTTAGAGAGAGTAGTTTGTGTGCAGATAAGAGGGAGAGTTGCCTGTCTGCAGGTTAGAGGGAGAGTTGCCTGTGTTCAGTTTAGAGAGAGTAGTCTGTGTGCAGGTTAGAGGGAGAGTTGCCTGTGTGTAGGTTAGAGAGAGAGTTGCCTGTGTGCAAGGTAGAGGGAGACCTACCTGTGAACTGGTTAGAGGGAGAGTTGCCTATGTGCAAGTTAGAGAGAGATCTGCCTGTGTGCAGAGTAGAGGGAGAGTTGCCTGTGTACAGGTTAGAGGAAGCGTTGCCTGTGTGCAGGTTAGTGGGAGGGTTGCATGTGTGCAGGTTAGAGGGAGAGTTGCCTGTGCGCAGGTTAGTGAGAGAGATACCTGTGTGCATGTTCGAGAGAGAGTTGCCTGTGCGCAGGTTAGAGGGAGTGTTGCTTCTGTGCAGATTAGAGGGAGAGTTGCCTGTGTGCAGGTTAGAGGGAGAGTTGCCTGTGTGCAGATTAGTGGGGGAGTTACCTGTGAGCCCGTTATAGGGGGAGTTGCCTACGTGCAGGTTAGAGAGAGAGAGAGATAAGCCTGTGTGCAGGTTAGAGGGAGAGTGCCTGTGTGCCAGTTAGAAGGAGTGTTGCTTGTGTGCAGGTTAGACAGAGAGCTGCCTGTGTGCAGGTTAGAGAGAGAGAGAGATAAGCCTGTGTGCAGGTCAGAGGGAGAGTTGCCTGTGTGCAGGTTAGGGGGAGAGTTGCCTATGTGCAAGTTAGAGAGTGAGAGATTTGCCTGTGTACAGGTTAGAGAGAGAGAGAGATAAGCCTATGTGCAGGTTGGAGAGAGATTTGCCTGTGTACAGGTTAGAGGGAGAGTTGCCTGTGTGCAGTGTGGTGGGGTGTTACCTGTGACCCCGTTAGAGGGAGATTTGCCTATGTGCAGGTTAGACAGACAGTTGCCTGTGTGCATGGTAGAGGGAGAGTTGCCTGTGTGCAGGTTAATGGGGGAGTTACCTGTGAACCGGTTAGAGGTATAGTTGCTGATGTGCAAGTTAGAGAGAGAGTTGCCTGTGTGCAGCTTAGTGGGAGGGTTGCCTGTGTGCAGGTTAGAGAGAGAGAGAGAGAGAGAGAGATAAGCCTGTGTGCAGGTTAGACGGAGAGTTACCTGTGTGCAGATTAGTGGGGGAGTTACCTGTGACTCCGTTAGAGAGAGAGTTGCCTGTGTGCAGGTTAGTGGCAGAGTTGCCTGTGTGCAGGTTAGACAGAGAGTTGCCTGTGTGCATGGTAGAGGGAGAGTTGCCTGTGTGCAGGTTAGAGAGAGAGTTGCCTGTGTGCAGGTTAGACAGAGAGTTGCCTGTGTGCATGGTAGAGGGAGAGTTGACAGTGTGCAGGTTAGAGAGAGAGTTGCCTATATGTAGGTTAGGTGGGGAGTTGCCTGTGTGCATGGGGATGAGAGAGTTGCCTGTGTGCAGGTTAGAGAGATATTTGCCTGTCTGCAGGTTATTGGGAGAGTTGCCTGTGTGCAGGTTCGAGAGAGAGTTGCCTGTGTGCAGGCTAGAGTGAAAGTTGCATTCGTGCAGGTTAGAGGGAGTGTTGCCTGTGTGCAGGTTAGACAGAGAGTTGCCTGTGTGCATGGTAGAGGGAGGGTTGCCTGTATGCAGGTTAATGGGGGCGTTACCTGTGAACCGGTTAGAGTTATAGTTGCCAATGTGCAGGTTAGAGAGAGAGTTGGGTGTGTGCCCTGTAGAGGGAGCGTTGACTGTGTGCAGGTTAGAGAGAGAGTTGCCTATATGTAGGTTAGATGGGGAGTTGCCTGTGTGCATGGGGATGAGAGAGTTACCTGTGAGCAGGTTAGAGGGAGAGTTGCCTGTGTGCAGGTTCAAGGTAGAGTTGCCTGTGTGCAGGTTAGTGCGAGAGTTACCTGTGTGCAGGTTAGAGGGAGAGTTGGGTGTGTGCCCGGTAGAGGGAGAGTTGACAGTGTGCAGGTTAGAGAGAGAGTTGCCTATATGTAGGTTAGATGGGGAGTTGCCTGTGTGCATGGGGATGAGAGAATTGCCTGTGTGCATGTTAGAGAGATAGTTGCCTGTTTCGCAGGTTAGAGGGAGTGTTGCCTGTGTGCAGGTTAGACAGAGAGTTGCCTGTGTGCAGGTTAGAGGGAGAGAGATAAGTCTGTGTGCCGGTTAGAGGGAGATTTGCCTGTGTGCAAGTTAGTGGGAGGGTTCCCATGTGCAGATTGGAGAGAGTGTTGCCTGTGTGCAGGTTATAGGGACAGTTGCCTGTGTGCATGGTAGAGGGAGAGTTGCCCGTGTGCAGGTTAGTGGGAGAGTTAACTGTGAACCAGTTCGAGGGAGAGTTGCCTGTGTGCAGGTCAGAGGCAAAGTTGCCTGTGTGCAGGTTAGACGGAGAGTTGCCTGTGTACACGGTAGTGAGAGATTTGCCTGTGTACAGGTTAGAGAGAGAGAGATAAGCCTGTGTGCAAGTTAGAGACAGAGTTGCCTGTGTGCAGGTTAATGGGAGAGTTACCTGTGAACCGGTTAGAGGGAGAGTTGCCTATGTGCAGGTTCGAGGGAAAGTTGCCTGTGTGCAGGTCAGAGGCAAAGTTCCTGTGTGCAGGTTAGAGGGAGAGTTGCCAGTGTGCACGTTAGAGAGAGAGATGCCTGTATGCAGGTTAGTGGGAGAGCTACCTGTGAACCGGTTAGAGGGAGAGTTGCCTATGTGCAGGTTAGAGAGTGAGAGATAAGCCTGTCTGCAGGTTAGAGAGAGAGTTGCCTGTGTGCAGGTTAGTGGGAGAGTTGCCTATGTGCTGGTTAGAGAGTGAGAGATTTGCCTGTATGCAGGTTAGAGAGAGAGAGAGATAAGCCTACGTGCAGGTTAGAGGCAGATTTGCCTGTGTGCAGTTTAGTGGGAGATTTGCCTGTGTGCAGTTTAGAGTGGGTGTTACCTGTGTGCAGGTTATAGGGAGAGTAGTCTACGTGCAGGTTAGATGGAGAGTTGCCTCTGTGCAGGTTAGTGGCGGGATTACCTGTGACCCTGTTAGAGGGAGAGTTGCCTATGTGCAGGTTAGAGAGAGAGAGATAAGGCTGTGTGCAGGTTAGAGGGAGAGTTGCCTGTGTGCAGGTTAGTGAGCGTTTTGCCTGTGTGTAGAGTAGAGGAAGAGTTGGCTGTGTGCATGGTAGAGGGAGAGTTGCCTGTGTGCAGGTTAGAGAGAGAGTTGCCTGTGTGCTGGTCAGTGGGAGAGTTGCCTGTGTGCAGGTCAGTGGGGGAGTTGCCTATGTGCTGGTTAGAGAGTGAGAGATTTGCCTGTGTGCAGGTTAGAGAGGGAGTTGCCTGTGTGCTGGTTAGTGGGAGAGTTGCCTATGTGCAGGTTATAGGGAGAGTAGTCTGCGTGCAGGTTAGTGGGAGAGCTACCTGTGAACCGGTTAGAGGGAGAGTTGCCTATGTGCAGGTTAGAGTGAGTGTTGCCTGTGTGCATGGTAGAGGGAGAGTTGCCTGTGTGCAGGTTAGAGGGAGAGTTGCCTGTGTGCAGGTTAGAGGGAGAGTTGCCTGTGTGCAGATTAGTGGGGGAGTTACCTGTGACCCCGTTAGAGGGAGAGTTGCCTGTGTGCAGGTTAGAGAGAGAGAGAGATAAGCCTGTGTGCAGGTTCTAGGGAGAGTGCCTGTGTGCCAGTTATAAGGAGTGTTGCTTGTGTGCAGGTTAGACAGAGAGTTGCCTGTGTACACGGTAGTGAGAGATTTGCCTGTGTACAGGTTGGAGAGAGAGAGATAAGCCTGTGTGCAAGTTAGAGACAGAGTTGCCTGTGTGCAGGTTAATGGGAGAGTTACCTGTGAACCGGTTAGAGGGAGAGTTGCCTATGTGCAGGTTAGAGAGTGAGAGATAAGCCTGTCTGCAGGTTAGAGGGAGAGTTGCCTGTGTGCAGGTTATAGGGAGAGTAGTCTACGTGCAGGTTAGGTGGAGAGTTGCCTCTGTGCAGGTTAGTGGCGGGATTACCTGTGACCCCGTTAGAGGGAGAGTTGCCTCTGTGCAGGTTAGTGGCGGGATTACCTGTGACCCTGTTAGAGGGAGAGTTGCCTTTGTGCAGGTTAGTGGCAGAGTTGCCTGTGTGCAGGTTAGAGAGAGAGAGAGAGAGAGATAAACCTGTGTGCAGGTTCGAGGGAGAGTTGCCTGTGTGCTGGTTAATGGGAGAGTTGCCAGTGTGCACGTTAGAGAGAGAGATGCCTGTATGCAGGTTAGTGGGAGAGCTACCTGTGAACCGGTTAGAGGGAGAGTTGCCTATGTGCAGGTTAGAGGGAGAGTTGCCTATGTGCAGGTCAGAGAGTGAGAGATTTGCCTGTGTGCAGGTTAGAGGGAGACTTGCCTGTGTGCAGGTTAGAGAGAGAGTTGCCTGCGTGCAGGTTAGAGAGACAGATGCGTGTATGCAGGTTAGTGGGAGAGCTACCTGTGAACCGGTTAGAGGGAGAGTTGCCTATGTGCAGGTTAGAGAGATATTTGCCTGTCTGCAGGTTATTGGGAGAGTTGCCTATGTTCAGGTTAGAGAGTGAGAGATAAGCCTGCCTGCAGGTTAGAGAGAGAGTTGCCTGTGTGCAGGTTAGAGGGAGAGTTGCCTGTCTGCAGGTTAGAGGGAGATTTGCCTGTGTGCAGATTAGTGGGGGAGTTACCTGTGACCCCATTAGAGGGAGAGTTGCCTATGTGCAGGTTAGAGAGAGAGAGACTTGCCTGTGTGCATGGTAGAGGGAGAGTTGCCTGCGTGCAGGTTAGAGAGAGAGTTGCCTGTGTGCAGATTAGTGGGGGAGTTACCTGTGACCCCATTAGAGGGAGAGTTGCCTATGTGCAGGTTAGAGAGAGAGAGACTTGCCTGTGTGCAGTTTAAAGGGAGTGTTGCCTGTGTGCAGGTTAGAGAGAGAGTTGCCTGTGTGCAGATTAGTGGGGGAGTTACCTGTGACCCCGTTAGAGGGAGAGGTGCCTATGTGCAGGTGATAGAGATATTTGCCTGTCTGCAGGTTATTGGGAGAGTTGCCTATGTGCAGGTTAGTGAGTGAGAGAAAGCCTGTGAACCGGTTAGAGAGTTGCCTGTATGCAGGATAGAGTGAGTGTTGCCTGTGTGCAGATTAGAGGGAGTGTTGCATGTGTGCAGGTTAGACAGAGAATTGCCTGTGTGAATGGTAGAGGGAGAGTTGCCTGCGTACAGGTTATAGGGAGAGTAGTCTACGTGCAGGTTAGAGGGAGAGTTGCCTGTGTGCAGATTAGTGGTGGAGTTACCTGTGACCCCGTTAGAGAGAGAGTTGCCTGTGTGCAGATTAGTGGTGGAGTTACCTGTGACCCCGTTAGAGAGAGAGTTGCCTATGTGCAGATTAGAGAGAGAGAGACTTGCCTGTGTGCAGGTTAGAGAGAGAGAGAGATAAACCTGTGTGCAGGTTAGAGGGAGAGTTGCCTGTATCCAGGTTAGAGAGAGAGTTGCCTATGTGCAGGTTAGAGGGAGAGTTGCCTGTGTGCAGGTTAGAGGCAGATTTGCCTGTGTGCAGGTTAAATGGAGAGTAGTCTACGCGCAGGTTAGATGGAGAGTTGCCTCTGTGCAGGTTAGTGGCGGGATTACCTGTGACCCCGTTAGAGAGAGAGTTGCCTGTGTGCAGGTTAGTGAGAGAGATGCCCGTGTGCAGGTTAGAGGGAGACTTGTCTGCGTGCAGGTTAGTGGGAGAGTTACCTGTGAACCGTTTAGAGGGAGAGTTGCCTGCGTGCAAGTTAGTGAGCGTTTTGCCTGTGTGCAGAGTAGAGGAAGAGTTGGCTGTGTGCATGGTAGAGGGAGAGTTGCCTGTGTGCAGGTTAGAGAGAGAGTTGCCTGTGTGCTGGTCAGTGGGAGAGTTGCCTGTGTGCAGGTCAGTGGGGGAGTTGCCTATGTGCCGGTTAGAGAGTGAGAGATTTGCCTGTGTGCAGGTTAGAGAGGGAGTTGCCTGTGTGCTGGTTAGTGGGAGAGTTGCCTATGTGCAGGTTATAGGGAGAGTAGTCTGCGTGCAGGTTAGTGGGAGAGCTACCTGTGAGATAAGCCTGTGTGCAGGTTAGAGGGAGAGTTGCCTGTGTGCAGGTTAGAGTGACTGTGGCCTGTGTGCAGGTTAGAGGGAGAGTTGCCTATGTGCAGGTTAGAGAGTGAGAGATAAGCCTGTGTGCAGGTTAGAGGGAGACTTGCCTGTGTGAAGGTTAGAGAGAGAGTTCCCTGTGTGCAGATTATAGGGAGAGTAGTCTGCGTGCAGGTTAGAGGGAGAGTTGCCTGTGTGCAGGTTTTAGGGAGAGTAGTCTGAGTGCAGGGTAGAGGGAGAGTTGTCTGTGTGCAGGTTAGACAGAGAGTTGCTTGTGTGCAGGTTAGAACGTTGGGCTTCTCGATGAAGATCGGTAAAAGAGCTGGACAATTTGGGGAACCACTTCCTGATTTCATTGTTTCTTTGTGAACTTGCTGTTTGATTTATACTTTAATAAAGGTGTGCACTTATCGTTTTACTGATATTCCCAATGCGTAATCTGGTCCATCGATTGGCAGAAAAGGTTTGAAAAATCATTGCACATCTTTTCATAAAGTTTTTTCCCCCAACAGTGAAAACGTTTGCAATTCATCCTGTAGCCACAGAGGGGCACTGTTTCACCATTTCATTGTCTGTGAGTGAACCATCAGTCACCATACATTTATACAAAAGCCAAGTCCTGCGCTGTGTATGCTGGAAATCTGAAGTAATGACAGGTAACCGCTGAAATTACTCAGCTAGGTTCCAGTGTTTGTGGAGAGATTAACCCAGTTTTGAGTCTAGGTGATCGACCTGCAGCTCTCCTTCTGCAGAAATTTCCTGTCCAGCTGAACATTTCCAGCATTTTCTGTTTTTATGTCAGCTCACATTCATTAATCTCTGTTTTTAAGATAACAAGACGCGGAGATTGGTCTGTAATATCTGCTCTCTGCGCTGTGCACAGTTCCTTCCCAGTATTGGACAATTAGCTCTTACTCACAGTAGTTCAGTGATTTCCAGAATCCCCCAGTAAGTCACTGTAGAATAACACATTGCAGGGATTTTGGGTCATTGGCAGTGATGCAGGTAGGTCATCCAAGAGAGATGGTTGATAAACAAAAACAGAAATTGCTGGAGAAGCTCAGCAGGTCTGGCAGCGTCTGTGGAGAGAAATCAGAGTTAACATTTCAGGTCAGGTGACCCTCATAACTCAGATGGTTAATAGCCAAATGGGAGTGAAAGGAAGAGGGACAAAGAGACAAGATGTTTTTGAGGTTGTGATGTGTACGAGCTGGGAGAGGTATGATAATGGCTCATGTTTTAATGCACAAGGTTACAGGTGATGGGGTAGAGGGCTCCTGTTATTCCTGGCTTCTTGTTGTAATGAATATTTCACAAGAGGAATGTTTCAGTTGAGGCTGTTTAAGTATTTACACAGGAGACTTGGTTTTCCTGAACACAGCTACCAGCTGTGGTAAAATGAAATTCAGGTAAGTCATGATGGTTCATCTCTGACAGTGGCAGAGGAAGAAGACACAAATCTAGAAGGTCTAGGTGCAGAGCGAGGTCTTGGATACTACACAAGAGAGATCTGTATTTGTTAACCTAGTGTGTACAGCTGCAAATTTCATAGAATCCCTACAGTGTGGAAACAGGCCATTTGGCCCAACAAGTCCTCACTGACCCTCAGAAGAGGAAGCTATTCCCCTACCCTATTACTCTACATTTACCCCTGACTAATGCACCTAACCTACACATCCCTCAAAACTATGAGCAACTTAACATGGCCAATTCACCTAACCCACACATCTTTAGACTGCGGAAGGAAACCCACACAGACACGGGGAGAATGTGCAGACTGCACCCAGACAGTCACCCTAGGCTGGAATCGAACCCATGTCCCTGACACTGTGAGGTAGCAGTGCTAACCACTGAATGACCATGCTGAGCCATGGTGGTTGTTATAGTAAAAGATTGTTACAGTACAGAGGGACTTGAAGGGTCTTTCTGATGCAAGGAGCTTCTGGGACAATGTATGTGAAAACACACAGAATGCTATTCCAGGCTGGTGTTTCAACGTGCAGGCAGCAGCAAAGGAACACAAGTTAAAGTACCATCTGTAGCCAGAGTCAAATGATTTTTCACAGGGTCCTCGAACTGTGTGGGGCCCATTATTTGCCTGTGTAAAATACACCTCGAAGCATAGAGTGTCAGACAGGATTGAACGACTGTGCCTTTAGGGAGTGACTGGAAGCAGCAGCTGGAAGCTGGCAGCTCAAGGTCAGTTAGGGCTGTGCAGTAACCACTCATCTAGCCACTGATGTCCACAACCCGTGAATGAATAATTAAAAGTAAAAATAAGCTTGCTGTGAGTCCTGACCATTGAATTTGATGTCAAGATGAGATTAGATTCTCTAAACTGTGGAAACAGGCCCTTTACTCCAACGAATCTACACTGACCCTCTGAAGAATATTCACCCAAACTCATTTCCCTACATTTACCCCTGGCTCATGCACCTAACACCATGGGCAATTCAACTGACCTGCACATCTTTAGACTGTGGGAGGAAACCAGCATAAACCCACGCAGACACGGGGAGGAGAATGTGCAAACTCCACACAGGCAGTTGGAAATTGAACCCAGGTCCCTGGCGCTGTGAGGCAGCAGTGCTAACCACTGAGCCACCATGCTGCCCTCGATCCTGTCAAGAAGGGATCAATGCTTATTTGTGATGGAGAAGGTAAAGGAACCGACGACACTAGTCGCCCCTGGATTATGCCCGGCCTGTCAAGGTGCCAACTGTGCCGGAGCCTATTCCCCGGATTTGCATCACCCCTCTAACCCCCTCAGTCAGCTCACCAATATCTTACATTGAGCCAAATGGGTTTCAAAGAATTGGATGACAAAGAACATAATTTTAGCTAGAAAGCTGCAATGGTCTTTCTCCTGATATTTTCCTCACAACAGTGTCCTGGAGATCAGTCTTCAATTCCTGCGTTTCCTGCAGGGTTGGCTGACCCCTATACCGAGGGGAGACCTGAGCTGCTCTTGGTCAGGGAATGGGGCATGGAATCATGGAAAGAGTCAAGGCAGGAAGGAAGGAATTGAGACAATTCTCCGAAACAAAACCAGGACAACATTTTAAAATAGCACTTCCAAGTGTTACTCGGAGACATTGACTGATAACATGGAAGGAAAGCAAGTATATTTCAAACTCACAAACAGTGGAAACAGTCGAGCTGTGACTTATTAATCGAGCAAAAATAGCGCTTGTTTCAGCCAACCGGGTGATATTTTTACTTGAATAAAGTGACTCCTCCTGAAGCAAAAACTTTTTAACTGATTTGCAAATCGCCAACGTGACATTTACAGAGCACCCTTAACACAGCGAACTATCCCAAATGCTTCACTGAAGTGTTATTGAACACAATCTTGATGTGGAACTATATGAGGAGATACTAGGGCTTGGTCAAGGAAGGAGTTTTTAAGGAAGGCCTTAAAAAGGAAGAAAAGATTTCCAGCTTAGAGTTTTGGCAGCTAACAACATGAACTCCAATGGTGGAGCAATGAAAGGGAGGGAAGTGCAGGTGACCCAAATTGGAGAACTGCAGAACCCTCACGAGCTTACAACTAAGTACTTGAAACATGTTTGATGCCAGCTATAAAACACACTGCTATTCAAACTTACAATGACCAACGAGGAACTTTATTTCACTAGTTGGAACCAGCTATACCCTACCGTGGTCAGTTTGTGATTTCACCATTGTGGTTCAGATGATTTAAGTTCATCAAGACCTGTACTGTCCATATCCTATCCCGCAGCAACACCCACACATCTACTGATTCTTTTGTCTCTGCTCTGCATCGATCACCTCCTCATCGTCAAATGTAGAATTCCCATCCTAGTGTTCAAATCCCATAATGGCCTTGCCACATCCAATTCTGATAAGTCCTCTCTGGCCCTACACTCTCTAAGGTTTCTGTCCTCCTCAATTGCAGACCTCTTCGGTATCTCCAAATTTAATCGCTCTGTTGGCAGTTGTACTTTCAACCATCCAGGTCTCGAGTTCGGGAATCCTGACAGAAAGTTCACAGCTTCTCTCTCTCTCTCTCTCTCTCTCTCTCTCTCGCTCCGTTCTGCGAGTCCTAACCTTTTGACCATGCTCTTCTCTTTTTAACTGATGTCAGGTTTTGACTGACAATACTTCAGCAATGCAGCTTGTGACATGTCTGGGTAGAAGTCCCACCTGCTGCCTGGACATTAGAGGCTGGAAGCTTTATTCTGGATACACCGTTGGGCAAATAGGAGCTGGAGCCAACCACCCGGGACATCCCCTTCCTGTGAGGCTTCCGATCATGGACGGAGCCCAGGCCAAAGTGACTGATGCCAGGTTCATGGGTAGCGACTAGATGCCAGTGGGCCTTTTCTCTGATGCCAGCTTCCTCGATAAGCCTTTGAATGAGGAACAGCTCCACTTCCCCCCCCCCGCCCCCCCATATCCCAACCCCCAGCCTAAGGGCTCACATGATTGGCTTTGAGAGTTGCCTACAAAGTAAGCTCCCATGGTTAATGCCAGTGATGGGGGAGTGATGCCCTGAAGTGGACATTAGTTACTCTGGAGGACATTCCCTCCAATCCATGCAGCCGCACAGCTCTGGGGAAGTTCTACACACACCACGTGGCATTCCAACCCATGTCTGCATGTGGACCTTGAGTATCCGCTCAGTGGAAAGACATAGCTGAGGGAAAGGGGAGTTTGACCCTTGCTGCCATGGACTGAACTGGGGATGGAGGATGATGAGCTAACCTCCGATCTGATTAAATATCCCCAGTCACCAAACCTGTCACGGGGCAGGTCACTAAATTCAGTGCCAAGTCTCGCTCAGCCATTATCCCCTTTCCCCATAGATTTATATTGCCTCCTGGTCCCCCAACACCTTTTATGTTTAAAATTCTTCTTCCCTGCACCCTTACACCCCCTCCCTCCCCGTCACCATATTAGATTCTTAGTTGAGAACAGAATCCCTACAGTGTGGAAACAGGCCATTTGGCTCAACAGGTCCACATCGACCCTCTGAAGAGTAACCCACCTGGACCCATTCTCCTCCCCTATTACTCTGCGTTTACCCCTGACTAATGCACCTAACCTACACGTCCCTGAACACTATAGGCGATTTAGAATGGTCAATCCACCTGCACATCTTTGGATTGTGGGAGGAAATTGGAGCAAACCCACACAGACACGGGGACAATGTGCAAACTCCACGTAGTCACCTGAGGCTGGAATCAAACCCGGGTCCCTGGCGCTGTGAGGCAGCAGTGCTAACCACTGAGCCACCGTGACACCCTTGATGACCAAGGTGATGACAGATTATTGAAGGTATGTGGGAATGAAGAGTTGAGGTTCGAACCAGATCAGCCATGATCTTATTGAATGGCAGACCAGGCTTGAAGGGTTGAGTGGCCTCCTGTCGCTGGTTTGTTTGTTCATTCATATCCAGTCCTTTCCCCCCATTGGCTTACTGATGAGGTAAAGGAAATGGGGTCGCAGAAAACCTGCTAGGCTGGGAGACTGCTTCTGAGATAGGGACAGAAAAGCCCTGAAAGGATTTAAATCCCAGAGTGAAAATGTTAAGTTTGAAGCATTGAGGGACTGACAGCTGATGGAGTGGGTATAAGGAGAGCAGAGTATAACAGGGATAGAAGAGGGCCGATCACTGAGGGTTACATGGCCCGTTGAGGGGGTGTTCCACAAGAAGGTTTTACGGGTCTGCGGAAAACTGCAGTGAACCCCAATTCATGCTCTCGCCAACACGTTTCAAACCCATATTTGAGAGCACATCCACTATTCAGTCCAGGCAGTAGTGCAGTAACTGCATGGCACCATTTTGTCCAGGAGTAAGATTGCTCAAAGCTGCAAGGCACCGTAACATTCCCTCACTGCGTCCCAATCCGCTGACCAACACAGGCAACAAATTTCACATTTACTCAGTAAAAACAAAAATAGTGAATATGTTTATTCCTAGTTTGTTTCTGTGCAGAAAATATACTTGTGTTGCATGCAATTAGTGAAATCTTTGTAACACTAGGCAGGAAGACCCTGAGAAACTGTAGAGTCGCACACAACACAGAAAGGAAAAAGGTGAGGACTTGACTTGATGTTGTGCCTTCCATGGCTGTGGAACACTCCGGTGTGCCTCAGTGTCAATTAAATCCTTCTGAAGGGCAGTCAGTAATGTAATACAGGGAAAGCAACAGCTCGGCTTTACACTGGAATAAAATAATGACCATAAAATCTTGAGATGCATAGATTGGGTGGATGGTCAGACTCTTTCTCAGAGTTGAGATATCTAATACTAGGGGGCATGCATTTAAGGTGAGTGCGGCAAATTGTTTACACAGAGAGTTGTAGGTGGCTGGAATGAACTGCCAGAGGTAGCAGTGGAGGCAGATATAATCAGGGCATTTAAGGGGCTTTTAGGTATGCACAGGAATATGCAAAGAATGCAGGGATATGGATCGAGGGCAGGCAGAAAGGATTAGTTTAATTTAGTGTCACATTTGGTGGCACAGTGGTTAGCACTGCTGCCTCACAGTGCCAGAGAACCTGGGTTCAATTCCCACCTCGGGCAACTGCCTGTGTGGGGAGGTTGCTGTTCGGAGGGTCGGTGTGGACTTGTTGGGCCGAAGGGCCTGTTTCCACACTGTAAGTAATCTAATCTGATTGTGCTTCTATGATCAGACTCAGTGGATAGGAAATCAACTCAAATCAGAGTCAGGATGTCTTCAGCAAGTAATGATTATTCTGCATTAAACTACAGCGAGTCACACTCGAGATGAAATACAAACAGTGTTTTTAACTTTTCCTTGAGGGACTTTGGAATTTTTTGGATAAAATATCAGACAGCACTAAAAGGCCGCTTGACTGACAGCTGTGAATCGGGGCCGAGGATAATGAAGGGGCTGCTTGCTTTTCAAATGGCTCTGGGTATGAAGGCCATAGGCAGGCCGATAGGAGTGGGGTTGGGCAGTCGGCATTGGCAGGAGCAGTTGAGAACACCTCCAGGGGTATGTTCACCAGAGTCGGTAACCTTTACTCAGCAGCAAGATGAGACCTGCCTTCTGGATTGCAATGGGAGCTTTGTGTTTACATTAGCAAAGTCTTAAAAAGAGAGGAGGGAAGCACTGAGACAACGAGGAAACAACAGTGAATCAGCCACAGAGTAACAGCTGTGTCCATTAGGTTTGACAAATTGCAAATTACAACACTGCTTCCAAGCAAGCAGTCAGTTTTGGGTTTAAAATGCAGGCCTGTTATTAACAGTAAGATCAATGAGAGTCTTTCCATTAGAAAACCATGTGCACAGTTAACTATTAAGAGTGACCTTTGTTTCTGTGTGATTATCTTTTAAATGATTGACCATTTTATCAGCTGAATTCCTGTAGAAAGTGCACTGTTTATTCAGCAAGTCCAACAGCTCTCTAATTTATCAGCAGGGTCACAGCACAAAGTCTTTTTCGCTCTTTGTCATTCTCTTCTCTTTTGGTGTCTTGTGTGAACCTGAGATAACTACAGTGTCAAACTATTCTCCAGTAGGAGGAGTTGCATAACAACCAACGTCTCATAGACAATATCCTCCGTCCACTTAGCCTATGATATTGTATTGTCGTGACCTAGCGATTGCCTCCTCTTGCAGTTTTCACATTCGTTCTCGAAGGTCTGAGAGGAAAATTATTTTTTCGGCCTGTTTTCCCTAGCAACAAAGCACTCTTGTCTGTCTAATGGAGAGGAAGGCAGATATTATGCAATATGGTAATCAGGTCGTTCAGAGCGTTGTCACTATGCAGCATGCTAATTTTACCGATGATTCATGTGTCTGGAGAGGGATTATTGTAAAATGCTTTAATTAAATGACTACATTCTATTTGGTTAAATAAACCTGCAAGGGAAGGCTTTATGTCTTTTGGTTGCTGGGTGTTCAGTTCCTAAGGTTTAACTAACAAACAGAGTATGTAGGCAGCTGGTTTCAAACTGTGTTTGAATTGGGCCATCCACAGACTTTGAACAGAGCTACATCTGGAGACAGATGACACTCCTTACTCTGTACTCACCTGCTGTTCACAGCAACCTTGTTTTTTTTTTGGCAATGGTGCTGTACATTAAGCAGAGTGCTATCCTGAATTTTGTAGCAGCACAACAGGCCATTCAGCCCATTTGGTCTGTGTTGGTGTTTATGGATTCTATGAGCTTTCTCCCACCTGACTCGACCTGTCCTCATGGACACAACCTTCTGGTTGATCGCCGTCATGTGACCATCCCTTGAAAAACGGTGGTCAGTGAAAAATAATAAGCGCCAATTGGGATGTCGGACAATTTAATCAGGCCGCAAATATAATTTTAAAATATATTAATTAATGCATTGTGATTTTTTTCTTCAAAAAGATACCTTAGTGATTAATAAATTAACAGTTTTTAATAACTCATTAAGCCTTCGCCATACCTCCTTCTCACTGCCTACCCCCCTCACCACCTCCCCCCCCTCACCACCTCCCCCCCCTCACCATCTCCCCCCCTCACCACCTCCCCCCCCTCACCATCTCCCCCCCCTCACCATCTCCCCCCCCTCACCATCTCCCCCCCCACCACCTCCCCCCCTCACCACCTCCCCCCCCTCACCATCTCCCCCCTCACCATCTCCCCCCCCTCACCATCTCCCCCCCCTCACCACCTCCCCCCCTCACCATCTCCCCCCCTCACCATCTCCCCCCTCACCATCTCCCCCCCCTCACCACCTCCCCCCCTCACCATCTCCCCCCCTCACCATCTCCCCCCCTCACCATCTCCCCCCCCTCACCACCTCCCCCCCCCTCACCACCTCCCCCCCTCACCATCTCCCCCCCCCTCACCACCTCCCCCCCTCACCATCTCCCCCCCTCACCATCTCCCCCCCCTCACCACCTCCCCCCCCTCACCATCTCCCCCCCCTCACCATCTCCCCCCCCTCACCATCTCCCCCCCCCTCACCACCTCCCCCCCTCACCATCTCCCCCCCCTCACCACCTCCCCCCCTCACCATCTCCCCCCCTCACCACCTCCCCCCCCCTCACCACCTCCCCCCCCTCACCATCTCCCCCCTCACCATCTCCCCCCTCACCATCTCCCCCCCTCACCATCTCCCCCCTCACCATCTCCCCCCTCACCATCTCCCCCCTCACCATCTCCCCCCTCACCATCTCCCCCCCCTCACCACCTCCCCCCCTCACCATCTCCCCCCCTCACCATCTCCCCCCCTCACCATCTCCCCCCCTCACCACCTCCCTCCCCCACTCACCATCTCCCCCCCCCTCACCACCTCCCCCCCTCACCATCTCCCCCCCCTCACCATCTCCCCCCCCTCACCACCTCCCCCCCTCACCATCTCCCCCCCCTCACCATCTCCCCCCCTCACCATCTCCCCCCCCTCACCATCTCCCCCCCCTCACCACCTCCCCCCCCACTCACCATCTCCCCCCCTCACCACCTCCCCCCCCTCACCATCTCCCCCCCTCACCATCTCCCCCCCCTCACCATCTCCCCCACTCACCATCTCCCCCCCCTCACCACCTCCCCCCCCTCACCACCTCCCCCCCTCACCATCTCCCCCCCCCTCACCACCTCCCCCCCTCACCATCTCCCCCCCTCACCATCTCCCCCCCCTCACCACCTCCCCCCCTCACCATCTCCCCCCCCTCACCATCTCCCCCCCCTCACCATCTCCCCCCCCTCACCACCTCCCCCCCCTCACCACCTCCCCCCCCACCACCTCCCCCCCCTCACCATCTCCCCCCCCTCACCACCTCCCCCCCCTCACCACCTCCCCCCCTCACCACCTCCCCCCCCTCACCACCTCCCCCCCACCACCTCCCCCCCCTCACCATCTCCCCCCCTCACCATCTCCCCCCCCTCACCACCTCCCCCCCTCACCACCTCCCCCCACCCACAGTCTCCCCCACTCTCCATCTCCCCCCACTCACTGTTTCCCCTACCCACCATCTCCCCCAACCCACAGTCTCCCCCACTCACCGTCTCCCCCACACACCATCTCCCCCACCCACCATCTCCCTCTCACCATCTCCCCCATTCACCATCTCCCTCACTCACTATCTCCCCCAACCACCATCTTCCCCCATTCACAGTCTCCCCCACTCACCATCCCCCCCACTCACCATCTCCCCCAACCACAGTCTCCCCCACTCACCATCCCCCCCACTCACCATCCCCCCCACCCACAGTCTCCCCCACTCACCATCTCCCCCAACCACAGTCGCCCCCACTCACAGTCTCCCCCTCTCACAGTCACCCCTACTTACGGTCTCCCTCCACTCATCATCTCCCTGCACTCATTGTCTCCCCCCACTCATTGTCTCCCCCCACTCATTGTCTCCCCCCACTCATTGTCTCCCCCCACTCATTGTCTCCCTCCACTCATTGTCTCCCTCCACTCATTGTCTCCCTCCACTCACTGTCTCCCCCCACTCACTGTGTACCCCGATCACTGTCTCCTTCACTCACCATCTGCCCCACTCACAGTCTCCCCAATTCACTAGCTCCCCAGTGCACTATCTCCCTAACTTGCTGTTTTCATTGCTGTCTGGTCCCTGCTTGCTGTCATCCCAGCTGACTCTGTCTGTCCACTCACTGTCTCTCCTGCTCACTGATCATCATGGTCACTGTCTTCTCCACTTGCTGACCCTCCCACTTGATGTCTCAACTGCTCAGTGTCTCTCCCATTCATCAATCTTGTTATCTCTCTCATTCGCTGATCATCCACCTTCCTTTCTCTCTCAGTCTCCATCTGTCCTGCTCACGGTCTCCCCTGCTGCTGATTTTGCCACTGATCGACTCTTCCACTTGCTGGAGGAGCTCGGTAGGGGGTGTGGTAGGATGGTCAGCTAGTGGGGGAGTTGGGAGAGAGTGGGTGGGAGTGACTCAGAAAGCAGTGATGATCAAGGAGGTCAGTGAATGGAAGGATCAGTGGGTGGGAATGGAGAGCAGGTGAGATGTGGAGAGCAGGAGGGAGGTAATAAGCAGAAGAGAGTGGACAGCCTCTGCCTTGCTACCTTCCACATCCCCATACCTGCCTCACTGTAGTCACACCCTAAATATGGACCAATCTGAAGTACCTAGCCAAGATAACTGCTTTCTAGATCAAAATGTCTCAGTAAACATCCCCCCACTCAATGTGTTCACTAAGTCCTAAGCTTAGATTCCTATTAACTCTAAGTTGAAGTGTCTTGATGTGGTTACCCCTGTGGACCACATGGGGAGCAAGCAATTCCCCACATTCTGCAGCGGCATCACATCATCTGCTCCACCATTCCTATTGTATTCTATTTAACCAATTGCCAGTTTTGAAATATCATTCAATTGTTATTTATGGTTCAATTAAATATTTTAACTAGCTAAGCCCTGAATGTATATGCTGCAAGTTTTATATCTCCAACCCTCCTAGTTTATACTCTTGTTCAAACTCAGAGACCAAATTCAGAACTTAACAATGTGCTCATCTAATTAATACCTCTAGACTTCTTGTCTCACACTCTCAGATGATTCCTTGGGTGTTAAAATCTCAAAACACTTCCCTCACTGTACCTTAATCCTTCGCTTACCAAATTTCCGAGTTGCAAAACGCTATGAATAATCAATCCTGAAGAAGGGCTCATGCCCAAAACGTCGATTCTCCTGCTCCTTGGATGCGGCTTGACCTGCTGCGCTTTTCCAGCAACACATTTTTCAGCTCTGAATAATCAGTCTGTCAGAGCAGACACTGTTGCTAGAACTTCCTCCCTAGACTTCTCCACCACCTTACCTCTCTCACCTCCTGTAACATGCTCCTTAAAGATTGCCCCTTTTACAAAATCTTTGTTCACCTGCCTTGGTATCAGCTTCTGTTTGATAATATTCCTGTTGTGGTTCTGTTCGCCGAGCTGGGAATTTGTCTTGCAAACGTTTTGTCCCCTGTCTAGGTGACATCCTCAGTGCTTGGGAGCCTCCTGTGAAGCGCTTCTGTGCTGTTTCCTCCGGCATTTATAGTGGCCTGTCTCTGCCGCCTCCGATTGTCAGTTCCAGCTGTCCGCTGTAGTGGCCGGTATATTGGGTTCAGGTCGATGTCCAGGTCCACTATAAATGAACAGAAGCACAACAACGAGCACCCGAGCTACAAATCTTCTCCCAAACTTTGAATAATATTCCTGTGTTATGTAACTGTTACACTAAGGCACTATATCACTACAGCTTGTTGTTATCACCCATATATATAAGACACCAGCCTTATCGGGTGGAAGAACAGTTGGAACCATATACTTTTTTTTAAAAATGAGGACCTTGTAATTTAATCTTTTTAAGTGGCAGGGTGTTGGGAACTGAATCACAATTTCAGTTAGATCTTTCTTTCTCCAAAGCAAATTAAGACCTGCAGTATAGCTTAAATTTAATATATTGTAATGGTTTTAAACATCAAAGAACTTCAGGGCCGCAAACAGCTCCATTATAGCCTGACTTCTGTTTCCCTCCAGTCAACTGCAATTACATCACAGAAAATGAACAGTCAAATATCAGAAAGCAGAAGTCATGTGAAGAATATTGCACGGAAAATAATGCAGCCTGAACACAGCACAAACAAAACCTGAAAGAACTGAGCTTCACGACAGATATATTTATGTTACAGATTTATGTTTTGAGAGTAATTTGTTTGTTATTTTGAAGTGGACATTTTGAAGGGTTGCCAGGATTGGAGGATTTGAGCGACAGGGAGAGGGTGAATAGGCTGGGGCTGTGTTCCCTGGAGCGTCAGAGGCTGAGGGGTGACCTTATAGAGGTTTATAAAATCATGAGGGGCATGGATAGGGTATATAAACAAGGTCTTTTCCCTGGAGTGGTGTAGTCCAGAACTAAAGGGCACAAGGTTAAGCTGAGCGGGGAAAGATTTAAAAGGGGCAACTTTTTCATATAAGGTGCATATATGGAATGAGCTGCTAGAGGAAGTGGCGGAGGCTGGTGCAATTACAACATTTAAAAGGCATCTGGATGGGTATATGAATAGGAAGGGTTTAGAGGGATATGGGCCAAATGCTGACAAATGGGACCACATTAATTTAGGATATCTATTTGGCATGGACGAGTTGGACTGAAGGGTCTGTTTCCGTGCTGTACATCTCTATGACCCCAAGACATCTTCCCTCCCTTCCTGGCACCTTCCCCTACTACTGCAGGAATTGCAAAACCTGCGCTCACACCTCCTCCCTCAACTCCATCCAAGGCCCCAAAGGAGCCTTCGACATTCTTCAAAGTTTGACCTGCACATCCACAAATGTCATTTATTGTATCTGTTGCTCCCGATGCGGTCTCTTCTACATTGGGGAGACTGGCGCCTTCTCAGGACACCCACATCAATCTACCCCACCACCCAGTGGCCCAACATTTCAACTCCCCTCCACACTCTGCTGAGGATATGCGGGTCCTGGGCCTCCTTCACCGCCGCCCGACGCTGGAGGAAGGACCCCTCATCTTTCACCTCGGAACACTTCAACCCCAGAGCATCAATGTGGACTTCACCAGTTTCTTCATTTCCCCTCCCCCCACCTTACCCCAGTTCCAACCTTCCAGCTCAGCACCATCCTCATGACCTGTCCTACTTGCCTATCTTCCCTCCCACTTCTCCGCTCTACCCTCCCCTCTGACCTATCATCTTTACCCCCACCTCCATCTACCTATTGTACTCTTAGCTACCTTCTCCCCAGCCCCACCCCCCTCCCATTTATCTCTCCACCCTGGAGGCTCCCAGCCTCATTCCAAATGAAGGGCTCTTGCCCGAAACATCGATTTTCCTGCTCCTTGGATGCTGCCTGACCTGCTGTGCTTTTCCAGCACCACTCTGATCTTGAACATGACATCTTTACTCTGGTTTAACTTGAAGCTCCCCTTTGCTTCACTCTCCCACGGGTCACTAGGAAGAGAATAGAAACAAAGGGTGACTAAATAAAGGAAACCGAGTTCTCTGATGCCGGAAATGTAAAGGAGGAATCTATCTGTCCGAAATGATCAAAATGATGAGGAAAGTTGCCAAACATAATTAGTTTGAAAATTCATTAGAAAAGTTGATGTCCCGTGTCATAAAGTTAGTTCATGGGTGATCTCAGTTTCAAACTCCATGTCGCCACGTTTCCTTCCGAACCTTGATGCCTAGATAAAAATCTATTGCTGACAGTGGGAAAAATGTCAATTGACCAGATAAATATGGTTTCATGATATGGTTCAAGTGTAAATGTTGGCCAGAGATGAATGTCACAAATGTGTAACTATAAAATTGTATATTTTGTAAAGAAAGCGAATCTGATTTCAGAAAGAGAACTCAAGCCGGCGTCAGTTGTAGAGACTGATCTTATTTTCACCTTCATACTCTTCTTTCTAACTTTCAATCTTTATATTACATTTTAGCTGATAGCTGTTACTCCTTGCATAAGCAGTACTTATGTCAGAAGCTAATCTTTTATCTTGTTTCAAACACAACGCTGGGCTGCTGGCTATTTTAAAATTGATACACTTTAGGAACTAAAAGGGGGCAACAATGAGCTAACGCCTGAATCACTCTGATGTGTGGTCATGGCATCAGATTAGATTACTTACAGTGTGGAAACAGACCCTTCGGCCCAACAGGTCCACAGTGACCTGCCGAAGCGCAACCCACCAGGACCCTATAATCTAACACTAAGTGCAATTTAGCACGGCCAATTCACCTGATCTGCACATTTGTGGACTGTGGGAGGAAACCAGAGCACCCAGAGGAAACCCACGCAGACAATGTGTAAACTCCACACAGTCAGTCACCTGAGGCAGGAATTGAACCCGGGTCTCAGGTGTCTGGCGCTGTGAGGCAGCAGTGCTAACCACTGTGCCACCGTGCCGCCCACAAACCGGATGAACTACCTTGCTCTTTCTTATACAGTGTCACATGACAAATTCTCACATCACCTGATGACACAATGACATGAACTCTGTAAAAATGGAAAACCGTGGGGCCGACAGTATGGAACGCCTAAAGGAAAATTAACCATTTGTAGACAATGAGTAGATAGGTGGCAGATCATGTTCAAGGGAGAGAAGTGTGTGAGGTGATGCACTTTTGGTTGGAAGAACAATATAATTTAGCGAGTAGTTAGGGTATGGAATGCACTGTCTGGAAGTGTGTAGACAAGCAGGAGGCTGGAAGAACACAGGAAGCTAGGCAGCATCAGGCAGTGGAGAAGTCAATGTTTCGGGTGTAACCCTACTACACCCAAAACGATGATGTCTCCACCTCCTGATGATGCCTGCCTCGCTGTGTTCCTCCAGCCTCCTGCTTGTCTACCTTGGATTCCAGCATCTGCAGATACTCTGGAAGAGTGGTAGAGGCAGGAGACATTCAAGAGGGTACTGGATGGTTATATGGATAGAAATAATGGCCAAGGACATAAGGGAAAAGCAGGAGATTGGCACTGGCTTGATGGACCGAATAGCCTCCTTCTGCACTGCAACAATTCTGTGATTGTGTGAAAGGGAAGGTGACACCTCAGTTTAGTATCTCATCCAAAGGTGGGGGTACCAGCAGTGCAGTGTCAGTCTGCATTATATGCTGAAGCTTCTGGTTTTGGACTTGGAACCATAATGTTCCGAGTTGGGAGGCTGGAGCGCTCTTAACAGGGACATGGCTGACACTTGGTATCAACCATTGTTTGTTTATTTAACTGCAGGCCTGCAGCTGGGATTATGATGGACAATGAACAATGGTGGCCCTGTGCCTTTGTGTAAGACAATTTAATCTGAGGTGACAGTACTCAATTTAATATTGTTTTGTTTACAAGGCAACAAGAAATAAGAGTGACAGGAGCAATAGAGTCACTACCGTCACTGTCATCCCAGTGAGCTGGAGCAGACAGCTTGGGACGGCCAGGTTTATTGTTTGATTTGACATTTATCATCTCACTTCAGCTCCGTTTTGCTTATATACCACAAAGAACTGTCCTGATTTTGTGTGGGTTCTGTTATTGGTGAAGGGGGCTTCAGTACAGTGCAGTAATCTAACCATCCCTTTTGTCCCACCTTCCCTCTGCTCCTCTGTTGATCCATTCCTGCCTTTTCCTACTAATAGCTTCCCATGTTTTTCTTGCCTGCTGGTTGGAAGAGGTTGCAGATTTGAGAAGTCTTGCTGAAGGCAGCATGGTGAGAGCCTGAAGCAGAGAATACACATTTGTGCTATATATAGTCAATAGTACATGTTGCAGCTCCAGTATCCTTCTAGTGAGGCAATGAATGACTGTTGACGTTGGTGGGTGAGGGGCTGCTCAGTTTGCTCAGCACCAGATGGTGTCGAGCTCCTCAAGTCCTGCTGCAACTGGTTTCACTCAGGGTTCTCCATCATGCCAGTGATTTTCAGGAAGTGAAATACATTTGCGCCCCTGTTTCAGTACGAGCCATACCTCAGCCTAAAAGAGTTTCTATTTTAGAATCAAACTGGAAGTTCAAGTCACCAGCAACCAACACGCTGCATGGGCCCCTCTGGGGATATTCTGTCACATCCAATGTCTATCAGCTGCTTTGTATATGATAGAGGGGAAGAGTTTGACAATGTTAATTTTAATTTGTTCATGTAGACTGACTCAACTAGGCACCAAACAGAGGAAGAAGTGAGATTGACAGTGGGAAATCTCCTGTTTCGTGATTGTGGCAGTTTAATTTCTCATTGCTAATAGGCACTTGAACATCTTGTCTCTATGATGTGATCTTAAGCAGTTTTACTATGGATAAATATTGAAGAAAAACCTTTTATTAAATTGTAGTCATCAAACACACTGTGTTAGATTAGTGGGTTCTGTGTTTAACTAGATTATATAGTTGGTCAGAGTGATGAAGAGTTATGTCTTCCTGCTGTTCATCTCACCATGAACGAGTACAAAGTCTACCTTATATGAGAGCGGGGGGGGGGTTCCTTGAGGGAAGTACTAAGATTACCAAGGCAAGAACATTGATGTGTCCCTGTTTGCTTGAACTGCCTTTGTGAAAAGTAGCAGGAATTGTATGATCCCCAAGTTTAATAATAAGGAGTTTCCCGTTCGGGATGGAGATGACGAGAATTTCTTTCCCTCAGTGGGCTGTGAGTGTGCGGAATTCTCTTCCCCCAGCGAATGATAGACCTGGGTCAATGACCGTTGTTAAAACTGAGTTGGATACATTCGTAACTGATGAGGCCCTCACAGGGTGTCATGGGTAAATCGGATAAAGGCAGAGGCTGAAATCAGATCAGCCAATGAATGGTGGAACAGGCTTCGAGATCCAAATGCTCCTGTTTGCTCCTGTTTCCTGGAGCTGTTGACTCCAGGAGCAGATTGTGGACAGACCTGGGGCTGGCTGATTGTGGTGGCATGGTGGTTGGAAAGTTCACGTTGGTTCTCTGGGATTTTGAGCCAGTTGTCTTGCAAGTTGTAAAGCCCGTCTGCTCTCATCTCTGACCCTCACAGGCCCCTCATACCCTACACGCCCTATCTGTAAATACTCACCCAGTATTCAACATGGGCAAACCTCAGGATCATGCAGAAAGAAAAACACTTTTCACAAATGATACAGCTTTCATGCATTTACATTTAATGGTGAAAATGAACACATTCATAAAACTAAAGTGTTTAAACCTTCTGAAGTGGTTAATCTCGTAGAAAACCAACTTCTATTCCGACCCCACACCAAAGACAGCTAACCTTTTAAATGGTTCTTTAGATTGTCAATCAAACTTTAAACCAGAAATCCCGATACTGAGATGGGAGCAACTTTTGAAACTCAGGATAGCATTTGCAATGACATACTGATAGTCCTTAGGGAAATGTCAACAGAGAACTCCATTCAAACTGCACAAACATATGCTTTTTGTTTATGATCTTGGGCAGATAGTCTGTCAATCAAAATAGTCTGGCAGAAGTTTTCTTTTTTGAACTCATATTGATACATTTAGGCTTTTCATGTTTAATGAAGAAAGGAATTTTTAAAAATCCCTTCCGGTCATGACAAAAGAACAGACCTTACCTGCCCTTCAATAGTTTTTATGTCTAGCCCCTAATTTTGCAACTGTTACATTGGAGTTAAGGTCTTTGGAACAGCAAAACTGTGGTCTGTCGGTTTAGATGGCTCTGTTGAACTTGGGTTTCCTATTCCTGTGAATAATGCCCTTTCCCTTGCCAGTATCTGATGGAAATTAGGACTTCTGCATCCACACTGCACCTACTATTTTTAAAGGTCTGTGCACCCAACTCCATGAAGATCTGATTGTCAAGTGTTCAGGTAAATGAAGGTACTGCACTTATACTGAATTGAAAAGTATGGAACTCTTATGTTAGAACATGGAACATAGTACAACACAAGAACAGGCCATTCAGCCCATGATGTTGTGAGGAACATGACACTAAATTAAACTAATTCCTTCTGCCTTCCCTTGGTCCATATCTCTCCATTTTTTGCATGTTCATGTGCTTATGTAAAAGTCCCTTAAACGCCCCTGTTGTATCTGCCTTCACCACCATCGCTGACAGCCTGTTCCAGACCCCTACTACTCTCTGTGTAAAAACACTTGCCCCTCACATCTCCTTTGAACTTTCCCCCTCTCGCCTTAAATACATGCCCCCTTGTATAAGACATTTCAATTCTGAGAAAAAAACTCTGACTGTCAACCCTATCTATACATCTCATAATTTTATAGACTTCTATCAAGTCTCCCCTCAGTCTTTGCTGCACCAGAGAAAGTAACTCGAGTGTTTCTAGCATATCCTTATAGCCTATACCCTCTAATCCAGGCAGTATCCTGGTAAACCTATTCTGCCCCCTCTCCAAAGTTTCCAAATCCTTCCTGTAATGTGGTGACCAGAATTGAACTCGATGCTCTAAGTCTGGCCGAACCAAAGTCTTATAAAGCTGCAGCATGACATCCTGACTCTTGCAGTCAATTCTCCTTCTTTACCACCCAATCATGCATGGCCGCTTTAGGGAGCTCTGAACTTGAACCCTAAGATCCCCCCAAATGCTGTTCAGTGTCCTGCCACTAACTGTATACTTTTTCTTAACATTTGATCTCCCAAAGTGCAGCACCTCACACTTACCCGGATTTAACTCCATCTGCCAATTCTCTGCCCATATCTTCAACTGAATTATATAGGGTATGAGAGATGTACAGCACGGACACAGCCCTTCAGTCCAACTCGTCCATGCCAACCAGATATCCTAACCTAATCTAGTCCCATTTGCCAGCACTTGGCCCATATCCCTCTAAACCCTTCCTATTCATATACCCATCCAGATGCCTTTATAATACTGTAATTGTACCAGCCTCCATCACCTCCTCCGGCAGCCCACTCCACACATGTACCACCCTCGGTGTGAAAAAGTTGCCCCTTAGGTCTCTTTTATATCTTTCCCCTCTCACCCTGAACCTATGGTCTCTAGTTCTGGATTCCCCCATCCCAGGGAAAAGACTTTGTCTATTTATCCTCTCCATGCTCCTCATGATATTATAAACCTCTATAAGGCCACCCCTCAGCCTCCGACGCTCCAGGGAAAACAGCCCCAGCCTATTCAGCCTCATTCCTGCCATATCCTTTGAGAACCTTCTACACTATCCATAACTCCACTGATCTTTATATTGTCTGCAAACTTACTAACCCCACATTTTCATCCGAAGTCATTTCTATATATTACAAACAGCAGAGGTCCCAGTATGGATTCCCGCTGAACACCACTAGCCTGAGAAACACCTTGAACCACTGCCTTCTGCCTTCTGTGTTAGATTGCTTTTACTGGTCAATCCAACTTCCTACAGTTTTGGTAACCCAGCATGCCAGCCTCAATTTCCAGCTCATCGATTAGGTAATATGTCCTGGGTAGCAAACAGAAATTTCTCGCCATCGAATATTTTTAGCGACTGATATTATTCCTTGCCTATTTCTTTAAAGAGCCTCATTGTCATAAATTGACGTGGTATGCGAAATTTAGCATTCTTGACAGACAAAATATATTCTGCAACACCAAAGGTGACACGCTGTGCACTTAATCCTCTTGAGATTTAAATGTACACCAATGGCAACATCTTAATGTAAATTACCTGAAATTCCCCTCAGGTCAAGTAGCACAAAATTTGAAAAGATGACGGGGAGCTTGTGCCAATCTGAAACACTGCACTTCTCAAGAGCTTCATCTGAATGCAGGACCATTGGAAAAGGACAAAGTCATTAAACCCCTCAAACTGCCTCTACGGGTGGGCTTATTGTGTTGGAATTAAACAGGGTGTATAGGCTGTGGTCGTACTGACATTTGAAGTGTGCACCAGGGAATCAGATGAACTGTACCCAGTATGCCTTTGTTCTGTGTGGATTTACAGTTTCTTAAATGAGTTAAAATTCTGCTGATTGACATTTAGTTTGAAAATACTTCTGACTGCACCAGTGATTATTACATTTGTCTTTCTAGATGCCATCAGACTAGTTTAAAAAAGCATGTTTTCAGTGTGTCCTTTAAATTGGCCTCTTTGGCAATCTACCCAGAATGTTTTGGAAACAAACGGAAACATAAATTGCTGGAGAAACTCAGCAGGTCTGGCAGAATGATTTTTGAAGCAGTTTCAGCAGCTGTCGGTCTTTTTATTCCGAGGTCAAGACGAAAACAAAGTCAAATATGTTGAGTTTTATTTTATCCTCAATGGCTACTAATGCCAGACGAGTCATTATATTAAGTAGCCATTGGGGTTTTAAAGCTTTCCCATTGTCTAATGCAGGGTGTCCAAACTGCAATCATCATACCTTGAAGGATCAATCATCAAAGACTTCACTTCCAAAGACCTTGCCTTTATCTAACCCTGTTCTTATTGTAATGTCCCTCCATGCACCATAGACACTATCCTGGCAAGGTTCTTGGGTTGTGTAAGGATGACTGCTGGGAGATAAGGGAGATGCCCTAGAGACATGACCCTTGATATCTTTATGAAACCGTCTGACGGTTGCAGAATAAAGATATAATGTTGCCCAGGCTTTTCAACAGGACAATAGTGGAGCAGACCACAGGCCTCCTTAAGAGAAGGTTTTGATGCTGGACTGCTCCAGCTAGGTCTTGCTGCATACCCTGAAATGGTGTGCCTGTCAGTGTGGCACTCACAACCAGGGGGCATGCCCCTGGCTGCAGAGGCCTGTCAGTGTGGCATTCACAGGCCCTCACAACCAGGGGGCATGCCCCTGGCTGCAGAGGAATTGGGGAGATCACCAGCAATCCTCTGAGGATGAAGATGACGATGAAGATGATGCTGAAGATGAGGGTTAGGACATTGAATGGGTCAGACATCCAACACAACAGCAATGCATCATCGAGTGGGAAATGTTAGAAGGGAACCTCACTGAAACTCACTTCCAGTACGAATAAACTGGGTTCAGACTTCCTTTCATTGTGTAACTCTTGGTTGGTTTAATGGCAGTCAGTCCCTGCCTAGTGGAAAGGTCAAGTGGACATGGTATTCATTTTCCATCTGATCGTATACTTGGGAACTTTGGATGGTCCCACTTTGAATTATCTACAGTTCACAGCTTGTAATGACCATGCAAGAGAAAGCTGCAGTCAGTGAGACAGGACACTCACATCACATGGTGCTGAGGCTGGGGTTCCTCTGCTTCAGTCAGCATACCATGCCCTTGTATTTTAGTGAGCACCCTCATGATAAACAGCAGGTTGAGACAAATCCTGACTCATACATCATTGGTTCACCTTTAATATTTCTGAGTGCACATAGAATACTAACTAGCTCTGAGAAGCTGGAGCTTCCTCCAGGATAACAGAGCGATGTACTATGGGGGAGGATTAACACATGACCTCCTTATTGTACATCTTCCGACCTTGAACGGCCACTCTTGAAAATCTGATACATAGGATGAGCCTTTCCCTGCAGAGATGTGTAGAATCCCCACTCATTCCATGCGCTCATGCACAGGATTGGTGGAAGTGGGGAATGCTATGTGCAGGCCAGGCCCCACCACAATCCCTGCACAAAGCATTTAAGCTCAGGGTTATCCACATCAAAGTGAAACACAGGCAGCATTATGTTATCATGGTCCCTGACACCTGAGGCTATCTGCAGTCCCAGAGTCGGTTACTTGTGAGAGATAGGCGATATTTGGTCGCTATCGTATTTTCATCCGTGAGCTGTCTGAAGGGTCTTCTTATCTCTCTCTTGGGTGTGGCTGCGGTGGGCCCAACAGTGACAAGGACATTAGAGCAGGGCTCAGAAAGGTAGTGCTTCCAAATAAACCTGGTGGACTATAACCTGATGTTGTGTAATTTTTAACAAAGGACATTAGAGCTGACATTGTAACAGTGAATGTGTACATATAATTACAACAGTGTACCATTATTTATAGTTGTGAGTTACCTGTGTGCTCTAAGTCCAAGTGAAGGCAGCCCAGTTACTCTCAGGCCAGAGGCAGCATGATACTGGAATGTTGGTGAGCTGTTCCATCCCTCAATCCCGTTGACTGGGTGCCTCTGACAAATCTGCCCGATGTTCCTGTGCCAGTCTGTACATTCTGATCAAGTCATTCACGGCTGAGACCAGGGGCTTGTCTCCTGCCTGGGCCTGAACAGGTGCCTGCTCTTCAGTTGTCCCGGGTGTCTGTGTCCTGGAATGTTTTATCCTGAGCGGGCTGTGGCAGAACTGGGCCAGTGTTGTGGTCACCAAGACAAATCTAGAAGCAGTGCCCACTGTCACTGAGGTGGAAGTCTTGGAGTAGGTGGAGGATGTGGGTTAATGGCCTGTTGGTCCATGTCTGAGCGTTCAGCCACTTCCTCCTCCAAAGTTGCCTGTTGAGGTCTCCCTGCCCCTACGAGTGGGAGAAGATCATCGACCTTCTTCCTGCTCTGCGTTGTGTTTTATGAGGTGCAGGCTGCCTAAATCTGTTGGCACAGCCTCCTTTAGCAATCTGTGGGACCATGCAGTGTCACCCTTATCAACCCATAGCTCCAAGGCATTGTCAGAGAAGCAGACAGCTGGCTTGCTTTTCTGAACCCCGTCCTTAATAATGTGCTGGATCGAGCAGCACTGTCTGAAGAGATGTGCTATTGAGGCTGTGTAAGGCTCTCCTCAGATTGAGTTTGCAATATTGTGAGCAGTTTTGGGCTCCGTATCTAAGGAAGGACATGATGGCATTGGAGAGGTTCTGGAAGAGGTTTGCAAGAATGACCCTGGGGATGAAGGGTTTGTCGTGTGAGGAGTGGTTGAAGTGTGTGTTTGATTGAGTTTAGAAGGATGAGGGGTGAATTTGAGAGGCCTGGACAGAGTGGACGTGAAAAAGATGTTTCTACTAGTTGGAGAAACAAGAGCTCAGGAACAAAGCCTCAGGGTGAAGGGACAAACTTTTAGAACTGGAATGAGGAGGAATTTCTTCAACCTGAGGAATGTTAATCTGTGGAAGTCAGTGCTGCAGAGGGCTGGGTAGGCCAAGTCATTCGGATAGGGATAGAAGGTTCTTGATTAGTAAGGGGATCAAGGGTTATGGGGAGAAGGCAAGAGAATGGGGTTGAGAAACAAATCAACCATAATTGCATGGTGGGGCAGACTGGCCTAATTCTACTCCTATATCTTATGGCCTCATAATCTATGGGCAGATCCTGACTTGCAGCATCTGAAGTGATGTGCAGCTGGATGTTAAATATGGTACCAGTGGTGTGAGTCATAGTGTCCCTATAGTGTGGAAGCAGGCTATTCAGCCTATTGAAAGCATACTAACCCTCTGAACAACATCCCACCCAGACCCAGCAACCTATCCTATCCCTGCCTTTCCCATGACTAACCCACCTAATGTGTACGTCCCTGGACACTGCAGATAATTTAGCACAGCCAATCCACCTAACTTGCATGTCTTTGGACTGTGGGAGAAAACCAAAACACCCAGAGGAAACCCACACAGACAGTCACCTGAGGCTGGATTCGAACCTGAGTCCCTGGCGTTGTGAGGCAGCAGTGCTAACCACTGAGCCACAGGTCCTGACAGTAGTAAACCCCTCCATCTGTCCTACTGTGTAAGTCCTTGAGAAAGCCACTGTAGAGCCAGGATGTGTAATTAATAAAGTGAAGAACAGACCATTGCATGTGAAATGTTGCTGTAAGGCACCAAGTACCATCAGTCAATAAAACACTGCCTCAAAATGGGGAAATTCAACTCTGTATCCAGGCTTGGGTTGAAAAGTAGCAAATAACTTTTTTGCCACACGAATGCCAGGCAATGACCATATCCAAAAAGGCAGCACATAATCATTATCCTTTGACATTAAATGGTGTTACCTTCATTGACTCCCCCACTATCAACATCCTGGGGGTTACCATTGACTAGAAACTCAACTGGACTCACCATATAAAGAGCTATGCCTGAAACGCCGAATCTCCTGCTCCTTAGATGCTGCCTGACCTGCTGTGCTTTTCCTGCACCATATGCTCGACTCACCATATAAACACAGTGGCTACAACGGCAGGTCACAGGTTAGGAATACGGCAGCAAGTAACTCGCCTCCTGACTAGCCGAAGCCTGTCTGGAACCGATGAGGTACAAGTCAGGAGTGTGATAGAATATTCCCCACTTGCCTGGATACATGCAGCTCCAGCAACACTCAAGAAACGTGACACCATCTAGCAGCAGTGAGTATCTTCTACAAATCGCACTGCAGAATTTTACCAAGGTTCTTTAGACAGCACCTTCCAAACCCGTGACAATCCCAGCTCAAAGGACAAGGGCAACAAATACATGGAGCACCAGTACCTGCGAGTTCCCCTCCAAGCCACTCACCAGCCTGACTTGGAAACACACCACTGTTCCATTAGGGTCACTGAGTCAAAATCCTGGAACTCTTTCCTGAGGCACATAGTGGGTCTATCTACAGCACATGGACCATAATGGTTTAAGAAGGCAACACACCACCATCTTCTAAAGGACAACTCGGCATGGCTAATACATACTGGCCCAGCCAGCAATGTTTAAATCCCATGTGTGAACAAAAACAACTTCCAGTAATTCCATGGCAGTTTTGGTCAGATTATGCTTCTTTCTGAAGTGTCTTGGGATGTGCCTGTCAACATCAGGCCTGGGGAGGGTGGTGGGGTGGGGAGGGGTTTATGGGAGTTAGGGAGGATGTTGTGGGGGTGGCAAAGCTTTTCACCGGTCCATTCCTTCTTAGAGACGTGTCAGTTCTGAGAATCTTGCATAAGAGACGCCGAATTAACGTCCTTTTTACTTCTGAATCATCGAGTACAGAGGTGACTAGAAGGCTAGTAGGTTATGGCAAAAATGAATACTCTGAGGAGCTCTTTAAATGCTTATTGTTGTCTTTAAGTAGACTGATGGATGCCTTTGTCAAAGCTTCACTGAACCTTTTGTGGAAAGACCCATTATAAAATATTAGGAGTATTTAATATTTCAGTGCGAGTTCCTGACATATAAGGAAAACCCATTAGCTTTAAAGGGTGGAATATCTGTGTTGAATTAATAAGTGGATGTGATCCAATAGCCTCCAGATAACCCAAAGTAAAAAACTGGTTTGTCTGTGACAAGTTCTCGCAATTAGAATTAGAACTTTCACTGAACAGGGCACTGAAATTGAATTCCTCTTATGCATTTTGAATTTTATGCATCAGCAGTTTAGTTAAAGAGATTGTGGACAAAGCCTAACAGAAGGACCTGAGAATGAAAAGAGAAAGAGCCTGTGTTACTGCTCTACGCCTTGCTTACAGTATATGTATGGATGACAGAGGCCATTCAGCCCAAGTAGGATCTGATCATGTAGTGCTACTCAAGTGCTGATTCTAAGTTCAAAATGATTAATCATGCAGATTCAAATCCACCACAGCAGTTTGAACATGAATTCATCTTAATAAATAAAAAAATGATATCAACATACATAAGGGTGAATCTAATAGGTAAGGGATATCAGATATCACTGGATTAGCAATCCATTGGCCCATGCTATCATTCTGAGGTTCAAACCAATCTAGCAGTTTGGTGACATTTGAATACAGTTAGTAAGTAAATCAGGATTTCAGTCATGGTGACCATGAAACTTTCATTCATTGTCTGAAGGCCTCTCCTGATTCACTAATGTCCATTGCAGAAAGAAATCTGCCCTTCATACAGAACCTGGCCTTCATATGACTCCAGACCACAAGGCAACATGGCTGACTCTTAACTACCCTCTGAAATGGCCCAACAAGCCACTCGGTTCAAAGGCAGTTAGGGCTGGGAAACAAAACGCTGGCCTTGAGAGTTCACATCTGAAGGATGAGGGCAGACAACTCTGTCAAAGATGGATAGGAGCTGGTGTTGGACTGGGGTGAACAAAGTGTATGAGTGCATGTGAGTGTGTGTTTGTGTGTGTACAAGCTTGGTAAAGTGTGTGTCTGAGTGTGATGGGGTATAAGCCTGTGAGAGGGTGTGTGTGTGAGTGTGGGTGTGTGTGTTGTGGGCATGTGTGAGAGAGAGTGTGTGTAAGAGAGAGGATCTGCACTCCTGCAGACACTCTCTCATACACGCACACATACACCCACCACACTCACACACGTACCCTCTCACAGGCTTATACCCCATCACACTCAGACATACACTTTCCCAAGCTTGCACGCACACAAACACACACCCTCTCACAAGCACTCATGCTCACACGCGCACACTCGCAGGCACACACTCACTCCCTCTCTCTCCTGCATGTGCACACACATACAAGTCTATGGAGTGAATTTGTATTTGCAGAATTATATTTGCAGATACATTCCACCTATATTTCTGATGCAGGGCTTTTGCCCAAAACATCGATTTTACTGCTCCTCGGATACTGCCTGAACTACTGTGTTTTTCCAGCACCATTCTAATCTAGACTCTGGTTTCCAGCATCTGCAGTCATTGTTTTTACCTCAAACAATACACAACCTGTTGGCAGTCAATGCAGTCAGTCAATCCATATAATATTTTGTAAATTCCACTTTGAAAATAGAACTAGTCTGAGTCAAGATTGGGATACAGATAGTCTCTGACCTCACACATTGTCTTAGCTGAGATGTCACCTTTTTTTTATAAAACCTTAACTTGAGAATGTGACTTAAAAGAATTCTGGGATTTGCATATTAATGAACCAAAACTGTAACCCATTCTAAAAGATGAATAACTTAACAACAATCCAGGTTTGTTCAATATATCATTTTACTTGCATGACACTGTAATCTTTTGCTATAAATTCTGTGTCTTATGGTCTTGCTACACAACCATCTGAAGAAGGAGTGGCATTCTGAAAGCTAGTGCTTCCAAATAAACCTGTAGGATTATAACCCATTGTGTGATGTTTAACTCTGACAAAGATTGCATTTGCAAGTGTATTTGACCTTTGAAGGCATGGTTTGGAAAATAATGCCCAGATGTGATTGTGGAAAATAGATTGTGATTATATATCACCTTTTGACAGAAATGTTGTGCAGTGAGTAATGTTTCTGCCCCTGAGCAGCAGGTTCTGGGCTTGAGTCTCACCCCAGGCCTTTCTCGTCCATTACCAGAACAAATTGAGTATCTGCAAACCCTGCCAATGCGTGATGTGGAAGTGCTGGTGTTGGATTGGCGTGGACAAAGTCAAAATTCACATGACACCAGGTTATGGTCCAACAGGTTGATTTGAAAACACAAGCCTTTGGAGCACTACACCTTCGTCAGCTGAAATGTGACGCTGCTTCTTCCCCTGTCGCAGGAGCAGTGCTCCAAAAGGTTGCGTTTTCAAATAAACTTGTTTGACTATAACCTGATTAGATTACTTACAGTGTGGAAACAGGCCCTTCAGCCCAACAAGTCCACACCACCCCGCCAAAGCGCAACCCACCCACACCCCTACATTTACCCCTTACCTAACACTACAGGCAATTTAGAATGGCCAATTCACCTGACCTGCACACCTTTGGACTGTGGGAGGAAACCGGAGCACCCGGAGGAAACCCATGCAGACACGGGGAGAACGTGCAAACACTACACAGTCAGTCACCTGAGGTGGGAATTGAACCCAGGTCTCTGGCGCTGTGAGGCAGCAGTGCTAACCACTGTGCCACCATGCCGCCCAAATGTGTGACTTCTGACTTTGCCAGTACAGGCTGTAAGAGCAGAAGATCACAGGCAGCCACATGAGGGAAGGGAAGTTGGAATCTTTACTCTCACCATCCACAGCTCCAGACTACAACAGTCACATAAAAGTGTATGTTGCCACAGGAACTTAGATTCCATGAGTAGATTGCAACACATCAGCAGATGGAACCTAGTAAAATATCCCAAAGCACTGTTAGGAGATTGATCTGTTTTTTATTTAGTCATGGGGTGTGGGAGTTGCTGGCTGGTCAGCATTTATTGTTCATCCCTTGAGAAGGTAGCTGCCTTCTTGAACAACTGCAGTCAGCATGTTATAGGTTGACCCATATAAGGTTGTCCTTCAGGAGGGAATTACAGGATTTTAATTCTGTGACAGGGAAGGGATGGTGATATATTTCCAAGTCAGGATGGTGAGTGGCTTGGAGGAATTCTTGAAGATGGTGGTATTATGAGCCATGGAAGGAGTTATGAGAACAGGTGGCCCAACAGCTTGGCAAAATAGCTAGATCCAAAGGATATTCCTAACACAGGAGGGGGAGATGGTTAGATTTAGAGAGCGAGCAGGAGAGAGAGATGATTAGATTTAGAGAGCGAGCTTAGAGTCCAGATGATTGAAATTCTAATGATGGGAAAATGGATGTGAGATTGGTTAATAGGCTAGAATTGGAGGAATGCAGCATCTCACAACCATTTGGTGAAGGTTATCAAATGAATTTTAAGATAACCATCAGAGTTACAGCGATGAGTTTTTAACCAGCCCCAGAAGCAAGAATGGAAACAGACAGGCCTACCATATCCCAGCACTGGCCAAATTGCCTGTCCCTGCTCTCGTCATGCCTCTGAGCTGTGTTTGATTCCCAAGAATTAGGGCAGTAGTGGAGGTGTAGTTAATGACTTATTAAGGCCAATTTGCACATGCCAATTAGAATCTGTCAGTCAGCATGGTGGCAAGCAACTGAGGTAAAAACACAACCAAGGATCGGGGTAGCCCTCTGGTGGCAAATATATCGTGAGGGGAAATGCTCCATCCAGCTAAGAAATCTCATCCACCATACACCCAGCATAGCTATTGGGTCCCAGAGGCAGCCATTGACTACCGCTCCATAGTGGGGGGCAACTTGGCATCCTGTGAAGTTCTTCAGTGAAGATACTTGTCTAGACCTGTGCTCCTGAGAAGTGGAGGATATGGTGAAACTAGATTACCTTAGAGTAAAGAATTCATGTTAGTCTTAGAGCAGAGAAGTTGGGATAAAACCCTGAAGAGTTTACTTAAAGTTAACTTGTTGAAATTTAGGTGCGTAATAGCTCCAAGAGGGAGTTATCTGCAGTTCCAGTCTATAAATTAAAATCACAAGTGACTTAAAACTATCAAACTGTAAGAGACAGAGACTCAGGCATTTTTAGGTACTATACAAAGTGTGGTTTTAGGGACTGTATGTTTTGAATACTGAATAAAGATGTTTGACTTTTTCATTTATGAAGGAATATATTGTTATCAATTGGGATTATACATTTACTGTGTGTTTAAATATCTTCAAATTAGTGTTATAAATAGGTAATTCTATATTATCATAACTTCTCAGTCCACAGTCCACTCAAGGGGAACTGCTCTCCAGAAGAGAGGTCCCAGTACTGTCAGTCACAGGACTTTGTATTCAGTACTTCTACTTCCGAAGCCCAACATCTCCTATGCATTCCTCATTGTTCTCTCATTATGTCCTGTTATCATCAAAATTCTTGCAATGTGTGTACCTTTGTAATCCATATACACTATTCCCAACTGTGTCATATTGTTACTTCCTCTCCATTCTGCCAGAATGCATCACGGTGAATTTGTCTGCACTAAATTCCATTTGCCATGTTTGGCCATTATCCATTCTGCTCACGTATCTACGTTCTGTTGCAGTTGATTCGTATTGTTTCAATTATCTGCTTCTCCACCAACTTTTGGTATTGTCGGTAACTTTTCACATTTTACTGTATATTCTAGTATTCATGTCATTTACATATAAATTATACAGGTTGTTCCGCTATAGCGTGTGTTTCATCAATGTGAATTTGCTATGAATCAATTGACAAATTGGGAACAATGACTTTTTAAGTGTATGTTGGTTATAATGTGATTCCAATTCTATTCGTTTAAATAGTATTGCTATTGTGCAATTTTCTTATAACATGAGATTGCATGAGAATGGAACTACCACGTTACATCAGAACCGACATAAAATATATGTTAGCATTGAATTTTGGGTCTATATCATTTACTGCTTAAAACTGTGTTTTGCTGGAAAAACGCAGCAGGTCAGGCAGCATCAAAGCAACAGGAGAATCGACATTTTGGGCATAAGCCCTTCTTCAGGAATGAGGACGGTGTGCCAAGCCGGCTAAGATAAAAGGTAGGGAGGAGGGACTTGGGGGAGGGGCGTTGGGAATGCTATAGGTGGAAGGAGGTTAAGGTGAGGGTGATAGGCCAGAGATGGGGTGGGGGCGGAGAGGTCGGAAAGAAGATTGCAGGTTAGGAAGGTGGTGCTGAGTCCGAGGGTTGGGACTGAGATAAGGTGGGGGGAGGGGAAATGAGGAAGCTGGAGAAATCTGCATTCATCCCTTGTGGTTGGAGGGTTCCTAGGCGGAAGATGAGGTGCTCTTCCTCCAGGCGTCATGTTGCCATGGTCTGGCGATGGAGGAGGCCAAGGACCTGCATGTCCTTGGTGGAGTGGGAGGGGGGAGTCAAAGTGTTCAGCCACGGAGTGGTTGGGTTGGTTGGTGCAGGTGTCCCAGAGGTGCTCTCTGAAACGTTCCGCAAGTAGGCGGCCTGTCTCCCCAATGTATAGGAGGCCACATCGGGTGCAGCGGATGCAGTAAATGATGTGTGTAGAGGTGCAGGTGAATTTCTGATGGATATGGAAATATCATTTACCATGACTCACTGTTTTTAGCCTTCAGCTAATTTTTGTTTAACTCAAGCTAACACTGACTGCTCTATTCAATGAGCTTCAATTTATTAACCATCCTTTTATGTGGTACTTTGTCAAGTGTTTTTAAAAATTCATTTGGATACATCCCCTGCATTCAAAAAATGTTTGAAATTTGCAGCAAATTATTAATCTAAAGGTTTAACCCTGTTTCTGACCTGTCAAGTATTTTTTTCTTTTTGCTTCAGGCTTCCAACGTCTGTAGATTTTGAATGTGTATCCATTCATTTCCTTTATTAACTTACTGTTACTTCATCAAAATGTTCAGTTAGGTTTGTCAAGCAAGATCTGTTTTTTTTTCACAAATATGGGTGAGCTGTCCCTAAGTTCCAGTTAATGTCGTTCCTGATGATCGTTTTCTGAAACTATATCCACCATCTGACTGCCTCAGGTACCAGGAATGTCCTTACACTCTTTCTTCAAAAAGGGTGCCACATTTGCCATGTTCCAGATATTGGTACCTCTCCAGTATGTAGAGATATTTCGAAGGTTATGGCAATTCCTTCCAATATTTCCTTTTCCATGATTGTTACTGATCTGAGATTGAAGACTCTGTGATTGGTGACCGAACCATTCGAAACATAACCAGCCTTCCCAATACATTTACTCTCAATTTCCATCATCAATTACCTCAATCATCTCCACATCTACCAATATTTTATCAGTATCCTCTTCCTTAGCAAAGACCACAGAGTAACCATTAAATATTTTAGCTTTGCCCACTATCTCTGAGCATGTATCACCTTCTTTGTCCTGAATAGACTTCATTTTGTCTTACAACCCCCTTTCAGGTTATTTGCCTTTCTCTTCTCAAATTGTCTCTTTGCCAGTTTTATTTACCACTGCATTTTCTCTCTTAACTCATTGCATTTAACTTAGTTCTTGACTTAAAGAATTCATCTGACGTCATCATACATCATTTGTTTTGTTTCATCACTTCAATGCAAGGTTTAGGATTTGGATCAAGATCCCATCTACGGGATTACAATGCTGTATTTTGTGGGAAATGGTCATTGGGCAGCGATTTTCGCCGAATTGGCCAATTGGTAGTCACAGGGCAGGCTCACCAGCCAATAAGAATTTGGAAGCTAGAGGCCAGCCCTGATCAGGGAGGCAACTCAAATGAAGCAGCGAGAGAGAGAAGAGGTCCCCACCTTGAGATACTTTCTCTCCAATTTTTAAAATTTTTAAATTAAAAACTAGACTCGGTAACCAAAGTGTTTTTAAGGAGGGATGGTTTCTCATAGGATGGTCTAAAGCTGCTGCTCATTAAGGAAGAGTTTCAAAGCTTGGCAAGAGATTAGGCCTTCTGTTCTACCACCAAGAAGGTGCCCCAAGGCAATTGACCTGTTCTTGATGCCGTCGAGGACCCCGGGGGCCAGATGGAGAATTTCAGTTAGTCAATGCAACAGATATTAGTGAGCCATTGGCACCCCTTGAATGGCCACACTCAGTTTCCATATAGATGGTCCTTCTAGCCCCCATCCCACCTCCAGAAAGCAGTTTAGGGACAGGATGAAGCTGGGAAGTGGGCATGTTGGCAAGAGCACAGCTTTTGACACCTGTCTGCTCTCATACTTTCCTCCATTTAGAGATGAACATTCAGTCTTTGTCTCCTTTCATCCAGTGAACAGTGGCTTTGGTTCCGGTGCATCTTCCTCTTGGATCATTGCTAGTTTATAACTAAACCATCTCTTCCTTAAATATCACCCATTGTTATAGTTTCCTCTGTCAGTCTCAGGTTCCATTTTACCCTGGTTAGGTTCTTTCACACATCCCATTGAAATTAACGCGCTTCTGGTTGGGAGGTTTGATTCCAGATTGCTCTTTGTTCTTCTACAAAATGAATCTAGACCTTCTGATACAATTGCTTGCTTGTTTGCATGTGACCTCTCAGGGACACTTGGGCTACTTGACCAACCTCACCCAAGAGATTCAACAAAACCTCCTCAACAAGGAGCATATTAAAGAAATATTTATCTAAGTACAATCTCCCAATATCATCACTGTATAGTATTTGCACATCTCTGTATAAAGGAAGCTCTAGCAGCAGGTGGCGATGGTGACAGAGGACACAGGTACATGAATATATGTCACATGATATCCCAAAGGTCAGCTACTTGTGGAACCTACAACACACCTGTGTTAACTCCATTTTTCCAGCTTCCTCCTGGCTCCTTTCTCATAGAGTCATTGAATCATAGAGATGTACAGCATGGAAACTGACCCTTCGGTCCAACCCATCCATGCCGACCAGACATCCCAACCCGATCTAGTCCCACCTGCCAGTACCTGGCCCATATCCCTTCAAACCCTTTCTATTCATATATCCATCCAAATGCCTCTTAAATGTTGCAATTGTACCAGCCTCCACCACTTCCTCTGACAGCTCATTCCATACACGTACCACCCTCTGCGTGAAAAGGTTGCCCCTTAGGTCTCTTTTATATCTTTCCCCTCTCACCCTAAACCTATGGCCTCTAGTTCCGGACTCGATGGGTCGGTGTGGACTTGTTGGGCCGAAGGGCCTGTTTCCACACTGTAAGTAATCTAATCTAATTGTTGTTTGTCACGCACACTGTATAGAAATTTCTCAGCCTATACACCAGGGGGTGCTGTTTGTGGAGTCAGTAATAATAAGATGTATCGGGAGAATAGACAAACATAGAAGGAGTTTTCTTTTGTACTTCAGGTCATGTCCAACACCATTGATTGGGACTTTGGAACCAGAAAAGAAAACCTGCTTTTGGAGTAGCAGTTAGATAGGAAGCATGTGAGAGTGAGTTGTGTCACAAAGACCCTGATAGTCACCATTGTAGACATTCATTAGAGAAATTGTAATCCATGTGTAATTGAATATGAACACAGTTGCTATTGTTTTTAATTAATGAACTCCATTCTAACTTGTTCTGTTTCTGAAGTTTCCCATCAGATAGTATCCGAGGTCAATGCCAAGAACAGCATGTATTCAAGTATCTCCATCGTCTGCAACAAGGCAACACAATGTTTTAGTGGTTTTCTCTCAGCTCTACAGCCACATCAGCAGATTTCTTTTCCATTAATGAAGTCCAGTTTTGCAGTTATAATTCAACTATTCATTAGGCAGCTTTCACACCAGGAAAGAATCCAGTGCTCATTAACTGTTAAAGCACTTCAAATGGTGAGGCCTTTGAGGCACGTCTAACTGTTCAAGGGCCGCAGCAGAATTGCTGCACCCTAGTAGCATTATCCAAAGCCGGCCCAGACACCACCAACACCACCCCTTCACCCTTGGCCTTCAATAATCTGTTTGGTCCCTGGACCTTGCTCTGCCATTCAATAGGATCATGACTGATCTGACACTCCTTACACCCACTTTCCTGCCCTTTCCTCATAAGCCTTGATTCTCCTACTAATCAAGAATCTATCCATCTCAGCCTTAAAAAGACACAAGGGAATTATGCAAATGGCTGGAATTCAAAGGCCAGTTGGGAAAACGAGCAACCTGTAGGAAAGACATGAATACCATAATGTGGCACTTTAGAATGTAGCTCATGGCTGATCAAATTTCCTGGTGGATTAGGCTGGAGAGGCTGAACATGCCACTCCTGCTCTTGTGGTTTTACACCTTGCATGCTCGCTCTCCAGCAGAAAATGAAGGATTAACCATAGCAGTTCAACCAATCCTAGATCAAGCACAACAGCTATCTAGCAGCTCTGCACATGATGGGAAGGAAGTGAGCAGTTCCACCATGTGAAGAGTTCTCAGTATGGATCTAGTCCCAGTGGGACAGGCATCAGTATTCCTGTGGGAAGAATGGAAACACTACTAGGGAGCTGTCATTGGAATAATGCAAAGAAATAATTAACTGAGATTGAAGGAGAGTTACTTGTCTAAACAGATAAGGTGTTCTGCAGCAGCTTCAGAGAAGAAGTCTAGATAGACAGAGCAGCCTCTAGATTTGGTGCAGATATGCAATGTCTAAGAGAAAGCACGATAGATAGAATCCATGAGGGGTTAGCAATGGAGTAGCATAGCGCATTGGTACAGATAACAGCATTAGGCAGGCTCGCATTACTAATTGTTCACAGTTGATGTAAGCCACTTAGAGAGAAACCAACAGAAGGCTGTGCAAATAGCATGACATAAGGGAGAATGTGAGGAGGTTTTTTTGGAGCTATACACCAGCATGGACCAGTTGACCTGAATGGTTTGTTTTTATGCTGTTAAACTCAATATTTGGGATAAGGAAGTTGGATGTATGGACTCAGTATTGTAGCCTAATATGATTGGGCTTGAGTGACATGAGTGGAAGTTCAGCAAGTGAATGGGGAACAGCATGATATACAGATGGCTGAAGAGTCAATATACCCTGGAGCCTCTGCTTATGTTACAGGCACATATGGATTCATGGAGTCTTTCAGGGTATCTGACAGAAGACCTCAACTACAATGGAAATCTGGGACATTTTCAAACAAATAAATGTGAAGCTTAAATATTTGCAGAACTTTATGGTAACATTCTGATGGGCCATAAAGCTTAATGAAACAATTAGCAGCTGGTGATTGGTGAAGTATTTCTTTAATTCTATCCCAGTATTATCACAATGCTGGTACCATCCTCATGATAGAGAAATGACAGGTTTTGCAAAATATTTACAGCATATCATTTGTGAAACTACAATAGAGATAAGCATTTCATACAGAGAATCATGGAACAGAGCACTCATGCTCTTATTGAACAGTAGAGCGATTTGAAGGGGCTGAATGGCCTGTTTCAGCTTTGATTTCATACATTCCCCTGGAACATACGATTGTTTAAAGGGGAGCGCTCTGTCTGAGAGGCAGGGGTCATGGTTTCCATTTCCACCTGAGACCTGAATTTGTGCTTTGGGACTGCTGACCTCACCGTACTGAGGGAAAGCTGTAACTTCCGAGCTGATGAAATATTCTCCCAGGCTAAAAGAAAGATCCCACGGCACTATTTCAAATAGAAGCCAATGATGTCTCGGTCAATATTTATCTTTCAACCAATGCCGCGACAAAAGATTATCTCATCATTGGTCCAGCTCTGACTCTAATCAGGCAGTAGTTACACACTTGTCTTTATGGGAGAACCATCTCATTTGAAGCATTTTATCTGAATCCAGGCCTCCAGGAAACTAGGAGTAAATGGCAAGCTTTTTTTCCTAACAGAAAACACCATATTCTGGCCATTTGAAAGTGACTGAGTAAAGAGAATGATTTCAGCTCAATATGTGATTAGGGTGACTGGTGGTGATGGGGCAGGCAAGGCTGGTAAGTGGGTAAGGGGGTTGAGATGCCAGTTGGGTGAGGGAGCTAGTGTGGCAGGTAGGTGAGGGGTTGGGTGTCAGGTGGGTGAGAAGCAGTGAGGGGGATTGGGGGCAAGTGGGTGAGGGGAGTAGGGTGGCAGGTGGGTGAGGAGGGGTGAGGGGGTTAGGGTGGCAGGTGGGTGAGGAGGGTTGAGGGGGGTTAGGGTGGCAGGTGGGTGAGGAGGGGTGAGGGGAGTTAGGGTGGCAGGTGAGTGAGGAGGGTTGGGGGAGTTAGGGTGGCAGGTGGGTTAGGAGGGGTGAGGGGGGTTAGGGTGGCAGGTGGGTGAGGAGGGTTGAGGGGAGTTAGGGTGGCAGGTGGGTGAGAAGGGTTGAGGGGGTTAGGGTGGCAGGTGGGAGAGGAGGGATGAGGGAGGTTAGGGTGGCAGGTGGGTGAGGAGGGTTGAGGGGAGTTAGGGTGGCAGGTGGGTGAGGAGGGTTGAGGAGGGTTGAGGGGGTTAGGGTGGCAGGTGGGTGAGGAGGGTTGAGGGGGGTTAGGGTGGCAGGTGGGTGAGGAGGGTTGAGGGGGTTAGGATGGCAGGTGGGTGAGGAGCAGTGAGGGGGGTTAGGGTGGCAGTTGGGTGAGGAGGGTTGAGGGGGGTTAGGGTGGCAGGTGGGTGAGGAGGGTTGAGGGGGTTAGGGTGGCAGGTGGGAGAGGAGGGATGAGGGAGGTTAGGGTGGCAGGTGGGTGAGGAGGGTTGAGGGGAGTTAGGGTGGCAGGTTGGTGAGTAGGGTTGAGGGGGGTTGAGGGGTTAGGGTGGCAGGTGGGTTAGGAGGGGTAAGGGGTGTTAGGGTGGCAGGTGGGTGAGGAGGGTTGAAGAGGGTTGAGGGGTTAGGGTGGCAGGTGGGTTAGGAGGGGTAAGGGGTGTTAGGGTGGCAGGTGGGTGAGGAGGTTGAGGGGGGTTAGGGTGGCAGGTGGGTGAGGAGGTTGGGGGAGTGAGGGTGGCAGGTGGGTGAGGAGAGTTGGGGGGGTGAGGGTGGCAGGTGGGTGAGGAGGGATGGGGGGTTAGGGCGGCAGGTGGGTGAGGAGGGATGAGGGGGGTTAGGATGGCAGGTGGGTGAGGAAGGGTGAGGGAGTTGAGGGTGGCAGGTGGGTGAGGAGGGTTGAGGGGGGTTAGGGTGGCAGGTGGGTTAGGAGGGGTAAGGGGTGTTAGGGTGGCAGGTGGGTGAGGAGGTTGAGGGGGGTTAGGGTGGCAGGTGGGTGAGGAGGTTGGGGGGTAGGGTGCCAGGTGGGTGAGGAGAGTTGGGGGGGTGAGGGTGGCAGGTGGGTGAGGAGGGATGGGGGGTTAGGGTGGCAGGTGGGTGAGGAGGGATGAGGGGGGTTAGGGTGGCAGGTGGGTGAGGAAGGGTGAGGGAGTTGAGGGTGGCAGGTGGGTGAGGAGGGTTGGGGGGTTAGGGTGGCAGGTGGGTGAGGAGGGTTGAGGTGGTCAAGGTGGCAGTTGGGTGAGGAAGGGTGAGGGGGCTATGGTGGCAAGTGGGTGAGGAGGGATGAGGAGGGTTAGGTTGGCAGGTGGGTGAGGAAGGGTGAGGATGGTAGGGTGTCAGGTGGATGAGGAGGGGTGAGGGGGGTTAGGGTGGCAGGTGGGTGAGGAAATCGATATGTGCTTAGTGTCGATTGGGGGAGTGGTCTGGTTGGGTTCGTGGGTCGGTTCTGGCAGGGCTTTGAAATCTCGGAGTCTATCCCAGCGCATTCCAGACACACGACATTTGCCTCCAGGAAATTTCTACTCTCTGCCAATGACCACGGAATGAGCTGCAGCAATGGAAACTCTTGTTTATCCTGGTGCAACACCAATCTTTCAATTGGAAAATGGGTCCATTATTCTGTGGAAGCTTGCTGTGAGGGCATTGGATGACATGTTTTCTACATTGTATCATGACTACACCTCAAAAGTATTTCCAGGGTCAGTAAAATGTTTTACAATGTCCTAAGGCTGTGGAAGATTTAATAGAAGTCCAAGTACTTTTTCTAGATCCTAATCCAATGCTTAAAACAACTTATTCTGTCACGGGAGACTCTTCTCTGGACCTTGACTTGACTTACCCAGGCACTTGTATTATTCAACTCGATATGCACCAGTGGGTTTTAACAAGCTGTCCTGTTCCCTAGATGACAATTCTCAGGAAATATCACATGACATGCTCCATTGTATGCACACCGTCACATGAATCCATCACTGGGAATTGCCAGCAGCCTCTCAGACTGCCTGTGTCCCTGTACATGCTCACAACTCCTGGCTGTCACTCACTTATTTTGCAGAATGATTGAAAAACCCTTCACATTTCTGACTGCCATCACATGTGAGACAGGAGTGAGGCTATTGTAGGACATCCATTGCCTGTCTTTTCGGGTCTCAATCCTTAAGCCCAATGCAAATGCCATTTCTTTCTCTTTGAGTCTTTCAACACTGTGTGCCGTATACTCTCTGCAGCTTTTATTAGTTCAGAGGTGCATTAGTGAAATTCCCGTTCTCCAGTCAATCCACCCTCTTCAATTGAAATAAGGTCACCTCCTCACCTTTTCCTTTTCTTTCCACAACAACGATGTGATCCCCCTTGTCCTCAATTTCCACCCCACTAGCATTCGAATCTGAAGGAACATTATCTGCCATTTGTGATAACTCCTGACTTGTCAGCTGAGGCCTTGGCCCACTCACCCTCCCGTCCCAACACCTTCCCATAGCTTGCTCTCATGCAATCGCAGAAGGTGCAAAGAGGTGTCCCTTTACCTCCTTCCTCCCCACTATCGAAGATCTGGGCATAACCTCCAGTGATCTAGCACTTCATTCATTCTAGTCAATGGTACTTGCTGCTCACAATGCAATCTGCTCTACATTGCGAAGATGAAATATGGACTGAGTGACTGCCTTGCAGAACACCTGTACCGATCTGTAAAAATGACTCTGAGCTTCTGCTTGCTTGCTACTTGAGTGAACACGACTATGTTCCTGCACTAATATTTCTGTCTCAGGACTGCTGCAGTGCTCCATCAAGGCTCGAAGCAAGTTGGAGGAGCCATGTCTCATCACCCATCCAGGTACCTTACAGCCCTCATAACTCAACATGGAGTTGAACAATTTCTGAACGTGAACAGCCTCCTCCATGTTGGTAACCCACCCCTGGTGTCCACTTTGGTATGAGTTGCTCCCAGTGCAGACTACCCATTTGCAACTTTCCCTAGCCACCTTCTGTTCTGTCAAGGGGTCAATGGCCTCAAATCGTTAACTTTGTTTACTCTCCACACATGCAGCCAGACCTGCTGTGTTTTTCCAGCATATTCTGTTTTTTGTTTTACCTCGAACCTCCACTGGGTCCAAAACTAATCACTTTTGATTTCTGACTTCGGAACTGTTGTAATTCACCTCCTATTGCAGAAAGAATAGCAAACTGAAGTGTGGTTCCAGCTGGAGATCAGCTCAAAGCTCAAAAAAAGTAGCAATTTTGAGAGTTAAAGGTATTGGATATGAATAATCGCAGATCATGCACAAATGTAATCAAAACCAAATGATTTCTGCCTTAGATCCAAAATCTTTCAGTTCTATACAGTGATCAGCGGATAGAGATTTATATTCCTCTGTGTGTTATAAATAACTATGGTTGATAATTATTCACTACATTTAATTAAAATATCGAATTTTATTGCTAATTTAATGGTGTCATTTCACAATTAATTAAGTTACTCATTGGTTTTAATAATTACTTACCATATTGTCTGCACTTAATAATTGAATCGCTCATTACATTAAACAAACCATATCTGGGATAAAGTTCATGGATTAATTAGTTCCTCACTAAAATTAAGAATGAAATTTCTCTCTGTACTTATTAATTTATTGCTTTGGATGTTCAATTTGGGTGCAATAGCAAGAGAGAACATGCAATAATCCCATATTTTTCCCCTTTTATTCTTCCTATTTCTGATTGTATCTCTGTCTGATGTTAGGACCCATTGAAATCAGCATCAATAAGTAAGAAATGGAAAACAAGTGTAGTATCAGCAGAGATTGTTAGTACATTTAAAATTATTCCAAATGGTAATGCTCTTGAGAAAGGCTTTGGGAGCTTGTATTATGTTGAATGTGCCATATGAGTACAAGTTGTTGTTGCTATTCAGGCTGTTTGTGCATGGGATAATGCACAGTAATTCAATGCAGTTCTTTCAGACCACTGCATTACAATTCATTTGAAGTAGATCTTAAATGGGTCAACAAACTGTGCTCTGTGTTACACAAGTAAGTTAGGTGTCTGGATAAACGTTCCTTTTGCCTTTTAACAGAGCCTGCCTAACAAATTTTCTCCTTTTGGGTCCTTGGAAATGCTGTTCAAAGTGTTCCTTTAAGTATGCCTTTTATCCCTGGCAGTACCAGACTTAAAAGCTCCTTTGCTGCATTCTCTTTATAGTGCATAAAAATAGATTTACCATTTGACAGTGATCTCTTTCTGTGCCCTATGACTAGATTGGATTGAATAAGTCCAGAATATTAGTTCAATATTGAACAGAGGACACAAATTAGAATCAGTGACACATAGTTTAAGATAGAATTTGGATTCTTTATTGTCCAATAGAAAATGCTGATTTGTCATAGATGGCAATGACAACATTAATTTAGCCGCATACACTGATCAGTAGAAAATGCCTCACACCCTCTTTAGGAAATTGTGTGTGTGTCTGTCAGGTGAGTGGATGCGTAGGTGTGAGTGTGTGTCGGGTGGGTGGATGTGTGGATGTGCAGATGTGTGTGTGTCTGTCGGGTGGGTGGATGTGTGGATGTGTAGATGTGAATGTGTCTGTCGGCTGGTGGATGTGCAGATGTGTGTGTGAGAGTCGGGTGGCTGGATGTATACTTGCATCTGTGTGTCTGTTGGGTGGGTGGACGTGTAGTTGTGTGTGTGAGAGTTGTGTGGGTGGATGGATATATGCATGTGTGTGTCTGTGGGTGGGTGGATGTGTAGATGTGTGTGTGTGAGAGTTGAGTGTGTGGTGGATATATGCATGTGTGTGTCTGTGGTGGGTGGATGTGTAGCTGTGCGTGTATGTCTGTCCGGTGGGTGGACGTGTTGATGTGTGTGTGTGTGTCTGGGAATCTGTCTATGTGTCTGCATTTGTGTATGTACATAGGGAGGGTGGGTGTCTGTGTGTGCGTGTCCAGCAGTAAAACATAACAGTTTGATTAAAAAAAAACTCACATTTGGATTTTGATCTTGCCATTTCGGCAACAAATGCATAGGGAGGTTAAAGTTCACACTCAATCCTGTGTGAATATGAGTTTAGAGCCGTTCAGTTCCATAATTCTGTATACTGCTCATTTCTTTAATTTACGAACCAGAAATCCAATTAACAGCATCTGGATACCCAATTAGCCACATGTGGCTTGTAACATGTGTATTGGACATCATTGACAAATTGCTTTATCTCATCACTCAAAATCCCAAAGTGCTCCCCATTACTCATTTTTAACCTATAATTCTGGAAAGTTACAGTTGTTATGTTGGCAACAAAGCTTCAAAAAACAGCGAGTGAGGAGAATAATGTTATCAACAAGGATTTGTATTGATTTTTTTAAATTCACTCATGTTTAGCTCTATAACTGTAGGAAAACAGCTCAATACACTTCACAAATGCATAATAAAAATGAATAAATCAGACGTTGAGGCAAGACAGGTATTGGGAGAACTATTTAAACATTCGATTAAAGATATGAGACAGAAGGAATTGATAGTAGTTTAAGGCGGTGGGAGGATTAAGGGGCAAACTCATAGAACCCTATAAAATTCTAACAGGACAATACAGGATAAACACAGGATAAACACAATGATGGGGAGTCCAGAACTAGGGATCTAAAGATTCGGGGTAGGCCATTTATGATTGAGTTGAGGAGAAATTTCTTCACCAAGAGAAAGGTGAGCCTGTGGAATTCTCTGTGGAAAGGGGTTGAAGCTTAAATTTTAAATATTTTTCAAGAAGGAGTGAGATATAGTTCTTAGGGCTAGAGGCATCATTGGTTATGAAGAGAAAGTGGTAACAGAGTTTGATGATCAGCCATGACGAAGTAGGCAGGGTCAAATGTCCTAGGTCTGTTCCTATTTTCCATGTTTGTGCGGAATTTGAAGTTTAGGCTTCGTAAGGGTTGGGGCGCAGGTGGGCGGATGCATAAGAGGCTAAAGTTGGAGGAATGGACACTTAATGGGGAAGAATAGTGGAGTTATGAGACTAAAGGTCATTGTAGAGATAGGGGGAGGATGAGATTCTAAAGATATTCAAATACTCGGATAAGAAATTCAAGCTTGGCATATTGAGGGTTCAGAGGCTAAAAATGAACGCGGCTGATGGGACAGTGGGCCTTAGTGTGGGTTCGGGTCTAGTTTTGGAAGAGCTGATGTTTAAGAATAGTGTAGCATGTGACTCATAGGACACCAGTGGAGTATCTGAGCACGGAGATGATAAATGTCCTATTGAGAGTTTCACAGGCAGATGGGCAAGCTAAAAATGGACATGTTGATGTTACAGAAGTGGAAGTAGCTAGTGTTTCTGAAGCAGGAGGTTAGAGGATGGAAGTTTAGTTTGGGATTGATTAAGATGACAACATTGTCAACAGTTTGATTGGATTGATGGGGTTAATGGAAAAGAACTCATAGAAAACGTAATGGTTGCATAATGTAGAGTGAAAGGTTGATATTGCCAAATGGATTGGGGGGTGGGGGGAGCAGATGAGGGCTATTGAGGGCCATGGGTATTAGATACAGGGGCACTGATTGGATCTTGTGTGTAGGGAGAGGGTATAAGTTGGCATAGCTTGGCATGAATGGGGCATAAGGAATGTGTGGGATTGAGGGGATGTGAGGATTGGAGGCTGCAGGCTTTTCTAATGTTTTATTCTCCTTTTAGAAGTGTCATCATGGTGGAGAGTTCCTTCTACCCAGTTCACCTCCTCACCCATTCCTAAATTGTCCACTCTGACTCTCAGGGAATCCTGCCAGTCCAGAACAAAAGTCCCAAATTGTTGGCAAACAGGTGACTCCACTTGCTATAAAACAAAGGCATCGCTTCAAAAGTACTTCATTGGTTGTAACTGACTTTGGACAACTTGAGGTCATGAAAGGTCGTGTATAGCAGTAAGCTGGCTTTCTTTCTGTCTTCAATAGACTCTTTGTGTGCCCAATGACTCATTGCTGCATTTTTTCATTATTAAAGTTCTACTCATCTTAAGTAAAAGTGACTTGACTTTGGAGTCAAATGTCTTTTGATTTCTTTCCTTGCAGAGATTCAATTTGTCAACTTGAATTGTCATTTTGGTTCAAGAAATAGCAAATTATCTGAGACGAACCAAGGAACACTTTATTTAGTTGCTGATGTTGCAGAACCAGTGATAGCAAAATACCTAGTGACACTCGCACTGGGAAATGGGTTCTTATCTATCAATCCATCACTTACTCTTCACTGTCAGCAATAAGCAGTACATTCAGATCAGAATGTATGTCATTTAGGAGCTTTAATGGTTAGCTATAATATACAGCTGGTGCATTATGAATGTAGTGTCTTTGGAATATTGTCAGATTGGTTAAGAAAGAAACAATCTGCCCTAGAATCCCTACAGTGTGGAAGCAGGCTTTTTGGCCTACAGAGTCTCCATTGATAAGGCATTTTGAAGGCCTTATGCTTGAAACATTGACTCTCCTGCTCCTCGAATGCTGCCTGATTGGCTGTAGCTTTCCAGCGCCACACTTTCTGACACTGATGAGGCACCCCTCCCTATCTCCGTAACCCTGCACTTCCCATGGTTAATCCACCTAGCCTGCACGCTATGGACAATTTTTGTATGGCCAATCCACTTAAACTGCACATACTCGGACTGCGGGAGGAAACCAGAGCACCCAGAGGAAACCCACGCAGACACAGGGAGAATATGCAAACTCCACACAGATAGTCACCTGAGGGTGGAATTGAACCCGTGACCCTACTGCTGTGAGGCAGCAGTGCTAGCCACTGATCCACTGTGCTAGCCCTATAGATTCACATATATATTAGGATGAGTTTAACTCATGTTTGCATAGATTTTTTTTGTTCCGCTTTTCACCGTGTTACATATACATTGTGAATGAGGACAAACTGAGGAAAAAAACTTAGGTGGCTCCCCTCATCCCAAGTGAGTGGCACAGAGTATATTGGAGAGAGAGAGGAGCATGCTTCTGGTAGTGTATCATATTTCAAGTAGTCCTGGGTAAAATCATGTGATCTTTATACACTTACGTTATATGCTACACAACTACAATGATATCATGTTGGCCAATGCCCTATTTAAGTATCTATATGAATGTCTGTAGTCACAGAAACTGATGCAGCTAATTGCCTGAAATCTCTGATATCGGAAGCTTTTGATCAGATGAGCTTCAACTAGTTTTCTAAATTTCTACCACCAAAATCTGAAGCCTTTTATTATGGAAGCCACTGCTGCTAACCACGCTGTGGGGTTGCTTCCAACAGGGTATTTTACCTGATGCAGCAATACTTATGATTTCTTCCATAACATAAGAATCTGGTTGTGGATATCATGGTATTGAAGACTCCAACAGACATTCGTTGCAGCTAGCTATTATATACAAACATTATATTCACAGGCCCAGAGTTTAGATAGAGCAACATATTTCCAGTAGCATTTCATGCTTCAAGTGAACCTTTGGTAGGATGGAGTATAAGATACTTATAACCTCAGATCACATACTATGATACAGAGATTATATCACAAACATGTCACTGAAAGTTATGTTGAAATATTTATGCATCAAATTGAAATGCTTCTCTTTGTATAATTTAATTGAGATTGAAGGCTTTGTTTCAGGAACATCAATAATTAAAAACTGTTGTTCCAATGCAGAGATATTGGAAGGTATCAGTGTGGGTAGCACAGTAGCTCAGTGGTTAGCTCTAGTACCTCACACCACCAGGGACCTGGGTTTGATTCCTGTCTTGGGCAACTGCCTGTGTGGAGTTTGCACATTCTCCCCGTGTCTGCGTGGGTTTCCTTCGGGTGCTCTAAGTTTCCTTCCACAATCCAAAAGATGTGCATGTTAGGTGAATTGGCCATGCTAAATTGCCCATCATATTCAGGGATGTGTAGGTTAGGTGCATTAGTTAGGGGAATGTGTCTGGGTGGGTTACTGTTTGGAGGGTCGGTATCCACCTGTTGGGCTGAATGGCCTGTTTCCACATTGTAGGAATTCTATTTCAGATGTTGAATTTTAATTCTCAGGTAGTTACCTTGACAAAGCCTTTTCCAGGCATGACATTGAGTCCCTCCATTAGACATTCTTTACATATTCATGTGAGTAAGCCAGTGGATTCTCATGATGCAGTGGTAGTGTCCCACCCTCTAAGTCAGGAGATCTGGGTGCAGGTCCCATCTGCCCAAGACATGGGACATAACATGTTCGTACAGGTTGATTAAAAACATCTACTACCCAAGACCAAAATATTTCAAACTGAAAAGAAATGTACTGAGCCAGTAGGAGCTGTTGTGGTGCAGTGGTAGTGTCCCTACCTTTCAGCTGGAAGGTCCAGGCTCACCTGCTCCACCTGCTCCAAAGGTGGGTAAAAATACACCTCTCTTTCTGAACAGGTGGATTAGAAAATACCTGTTCAAAGACAATTTAAAAGTTACCAAACCCCTATACTTATTGCATCTCTATGTCTTGTGAAAGTGAAGGTATTTTTATGTATCAAAATCTACCGTGAAAGGAAAAGAAATTGTAAGTTATTTAGTTCTGGGTATTGTGCTTTAACTTGTGTTATTGTGGAATCAGACTGTTTGATTTGTGGCCATTTTACCCATTGAAGGGCAAGAAGTCTACTGAAATTTAGCCACCCATGGATAACTTTTCTCCCTTATTTCAACGTATACAATCCACTGAACAAAGACAATTATCGAAACATTTAAAATAACAATGCATGGTAGATGCTCCTTTTAGGCCTCACTAAAATCTGAAACTATGAAAAAAAGGCAAATATTCTCATGGAAACAGCAGTGAGAAAGCAGATAGACTGGGAATGAGTGAAGTTAACCCATCTGGTTAACTATTGTCCTTTAAGGAAGGAAATCTGCCATCTTTACCCGGTCTGGCCTACGTGTGACTCCAGACACACAGCAACGTGGTTGAGTCTCAACTGCCCTCTGGGCAAGTAGGGATGGCAAATAATAATGGCCTGGCCAGTGACATCCACACTTTGTGAATGAATAAAAATAAAGTTCAATCTGTAAACCATTCTGAGTCGTTGAGTCTCAGCCCATGAATGGCAGAGTGGAGAGGTGTATAATTGGCCTCAGTGGATGACTGCTTAGTTAGAAGGGTTTGGGGTTTGACTGGGGAAATGAGCCAGATGTCTTGCCTCTGTTGCAAACGGCAGGCCAAGACTCCTCTGTTTCTCTCATGCAGTAGCTTGCTGGCACTTGCTCTGACCAGGAGTAGTTACTTGCTCGAAGTATTGGTGGAAGCATGTGTCAACAAGAGTCAATGCAATGAAAAAGGGAGGAACCAGAATTGGGAGGCGGGTACAAAAGTAAGCTTGGAAAAGTCTTCAGCAAGAAAAGATCTGCAGAAATTGAGACCTTGCGCCAAACTGTTAAACAAGATTTAACAGCATTGTTGCCTCTTCCTTGATGTATATTTCTGGTCCTCTCATGAATTGCATCTTTGCTTCCCATTAATCATTTCTTGTCACTTGTACACCCGACAGTTTGATAAATTTAATTCCTGAGCAAAAGAAAATGAAATGTTAATATTTAGTGACAAGAGGAACAAAAATAATTCAATTACCACTAATTACAGAAAGCATCTAAAAGGAAGTTGAATCTGGAAAATATTTATAATTTGTGATGCATACTAAATGTCTTCCTGCCTCACAATTATCTTTAAAGGCCCTTGCCTCAATCTCTTTATGATGTGGATGTGCTGGTGTTGGACTGGGGTGGACAATGCTAAAAAATCACGCAACACCAGGTTATAGTCCGACAGGTTGCACTCTGAAAGCTAGTGCTTCCAAATAAACCTGTTGGACTATAACCTGGTGTTGTGTGATTGTTAACTCAATCTCTTTATACAGACCTATGTGGCAATGGAGGAGATTTCCATCAAATTGTCCCACCTTGCAAATTAAAATTGTGTTGGTGAGGGAGGGGCAGGTGAGGTCTGGCAGATTCTCAAAAATATTACTCTATTTGTGTCACGGTTTCCCATTTTCTCAAAATGTATCTGGAAGAATTGTAGCTACCTGTGAAAACATAATTCATAATACATTCTGCTTTCAAGAATGACAAAGGCTATTGGGTGCATTCAGAGCGGCTTTTTCCTTGTTATTCCCTACTTTAGATGGAGGTGGGAATGGGGCACTCATTTGTGAGTCCACGGCAAGGAAAAACAAAAACATTCCCTTTATTTTTATTGTGGGTTACCTAATCATTTAATTGCTCAAGCCCTTTTCAGTCTTTTAGATCAAGTGTGCACTCGCAGTAACCTAAAGATGGCTGCCTTCCACATGGCCTGGATTGGGACATGTTCCAATGAAACTAAATTGAAGCTCAAGGAAGAGCAACTCATCTTTTGGTTAGGCACTTCTCCCCAGGACCTCCCACTGCTACCTGGCATCATCATCCCTTTTGTCGCTTCATTCCTCATGTCCTGTCTTCCACTTAATCTTCTTTCTTGTTCTTTCCTCAATTCCCGCCCCCTACCCATTTTCTAGCTTTGAACCCACCTAAAATTTCCTACAATTCTAACATTTCCCGATTCTGATGAAAGGTCATCGACCTTAAATTTTAATCTGTCTTCTCTATTAATGCTGTCAGATTTCTGTATTTAGTTAAGATTTCCAGCTTTTGGATCAGTTTTGCTTTATGATTTGCCTCCAGTTGATGTGACAGTGGTTACGTTATCCCTCATAAAGTAAGAAACTGGGTACAGACATTGTGATATTGAAGAATGTAAGAGACATTTATTACAGCTAGCTATTATACACAAGCATTAGATTACAACAGAGTAGAGTAGCATTGAGCAACATGCTTCCAGTAGTGTGTCTTGTTTCAAGTGTTCCTGGGGAAAGTGGAAGTGTGTGACTGGAAAGTAAAGATCTCAAATAAAGGTATGAATACTTTCCACTTTCAGATCACGTGCTGCTATACAGTGATGGTATCATGAGCATGTCTCTCAGGTACATTAATTAGGAGAATGGGTCTGGATGGGTTGCTCTTTGGAGGGTCTGTGTAGACTTGTTGGGCCGAAGGGCCTGTTTTCACACTGTAGGTAATCTGATCTAATCTAATCTAAAAGTACACTGACATTCTAATTGTGAGACATCATCTCATACTCTGTATCTGATTCGGGGCTGTAATTGTGTGAGAAATGGGTGAGCAAGTGAAAAGTGGTTTAGTGTACCGTACTATTGTGAAAAAGTTTTCAATTTAATTTTCAGAACTGGTTTTCTCCGAATGATTGAAAATAATTGATTAACGAAGCTGTCAGTGTTGAAAACCCCCTTGGCTCAAACATCGACGGTATTAGAGGTACAGTGTAATTCCAATGCCGTTGTGAGGGCTGCACACTGAGGGATCGTTTAGCCTAATTCCTGAAACAATGTTCCTTCATTGACATTAATATATTATCCATAAAGTAATTATTTTTTAAAGTGCAATTATTGTTAAAAAGCTCCTGCAAATTGCATTTTTAAAATATTGATTGAGAGATTAGCATTGGTCAGTATATTGGGGAGACATTCCCTGATCTCCTTCAGAATTGTTCCATGGGACACTGAGAGGAAAGACTGAGCTCCGGTTTAAATTCATCTCAGAAAGGTTTCCTTTAAGCCATAAGGACACTAACTCAGCATCGATCACTTTCAAAGGCCTGCCTTTCATGCTTCCTCTTATTAGCTGATATAGTCATTCAACCGTGCCACATTCTGAAACACAGATTGCAAATCTTTGATTGGTTTAACTGGTTCCTCGGCTGGTGAGGTAACACCCAAGGATGACAAATGGTGCTGCTAAGAATGGCGAGCCTACAATTGCATTTATTGGAACATCGTCACAGTAGTTATGTTTTGCTGGCCTCAGGATTTTTCATAGCTTGCCTAGAATGCAACCATTTTCTCCCACCCCCTAACATACACACACACACACACACACACTCAATGTCTGTCACAATAAAAAAGAGATGATCTGAAACTGGAAGTGAAGGATTGGAGACACGGTTTGAGCCAGGAGAATCTGACACAAATTCAATATCCTGGGAGGCAATAAAGGAAGCTCAAATGATGAATGAGGCTCTATGAGGATGTTCAGAATAAGTGTAGCTATATAGAGAATAAAACTGTCCCATCCCATCACCTTGCTTCATTTATTTCAGGAGTGTTCAATCTGGGGGGAATTCAGTCTTATGAAATTGCATGTCTCACCCATTTGCCTCCAGAGTGTTTAGAGAGCTCCCTCAGATCAGAAGCTTTGCAGGTTTCTTATTGTGTCCAGTGGATGGATAGTGACAGGAGCCCTTTCAGTATAATTGACAATGGTATCTTTCATACTGACCATTCCTAGGAAGTGATTTAACCCCCAGTCTGTTAAATTGAAGGTAATTGTGTGCTCTGGATTTTCACCAAGAGTGTAAAGTATTCCCTATCCAGTCTGCTGCCTTATTGAGTTCAAGAACCTTGCTGTTGACAGAAGGGGGAGATGTTATCCGAGTAATCTGTGCTGGAATCAGTGCCAGGATGGTTAGAGAGAGAGGAAGTAAAACTAGTCTTCATTGGTAGCATGGAACAGGTGATAATGAATAAGTCACCACGTTTACAGCTTTTTAGAAAAGAAAATCAGGTGCGATGCAAATTGAACCAAAGAACTGTGGATGCTGGAAATCTGAAACAGAAACAGAAACTGCTGGAGAAACTCAGGTCAGGCAGCATCTGTAGAGAGAAAGCACACTCAATGTTTCAGGTCCAGTGACCCTTCTTCAGAACTGAGAACAGAGGTGTAAAATGGGCTGCCATTTCACTGTCTCACCCCTTTTCTATTCTCCAGAGAGGTTAAGAGTATTATGAATCCAATGCTTTTTAAAGATTTCCAGATCACCTTCTGTAATATTGTGAAAGTTTTAATAAATTAATTGATGTTACAATGACTGAATGAGAAGGGAAGTGAGCGGAAATGCTTCTGACGCAGTGTGTTTTGAGAAGTAGAAGGGTGTTGGAAGCAGATTCAATCATGACTCTCAAAAGGAAATTGGAATATATAAAGTAGAAATACTTAAACTGAAAACAATTGGATGGGTATGGGGAAAGAAAGTGGAAGTGGGATGAATTGGATAACTTTTCCGAAAAGCCACCACAGGTATATCATGCTGAATGGCACCTGAAATAACCCCAGACAGGCCGGTATCCCATCACCAAGTCATTTATACGTGGAAGGTCCTTGACACTGGCCCAGCCTCCTCAGAGCCAGTTCTTAGTAAACAGAACCCCAGACACATTTGTTTATATCTGTCAGCTAGGGCACCCTGACTGGAACAGATTAACAGCCCCAATCATGGAACTCCTATTCTATGAGATCCATCTGACTGATTTCATTCTAATCACTAGGGGACCCATTTGTGTTGTGAGAATCTATAAGCGGCCCATTTGCCTAAAGAACTGAGAGCTGAGGTGAAAGAAGGTTGCTACAGACATATATACAAAATAGGTTTGCAATGTCTAGTGAGCATTGTTCACTGGCCAGATATTTGAGAGTGCTACTGCACCAAAGTAAAATAACTAAAGCACAATTATAAAGCTATAAGAATAACTTTCTGTTCATTCTGTTTCTGACGAATCTGCGGTGGAGAGCATCGTCAACCACGTCTGAGGGGAAATTGCGGTCTTTGAAGAAGGAGGCCATCTGGGTTGTTCGGTATTGGAATTGGTCCTCCTGGGAGCAGATGCGGCGAAGGAATTGGGAATATGGGATGGCGTTTTTACAGGGGGCAGGGTGGGAGGAGGTGTAGTCTGGGTAGCTGTGAGAGTCGGTCGGTTTATAGTGAATGTCCGTGTTGAGTCGGTCGCCTGAGATAGCAATGGAGAGGTCTAGGAAGGGGAGGGAGGAGTCTGAGACGGTCCAGGTAAATTTGAGGTCAGGGTGGAAGGTGTTAGTAAAGTGGATGAACTGTTCAACCTCCTGGTGGGAGCACGAGGCAGCGCCGATACAGTCATCAATGTAGCAGTGGAAAAGGTGGGGGGTGGTGCCAGTGTAGCTGCGGAAGATGGACTGTTCCACATATCCGACGAAGAGGCAGGCATAGCTGGGGCCCATGCGGGTGCCCATGGCTACTCCTTTGGTTTGGAGGAAGTGGGAGGATTGGAAAGAGAAGTTGTTCAGAGTGAGGACCAGTTCAGTCAGTCGAAGGAGGGTGTCAGTGGAAGGGTACTGGTTGGGTTGGCGGGAAAGGAAGAAGCGGAGGGCTTTGAGTCCTTCGTGATGGGGGATGGAGGTGTACAGGGACTGGATGTCCATGGTGAAGATAAGGCATTGGAGGCCGGGGAAGTGAAAATCATGGAGGAGGTGGAGGGCGTGGGTGGTGTCCCGAACGTAGGTGGGGAGCTCTTGGACTAAGGGGGACAGGACCGTGTCAAGGTATGCAGAGGTGAGTTCGGTGGGGCAGGAGCAGGCTGATACAATGGGTCGGCCGGGGCAGTCAGGTTTGTGGATTTTGGGCAGGAGGTAGAAACGGGTGGTGTGGGGTTGTGGGACGATGAGGTTGGAGGCGGTGGATGGGAGATCCCCTGAGGTGATGAGGTTATGGATGGTCTGGGAGATGATGGTTTGGTGATGGGAGGTGGGTTCATGGTCAAGGGGGCAGTAGGAGGAGGTGTCCATGAGCTAGCATTTAGCCTCAGCAATGTAAAGGTCGGTGCGCCAAACTACCACCGCGCCCCCCTTGTCTGCTGGTTTGATAGTAAGGTTGGGGTTGGAGCGGAGGGAGTGGAGGGCTGTATGTTCCGAGGGTGAGAGGTTGGAGTGGGTGAGAGGGGTGGAGAGGTTGAGGTGGTCAATGTCGCGGCGGCAGTTGGCTATGAAGAGATCGAGGGCAGGTAAGAGGCCAGCACGGGGTGTCCAGGTGGATGGGGTGTATTGGAGGCGAGAGAAGGGGTCGTCAGAGGGTGGGCGAGAATCCTGGTTGAAGAAGTAGGCGCGGAGGCGAAGGCGGCGGAAGAATTGTTCGATGTCTCGCTGCGTGTTGAACTGGTTAATCCGGGAGTGTAGGGGGATGAAGGTGAGGCCTCTGCTGAGGACTGATCTTTCATCCTCAGAGAAGGGGAGGTCTGGAGGGATGGTGAAAATACGGCAGGGCTGGGAGCTAGGGCCTGGTGTGGGGCTGGAGCTGGGATTGGGGATGGGGGTGGCGTGGGGGCGGGTTTAGTCATGGGGGGCGGAGATTGGCATGGGGCAGAGATCTGCATGGGGCGGGGTTAGTTGTGGGGGCGGAGATTGGCGCGGGGCGGAGATCGGCACGAGGCGGAGATCAGCACAGGGGCAGAGACGCATGCGACGTGGTCGTTGTGCAGGTGAGTGACGTCACTGGGGGCGGAAGTGGATGCGGTGACGGCAGAAACGGTGTTGTTCCCGGTGGCTGTGGACCCCACGGACGCCGTGAATCTGTGGGCGATGGTTTTCCTGGCAATCGTGGAGGCGGTTGTCTGGGCGGCAATCGCGGAGGCTGCATGGTTGGTGGGGGTGGAAATGACGTCATGGTTCGTGGCGGCGGTTGCTGCAGTGGCCGCGTGGTTAATGGCGCCTGAGCAGTTCCAGAGGCCGATGGAAGATAATGGAACGGTTGAGGAATCCAGATTGTGGGGGTAAGTACATGAAAGGTTTTGGTACTTACTGTCTTTAATTTCCGATATGGCTAGGAAGAACTCTTTGCTTAGTGTATGGATTCTTCTGAGGATGAAGAACAGTAGAGGTCCTTTGCAAGCCTGTGAGGGTGTTGTCCTGAGCTGGGGTAGGGCTGACTGTAGGGAATGTAGGTAGTGGCGCTTGGCTGCAAGCGTGGAGCGGAGGATCCGGAGGGAGGTCTGTTGCTGGAGGCTTCGGATTTGTTGTAGGTACTGGTTGTCCTGGTTGGGTCCAAATTGTGTTGGTCTGAACGTAGTCCGGAGTCCGTGCGGGGTCAGTCGGTTCTGTAGACAGGTGCTGAGGATGGAGATGTGGCTGTGGTAGTGAGGCTGTTTCAGGACGTGGCTGAAGAGTTTCAGGGCAGAGGAATGACCTGGGGGATGCAGTGAGAGAGAACTCACTGAGATCCTTATAGGGGGAGGAAGAACTTCTTCAAGGAAGGCATACTGAATCCTCTTGTATCAATGTGCAGGTACAAGTTCCCCCCTTTTGTTCTATTGTATCAATGTGCAGCTACAAGATGTCCCTTTTGTTCTATTGTAGCAATTTGCAGGTACAAGATTCCCCCTTTGTTCTATTGTATCAATGTACAGGTACAAGATTCCCCTTTTGTTCTATTGTAGCAATTTGCAGGTACAAGATTCCCCCTTTTGTTCTATTGTATCAATGTGCAGGTACAGGATTCCCTCTATTTTTCTATTGTATCGATGTGCAGGTACAAGATTCCCATTTTGTTCTATTGTCTCAATGTGCAGGTACAACATTCCCCCTTTGTTCTATTGTATCAATGTACAGGTACAAGATTCCCCCTTTAGTTCTATTGTATCAATGTACAGGTACAAGATTCCCCCTTTAGTTCTATTGTATCAATGTACAGGTACAAGATTCCACCTTTAGTTCTATTGTATCAATGTACAGGTACAAGATTCCCATTTTATTCTATTGTATCAATGTGCAGGTACAGGATTCCCCTTTTGCTCTATTGTATCAATGTGCAGGTACAGGATTCCCCCTTTTGGTCTATTGTATCAATGTGCAGGTACAACATTCCCCCTTTGTTCTATTGTATCAATGTGCAGATACAAGATTCCCCCTTTGTTCTATTGTATCAATGTGCAGGTACAAGATTCCCCTTTTGTTCTATTGTATCGATGTGCAGGTACAAGATTCCCCCTTTTGTTCTATTGTATCGATGTGCAGGTACAAGATTCCCCCTTTTGTTCTATTGTATCGATGTGCAGGTACAAGATTCCCCCTTTTGTTCTATTGTATCAATGTGCAGGTACAAGATTCCCCCCTTTTGTTCTATTGTATCAATGTGCAGGTACAAGATTCCCGTTTTTGCTCTATTGTCTCAATGTGCAGGTACAGGATTCCCTCTATTTTTCTATTGTATCGATGTGCAGGTACAAGATTCCCATTTTGTTGTATTGTATCAATGTGCAGGTACAAGATGCCAATTTTGTTCTATTGTATCAATATGCAGGTACAGGATTCCCTCTTTTTTTCTATTGTATCAATGTCCAGGTACAAGATGCCCTTTTGTTCTATTGTATCATTGTGCAGGTACAGGATTCCCTTTTTTGTTCTATTGTATCATTGTGCAGGTACAGGATTCCCTCTTTTTTTCTATTGTATCAATGTGCAGGTACAAGATTCCCATTTTGTTGTATTGTATCAATGTGCAGGTACAAGATGCCCTTTTGTTCTATTGTATCAATGTGCAGGTACAGGATTCCCCTTTTTGTTCTATTGTATCATTGTGCAGGTACAAGATCCCCCCTTTTGTTCTATTGTATCAATGTCCAGGTACAAGATGCCCTTTTGTTCTATTGTATCATTGTGCAGGTACAGGATTCCCTTTTTTGTTCTATTGTATCAATGTGCAGGTACAGGATTCCCTTTTTTGTTCTATTGTATCATTGTGCAGGTACAGGATTCCCTTTTTTGTTCTATTGTATCAATGAGCAGGTACAAGATTCCCCCTTTTGTTGTATTCTATCAATGTGCAAGTACAAGATTCCCCCTTTTGTTCTATTGTATCATTGTGCAGGTACAAGATACACCCTTTGTTCTATTGTATCAATGTGCACGTATAAGGTTCCCCCTTTTGTTCTATTGTATCAATGTGAAGGTACACTATTCCCCCTTTTGTTCTATTGTATCAATGTGCAGGTACAAGATGCTCCTTTTGTTGTATTGTTTCAATGTGCAGGTATCAGATTCCAATTTTGTTGCATTGTACCATTGTGCAGGTACAATATTCCCCCTGTTGTTTTATTGTATCAATGTGCAAGTACAAGATTCCCCCTTTTGTTCTATTGTATCAATGTGCAGGTACAAGATTCCCCCTTTTGTTCTATTGTATCAATGTGCAGGTACAAGATTCCCCCTTTTTGTTCTATTGTATCATCGTGCAGGTGCAAGATTCCCCTTTTGTTCTATTGTATCAATGTGCAGGTACATGATTCCCCTTTTGTTCTATTGTATCAATGTGCAGGTACAAGTTCCCCCCTTTTGTTCTATTGTATCAATGGCAGGTACAAGATTCCCCTTTCGTTCTATTGTATCAATGTGCAGGTACAAGTTCCCCCCTTTTGTTCTATTGTATCAATGGCAGGTACAAGATTCCCCTTTCGTTCTATTGTATCAATGTGCAGGTACAAGTTCCCCCCTTTTGTTCTATTGTATCAATGTGCAGGTACAAGATTCCCCCTTTTGTTCTATTGTATCGATGTGCAGGTACAAGATGTCCCTTTTGTTCTATGGTATCAATGTGCAGGTACAAGATTCCCATTTTATTCTATTGTATCAATGTGCAGGTACAAGATTCCCCCCTTTTGTTCTATTGTATCAATGTGCAGGTACAAGATTCCCCACTTTGTTCTATTCTATTAATTTGCAGGTCCAAGATTCCCCCTTTTGTTCTATTGTATCAATGTGCAAGTACAAGATTCCCCCTTTTGTTGTATTCTATTAATTTGCAGGTACAAGATTCCCCCTTTTGTTCTATTGTATCAATGAGCAGGTACAAGATTCCCCCTTTCGTTCTATTGTATCAATGTGCAGATATAAGATTCCCCTTTTTTTCTATTGTTTCAATGCCAATGGGTATTGAATATGAAGAAGCAAAGGTAAGTGGATCTTCACTTCAGGATATGTAGCTGTTGTTTTTTTAAGATTCCACAGGGCCTATATAATGTCAAGGTGACAGGATGCTTTCTCTCATCCAGAACAATTGGCATTGGTTATATTGTTAACATTAGGCTAGGGTTTATTTACTTCTAGACTTTAGTGTATTAAAATGTTAACCACCTGCCATGAAGGGGCTTGAATCTATTCCCAGAGCTTCCACACCACCTCCATATAACAAGATACAGCTTGTTGCATGTTAGTAAATGACAGATATTGTTGTAGAGACTATGAGGAGACTCAGATGATTGGTCTCACTCCTTTGAGATCATGAGCTGGTCTGCCCACAAGTCCATATAAGCTCAGCATCATGTCTGCTGCTTATGCCACTTTTCACTATTAACCCTTTCATACCTATATGCAGCAGCCATCTCCACTGTCCCCACTTTAAGACACTGCAATACTCACTGACAAACCCAAGTACTCATCAAAATATGGAAGGTGCTGGAAACATTTAGCAGGCCAAGTGGTATCAGACAGAGAGGAAGGTGTGTTTAATGGTTCAGTTCAATGGCCTTTGAGTAAAAGTGCTGTAAATTTGCATTTACATCTGCCTCAATGAGCTTTGCACTGGTGTCTGCTGTCCAATGGAGTACCGCAGGGGTTAATGATGGGCCATTTATTGTTTGTTCAAAAAAAAACCAAGATAGGTATGAAAATGGGTGAATTGATAAGCATGTTTGCGATAACACAAAGATTGGCTGGGTGTTTGATCGTGAGGAAGAAAGTCTTACATTACAAGAAGACATTAGGTGAGTTGGTCAGATAGACGAATCTGTGGCAGGTGGGACTTAACCCGAGAAAGGATGAGGTGATACACTTTGGAAAAGTTACAAGATGAAATGAATGACATGATTGCACTGCAAGGAGTTCAGGGGAGATTCACCAGGATGCTGCCTGGATTGGAGTGTTCCAGCGATGAAGAGAGGCTGACAGGTAGTTTTCTTCAGAACAGAGAAAGCTAAGGGGGCACCTGACAGAGGTGATTAGGATGATGAGGGGCATGGACAGGTGGATAGTAAGCACTAGTTCCCCTTCATTGAAGGGTCAACAACCGGGGGGCATTTGTGGAAAGAAAATTGAAGAAAGGTCACTGGACTCAAAATGTTAACTCTGTTTTTCTCTTCACAGATGCTGCCAGACCTGCTGAGTTTCTCCAGCAATTTTTGTTTCAGATCACAACCAATTTGTATCTCAGAGACGTATTTGGCAGCATATGCCTTAGTACCCAAACCTAACTGATGTCCGTCAACTCCAAGCTTGAAGGTTTCAGTAGTCCCTGAGTCTCAATAGTTTTCGGAGGGGAAGTTCCAGATTCCCAGTACTTTCTGACATCACCCTTGTGCAACTAAACAGTCATTATAATGTGAACACTCCTTGTAAGCTTGAGATATTCCCAGTGACAACACATAGAACCCATACAATACACATTCCAGAAATTAGCCATTACTGCAATTGGTCAAAGTCACTCCTTGAGATCATGTGATATTCTTAATGGTGCTGCATAAGAGATTTGAAAAGAATGGGCAACCTCCATTATTACACTTCATTGACATTAATTTTAGCTGTTATCACTGCTTGAAGGCTCCTTGGATCCTTATGACATTTTATCTTGCATTTCTTGACTATATCATGGGACGTTGCTCAGCATAAGTACAGCTTTAATATTAACCGCTGAATACTCAACTGCCAAGACCAATATTCCAATTATGATGCTGGGTTAGGCTTAGAAGGTCAAACTTTGCATATCTTCTGGAGAAAGATATACTGAAGGGAATTGAATTTGAATGAACGCTGTGCTTCTGTTGATCTAGCTCTTAGTATTCCATTTCCCTTATTTCACCTCAAGTCTGTTCTTCCGATTTCAGTCACCTAATGCTCACCCACACCAGCGTCTCCCATCACTCTCCAATCAACAGTAGGACAAGGCATCCCAGAATAAATATTGAATCATTTTTTGGTGAAAATTAAATTATGATCCCCTTATTTGGAGAGCACACTCACGACAGACCACCAGTCTCTTTCTTAATTGGTGCGGTTTGATCGGTTTGAAAGGGGAGCTGATAGCAGGCAGCCAGACCTCCACCAATGTGCACTTCACTGTCTCTGATCAGAATGTTTTCAGCATGGCCATGTTTATTAGACGGGCTGTCAGTCATTTGGAATGTCTGCACATTGATTGTGATTGGTGACTGGATAAACATTGTATTCCCTTTGCAATCACACTGGAGCACTGAGTGCTAATACTTGCTGCCGAGAGATTTGCGATAAGGTCATGAATGTGAAGGAAGCAGTATAGCTCTGAGAGCTAGCTGAAATGAATGTTTAATCTGTGGGTTTACTGAGCACCTGCCTCTATCTTTGGTTTCATATCCCAGTTCCAAAAGAAACCATTTTTGCTTCCTCTCTGCCATGATTCCTGCCTCACATTCCTGACCCTGTTTGCAGTATTCCCTGCTCAACTAAAGCTTCCAATATGAAAACAATGGTGAAGGTAGAATCAAATTCTTTCATCCGGCAGCATTTTTGGCAAGGTCAGTATTTACTGCCATCACTAATTGCCTGGAAAAGGTGGTGATCAACCACCTTCTTGAATCACTGTGATCCTTGTGGTGTAGGTACACACCCATTGTACTGTTAGCAAGGAAGATTCTGGACTTTGAGTCAGTAACAGTGAAGGAATAGCGACATTGTTCCAAGTCAGGATAATGTATGACTTCAAGGAGATGACAGTGTTCACCCATTGTATCGGCTGTCCTTGTCCTTCTAGATGATAAAGGTTATGGGATTGGAAGATGCTGTTGAAGGAGCCTTGCATCTTGTAAATTGCCACAGTGCAGCAGTGGTGAAAGAGGAGACTATTACAAGTAGTGAATGGCGTGCCAATCACCTGAGATAATTTGTACTGGATGGTGTCAAGTTTCTTGAGTGTTGTTGGAGTTGTGTTCATCAGGCACAGACAGGGAAATTATACCAACACATTCCTGACTTGTAGGTTATAGATACGCACCAGGGAGACAGGGAGTGAGTTACTTGCTGCAGGATGCTGGTCCCTGACCTGCCCTTGTGCCACAGGACCTATATAGCTGGCCACGTTCAGTTTCTGGTCAATAGTAAATCCCAGGATGCTGATAGTGGAGAATTCAGCAATAGTAATGCCATTAAATGGCAAGGGGCAAGGGTTAGACTCTGTCTCGTTGGAGATGGTCATTGTGTGGTGTGAATGTGACCTGCCAGTTGTCAATAGTTGATTAGTGGTGCTGGAAGAGCACAGCAGTTCAGGCAGCATCCAACGAGCAGCGAAATCGACGTTTCGAGCAAAAGTCCTTCATCAGGATGAAGGGCTTTTGCCCGAAACGTCGATTTCGCTGCTCGTTGGATGCTGCCTGAACTGCTGTGCTCTTCCAGCACCACTAATCCAGTATTTGCTTTCCAGCGTCTGCAGTCATTGTTTTTACCCAGTTGTCAATAGTTGTCCAGATTTTGCTGCACATGCACTCAGGCTGCTTCAGTATCCAAGGAGTTGGGAATGGTGTTGAACATGATGCAGTTAATGTTCTACTTCTGACCTTATGGTGGAAGGAAGTTGATTGCCTTTTCATCACCTTCGGGAACTTAGTGATGGGCAATATAGTCTGACATGACCAGTGACACCTGCATCGCAAGAATGATTTTTTACCGTATTGTCTTTGCTTCTGTATTGTTCCTAGTTATTCCTACTTGGAGGTAAGATGCAAACACATGATCTTACATTAAAGCAGCACTTTCATGAGAAACAAATGAAAAAAAATCATTAAGTTGTATCTGTGAGGAGGTGAAATAGGACCACTGACTTTGTACAGTCAAAACTTGGGAAGGTGTCCTAGGAGGCAGAAGGTAGAGCTAAGTTCTGGAGTAGGGCTCAATGAAAGTCATGGGAATTTTAGAAGCTTGCAAAACACTCTATGCCATTAAGAGTTCTGGGCTGTTATGAACAGGGGAGGAAACGCACAAGCAATATTTGCTTTTTGTAACAAATTTAGGCATCACAACAAAAACCTACAGCCAGTGGGTGAAGCTCTCTGTCATAAAGCTGGCATTGTCAGTCTGTAATTTTAATAACTCAGTGGGGGTCAGACTCAGGAAAGGAAAGCATCATATCAGAACATGAGCAGTCAGTGAGGCAGTAGGCAGTTAATGAAGGAGAGGCTCTTGACTGACAGTTAAGGCCAGACCATCAAAAGTGAACAGTTACAGTCCCTTGTCAAGTTCTTAAAAAAACTTGGTCCCAGTAATATTTCAGGGTAATAGCTGAGAAATCCATGGATGTAGCAGAAGATGGATTTTGGCTTAAATTATAATGTGTCCTCAACAATCACCTTTGGATCAAAATTCATTTCTTTCTTAACACTAGTGTTATTATCCCACACACATTCCAAAAGATGCACTATTTGATGCCTCGAATGTTGACCCTTATAAAGGATCAGCCATTGCTCAGTTGGTAGCAATCCAGCTCTCTGGAGGAGTGAGCATGTAACCCAGGCTGATCCTTCAGTACTGCGCTATGGGAGTGCTGTACTTTTAAAGTTGCCATCTCTTGCAAAAGACATTAAACCAAGTCCCCGTCTGTTCCTTTAGCTGAGATTATGGATCTCCCGGTGCTGTTCAAGGAAGAGCTGGGGATTTCTCCATCATTTTATGGTCAATCTTCCTTCTTCCATCAATACCTTAAAAAAACATTTCAGTGTAGTCTGTGGAATTTTACTTCTTGCTGTTTTTCTACCTTCCTTTCTATTTTATAGTGATGACCATACTACATTAGTTTATCTGACTTTGGCACATCTAAAGGACATATAAAGAGCTGTTAACCACTCATTCCTTATTTGATTAGAGCAATGTTTTAGAACAAATACAGTCAAATAGTTAATAAGGTAGCAAGGTGAGTTTGGAAAAGCTACTACAATTTTCCATGGAACAGAGATTATTAATAGAGGTTTCCAAAATGTTGAGATGGTTTGATAAAGTAGATTGACAAAATTGTTTCCCATTACAACTGGGTCAGTAACAAAATTGTTATTTTAAAGATTCAAAGTCACAGGAAAAGGACCTTGAGAAGAGATCAGGGAATGGATTCAGTCATAGATTTGTTGCGATCTGGAATATTCTATCTGACAAGCTATCAAACTGATTCGATAACAAACTTTAGAAGGATAGTGGACATGAACTGGAGAGATTAAACATCTACCACAAAGCTAGTGCTGGTAATATCGTCCCAAATTAGAATTTCCTTTATTGTCACATGTACTCAAGTAAAGGAGTACCATGAAAAGTTTACAATGTCATCCCACATGGCACCATCTTAGGTACCAAGTACCTAGGTACAAATCTCAGATAAATAGAAAATAAAGGGAAAAAAAAAGTTACATTACTTACAGTTATTCATTGTACAACTTAGAAAAATGAGAAATAAAGTAAAAAGGATAAACATTACAGTCGTTCTATAAAGGGCCTGCAGTAGATCAGCGCAGGGAGCTTCCACAATTGTTCTGACAAAGCTCTCAAGCTGCTGACTGCAAACACCAGGCCCAAGTCCAACATCTGTCCCTGCTCCCTGTGAGTCTCCAGCCCCTGACTGTCCCTGTTCCCCGTGAGTCTCCAGCCCCTGACTGTCCCTGTTCCCTGTGAGCCTCCAGCCCCTGACTGTCCCTGCTCCCTGTGAGTCTCCAGCCCCTGGCTGTCCCTGTTCCCCGTGAGTCTCCAGCCCCTGGCTGTCCCTGTTCCCCGTGAGTCTCCAGCCCCTGGCTGTCCCTGTTCCCTGTGAGTCTCCAGCCCCTGGCTGTCCTTGTTCCCCGTGAGTCTGCAGCCCCTGGCTGTCCCTGTTCCCTGTGAGTCTCCAGCCCCTGACTGTCCCTGTTCTCCGTGAGTCTCCAGCCCCTGGCTGTCCCTGTTCCCTGTGAGTCTCCAGCCCCTGACTGTCCCTATTCTCCATGAGCCTCCAGCCCCTGACTGTCCCTGTTCCCTGTGAGTCTCCAGCCCCTGACTGTCCCTATTCTCCGTGAGTCTCCAGCCCCTGACTGTCCCTGTTCCCTGTGAGTCTCCAGCCCCTGACTGTCCCTATTCTCCGTGAGTCTCCTGCCCCTGACTGTCCCTGTTCCCTGTGAGTCTCCAGCCCCTGGCTGTCCCTGTTCCCTGTGAGTCTCCAGCCCCTGGCTGTCCTTTTTCCCCGTGAGTCTCCAGCCCCTGGCTGTCCCTGTTCCCTGTGAGTCTCCAGCCCCTGACTGTCCCTGTTCCCCGTGAGTCTCCAGCCCCTGGCTGTCCCTGTTCCCTGTGAGTCTCCAGCCCCTGACTGTCCCTGTTCCCCGTGAGCCTCCAGCCCCTGGCTGTCCCTATTCTCCATGAGTCTCCAGCCCCTGACTGTCCCTATTCTCCGTGAGTCTCCAGCCCCTGACTGTCCCTGCTCCCCGTGAGTCTCCAGCCCCTGGCTGTCCCTGTTCCCTGTGAGTCTCCAGCCCCTGACTGTCCCTGCTCCCCGTGAGTCTCCAGCCCCTGACTGTCCCTGTTCCCCGTGAGTCTCCAGCCCCTGACTGTCCCTGTTCCCCGTGAGTCTCCAGCCCCTGACTGTCCCTGCTCCCCGTGAGTCTCCAGCCCCTGACTGTCCCTGCTCCCCGTGAGCCTCCAGCCCCTGACTGTCCCTGCTCCCTGTGAGTCTCCAGCCCCTGGCTGTCCCCATTCCCCGTGAGTCTCCAGCCCCTGACTGTCCCTGCTCCCCGTGAGCCTCCAGCCCCTGACTGTCCCCATTCCCCGTGAGCCTCCAGCCTGCTCTGCATCACTGCTCCAAGTTAAGCTTTTTCAAAATCACTAAAAAAAAGAGTCAGAACAAGAAAAGAGAAAAGAAAAAAATAGATGGAATGGACTGACTACTCCACTGCTGCTATTTTTAAATGAATGCTTGCTATAAGTTTGAACATGCTGTAACTTTATAGAGCTCTCTGATTACAAGTCCATATGCTCTGATGCTCTGATTACCTGAGCATTATTGTAAACATTGAATGTTCACATGGCACCATTTTTGGACTGGTGATTATAACTTACTGAATGAAATGTCTCTGCGTCAGATCAGGGAGTTCAGTAACATTCTAAAACCTGAACAAGCAAATTAAAAATTTAAGACCATATGTTCCATGGTTAAAAAGTGTAAATAAGCACATTTTCTTTGAACAGGTACATATCCATTGCCTAATATCCTCCATATCTCAGTTACAATCGAGGGAGAACATAATATGATGTAGAATGACATTGAATAACAACAGAAAGAATTAAAAGTGCACCGATTAGTTCAGGTAGTTTTGTTATTATGTGATAGTTGCATTCCTGTGTGACGCTGTGCTATACAAAAATTGTGCAATACAAGTACACAAAGTGTTGGTGATGAAGTTGTGTTATAGCCAACACATACTTTAAAAGTTTGCGCGTTAGAAAAAGCGTTCCCTATTCACCCAATCGCTTTACAGCCAATTTGCATTAATGAAAGATGCGTAATATCAGAACAGCTTGTGTCTGAAAGAGAAAGTGTGGGATCCCTCATTGACCAACAATTGACTGTCTCCTTCTAAGTATAAGCAACTGGATTGCTTCCATAAAGAGCTGGTACAAGACATGATGGAGTAGCAGAGGCCTGTACTGTTCTGTAATCCCACAATTCCGCATCATGCATGAGGAGCCTTTTCAAGATAAGTTTGGAGAATCATGACCTTGAATATTGTTATCACACATGGTAATCAGACCAAGAACAACACATGTCATGTTTAGTGTTAAGTGGATGGAAAACTCATTAGGAGACAGGATCCATAATTAATGGTGGGCGGCCACCATGGCAGCTCGATTTACACCTTCCACCGAGTTCCTGAGTGTCCCCGGGAGAGTCTGCTAAAGCTCAGCTGATTGCAGCAGGCAGCTGGCCAGGCGTGAGTGAAAGTGAGGAGAGCATGGCTGTGCCAGTCTCATTTAGTCAAAATGGAAAATTCTTTTCTCGGCCAAAGTCTAATTAATAAATTTTCCCAAAGATGCTTTCGTTAATTGAAAAACCCAATTAAGTGAGAAGCTTTGCTGAATTAAAACTTTGATGGTTTTCCTGAAGATGTGGGAGAAATAGAATAGCTCTCAGTTTGGTGTGGGTGGGGAGGGGAAAGAGGCCCAATGGGAAATATTGATGTAGCTGTTCTGGAGTTTCTCTATCAGCTTCGTGTTGGTGCAATGACAATGTACTCTTACCAGCTGAAATCTTATTTCCTAGCTCGAACACTATCCCTTGCAGTTAAAGCCAGATCCCAACAACGTGTTTTGACATTTGAGGCAATTGTCCAGTTGTTTCTTCATTTATCTCCCTTTCCCCAATCTTTCCTTGCTGCCTCACACTTAGACCTTGAGCTTTATCTTCTCTTTGCGTACCCCCGACAACACCCACACTATTTTAATATCCTGGCTCTTTGTCTATCTTGTGAGTTTAAATCTGAGGATCTCCTCAGCTCTCCACTTACTCTTCCCTTCACAGTTCAAGCTTTTTGTTCTGAATCATGTGGCTTCATTTCAGTTTATCAGTAATAGAAAGTGATCATTGTCAGTGTTCCTTCCTGTCTGTCTAAGACACGTTGGCTTCCAAATGTGGAAGTAACTGCTGTGCACAGGTCTCAGAGTTCTGAAAGAGTTATGGAGAACTGAGGCCACTGCCCAAATACATTGAGGGCATGTTCAAAATTGAGTGGACTTCATTAACAATTGGGCACGTTAGTGGCTTGTCACTTCCTTGCCCCAATTTCTGGCACGGACTCCGAACATCTGCAGTGCCCGATGCAAAGTGTTAAAATGTAAAACCCACTCCCAAGATACTTGCTCCATTTTGAATTCTTGTTATCACTCATCGGGTAATCAAGACAATTAATGAGATGGTCAATATGGTTTTATTTGATGAACTTTTAACAACACAGTTCCTTTTCTCCAGTGTGATAAAGGAATGGGGAGCTCAGCATGACAGTGTAAAAGATAAATTTGAATGATTTGCGATCATCTTCAGTCAGGAATACCAACTGGATGATTTCTCCCCAGATTATCAGCAGCCTAAAATGCCAGTCTTTAATCAATTTGATTCACTGCATGTGACATCCTGCAGTGCTGAAGATGTGTGCTCCAGACCTAGCCATTTGCCCCTATCCAAATAAAATGGAAAATTGCCCATGTATTTCCTGTCCATAAAAAAAAGAGTGAATCTAATCTGGCAAATTACTGCTCCTTCTCTCATCAGTCTATTCTCAATCACCATAATATAATGGAAAGAGTCTTCAACATTGCTAATAATCAGCACTTATTCAGCAATAATCTACTCACTGCGACTGCATTTGGATTGTGCCTTGATACCAACATCGTAAACAGAGATGAAAACTGCATGTGAGGTAAAAGTGATTGTTCACTGACATTAAGGTAACATTTGGGGGTAGCATCAGGAAACCCTAACTCAATGGGATTCAAGACTTTGATTTGCCAGTGTTTAACCTATCACAAATGAAGATGGTTCTGGTTGTAGTAGCCAATATTTGCAAACATGTCTGCAGAAATTCTTCAGGGTAGAAAGTTTCCTAATCAGTCTTTTCAGAGATGTTATTACACATCTCTGGAGCAGGTGGAACTCGGGTCCCTGGCTCAGAGAGGGGCACTACCACAGTACCTCAAAAGCCCCACCCTTCCTTGGGACATTGCCCTCGGCTCATATATCATCAGCTCCTTCATTAATCACTATCTCTCCAACATAAGGTCAGACAATGAGGTGTCACTGATTATTTCACAGGAATTTGTTCCGTTCATGATTCCGCAAATCCTGAAGCAGTCTTTTTCCACATGCAGTAGGATCTGCATAATACTTGTGCTTGAGTTAATAAACAGCAAATAACATTCACATCTCAAAAGTTCCAGACAAGTCTAAACATCTTCCCTTGACAATTAATGGCATTACAATAATCAAATCTGGGATATTATGCCAGTCTCAATAATAGTGACCATAACACCTATCAGTTATTGGTGTGAAAATGCATCGAGTTCACTTAAGCCCTTGATTTTGGGAAATCTGACATCCATCCTTAGACTGTGGAGTCTATTCGTGAAACTAAATTCACAATACTGTGGAAGACTCTTAACTTCCCTCTGAATTGGCCTAGCAAGTGTTACAGCATGGAAATTGAACCCCTCTGTTAACTAAACCCAACCACCCAAAAAAGTTCACCTTGCCTCATAATCTGTTAAAAGTGTGAGTGAGTGAAAGAGAACTCCTAATTTCCACTATTAAAAGAAAGATAACAATTTATTTTCCTAACAGAACACAACACAAAAATTATTAACAAATCCAAGCCCCCTTTTTCTTAACCAACTACTATTTAACCCTAACTCTATAAAAATGTTTCTCCTGTAACACAATTATTAAACATTACATTAACTTAATCTCAAGTCCACATAGTCTCTGTCTTCTTCGCTGTCTCCAGTCTTCCATTTACTGATCTCACTGAGTCTTCTTACTTTTTACTGTTTTTACAGGAAAAGGTACCTTTTGATAGAGAATGCTTTGTTATTTCTTCAAGAGCCAAGATGTTTTATGGGCCGTTAACTCTCTGGCTCCACGCAAGTTGCTCTGCTCTTCAGTGGCAGTTACTCTGACCAATTTTCAAAATGCCCTGGTTTTATAGCCTCCAACATTGTACCCTGCCATTGGTCTGATGTCATCAACACAAGGAGTTCAAACTCAATTGGGTTTTAGTAGCCTGGGCATCATTTACATTTGAATTGTTGTCAAAACAGCAATCGAAGCTCAGGTATCCATTTAACGGCCGTTTGCTACCTGTATCAATTTTGGAACAGCCAATCTCTTAGCTGTTCTGTTCTGCAGCTGTGGCTGTATTTTAAATTTATTTTAAAAATTCAGAAAGCACTTTCTATCTTAAAGTGAACATACATTCTTTTGACTTTGTTAGCACAAACTATTCAGTTCAAGGGTAATTTGGGACTCATTAATGAGTCACAAGCACTGGCTTTGCCATCCCACCAAAGAACAAAGAAAAAGCAATTGCCATTTTAAATTAGCTGAACTTAAAGCAAATTCCTATAAAGGAAGCTTCTGTCGTTCCTGAAACACCTGACAGTCAATGAGGTTTTTTGAAGAGTTGAAACTGTGAAAATGTCAAAAATAAGGCAACTAATTTGCACATGGTAAGCTCTCACAGACCACAGTGCAAGATTTGTTAGATCTTAGTGATGTTGACTCAGGGATAATTATTGACCAGATTTTGATTTTAGGAGGTTCGTGATCACAGTTACCTAACATAGGCAGTTGACAATTTGGTAGCAATTTCCTGATAGATAATTGAGAATCCGCAATTAAATATCGTGCGTTAATTAATGAGGCAAAGAAAGGAAATATATGATCCATGGTTAAAGAGACCTCATTGATGCTGAATCTGTTCCGTAAAACAGAGTTGAGGCAGCCCTCTCTCATAGTTCCAGGTATCTTGAAGACTTTCATGATAGTTTTGGGTGGAAGCTGTCTTTGTTCTTCACTTGGGCTGGGGTAAGGGAACTCCTGGTCTTTTTTCAAGAAGACGGTGAAAAAAGACCAGGAGTTCCCTTACCCCAGCCCAAGTGAAGAACAAAGACAGCTTCCACCCAAAACTATCCTCTCTCCCCACATATCTCTACTGATGTGTGTTATTTTGGAGGCTGGCCATCTCTTACCCAATGGCCATGGGTAGTTACTTTTGATGACTAAATGATAATTGTCTTTTTTCCCACCTTGATTTGAAGGTTAGATTTCATTCCTTCTAAGAACAAAGCATTCTTATTTCAGAAAACTTCGTACTCATGATAGGGCACTGTGCCATGCCAGAATCTTTTGTTTATATGGGGCTGGTTACTAATGTGACACAGTTAAGTGCAGTTACATGCTACAAAGGAAATACCAGATACGAAATGCTGAGTGAACAGAGGTTTAAGGAGGATCCCAATTTCCAACACTGGGCACCAGAGAGAACTCCTCTACTCTTCTCTGAAATTGTACAATCATGGAATCCCTAGTGTACAGAAAGAGGCCAGTTAGTTCATCAACTGCACAGACCCTCAGGAGAGCATCCCAACCAGACCCAGCCCCCTACCCTATTCCCATAACTGTCCATTTACATTGGCTAGCCTGCACAGCCCTAGGGACTATGAAGAATTTAACATGGCCAATCCACTTAAGCTGCACATCTTTGCACTGTGGGAGGAAACGGGAAGCCCCCGCAGACATGGGGAGAACATGCATACTCCACATAGACCGCCACCCAAGGCCGGAATCGATCCCAGGTATCTAGCACTGTGAACCACCGTGCAGACTTACTGTGCCTTAGAGTTTTTTATATGCTACAGGGAGAGTGCAAGGTTTAAAGTCTCATCTGAAAGGCGATACCTTCAATGGTAAATCACTCCATCAGGACTGTACTGGCAGGATCAGTCTAGACTGTGTACCTTTGCTTTTGGAGCAGGAGTTGAACATGTTACATGGTGATTCAGTACTCCACTGAGTCATCATGGCTGACACCATTAGCTGATATCGAATGACTATAAAAAGCATGAGAAATGGGAAGACTTTATGATTGGATTATGTAATTCCCTCTCGAGGGGACAGTATTTTCCCAGTGGACCATCTTGACCTGGACCATGAGCTGTGATGTCTGGTTTGTGGAGATGAATTCTATTCAATAAATGAAGATGGCTGGCCGATTTGTAGGAAAAGTCATCTCTCATGATCACAATATTCATGCATCCTTTCAACTGTCAATCAATGAAGCATTGGGTGTTTAGGGGAATAGATAAAGATAAATGTAGGTGTAGCATGTGGAATTCAGATTAAGCTGTGAAAGGTTTGGAACATCTCTGTCATATTTATTGTTTGAGCTGTAAAACAGTAATCAATCTTCAGACACATGGCCTTCTTAATGTCTATAGTTCTGCTGGAGCAGATAATAATGCCACAGAGACTGCATTAAAAAAAACACTTAAATGCAGTTTGTCTTTCCAACATTGTAGTCACAAGTTAATAAAATAACTGTTGCTTAAAATAAGGACTCGGAGTTTATTCAGGAATCTAAAACACAGTTCCAAATAAAATATTTTATGAGTATGCTAGATTGCTCAGTGAAACTAGCTCTGTTCTGAAATAAACTACAATTGAAAAATGGATCACAGTTTCTGAAAATGGTGGATCCAGATCTCTAGATTTTCTTCCATCTTCTGCCATCCTCTCTGAACACAACTTGTCCAAATGAATTGAATTGATTTGATTTTATTGTCACATGTACCAAGGTACAGTGAAAAGCTTTGTCTTGCCAGCAATACAGGCAGATTGCATCGTGGAGTAGCATAGATAAGTGAATAATAGGTAAACAGCAGCAAAAGCAAAAACACAGGTACAGGTGAATGTTAAGCATTTGTGAGTCCATTCAGTATTCTAACAACAGTAGGGTAGAAACTGTTACAAAACCGGCTGGTGCATGTGTTCAGGCTTCTGTACCTTCTCCGCGATGGTAGACATTGTAGAAAAACATTGCCAGGGTGGAATGGATCTTTGAGAATGCTGGTGGCCTTTCCTTGACAGAGGGCCTGGTAGATGGATTCTATAAATGGGAGGTTGGCCTTTGTGATTGTCCGGGCCGAGTTCATCACTCTCTGTAACCGTCTCCTGCCCAAGCTTTGGAATTGTCTTCTTCTGCCACTTTACCTGTCCACTTCCCACTCACCATTAAAGATGCCCCATAAAACATGGTTGTTCAGTTCAGCTTTTAGCGACTCTTCCTAATGTCTTTGGTGTCAGTTTATATCTCATTACATTTCTGCAGGATGTTTAACCTCTGCTGAAATTGCTGTCAATGCTGTGAGATAGAGGAAGTATGGAGAGAAGAATTTATTCACATACAGAAATACTTCATGCAGGCCTTTGGGAAATGCCCATGCTCCCAGTGGGATAAATCTGGGAAGGTGCAGGAATGCTGCTGTGAGGTCTGTGCTGCTCTGTGAGAATGTAAGTAAAGGTTAGAGCATGACAGAGTTGCTAGCTGAATGAACAGCAGGATGCTGGTCAACGGTTCTGTGCTGAATAGCTTCAGAAATCTCTTTTCATATCCACCATACTCTCTCCTTCTTTAGGACATTCATTAAAAATCTACGTCTAGATCCATCTGACTTAATATCGCTTCATGTGACTCACTGAATATTGCGTGCAAATCTGGTCTCCCTGCTATAGGTAGGATGTTGTGAAACGTGAAAGGGTTCAGAAAATAGTTACAAGGATGTTGCCAGGATTGGAGGGTTTGAGTTATAGGGAGTGGCTGAATAGGCTAGGGCTGTTTTCCCTGGAGCGTTGGAAGCTGAGGATAGGGTAAATAGACAAGATCTTTTCCTTAGGGAAGAGGGAGTCCAGAACTAGAGGGCATAGGTTTAGGGTGAGAGGGGAAGAATTTAAAAGGGACCCAAGGGGCAACTTTTTCACGTAGAGTGTGGTGCGTATATGGAATGAGCTGCCAGAGGACGTGATGGAGGCTAGTACAATAACAACATTTATAAGGTATCTGGATGGGTATATGAATAGGAAGGGTTTAGAGGGACGTGGGCCAGGTGCTGGCAAATGGGACTAGATTAGGTTGGGATATCTGGTCGGCATGGGCAAGTTGAACTGAGGGGTTTGTGACAGTGCTGTACATCTCGATGACTCTATGACTTCTGCTAACCACCCAGTGACACTCGCTGAAATTAGAGGCTCCCTATGAATGCAAGCTATTGTTGATGTAAATTTTATGTAACGGAGAGTTTTTAGCTGGAATTAATTGGAGAAATGTGAGTGTGGCTCAGTGGGTAACACTCTTGTCTCTGTGCTACATGAAGGAGAAAGTGAGGACTGCAGATGCTGGAGATCAGAGCTGAAAAATGTGTTGCTGGAAAAGCACAGCAGGTCAGGCAGCATCCAAGGAGCAGGACAATCGACGTTTCGGGCATGAGCCCTTCTTCAGGAAATTCCTGAAGAGGGGCTCATGCCCGAAACGTCGATTCTCCTGCTCCTTGGATGCTGCCTGACCTGCTGCGCTTTTCCAGCAACACAATTTCAACAATGTGCTACATGATCCAGGATTCAAATCCCAATACAGGGTTTAATTGTTTATAAACTAAGGCCAGCATTTCAATGCAGTTCTCAGGGAACACTGCACGGTTGGAGGTGCTGTTTTTTTGGAGAGAAGAAACCACCTTTCTGTTCAAGAGGATGTAAATGAACTCACAGCAGTATCTTGAAGAAGAGCAGAGGAATTTATCTCTGGCAGCCAGGCCAATTTCTATCCATCAATCAACTTCACAAATGACCACTTTGCTAATAAATACATAATTTTAAGAAACTGTTGGCAGAGATTTTAGTCTGGGATGCCAACATAACTGAATCAGAAGGAGGGATTCTGCTCCTTCCATTTCCCATAATATTCTGCATTTAAAGTAAGTTATTTAACAAACAGAATTCAATTTAGTTCAAAGACCAAACATTAAAAATCAGAGATATTTTCAAAAAAATGCCAAGTACTTTGGCTACCATGGACTCTGCTTCAGATTTTACAACCCTTGCAGGATTATTCTGTCTTAGAGAGGGACATGCTGTTTAAAATGAACCACTATTTCTTTCTCATTATAAATTGGCTGCCCACAGCCACTGTGAAATTAAATGAATATACCTGGTTCCAAGCTGATATCATGTGACCTTCAAAGAAAACGCTAGCTCGCAAACAGTGCTTACATCATTGTCAAGATTATTTTCTGCTAATTCAGGCCCAGGCTTCCTGGTAATAAATGAACCACTTCAATAATCCTTGAGGGCTTCTTCCCTCTTCATTTCATTCATTCTTTTCTTCTTGTTTCCCTCTTGAACTTACCAAAATTGTGTTAAGGATGGCTTGTGAAGAGATGAAGTACTCTGAAGCACTGATTTCCAAATACATATGCACATGGATATATTTATATATTGTGTACAGTGTTTCTATATGTATTTTTAATGTATTTTTCAGTTAGATGTATTATTTATCAAAGATTTTCTGATGGAGGGAGAGTGTGACAGCTCTAGGCAGATTTAGTGGCCTCTTGGTGTGCTCCCTTACATAGATAATGTTTTATTGATGCTCTTAGTCATAAGCTCTGTGCAGTTTGAAATATAAATATTGGCACCTCGAACAGACATGGTCTTTCTTTAGAAAGGGTTCTCCATTGTTTGTTGAGATTGGTACACTGTTACATTTATCTAATTGGGAGATTGCCACATACTTTTTCTCACGGGATGAAAGACAAAGCTGGAATGAAACAGGTGTGGGCACTGGAGATGGTGCAGAACTGATTTACACTGATGATGCCAGACTGAGGGGTTGCAACTATCAGAGTCGGCTGGGGCTGGTGGGTTAACCCAACTGACCATTTAAAGTGATAAGTGGTTCAGTAAGGTCTCTCTCCACAGATGATGCCAGGCATGGCGAGTTTCTTCAGCATTCACTGTGTTCATTTTAATTGGCTCATAGTGGAAAAGACATTTCCATCTGTGTGGGGAGGCCAAAACTAGAGGCCATAAAATACATAACAGTCTTGAATAAATCAACACGCAACTTCACAAGAAGTGTTTTACACAGGAGTGGTTACAATGTGAAACTCACTACCAAAGGGATAGTTGAGTTGAATGACAAAAATTTATTAAAAGAGAATCGCAATAAAAGCATCAAGAAGAACTTAATAGGTGGATTAGATGTGGTAATGTGAAGCAGGAATGTAGAATAGATCAGTTGGGCTAAATGGCCTTGTTTCTTCTCAATTATCTCTTTTCAGTTGATTCAATAAATTTTAGAGAAGCCTGCCTATAAAATATAAATGGGCAGCAAAAATTGGAAAGTCAAAATAAATCCTTTATTCTCCAGTTAATTCTGGAGATACCTAGTCATTAAGGTTTCCAATTAGTCCTCATTAACAGCAGAACTCAAACTATCATCTCAATCCCTTGCCTGGTTTTAAATCTTGACAAACTTTTGCAACACTAAGCTCATGTCTAGGGATGTGTCTGGGTGATGCTGAGCCTCACAGTATTTGGTCACTGTTACAGGGAGATCTTGAAACCAATATACTGGGAAAGTCTGGGCCATCCAGGCAGGTAGGGAGTATTCCACAATCTTGGAGCTCTGGAATTCACCTCCTTCTACCTCTCTGCCTCTGTCCCCTCTTTAGACTTTTCGTATAATGGCTGTGTTGACAAAGTTGTTAGTCATCGGTCCTAATAAGTCGTCCTGTAGTGTCTCAGTCCTTACTTGAATACTGTCTTGCAAAATGGTCACATATACATTGCATGTGCTACATGCCCTATGGATATTTCACTTACAGACATCTAACACCATTAAGGTACAGTAAAGCACTCAAAAGCAATCAAAAGCTGCTTTTTGTCTGACATTCACCAAGTAACACACTGACAGACTAAAGATAATAGGCAGATGTTGTTTGAATATGACTATTTAGATCACATGGTATTGATTCCTCAATTTAAATTTTCTAATTAGAAATCTAATTAACCAAATCTGGATTCCCAATTATCCACATTGGCTAAAACATCGTTTAGATTATGGACTCCTACTCACACAATTAATAACTTTCCATTTGATTAATTCACTTTAAACCTTCATTCAGGAACACTCACCATCATCTGCAGTTACTGGTTAATAGACAGAGATGAGGAGGTGTTTTTCAGACGGTGGTGAATCTATGGAATTCCTTACAGTAGAGGGCTGTCGAGGCTGGGTTGTTACAGTATTCAAGGCTGAGATGGATAGCTTTTTAATCAATGAAGGAATCATGGCTTATAGGGGAAAGACAGGAAAAAGGAGTTGAGGAGTTTCAGATAAACCATGATCTCATTGCACAGTGGAGCAGACTCAGTGGGCTGAATAGCCTACTTCTGTTCCCAAATTTAATAGTCCGGTGGTCTTATTAGAAACAGCAGAATCGTATTCCATAATCTTTAGTGACCTGGCATATTCTTCACTCTACCATTACCATCAAGCTATTGGGCCACTCTAATTCAATGAAGGGTGTGGACTAACATGCCAGGAACAATGCCAGAAATAGCTAAATATGTAGTGCTGACTTAGTGAAGCAACAAATTATAATTGTATGAATGCTGAACAGCAGAAGTAGCAGCAACAGATAGAGCTAAGTGCTCCCGCAGTCAGCAGATCAGATCCCTCTGTGGTCCTGCCACATCAGTAGGTGGTGGTGGACACTCAAACATCTAAAAGGAGGGGGAGGCAGCCCCATGAACATCCCCATCCTTAATAAAGGGGAACCTTCCTCATCACTGCTAATGACAAGCCTGAGGCATTGCAATTATCTGCAGCCAAAAGTGCTGAATGCATTATTCATCTCAGTCTCATGCTGAGCTCCTCAGCATTACAGAGATGGAATTTTCAGCGAATTAACGTCAATGCACTTCAGATGGAAAAAAAACCAGCTGGACTCATTGAATGCAGTGATGTCTATACGCCTCAACAACATTCAGGCTTTAGTTCGGAAGACCTCTGCTCCAAAACGAGCCATGTCCCTGGCCAATATGTTCCAGCACAGCTGGCATCCACCATGGTCAAAACAGGTGGAAAACATCTGAATTCTATAGGTAAGGTGAAAATGACTGCTCTTGAGATTGAGGTGCATTTGACAGAGTGAGGTGACAAGGTGCCCTAATAAAACTAAAGTCAATGGGGATCAATGTACCGACTCTCTACAAGCTGGAGTTATACCCCTTACAAAGGATAATGATCATGATTGTTGGAGGTCAAACCTTCTCCAGAAATTCCTTAAGGCAATGCCCCAACCTAACTGTTTCAGCCCCTTCAATCCTTTATCATAAGGTCAGAAGCGGAATTTTACCTGGTGGTTGCATAGCATCCCACTCTTTTTACAATGCCCTCTGCAATGGAGCCACTGTTACCTGCATGCAGCAAGTGACAAGTAACATCTGTGGCACAGAATTATTAGACAATAACCATCTCCTCTTGATATTCAACAGGCTGACCCTTTGCTGAATCCCTCATCATTAATATCCTGAGGGAGTCACCATTGTCCAGAAACACAACCGCACATGCCAAAAATCACGGAGAAAGTGAGGACTGCAGATGCTGGAGATCAGAGTTGAGAGTGTGGTGCTGGACAAACACAGCAGGTCAGGCAGCATCCAAGGAACAGGAGAACCAATGTTTCAGGCATAATCCCTTCATCAGGAGGGCTTTTGCCTGAAACGTCGATTCTCCTATTCCTCGGATGTTGCCTGACCTGCTGTGTTTGTCCAGCACCACCCTCTCGATGCATGAAAACACTATGACTACAAGAGTGAGTTGGAGGCTGACAATTCAGTGGTGATTACTTTACCTCCCTGATTGGTCAGAGTTTTCCTGTGATCTATAAGGCACAAACAGGAAATAGATGGAATACTCACCACTCAACACTCAAGAAACTTAAGACCATCCTGGATGAAACAACCCATTTTATTGGCAACTCAGACACCACATTAAGTATTCACTCCCACCAATACAGACACCATAGCATTGCAGCAACTCAGTAAGTCTCCTGTAGCAGCACTTCCCAAATTAGTAGTCTCTATTATTGAGATAATCAAGGTCAGGAAACACATGAGAACACTCCTCGCTATATATTCCTTTTCATCATTGTTAATATATTGTTTTATAGGTGTGCCGTCAAAAGCATTTTATGTGGATGTATCACTACCTGGTATGGTAACTGTACCATTCAAGATTGGAGACGGTTACAGAGAGTGGTGAACTCGACCCGGACAATCACAAAGGCCAATCTCCCATCTATAGAATCCATCTACCAGGTCCACTGTCAAGGAAAGGCCACCAGCATTCTCAAAGATCCATCCCATCCAGGCAATGTTTTTCTACAATCTCTACCATCAGGGAGAAGGTACAGCAGCCTGAACACACGCACCAGTCAGTTTTGAAACAGTTTCTACCCTACTGTTATTACAATACTGAATGGACTCACAAACTCTTAACATTTGCCTGTACCTGTAGTTTTGTTTTTGCCCCTGTTTACCTATTATTCACTTATCTATGCTACTTAACTCTGTGGTCTGCCTGTAATGCTCACAAGACAAAGCTTTTCACTGTGCCTTGGTACATGTGACAACAAATTCAATTCACTTCAATTTAGCATTCTGTCATTGTGACTGGATGAACATCCTGGAACTCCTTCCCTTGTATTAAAGCTATACCACAGGCCCTGACTTAGAAGGTGATTCATCACTATCTCCTCAATACCATTTACGAAGGGGAAGTGAGTGTTTGGCTTTCTGGTAATGCTCACAACCAATTAAGGAATTTTTATAAGTAGTCAACAATCAAATGAACAAAATTTCTTGGGGGTACCTGATCTGATTTCTCACTTTTGACTTGTTACCATGAAGGAAACTATTGTGGGTTTGGAAAGAGGTTGCAAGTTTAGGATGATCCAAGCCAATGACAGGAATTACAAAGTTGGGTCAAGATTTTGAGTTGAAACACATGGAGGCAACTGGGTTTCTGAGGGCAGGTGAGCTGAATAGGAGGGGTCAGCAATGTATTATGCAAATTTCAAATCTGCATAAAACTTTGGTGTTTATTATAGTTTTTAACACATCAGTTGTCAGATAAGTGTTGGGGGAAAAAATTCTGACTATTCCACAACATAGCTTGTTCTTTCTTTTACTCTTTTTCCAGGAGGGAGTGGGTACTCATTATGTTATCTTACATTACTTTTAAAATATATCGCATGGGTTTCTGAAGGCACATTCACAATATTTTGTTTCCCTTTTATAGTGTCAGCAAAACATGAACAGTGTTAATCCAATTCTCATCCATGTTAGTGCTGATTATAAATCCTTCAGATTCCAGGTAGCATTATTTCCCCACCCTTCTCTCCATCCTGGTTTTGGCTTTTTATCCTGTACACTGAGTATTTCTAAGATTTGTATATCGAAATAAAAGATCTAAGAGTTCTACCCAATCCCCACTGAAGGGTCTCTTCCAACACACCCGTGGTAGCTCAGGCGAGTGAATGATGCCCACAGTTAATGCAACATTTATGTTACTTGTGCATAAATCCTTCTCATTAGTCTTCACGATCTGAAGGAGATGTTTCCTCTTTTGGATGCAAATCCAGGACAATAGATACAGAGGAGTGATTACAAAGAGTCATTTGCCCATGGGGTTGTGAGTATAAGAGGTCTTAAATTATTTTATAACTATGATTCCTGAGTTTAAATTATCACCTTGTTATCAATCCAGGGTGCTTGCGATACATTAAAACTTTGTAGAGCCATTTTATACCACTCTTGGCCTTTTTTTGTTAAAACTTTGATTTCTTTGTACATTCATGCCTTCTGACATCTGCATACAATGGTTATACAGGCATTACTGTATCAATTTATGTGACTTTGTACATATTATTGCATGTATATGTATGTGCATAGACTTGTTTCAGTATATCATGTTAGTTATATGTACACAATAGCCTGCAGATGCTCGGTACCTTGTCAAATTTATTTTGAAAACCTGTGTATTTCACTTCCATTAAACTTCTCCCATCCATCGTACCTGTTACTTCAACCAAGAAATCTTACCAGGTTTTGCAAATATGCTCTTCCCTCCTGAAATCGATATTGGTCTCTTGTCATCATCTAGATCTCTATATTAATAGAGTTAATTTTCATTTGGATAGTTTCTTAATATAAATGTTAAATTAATTGCTCTATAATAACACCATGCTTAAGGTGGATCACAAATGATTTCCAATTGTTTCTATTCATTCATATCATTTGGACATTCTGGGCAAGGCCAGCATTTATTGCCTGTCCTTAATTGCCCCTGAGAAAGTGGTGGAATGTCACCTTGTTGCATTTTGACATTCTGTGTGCTGAAGGCTGCTCTCACCATGCTGTTAGGAACAAGCTTGCACGATTTTGACCCAGTGACAATGAAGAAATGGTGACATGATTCAAAGTCAGGCTGGGGTGTGACTTAAAGGAGAATATTCAGCTGATGTTCCCTGTACCTGTTGCTTTTCTTCTTACGGGTGTTAGAGGTGGTGGGATTGGGAGGTGCTGCTGAAGCAGCTTTGATGAGTTGTTTAAGGTGTCTTGTTGGTAATCTAAATCTTCTTTATCGTTATAATTGCTCCAGTATTAATGGCCATGCCTTCAATTGCATAGGTTGTAAGTTCTGGAGTACACTCCTTATGTCTGACTCACTGTCTCAGTCTTGTTCTTTAAGATACTCCTTAAGACCTATCTTGTTAATAAAGCTTTTAGGCACGTGACCAAAAAGCTATGACTCGATTTCATATTTTGTTTTATAATACTTCTGTGAAACACATTGGGAGACATAATGACATTAAAGATGCTAGATGAAAATACATCGTTGTTGAATCAACATTTTCAAATACTGCTGCATGTAGTAGATCTTCAGTAGGGAAGTGTGGGATTCAAGAAATTTAAGCCCTCAGTTGCTATTTCATTTATTTGGCAAATGATTTGCATGGACTAGATATCACGAGGTAGGCATTTATGGAGGAAGGAGAGGCATGGGCTTGCGCTTCTCCCCTCATTAACACTTGTATTTTAATCAGCTCAATGTATTAAAGCGTTGGTTCACTTTCTGTCTGTATGTTTCCAGACGCTGGTGCGGCCACATTTGGGATATTGTGTACAGTTCTGGTCGCCCCATTACAGAAAGGATGCGGAAGCATTGGAAAAAGTGCAGAGGAGATTTACCAGGATGTTGCCTGGTCTGGAGGGAAGGTCTTATGAGGAAAGGCTGAGAGACTTGAGTCTGTTCTCATTGGAAAGAAGAAGGGGGAGGGGATTTAATAGAAACACACAAGATGATCAGAGGATTAGATAGGGTAGACTGAGAAAGAATTTTTCCTAGGATGATGACGTCAGCGTGAACGAGAGGGCATAAATACAAATTGAGGGGTGATAGATTTAGGACAGATGTTAGAAGCACGTTCTTTACTCAGAGAGTAGTAAGGGCGTGGAATGCCCTACTTGCTAAGGTAGTCAACTCAGCCACATTAGGGAGATTTAAACAATCCTTAGATAAGCACATGGATGATTTTGGGATAGTGTAGGGGGACGAGCTGAGAATAGTTCACAGGTCGGCGCAACATCGAGGGCTGTATTGTTCTATGTTCTATGTTTTCCTTAGACCCTGCTACTCTCCAGCCATGGGAGAAGGGCCAAATAAGCTGAGAACACTACTCAGTCATAAGCAGCTTTAGCTTGTCTCCTTGGGAGGATTATATGCCTCTGAACTTTACTCCTCAAACTTCAATGAAGCACCTGCCAGTCTGGGGAAATATCGCTCTCGGATCATTTCAGACCGATCTCAATCACTGGTCAGCCACTTGAGTCTTGGGTTTTCCAGAAGAAATCACATATTAGCCTTCAAAGTGCTTTTGTTGTTTGTGGAAGATCACCTGTGGAAAGTGTGTGTTGAGTGTGAATTGGTTCTTGGCAAGAATTTCAACTAGCACTTCCATCTCAAACAATGCCAATGAGCTGTGTTGGCCATCTGGAGGACCATTTGTATCGTTGCCCATTCATAGACCTTCCACACGATTGGTAAAGCATATACAGAGTCACCAAAGTAGCATCAATCTTTGGCCCATCAAATCTGCACCATTCAAAAACAAGCACCTAGCTATTCCATTGGAAGAGTGAATTGGGAGTGTGGTGCTGGAAAAGCACAGCAGGTAAGGTAGCATCCGAGGAGCTGCTCAACTCTGATCTCCAGCATCTGCAGTCCTCACTTTCTCCCATTAGAAGAGAGTGAGTCATAATCCAAGCATTTTTCAAAAAACTGAAGTAGAACAAAAGTATTACTCAGTTGAGATTATGAGGTAAAAAGTTGCGAAATCTGTTGCTGCTATTTCTCCCTAATGCTGGATATCGAGGGACAGAAGTAACTCATTAAGCCTCTTGAGCCTTATTCTGCCATTTAGTTCGATTGTGGATGATCTTGCAGGATAACTGTAATGTGCTCTCACAAATTGAATAAAGAAACAATTGTTAATATATATTTACATGTATGTTTAGTGAGCATTTTGAAAACACAATAAACAATTCAACCAAGATAGCTGTTCAAATCACATGACTAGATTTAGCAGCAACCTTCAGGGAACTTCTCAAAAGTCAATGCCAGCCAGCCAATTAATGAGGCTGGAATGCTAAACCAATATATCCTTACCTGCTAGTGAGACAGTTATCTTCCAGATATAAAAACTCTACACAAAGTGAAATGCAAGTTATCCTTATCTGATAAGAAGGTGCATTAATACATTTCCAATTAACATGGAATGAGCCATAGTTGGTTATCTGCAAAGCAAGCCTTTGTTGTGATGGTATCTGCTCTTCAGAAAACTTCCTCAAGAAAATTTTCAAAGAGAATTTGAAAGATCAGAACCTGCCTACAACTCCTTGACTGCTAGCCAGTTAGTCAACCCACCATCACAAAAGATATACAGACTATTAACTGAAACTTGAGACATGTTTGAAGGGAGGAATTAAATCACAAGAGACAGGTGGTAAGAATGGGGAGAGAGATTTATTTTAAAACTCACAGTCTGTCTATGAACTGGCCCATAAAGGGTAACCAGAGTGTGAGTCAACTGCTATTGAATAAAAATCTTATGATCTAATAATAATGGGAAGGGTGCTGATTCCTATTGGTTAATCCCAATAGTGTGCCAGATTCTATTGGATAATGAAAATGAGTGAGCCAGATCCTATTGAGCAATCCAAATTAGTCAGCCAACTCTCATTGGGTAGTTGCAGAGTATGAACTGGTTCCTGTTGGATGATGAGGTGGTGGGTTGTTCCAATTAGATAACCAGTCTGTGAGCTAGTTCCTATTGGATAATCACGGTTTCTAAAATGGTTCTTATTGGATAATCCTGTTGTTGAGCTAATTCCTGTCCCTAAATGGCTCCATGGAAATGATACAGCACAGAAGGGGGGCATTTGGCCCGTCTTGTCCATGCTAATCCAAAGACACTCAGATGCCATTCCAATCCCATCTTCCTGCATAGCCCTGAGGTTTACAGCACTTAAGGTGAAGATCCAGGCAGTTTTAAAAAGAGTTTAGGGTCTCTGCTTCTACCACCAACCCAGGCAATAAATTCCAAATGTCCACCACCCATTGCAGAAAAGGATTTTTCCTCACCTTCCCACTAATACTTTTGCCGCTTAGCTTGAATCCTGTTGGATTATCGCTGATGAATCCTTCATTCTGCATAAGCAATGGCATCTGTGGTATATGATTCCACCGATCCGCCATTTCCCCCACTCCTACATTTATCAGCGTGTTCCAATTAACCTCCCAGATGGCTCCTTCACATTCCTGACACAAAAACACTTTTAGTGATTGTTACAGCAGTGAGTCATGAGCATCACAATAGCTTTGCTACAGATAAACTTACGTCCACCAACACACTAAAACAGCAGCTAATGAACTTGAAAAACCATATACAGTCAGCAAGCAAAACTAATGTCATTTACAAAATACCATACAAGAACTGTAACAAATACTACATTAGACAAAGAGGCAGGAAACTAGCCACCAGGATACATGAACATGAACTAGCGACAAAACATCATGACCCTCTCTCACTAGTAGCCTTACACACAGATAAGGAAGGACACATTTCGACTGGGACAACACATCCATCCCGGGACAAGCCAAACAGAGACACGCATGAGAGTTCCCAGAAGCATAGCATTCCAAATGGAATCTATAACAAACACATCAAGTTAGACCCCATCTACCACACGCTGAGAAAAAGAACAGGAAATTACACCACCACAGGAAATGGCATCACCACAGGAAATGACATCACCAATCCAAAGAAACCCAAACATATAAATAGAAAGCAGGAATTATCAGCAGTGCTTCACCCGGAGGCCCACTGAAGATGTTACCCAGTAGGGTGACAAAATATCTGGAAATGAACCTTCCAGCTCAGCGAGCAAACCTACATCCAGAATCTCAACCTGAACTACAAATCTTCTCAAAACTCACTAATCCCTTTGCCTTTTGTTCTAGCACTCATCATGATGGAGATTTGATTAAGGAGGTAGAGCTACGTAAAATTGATGAAGCAGTAGAGATCAGGTGTGGACTGGGTGTAGGAAACCTGACATGAATCAGAAACTCCGTGTCCCATGTTTGGAGTCAACGGGAAAGCAGCTGTAGGCCTTAGGCAGTGACAGGCTCCAGTTTACTCCACCATCTTTAGTGGGGCAATGACCTGTTGGTAACTGGTGCACAGCAGCCATCTTTATAGGGGGCATGGTGCAGCAAAGTGCATGCTTAGCCTTCCTTTGGCAGGAGTTACAAGGTGAGGATTTACACAGAACAAAATCAAACCAAGAGCAATGTTTGTCTCTTCTCATCTCTACCTTGGACTGAAAGTATGAAATTTTCATTTTATAAACTCCTTTTACAGGCTATTCAATTGAGAAAGTTCTCAAATGGGATTTCAATCGATTCATGGGGATCTGAGTATCTTTGGCCATGGGAAGATTCTGCCTTGTCTACTCTGGCTCTGGGAACTTATGGAAATAAAGACAGCAAAACAATGGAGGGATTGGAAAACAAGGATGCAAATTTGCTATCTGAGGTGCTGCTGTAAACTATCTCGGTAGACTGGATGGCAGGTTCCCTTCCCTGAACAAGATTACATAACTAGTTGGGTTTTAATAACAATTCAGCAGATTTCAAAGTCATGTTTCTGAGTGCTAACCCCTGTAAATTACCAGATTCATTCAGCTCAATTTCAACACCACCTTTGTGTTTTTTTTTGTGGGTATCCCATTTTCTGGCTCCAGAGGACTTTTGGAATCCTGCATTCAATTCTGGTCTCCCTGCTATAGGAATGATGTCGTGAAACTTGAAAGGGTTCAGAAATGATCTGCAAGGATGTTGCCAGGTTTGGAGGGGTTGAGCTATAGGGAGATGATGATTAGGCTGGGGGCTGTTTTCCCTGGAGACTGAGGGTTATCTTACAGATGTTTATGAAATCATGAGAGGGCAAATAACCAAGGTCTTTTTCCCCAGGGTAAGGGAGTCAAAGACTAGAGGGCATAGATTTAAGCTGAGAGGGGAAAGATTTTTCCACACCGAGGATGGTGCGTGTATGGAACGAGCTGCCAGAGGAAGTGATGGAGGCTGGTACAATTACAAATTTAAAAGGTATCTGGATGGGTATACGAATAGGAAGGGTTTGGAAGGATTTGGGCCAAATGCTGGCAAATGTAACTCTATCAGTTTAAGTTATCTGTTTGGCATGTATGAATTGAACTGAAGGTCTATTTCTATGATTTATGATTCTATCTGTTCCTCTAGCTCCCCCCCCCTCTTTAATTTTGAGGATCAGAAATATCATTTTTTTAGGCCCCTTCAGTTCTGTAGAAGAGTTGCATTGGACTTGAAATGTGGCTTCTCTTTCTCTCTTGACGGACACTGTCAGACCTGCTGGGTTTCTCGAGCACTTTCTGTTTTAATTTCAGATCTTCAACATCTACAGTACTTTGCCTTTGTGGAAGGAATGGCAGGGTGTGTTCATGGGTTCTGGTGAAGAATGTTGCAAAGATGTTAGTATGAAGTGCAAACACTGCTGTCGACCTATTGGGCCACAAGATCTGTTTCTGTGCTGCAATTCTATTTATTCTGGCAAGTTGCTAACTGTGGAAACATTTGAGTGTCAAGCCAGGCACTTTAGGGATAAAGACATCATGTTTTAGTGTGGGAACAGCAAGAGCAATTTCACAGCCAGTTTACAGAATCAATAAAGCTGCAAGACAAATTCTCATTGAACAGATGACGGTTTAATGGATTTCTGTACTGTTTTGTTTTTCACCCAAAGCTGTACAGCACGGATAGGATTAAATGCCCTCACCTTGCCACATTAATGTTGTAGCTTCCAGCTGCTAATAGAGGTTATCCTATGGGAACCAGAGGCACAATAACTTACATTGATTCTAATAAAGCTTTGTGCATTTCTAAGCTAGCCAGACACAGGGTAGTAGTTTAGAAAACGGAAATCTTGCAGACTCCAGGTCTAACGAGCTCTGAATAAAAAGCACGCTTCCCTACTCTTTCCCTTCTGTTTTCTCAAAATCCAACACGTTAATATTTCAACTGCTCCTCCGAGTCTCAAACAAAAAGAAAAAAAAACCCAGTGTCATTGCAACAGAGCTTATAACATAATACAGGCAGAGATGTGACATTGCAACAAAATCCTTTCGCAGCCGATGTTGTGAAATAACTGACAAAATGACATCATCGCTTTACCAGTTGTCCTTTTTCATAACCTAATGCACCTGCCCAATTTTAACTCACATTTCCCTTTCATATCCGTTCCTTTCTTCAGATACCATTTGCAGTTACCTTTCCCTGCATTCTGATTAGATTAGATGATTAGATTCCTTACAGTGTGGAAACAGGCCCTTCGGCCCAATCAATCCACACCGACCCTCCAAAGAGTAACCCACCCAGATCCATCTCCCTCATGCACCTACCGCTACGGGCAATTGAGCATGGCCAATTCACCTGACCTGCACATCTTCGGACTGTGGGAGGAAACCGGAGCACCCGGAGGTAATCCACGCAGACACGGGGAGAACATGCAAACTTCACACAGACAGTTGCCTGAGGCCACCCCCACTCCCCCAAACCCTCAAAGCCTTTTGCTGAAATAGTGAGGGGAATGGGACTAATTGACCAAACAGTTAACAATTACGCAATGGACTGAAGCCCTACATCTGTATGACATGATTCTAAGCACGAACAGAAAGAAACATGATCATTTCGATTGAAGTCAAAGGCAAAAGATGTTCTGTGTCAGTCGTGGGTCAGTACAAAGGAAGAAGCTTTACGTGATCATGACGTTGTTATTTATTGAGCAGTTCATTTCTCAAGATGATGGTAAAGACTAACCGATAAGTCATTCAGTTGTGGTATCTGATGCTGGACGGGAGTAGTCTTCTCAGTGTAATAGTTGAGACTGTGGTGCTGGAAAAGCACAGCAGATCAGCAGCATCCCAGGAGCAGGAGAATCGATGGTTCGGGCAAAAGCCCTTCATCACTTTGCCCGAAACGTCGATTCTCCTGCTCCTCAGATGCTGCCTGACCTGCTGTTCTTTTCCAGCACCACGCTCTCTACTCTAATCTCCAGCATCTGCAGTCCTCACTTCTGCCTTCTCAGTATAATATATTTAGTCCAACTTCTAACTATTATTGTAATTCAGACAATCCAAGATTATGTTTTGCATATGCTAAAGTAGAAAACAAAGACTTGCATTTGCAATATGTTTTTAACTACCTTGGGATGTCACAAAGTTCTTGAACAGCCAGTGAAGTATTTTTATTGTAATTTAGCCATTGTTGTAATTTAGGCAACACTGCAGTCTGTTAGCGCACACAAAGTTGTTATCAAGAGCAATGTGATAATAAGAAGAAAATCTATGCTTTAGTGATGTTGGTATTGAACAGTAGCACAGATTCCAGAGTAGATAGATTATACCTTTAGGACATGGCATCATCATGTATGATGTTCTGGTATAAAGGGACCTGCTTCTCTTTCAGTCACTCTTTCTTAGCAATGGGGGCGAGTGCAGTGTCTTCTGTTGCTCAGTTATGTGTATGTAATGTAAGGTAACACCCGTAGCCACTGAACCACAGATTTCAATTGCGTAAATAGCATTGTTAATAAATCTCAAGACAACTGTCCCTGTGGAATCTGTTATGTGGACGAACATAGAAACCTATAAAGCATACCATGGTAGCAGTAACTGAGCTTTAAAAGCTAATCATGACACTTGGTAAGTGCACACTAAACTTTGAAAAGATGACAGCAGCGCAGTAGTGTGAAAAAGTCTTTTTCTTAACAGTCATTCATAAATCTGTCTGATTTTAAAACTATAGTGACAACCACAACCAAGATAAAAAAAATATTGTCAACTTGTACTGTAGCACAGTGAATACTTTACCTCTTTTTTTAAATAAAAGAAAGTTTACATATAGCTCTAAATTAAGAAGAAGTCTGATTGTAAGGTCCTGAAGGATAGCTCTAGGAAAATATAAAGCACTTCTGAAACAAAAAAAGGAACAGAAACACTGAACTAAGTGCTTTTCTGCAACAAAAGACTTACCTGTTCACAATCATTGGTTAGTTCCACAATTGCCCCTGAGAAAAGGAATGATGACAAAGAGAAATGTGTATGCAACATCAAAATTCATTCTTTTTAAGTGTACCCATAGTTGCCAGCCTGCACTGTTTAAAGGTAGAGGGACAGTTAAAGCTGCAATAACAGAAAAGAAGAGAGAAGCCAATAAACGAGAACAGGAAAACTTCACGCTACTGCGGAATCTTCCACGGACATGTTAGAAAGCTTAATGCTCCACAAAAAAGATGGAAAGAAAACATGTAAACATAGATTGGCAATCCATTGATATTCTGTCAACAGTTCCATTGTTTAAAGGAAGAATTCATCTTCAAGGATTAACAAATAGCTGACAAAGAATAAGAGGCAGTCAAACCCCTCACTTCAGGCATGGGAGAGTTAGGAACAATAAAATCCTCAGAATTTCTGACAATTACCACAAAGATCCTGAAATTCACTAAGGTTCCTGAGATGTCACCTCCAAGGTCATGACCATTTCCATTTGGAAGGCCTAGATCAGCAAATAGATGGGAGTCCCATCACCTTCAAATTACCCAACAAGCCACATACCATCCTGACTTGGAAATGTATCATTGTTCCTTCAGTGTTGTTCGGCCAAGCCTTTCCTAAAGGCATTATAGGTCGACTGACAGCACATGTAACACTTCAAGAAAGCAGCTCACCACCACCTTCTTGAGCAAAGAGGGATGTGTAACAAATTCTAAACCAGTCAGCAACGCCCACCTTCTATAAGTAAATAAAAGAATTCAGAAGACCACCTTTACATTTGGGTCAATTTTAGGATACCCAGGTTTGAGTTCATATCATACATCTGACAGTCAGCTGAAATAATCAACCAGTTCAGAGATAGGCACAGAATCTGATTCCACCAAAGCCAATTTAGCTGAAAGGCTCATAGGCTGTTTATTACCTCTACATCCATCAAATCCTGAAAAACATTTCTGGACAATGCATTTACAATTGATGCTTCACTGGAAGAAGGACATGGGTTTGAAGCAATTTTTGCTGGTCAGCAAAATCTGCAATGGCTAGATCCTGGATCAACCATTGCAGCCATCAACAGTTTCAGTCGAATATCCAAATCTTGTCCAAATGGTGGTCACCTGTCATGTGACATGAACCCAAGGTCCCAGTTGACGCCCTCCCAATGGGTACCGAACTTAGCTATCAGCCTCTGCTCTGACCATCATTGCACTATACACACACAGAGACAGTCCTATGCACGCACGCGCGCACACACACACAGGCACTCCTATACACAGACACGCACACAGACACTTATATACACTCCTACAGACACACATACTCCCACACTCACACATGCAACCTCTGACAGACTTAGACACTTTACACTCACACACATATATACAGTCTCTCTCACAGACACTCACAACTTCCCACCCCAGACACACACACACTCCTACAGACACACACACTCACATATGCATCCTCTCACAGACTTAGACCACTTTACACTCACACACACACATATACACTCTCCCTCAAGCACACTCACAAACCCCCACCCCAAAAACACACACACACACACACACAAAACCCACATGCACACATACACATATATGTTTGTGGGGTGAATTTGTACTTGCAGAGTTACATGGTACTTTGCTCAAAAACTGCATGAATCCATATAAGACTCTGCTAACTCACTTTTTAAGATTAGAATCAGTCTAAACATTATGGCACAGATAGGGAACACAGGGGGCTAACGCCTTCAACATCTTAACATCTTATCTGCGCTGACACCAGTTGTTACAGTTAACCTGAGAATGTAACTTTTAAAAAAGGTTTTGTGATTTACACATGAAAGAAGTGAAGCTAACATGGTCATTCTAACAGATGAGAGACTTAACAAACAATCAAGGTATTTTTCAATGTATAATTTCAGTTACATCACATTATAAACTTTTGCTATAAATTCTGTGCCTTACAATTGTGTTCTCCACAACCACCTGATGAAGGAGCGGTGCTCCGAAAGCTAGTGTGCTTCCAATAAAACCTGTTGGACTATAACCTGGTGTTGTGTGATTTTTAACTTTGCATCTCAGGAACAGTGTCAAAGAAGCTCCAATGTTTGCTTTCAAGTCACACGAGCACAAGCATGTCAACAAAATCTAAGAGGTAACAGAAATGTTACAGCTTACAGACACCAGTTGGACAGTATATGGGGTCAACTTGACTACATTAGAAAAGCTGAAGCCATTACTTCCATCCAAGAGCTATATCTCAAAGGATTAGACGACATGTACTTTATGCCAAAATCGACACGGTTGCCAGTGTAAATATTATCCCTTTACATATTATCCCGTTACACAAGATATATTCAGAAAGCTTACTGCATAGGAAGTGGATGCATCTCAGAAAGGTCACAGAGCATATTTACGATAGGATAACAACCCTATTCCTCAATACCTTCAAATCGTTTCTCAAACTATAAAATGATCATCAAATGTAAAGCAAGTTGCCAAGATTTTTGGATAGCTGTGCTAAATCTGTGTGTCACTCCACTAGGCAATGTCTTGTCCTCACCAGCAGTTCTCTTCTTTGGAAGGTAGAGCCACACAGTTCTTCGCCTCCCACACTGTCACCATCCAAACACATCTGCATGATGCATTGCTGTGCAGAAGGGTGAAAATGACACAAGAGCATGACCAATATGCATGCAGATACTTGTACCAACCTGAATCAGGATGAAACATATGAGTTTGACAGTTTCATATGAACACATGTTAAAGGAAAAATACTTCATTGTTGTGTCCAGTCTTGGTCATATATCATTGTACTAAACAATGGTCAACTCTTGTCCAAAAATAATCAACTTATTTGAACTGTATCTCATCAACTGTGTTTATACAAGATGAAAACTCTGATTCTGAAAATATGAACATGCATCTATGAAAAGATAGAACATAGAACATAGAACAATACAGCACAGAACAGGCCCTTCGGCCCACGATGTTGTGCCGAACTTCTAACCTAGATTAAGCACCCATCCATGTACCCATCCAAATGCCGCTTAAAGGTCGCCAATGATTCTGACTCTACCACTCCCACGGGCAGCGCATTCCATGCCCCCACCACTCTCTGGGTAAAGAACCCACCCCTGACATCTCCCCTATACCTTCCACCCTTCACCTTAAATTTATGTCCCCTTGTAACACTCTGTTGTACCCGGGGAAAAAGTTTCTGACTGTCTACTCTATCTATTCCTCTGATCATCTTATAAACCTCTATCAAGTCTCCCCTCATCCTTCGCCGTTCCAACGAGAAAAGGCCGAGAACTCTCAACCTATCCTCGTACGACCTACTCTCCATTCCAGGCAACATCCTGGTAAATCTTCTCTGCACCCTCTCCAAAGCTTCCACATCTTTCCTAAAGTGAGGCGACCAGAACTGCACACAGTACTCCAACTGTGGCCTAACCAAAGTCCTGTACAGCTGCAACATCACTTCACGACTCTTGAATTCAATCCCTCTGCTAATGAACGATAATACTTCATAGGCCTTCTTACAAACTCTATCCACCTGAGTGGCAACCTTCAAAGATCTATGTACATAGACCCCAAGATCCCTCTGTTCCTCCACCTGACTAAGAACCCTACCATTAACCCTGTATTCCGCATTCTTATACACATTTACCTGCATTGAGCACACTGCAACAATACAGCCAAATTGTGAAAGTTGTATAAGGACAATATATGGCTATGTTGTTTGTTGACCGCAGCATGACTTGATTATATAGAGATAATATATCTACAGGTGTATGCATCCTTGTATACGTTTATCAGAAAAGGGTTCCCATTTTTAAGGGAAAAAGGAGGGATGTTGTATTATAGCATAGATTCCAGATCTAACAGGCTTGTACCTTTAAGACAGTTGTACCACATCGTAACAACTGATATTCTAAGATAAAGGCACCCATATTGATGTTCGTCATTTCCCCATGTAATGGGGTCATTAATCAGTTACTTTTTTGTATGTAATATACAATAATATCAGACAGCACAAAACCCAGAATACATATGCAAGTCTGTGACGTTGTGGCAGAATAAATACTTGGTGCAGTTAATAAACTTCAAGACATCTGTCTCAACATAAACCTGAGTCTCTGTGACATATGTTATGTAGATTAACAAATAGAAAGCCACAAATTGCATCAGTGGTGCAGGGATAAATATAGACCAGGAAACCAGATTGTGAAGGGTGTGGGATCTCCCTCCAATGCCACTTTCAGATAGAAAGATTGCTTTAGTTTAATGCATCATCTGAAAGATAGCACTTCTGACACTGCTTAGCTTTCTCAATACTGACATTGTAATGCCATCCTGAATTTTAAGCTCGACCTATTGTTTCCAACTCTTACTTAAATATTTCTCCACCACTACATGCAGGACGGGCTGAGAGGGTTGAAGAGTTTGTCATGTCTCAATGGAAACCAAGCTCCACTATCCTGGAGTCTTCAGAAAAGTTAAAGATTTAGACTTCCTCAATTTACCTGGTACCTGATTTTTAGACCCAGGCTGACAGAAAACATAGATCATGTTTCTGTACTTGACAAGAATTATTATTACAAATAAGTAGATTCTATCAAAAGATAAATAATTAAAAACTGTTGTTATATAACTCTACTAGTTACAACTCTTCCCTAATTGTAAATCTCCCCTCCATACACACATACAGATGAACACAAAAGGTATGTTATATGCAGGGGGAAAGACTGGGAAAGCAGTTCAGTGGTCCCTGTTCACAGAGCTTGCTGAGAGGATCCTTGTGCTGATCAGAACATTGCTTCTTGATCTTCCTTCTCAAGATACATTAACGTGCTTGTAGGAGGCACAGGGTGGCTGCTTCACATTTAGAAAGATTCAAATAAGTGATTAGAAGTCACAGGTTACATCAAATGCTGTGAGGAAATAAACTGACTGGCTTCAGGCTCGAGATACTTCAGTACTGCAGAGCAGAAACAGTTTCATCCCTCCTAGAAGTCCCAAGAATACATATTCTACCCTGAACAGTAACGCCTCCAAGCTGATCAGTTAGCTGGGAGCCAATCTCCTAGTTGCTGGCAGGCAGGAGGCCCTTGTCATTGATAACTGGTCACCAGTTCACAGCCAACCAGATGTATTGCTGGCCACATCTCCACTTGTAGATAGCCCTGGCTCCAGCTCATTTATAACTCAGCCTTCCCGACTGCTTGATCCAACAGCTGTGTAAACAGCACTTACCATGAGTGTCAGGCAACTTCGTCCTAAAATGTTTAGAAACCTTTCAACAATTCTTGGCTTTTAAAACAGTTCTCTTCCCATTTCATTCTACAGCCAAAAAAATACAGAAAATAAAAGATTTGCAAGGTGTTGCCAAGGCTGGAGGGTTTGAGCTATAGAGACACACTGAGTAGGCTGGGGCTATTTTCCCTGGAGCGTTGGAGGCTGAGGGGTGACTTGAGAGAGGTTTATAAAATCACAAGGGGCATGGATAGGATAAATAGACAATGTCTTTTCCCTGGGGTGAGGGAGTCCAGAACTAGAGGGCATAGGTTTGGGGTGAGATGGGAAAAATTTAAAAGGGACCAAAGGGCAACTTTTTCATGCAGACTGTGGTGTGTGTATGGAGTGAACTGCCAGAGGATGTGGTGGAGGCTGGTACAATGACAACATTTAAAAGGCATCTGGATGGGTATATGAATAGGAAGGGTTTAGAGGGGTATGGGCCAACTGCTGGCAAATGGAACTAGATTAATTTAGGGTATCTGGTCGGCATGGACAAGTTGGACCAAAGAGTCTGTTTTCATGCTGTGCATTTCTATTACTCTACGATTATAAAAGGATATCAGCTTTATTTCTTGCAGGTTTTTCAATGCTTTGAGAGTTGAGCTTGGACATTCTCAATTGAGTTCCAAATGGGTTTCAATTCTTGCTGCAGGATACTTACATTGCCATTAATGGGCTATAAGGTTGGTTGATGTAGTAACTGGAGGCATCACTCAGGTTCAGAACAGCTGGTCGTATAAACTATGTTGGCTTTCAACTGTGGGTGAGTATTAGTGTGAAAATGTTAAGTATGAAATTCCTTTTTCAAGATTTTATTGTACAATGTTAATCGGTTAACAGAAATCGCTAACTTTCACCAAAAAGGTAATAAATAAATATTTGTTATGGATGCATAAGTCTACTTCATGTTAATATTCATACAACCCAAGATCAACTCTGTTGACAAGCAGAATTAGACTTGCTTCATGTGCACTCTGTAATACCATATATTTATTATGGGATTTGTCAATGTTTAATTATACCTGGTAAAACGTGGGGACGGGGCACTGAAACTTCCCACTTTTAAGTGGTCAGCAAACTACAACTTTCAATTTGAATTGAGGACTTGGAGTTCTCAAGTTTTAAGCAATAAGTTTAAAGGCATTAAAAAAACTTTTATCAGCCTTGGACACATTAAGCTGTGAGTCTCCATGCCATTGAGATTCACTTTAAGATTGAGTTTGCCAGTCAATCGAATACAGTCAGTGTGAACCATATCTGAGATTGACCTACTTTCCAGCTAAAATGATTATGGACCTTTCCTGTGTACCCAGTAAATAACTGGCAACTTTTGGAATTTTCTTCTCCATTGGTATTTATCAAAGGTCAAAGTTCCCTTGACATACTGTGGAGCATTAACTATTAGTGCTGTGTGGACTCACCAGTATGAGAAGGATGCACTTTGGCAAGAATGATCAAAGATAGAGCTCTCTTCACTGGAAGGGAATTGTGTCAAAGTACGAAGAAAAATTATGGGCGACTTCAAAGCTGCAAATAATAAAAGATCAAGAACATGATTTCAAATGCAACAAGCATTTATCCAGATTTTATATTTAGGGACATTTAATACAAAATTATGGAGGGAAAAAGACTTTTAAATTGGGCCCCAAAGCTATGAGCTGTATTGCTCATCCTATGCTCATTTTAAAAAAATCATCATAAGATTTGGCTGTCACTGACCAGACCAGCCATTTATTGCCCATCCTTAATTGCTCAGAGGGCAGTTAAGAGGCCACCACACAACTGTGGGTCTGAAGTCACATGTAGGCCAGGATGGCAGATTTCCTTCTGTAAAGGACGTCAATGGTTTATTCTGACAATAGTTTGGCGGTCATCATTAGATCCTTAATTCCAGATTTTTATGGAATTCAAATTCCATTGTCTATGTGATTCAATCTTTGGGTCCCCAGAACATTATATGGGTTGCTGGATGAATAGCCCATCAATAGGACCATTAGGCCATTGACTCCAACTCATGGTTGTCATTTTCTTCATAATTGTAATTTCAAAGTCCACTTAACAGTGTTTAGTAAATCATAGAGTCATAGAATGTTCAGTGTGAACTGAGATCATTGAAGCATTGGACAAATCATGTAAGTGAAAACTCTTTGGAAGAATTAGATAGCTAGTCCCATTCCATAGATCTTTCATCATAGTGCAGGAAACAAATTCCCTTTAACCAGTTACCAATTTCCTTTGGAACATTATTTTTCTTTCTGCTTCCACCACCTTTTTTAGACAGTATATTTGATCAATTTATAACAAGCTGCTGTGTATATATTTCTCCTTGTGCTGTCTGTGTTTCCGTTGCCTCGATAGTAAAATGGAATGGGATGTGATAACAGATAATATTGTGCTATCATGAACAAATTTGTGAACAATAAGAATGGCTCTGGTTGCAATATTTATTCACAAAGGAAACTAACTACTGACAACTTCCTATGTCTGCTATTTCTAGTGAAGCCTTTAACCAATACTAATTTCAAATTAATTCATTATCCACAAATTAGATGTCAGAAATGTGTACCAACTTACATGTGAAACTGTAAGAATGCCAGTTTATTGGGAGGGTTGTTCATTTTAAATTGATTATATGCTGAATCATAAGAGATCCTAAACTGCTCCAAGGTAGCCCTAGTATTGATCATGTCCTGTATCTCCAGCTGGGCTAAATGGTTTGGTAATTTAGCAACTCGCACAATGTCAGCTGATGACTTTAACATAGATTCAGTACAGTCAGGGTAAATGTGTTATTTCTTAAAATGTCTGTGGAATCTATAATTGATTTTAAGGATGTTTGAAAAGGACTTAATGAATTTGCAACAATTTTAAAGGGAACAATTGTATTTTGTTGAATAATAACAAAAAGGTTGACTTTGAACTGGTGACTCTTGACCTGGAAGCATGAGTAAGTGAAGGAAAGTTAAGAGTATATGTGGCTGGACACAAAGGAGAATTACATGCTCAAAGGATAGTGACAAACAAAGGGACTGAAGGGTGAAAGCACAGATGTGAACACAAAAAGACACTGATATAAAGAGGATGCTGGAAAGAGGTGAATTCCATAAGACGAGAGCTCTTCAAGGTACTGTATAAGCTAACCAAGGAGGTCTAAAACCTGGAAAACTGAGTCGGTAGTTTGGAGAAACTAAAGAATTAGGTGCTTTTCGAGAAATGGCTAATTCATGAACTCAGTTGTTATTGGTTGATTGGTTAAAAAGGAATTCCAAAAAGCTACATAATCACAACATGTGATCCGAGCTAGAGAGAGTTCATAGAGGTGTGCATTGTCGATTGTAATTATACCTGTGAAACCTAGAAGTGAAAGCTATGTTACCCTGCATAAGTAAAGAATAGCATTTTGTGAAATTGTGTAGCTATATAATGCTATATATACTGAAGGGGAAAACTGTGGTTCTGAAAGACATCTTAGTTGAATCGACTATTTAAGTTTAAATGTACCTTTTTATTTGATGAATCATTTGCCTGTTCATTCAGCTTTATTTTATGTTGGTTATGATTTGTGTTAAATTAAAAATCTCAAAATGTGGAAGCTTATTGGCAATTTCTTCATTTGGGGGTCATTCAATAAATCTGGTTATGTTCATTTACAGTATCCCCATGGAATTGCAACACTCTGACACACCTATCCCGATCCTCAGATTGTTCTCACACTGTTTCACAGCATTGCCCCTTTTCTCCTGTAGCTCTCAATGCCAAATATTCAGAATTGGCATTGGCTGCTCAACCTTTCTAGTTCTCCTTGTGATGATCTCCTATCACATGGCTGTGTAGCCTTTCTTGAGTGGCAGCCACACTTTAGTGTTTGTCACTATGACCTTTGAGTCAGAATGGGTGTGGGTTAATGCCGCATTCCAGAAATATTCATAACAATTCATGATGGATACTCCAGTGAAGTATAAAGGGATTGCTACACTGTTTGAGGATTTGTTTTTTGAATGAGATATTTATCTAAAGTATCTTCCCTGGTGGACTTTAAAGATCCAATATCACTAGTTAAGTAAGGCAAGCTCTCACAAACTGCAATCATACAAAAAAAAAGATAACCTGCTGAATAAAGAGTACTCCCCAGTATCCATCTGAATATTTATTCTTTATTCAGCAGGTTATCTTTTTTTTTGTATGATTGCAGTTTGTGAGAGCTTGCTGTGTCCAAACTGGCTGTTTCGTTTCCTTCCATCACGCCAGTGACTGCATTCCAAAAGCACTTCATCACTAATGGAGTATTCTCGAGTGCTTCCTTTTATTTTCAATGCATTTACTGTGTAACACTGGGATCCTGGTTTATTCCTTCATTGATGGTCATTCTGTTCCACTTGACCTTTCTCGTCAAGTTTCAATCCATTCACAACACCACAGCCCGTGCTGCCTGTCACAAAGCTGAAATGATAATCCTCAACTCCACTTTCCTGCCTTTTTCCCTATAACCCTTGATATCCTCTACTGATTAAAAATCTGTCCATCTCAGCCTTTAATGCCCTTAATGATCCAACCTTGATAGCCCTCTGTCCTAAAGAATTCCATATATTCACTACCCTGTTCTCTCTAAAGTTCCTGTTCCCCAACATTAGGGTTTGGCTTTGAATATGAATTAGCCCCATCCAAACTTGGCTCATAGCTGTCCTTATATCTCTGGGTACACCTTCCTTCTACTCCACGATTGTCAATAGCTGCTTATTTCATGCACTGAACACCTGATCATCCAGCCTTTCTATGGCTTGCCATCCTTTCACAAACTTCCACAAATGTTTTCCCTTTCATCATTCCTTGGTTGAGCTCGACCCAAACCCTAATTCATTTCTTCTTTCTCCCTTCCGCTTTGCAGCTGCTGTTCCTTTTTTTAACTTGAGTGAAAAATCCTGTGAGACAGTTCCTACTCAGAAGGGCGACTGTGGGAATAAAAGCTCAGCACTTACGCAATTCAGTGGTGATCTTTCAAAATACAGGAGTCTATCAAATCAGCAGGAAGTGACTTCATTGGTTACAAATGCCTTACCAAAATGCCTAAGAATAGTTTCTGAAAGGTACTTAGAAAGCAAATGTCCTCTGTTTAAAGGACATCAAGACTTTGGGAGTACACTCTGGGATGTATGATTACACCAGCAGAGCTATCCAGCAGTTTTATCACAAAGTCCCTGGACATCTGTATCCTTATCATGTGAATAGTTTTATTTAACTCAATTTTCGTACCTCCCGGACTGAAAGCTCCTTCATGGCTTTCCCTGCAGCTACCTCCAGACAATGCACACCAGTGAATTGGCCTCATTGTAACCAGAGTAAAGGTCAAACAACTTGACTGCATTCACTGTCTTAGATGCTCTTTGGAAGACTGGGTAGATAGACATAAGACCGTAAGATTTAGAAACACAAGTAGACCATTCAGCTCATTGAGTCTGCTCTGTCAATGAGATCATGAGTGAAATGATAATCCACAACTCCACTTCCTTGCCTTTTCCCTCAAACCCTAGATTTTCCCCTTCTCATCAAAACTCTGTCTAGCTCAGCCTTAAATGCACTTATTGATCCAACCTTGACAGTCCTCTGTGGTAAAGAATTCCATTGATTCGCTATCCTCTGAGAGAAGTAATTCCCCTCATTGTCATAAATGTGTGACCCCCTTCTGAGATGATGCCCTCTGGTCCTGGACTCTCCTACAAGGGTAAGTGGCCTTTCCACATCTACCCTGTCAAATCACCTAAGGACCTTGTACATTTCAAAAAAGGTTGCCTCACATTCTTCTAATTCCCAATACTATAGGCCCAAACTACTCAACCTCACCTCATAGGACAGTTCCCCCATACCTGGTATCTGCCTAACGAACCTTCTCTGAACTGCTTCCAATGCCGTTATTTTTCCTTATACAAGGGGCCCAAAACTATATTGCATTGTGGACTGATTCAAGCCCGTGTAGTTTTAGCAAAACCTCCCTACTTTTAGATTGGATTCCCTACAATGTGGAAACAGCCCATTTGGCCCTACAAGTCCACACTGACTCTCCGAAGAGTAATCCGCCCAGACCCACAGCTTGTCATTCTGAATATCCCACAGCACCCACCTCCCCCACCTTACCTAAAATATTTGTCTTCCATAAGTTTCCCACTCCCCTATCCATGCTAATATTCTACCTCCAACATCATGGGCACTTATTAAGCAATCGTATGTGTGGTACTTCATCAAAGTATTGTGAGAATTCAAATATATTACTGTTTCCCACAGTTTCCATATTATCTATCCTGCTTTTTACTTCCTCAAATAATTCTCGCTAATTTTCCAGGTGTGACCTCTCCTTCATGAAGCCCTACCAACCCTGTTTGATCATATCATGCATTTCTAAATGCTCTGTGATTATATCCTTTATAATAGATTCTAACATTTTCTAATAACACTAAACTAACTTGCCTATAGTTACCTGTTTTTCCCTCCCTCCCTTTTTTATTAAAGCACGATAAAGGAAGGCCACCTTGTTTCCCTGATTTACACCCCATGAGGGATTACAACTTCAATAAAGGAAAGACAACAATTGTACAGAAAAACACCCCAGAACAAAACACTAAGTTGTAGGGGATAGAGATTGGGTCCAGAAGATTCAGGCATGAGAATATACATTGACCATCCCATCCCTCAATTTTATGTGCTAAAAATTGAAGAACAACACTCAAAGTATAACAACTTGACAGCCAAATTGGACAGAATGATAAAACTATTAGCAGCTTTATTTATTTGATCAAGAACAAAGTGGAGCTCTGGTTGCAATAGATATGCATCAGGGAATTAGAGTAGTGACTGCTCTTTAGTACATCAACCACACTGTGTAGTAATTCATTGCATTGTATTAAAAGGCACCAACTCCAGTCCTCTGCCAAATTGATTTTTTCAACATGGTAGCAAGGAAAAGCAAAGAGCACTGGATACCTCTGGGCTTTTAGAATCCTCCAAGGAGCTGAGGGTCCTACTCCTGCTCCTAATTTGTATGTTTATATTCATCTGCTATGACCCTACCAGCAATTAAACTAGTGTCAGACTGCTGCCCTACCCATCACTGAGGTATGCACTAGCTTTACTGAGTCAGCCTTCCAGCTGTGCCTTCCTTCCTTCCTTCTTGCTGTTTGGGCATCCCCATGCCAATCATTGTCCTGCAGCTCCATACTGGCGCTGGAGAGTTCACCCTTCTGATCAATAGTGTCTGCTTTCCTGGAGAGCAAGGCTGTCAGTCCTTTGATGATGCTGGCAGTTAGGCAAGTTAGACCAGTTGAATAATGGGCCTGGCAATAGCCTCTGAACAGGCCGTTATCTTATAAAACCTTCCCTTCAATGCCACCAGTCACATTCGCAGGCTCAGGACCCACATTTGCTATCAACAGTGAAAGCCACATTGTTCTTGTAAAATGTCAGCCAATGTTGAGGCCAGACAGGCGACGGGAAACTAAGGTTTGGCAAGGGGCAGGGTTGAAGATTTTGACTTTGGTAGGTTAGGGTCAGCAATTTGTGTATCAGGGAGACAGAGTCAGGAAATTGGAACTCAAGACTAGAAGACTTGGGTTCCAAGATTAACTGTGCCCTAGCTGTTCAATTACAATTGCAACATTGACATCTATCCAGCCGTACAAAAAATTGCCCGAGTGTGTCCCATCTACAAACGAAACCGGACAAATCATCCATGCCAAATATCCCTCTCTCTGATCATCAGCAAAGTGGTGGAAGGGGTCAGCATCTGTGCCATCAAACTGTTTGAATAAGGCATAAAACTGGAATCAATGGAGATTGGTGAGAACATTTTCCATGTCATACCTAGCAGAAAGGAAGAAGGTGGTGGTTGTTGAAAGTCGATAATCTCAGTCCTGGGTCTTTGCTGTAGGAGTTTCTAGGGATAGTGTCCCAGGACCAATCATCTTCAATTGCTTCAACAATCAGAAGGTCAGAATTATGAATATTTGCAGATAATTTCACAATGGTCAGCATAATTTGTCACTCCTCACATAGCGATGTAGACTATGTCCAGCAATCCAGGCTTGGGCTGGTAAGTGACACTCATGCTACAAAAGCACCAAATAATGACCATATTCAACAAGACAGAATCTAGACATTGCTCTTTGATGTTCAATGGCATGACCATCACTGAATACCCATGATTGACATCTTGGGGTCACGTTTGAGCAGGACCAAAACTGGACGAACCCTATTAGCACCATGGCTCCAAGAGCAGACATTTCCTCATGCGTTTGTACATTTCCGATACACAACGATTGCATTTTTTGAATACAGTGAAATTCCCCCAGTAAAACTCTGTTCTGTCAATTGAATGAAGACCCTTACTTCAGTACACAAAGTAAATCTAATACTTTCAACTGGAAACCACCAGCATCAAAAGTCTGAGCTTTCTCATTGTTCTTTCCTTCTAAGGTGACAATACCACCTCATGACCAAACTTCAAATATTTTTTTAAATTGTAGTACAGTAAAACTGGACTTTGCAGTTGTTTCCATTGACTATGTTTGCAGATAACAGGCAGAGATCCCAGCAATAATAATGAGCCCAGATTAGCCAAATGTTTGTCTTTTTTATATTGTCCTGTACTTATTATCATGGTATTTCTTTATGCCTGAAAAAATTAAACAGTTAGCTGTTGCAGAAAGAGTAATAAGGCTTGTTCAAACTGCAGTAAAGGTGACTTTATTAAAGTAGTTGGCTATGTACTCAACTGATTGTAAGGTTTGGTTTAGTGGGAGTATTCCCATCTCTTAGTCCCAATACAACCTGTATCTATGTCTGTGTTATAGATTGCCTATGCAAAGTAGTACAACAGCAGGAACATTTTTTAGGAGGTGTTACCTGTCACGTGGTCATGTTGGCCCACCCAGAGGATCAGAGAGGTATTATGGTCCTATTTGAAGAGGAGCTGAAATTCCTGGTGTTCTAGCTGACCAGAAAAGGAGATTGATTTTCCCTGTACAGTTTTTGACAGTTTTTTTGAGAACTGGGAACATCTGCTTTATCCTCTCCACAGTCCTATCCTGTGGTAAATTGCAGTTGAATAACTTTCCTCCAGTTAGTTGTTATGCCAGGGGGAATGGAACCATTTTGTTCTGTGTCAGGCATAACATAAATCAGATGAAGGACAGTCCTCCCTTTCATCTTAATCTGATCAGATGCATGTCTTGTGGAAGTTGAACATTGTCTGAAAAGGAAACATTTGCTACGTGTAGAGTGAAAAAGGAGACACAAATGAGTCTTGGCATTTATGTCACCATTGCAGCTTTGACTGCTCTCAAACATCAGCATCTCTGCTGTTGTTGTACATACCTTATCCACTTCATAGGTTTGACATGCAGGATGTGACATTGAATCTGATAACAATAGACATGAGCAATCTGTGTGCTTTTATGGGATCTAATCCTGTCAGTGATTGAGCCTGAATGCTTCAAGTAATTAATTCCCACCCCTGTGGCAACTCATCATTGGAAACCTTGTCTGATGGACCCATCATTATAATTAGTAAAGAGAAGTTCATACCCTTGTAAAGCCCCAACCAAGAGCAATTGTCCCACGCTGAGACATTGAGTATGCTAGGCTGATATTCCAGACTCGAGGGGAATGAGAATAAAGAATGAAACATAAAGTGTTCTTATGGAGTCTGAGAATGTTGATGTTGGGAGAGTCTAGATTAATAGGTGACCATCTCTGAGTAAGAAGTTGGCCATTTAAGTGTAACATGAGGAATTATTTATCATTCAAAGGTTTGGGACTCATTGCAATTCCCTACCCCAGGGAGATGTGGCTGCTTAGTCATTGAGTATATACCAGGCTGTGAATGATACTTTTTGGATACTAACACAATCTGTAATAGACCCGAGCTCGAAGGGGTGAGTAGTCTACTCTGATCTTATATCTTTTGTACTTTGAAAAAAATGTAGGGTCTTAGTACTTACTGGTTTGTTCTTACGGTTGTTAATTTTATGTTTAGTGGTGTAATATTCCAGAACTTGTGTATGCAAACAAACACTTCTAATTCACGCATTTGGATGAAACCTATTGTACTGTCCTGTGAATTAAAACTGTTGCATTATAATAGTGAGGAAGATTCTCACATTTCCATTTATCTGACTTATCCCTTACATAAAGGAAAGTTCCATTGGGACCAACCTCCTTCTTGCTCACCCACAGAATCCAACGACCTCTTACATTAGTTAATTAGATTTCAGGGGTTAACGTTCACAGTTTCTGGATATCAGTGACGACCAAATTAATGGGTTGGGTTGTCAGATTTATTCTGCTCAAATTCTAACCTGTTTATTTGAGTTGGAACCATTGGTAGATCACCTTGCCCATTGCTACTGATTGTGTACATCAAGAAATTGCAAACGCACTGTCCTGACCTCCCATCTATTAAAATCAATCAAATTGTGCAAACTGTATCAGAAAGTTTCACGTGACAAAACTGCTCCCAGCAGTAAGGTATATTTGTCAAATCATTTCCTTGAATCTCTCGTTGTGCTCGGGTGGGTGATGATGATAAGGCAGCATTCGGTGGTAGTAGAGTGAGCCTGCTGCATCCTGGAGACACTCCACTACAAACAATTCCGATTTATCTGAGGGCCTTTAATCCAAAAGAAATGTCCTTCATACAGGAACAAGAACCATTAAGGGAATCTATGCCAGGGGAGGAGATATTAGTGAGGATTCTGACCTAGTGATGTTTTGTGATAAGGAAAGGGACTTGGAGGTCATACAGTCATAGGTACAGAGAGATGTACAACAACGATGGTCCAACTCATCCATGTCCATCAGATATCCTAACCTAGTCTAGTACTATTTGCCAGCACTTGGCCCATATCCCTATAAACCCTTCCTATTCATATACCCATCCAGATGCCTTTGAAATGCTGTAATCGTACCAGGCTCTACTACTGCCTCTGGCAGCTCATTCAATATATGCACCACCGTCTGTGTGAAAAAATTGCCCCTTAAGTCCCTTTTATATCTTTCCCTCTCACCCTAAACCTATGCCCTCTAGTTCTGGAGTCCCCCACTGCAGGGAAAAGACTTTGTCAATTTATCCTATCCATGCCCCTCAAGATTTTATAAACCTCTATAAGGTCACCCCTCAGCCTCTGATGCTCCAAGGAAAACAGCCCCAGCCTATTCAGCCTCTCCTTTTAGCTCAAATCCTCCAACCCTGGCAACATCCTTGTAAATCTTTTCTGAACCCTTTCAAGCTTCACAACGATAGGAAGGAGACCAGAATTGCACACAATATTCCAACAGTGGCCTAACCAACATCCTGTACAGCCGCAACACGACCTCCCAACTCCTGTACTCAATTTTCTGACCAATAAAGGAAAGCATACCAAATGCCTTCTTCAATATCATATCTACTTGTGACTCCACTTTCAAGGAGCTATGAACCTGCACTCCAAGGTCTCTTTGTTCAGCAACACTCCCGAGCATCTTACCATTAAGTGTATACTTCCTGCCCTGATTTGCTTTTCCAAAATGTAGCACCTCGCATTTATCTAAATTAAACTCCATCTGCCACTCCTCAGCCCATTGGCCCATTTGATCAAGATTCTGTTGTAATCTGAAGCAACCTTCTTTGCTGTCCACTACACCTCCAATTTTGATGTCATCTGCAAACTTACTAACTATACCTCCTATGTTCACATCCAAACCATTTATAATAATGACGAAAATCAGTGGACCCAGCACTGATCCTTGTGGCACTCCACTGTCACAGGCCTCCAGTCTGAAAAGCAACCCTCTACCACCACCCTCTGCCGTCTACCTTGGCGCCTGAAGATGTCTCATGAGAATGTTACTCACTGTCTTCTTGAGGTTGAGGGTACAGTGCTCAGAGGTGCATTCATATTGCAGCTACTTGTCAGTGGGTAAAAATCCTCCAACTTCCATTTCATTGTGTTTGGACCTATACCTCTTGGACTGTCATGACTCAAGAAGGTGGCTCATCACTGCCTTCTCAAGAACAGTTGGGTCAATGGGCTAAGGAGTTTAATTTGGATAAATGTGAGGTATTGCATTTTGGTACAACAACAAGGGAAGGACATATGCACTTAAAAGTAGGGTCCTGGGTAGTGTTGGAGAACAGAGAGACTAGGGGGTTCAGGTACATAATTCTTTAAAGTTTGCATCACATGTAGACAGGGTGGATAAAGAATGGAACCTGAAAAAGTACAGTGGCATCAGAGGAGAAAGGGAGTTGACGTTTTTTAGGTCAGAACTTTCATCAGGACTGGGGAGAGAGGAATGGGCTGTGAAGAAATTAGAGGGTGAGAGTGGGGCTGGGTGAAAGGAAGGCAGGATGGAAAAAGGAGGATGCCGGTGGCCGATTATTGGTCGGTGTGAAGGATGATGACAGGTAGGGTCAGGTTAAGAGGGTGGGGTGAAGAGGGAGGGCTGGGCCTGGGATGAGGTTGGGGGGGTTGGTGTTGAGGAGAAGCTGGTGAATTCTATGTAAAGGCTGTTAAGTTGTAAGCTCCCGAGGTGGAAAATGAGGTGTTCTTCCTCCAGTTTGCTTGTGACCTCATGTAGACAGGGTGGTTAAAGAAGGCATTTAGCACACTTGTCATTATTGCTCAGAGCATTGATCTTAGGAGTTGGCAAGCCATGTTGAAGTTGTACAGGACATTGGTGAGGCCTCTTTTAGAGTACTGTGTCTAGTTCTGGTCGCCCCTGTTATAGGAAGGATATTATCAAACTGGAGACTGTTCAGAAAAGATTTACCAGGATGCTGCAAGGTTTGAATTATAGGGAGAGGTTGGATAGACTGGGTCTTCTTTCACTGGAATGTAAGGAGTTGAGGGGCGACCTTGTCGAGGTTTTTAGAACCATGAGGAGTATAAGGTAAGGTGAATAGCAAGGGTCTTATCCCTAGGATGGGGGATTTCAAGACGAGGGGGGCACATTTTATTGTGAGAGGAGAAAGATTTCAAAAGTACATGACGGGCAACTTTTTTACACAGAGTGGTTCATGTGTGGAACGAACTGGTAGAGACAGTGGTGGATGCAGGTAAAGTTACACTTGGATAAGCACCTGAATAAGAAAGGAGGGATATGGGCCAGGTGCAGGCAGGTGGGATTAGTTCCGTTTGGGATAATGGTTGACATGGACTGATTGGATCAAAGGGTCTGTTTCCATGCTGTATGACACTCTGACTCTATAACCATTAGTGATGGGTAATAAATACTGCCCGAGCCAGCAATGCTCAAACCTCTTGAGATAAAGAATAAATAAGCAATACAAAATAGTCTTTTGATTTCTATTATGAAATTATGGGAAAATGAACGAAATACATTGACACATTAATTATTTAACTCCAGATTTTATTTTACCGTCTGTGAAGAAATTATAAACAATAACAATTTCTATCTGTGCTTACACTGGTAGAAGACAATCAAATATTATTGTTAAATAATCAAATTGAATTGTCTGGAAGGAACATATGAATTGAGAAGAATGTAAGTGAAGTTGACTTTGTGGAACTGTACTGATGAGATTCGAAATGAGAAAATTATGTTCATGGAATGTAACCACTTTGTAAACTGTCTCCACTAAGTCACTGGGTTAGCAAAGTTAGCCCAGACACATTTTGGACCTTCAGTTAAAAATCACACACACCAGGTTATAGTCCAACAGGTTTAATTGGAAGCACACTAACTTTCAGAGCGACGCTCCTTTATCAGTGGTTGACAAACACCTGATGAAGGAGTGTCGCTCCAAAAGCTAGTGTGCTTCCAATTAAACCTGTTGGACTATAACCTGGTGTTGTGTGATTTTTAAAAAAACTTTGTACACCCCAGTCCAACACCGGCATCTCCAAATCAATCCTTCAGTTGTCACCAAGCATTGAAGTGGGACTTGAAGCAAAGATTTTCTCCTCAGAGGTTGTTATCTGTCAAGTTACCAGACCTTCTGCAGGACTGATTGAATAACTCTTTTGAAGAGGTCAGCACAGGTGTGATGGACCAAATGGCTTCTTTCTGCACTGTAACCCATTATAATTCCTAGAATCCCTACAGTGTGTAAACAAGCCCTTTGGCCCAACATGTCCACACCGACCCTCCGAAGAGTAACCCGCCCAAACCCATTCCCCTACCCTATATTTACTCCTGACTAATGCACCTAACCTACACATCCCTGAACACTATGGGCAATATAGCATAGCCAATTCACCTAAACTGTACTAATTCTTTAAGGTACTGTTCATTTATTATCTTTTATTGATTTCATTTGCCTGTGGTACTCCCAGTCTTTAATCTATTGTATTCCTTGTTCCAAATTTGATTGTCACAGTTAGGAAGATTAATGACTCACTAATGCAAAGAAAAGCTTGCTTCAACCACATTTACTGACACATTCATTTCAGGAACGATTTTGGCTCTAAACAGCTCTTTGTTAATTAAGCTGATAATTCTCTGATAACTAAGTGCCAACAATAATTCATTTTTTATATTAATTCATCTTATCATCAGAAAAATTAAATAATTCCCATTTATTCATCAACGGCAATTTTGGAGAAATTCAAACAGTGCTAAATCTGACAGTTGTCCCAATTCACTTCAGAGAATATGATCATTGATTCGGTTGCAGAATTGTTTATGAATAGGCAGGCGTGGCAGTCAATTGATACCAAGAACTTTCTAGAAAGCCGATTGGAATAAATAGCGAATTAATCTCAAGGATACATATTGGACAAGGCATTAGGAGAAATAAGTTCCTGCACAAAATACTTGATAACACCAAGTTAAAATAATTCTTTAAGCATAGGTGTCAGGAAAAGGAAATTAAAGAAAATGCAGGAAATCATTGTTGTGATTTGAAATATCAAAGTACTAACCGTGCAGTTACTCTGATTTATTATTTTGACCGTTGAACAACAAATGCAAGTGTTACTCAACATTCTCACCATGTCTGTGTGGGTTTCCTCTAGATGCTTCACTTCCCTCCTACAGTCCAAAGATGTGCAGGTTAGGTGGATTGGCCATGCTAAATTGCCTGCAGTGCCGAGGGATGTGCAGGTTAGGTGAGTTAGCCAAGGGAAATGTAGGGTTACAGGAATAGGGTGGAAGGGTGGGTCTGATTGGGATGCTCTTCGGAAAGTTAGTGTGGACTTGATGGGCCAAATGGTCTGCTTTCCCACTGTACGGATTCTATGATACAAATAAGTATTATCAACTTTAGTAATTAAAATATGAAAACTCAGATCAAAAAGAGTGTGAATCTGATCACAATGATGTTGAGTTTAGTCTGAAATGCCTCAGATGCAGAAAAAATGGACTATTGACATCAGAGCAGCCATCTTTGCTACACAAAACAATTTTTAATCCTTTTGCGTGAAGCCATTTTTAGAAGGTCATACTTACAAATCAATTGGAGATCCTTCAGCCATCTTGGGAAGGGAATATGTTAATTCATTGCTATGGAGGTGCCCTATTTGGTAAAAATAATCTGAACTCAATATCGAAAACAGCATTTCAAATAGCAGACATTTAATAGTGTTCTGTTTTAGAACCATAACAATAGTCTTTACAACAACAAAAATACAAAAGAGATATTGAATCAATTAACATAATACAATACAATAAAATGAATGCACTACATGGAGAACAAGATCCTAACAATGGTCTCCCAGATGAAGAAAATAGTAAAAGTTTCAAATGCTTGTCAACAATCAAACGATGCAACAAAATAGTCAATCTTACTAGCAGAAAAATTTAAGCCTTCAGATTCATTCGATAGATTAATGAATTTGGCAAACACAATTCCTAAGATTTTGAACAAAACATGGATGTAGCATTTTATTTTCTTCTGGGAGAGTGAACGATGGTATCCAGTGCTAATCATAAAATGCCAAACCACCTCACGTTTCCCATGCAGGTACATTTTCACCAACCCCTTCAGCCAGATCTATGAAAATTTTGATCCAATGGAAGCCAGCAGAGAACGTGTAAGATCACCACCCTTACCTCAAGCTTCTCGATCTGGACATAGAATTTCCTGATTCACCAACTGGAACAGGCGAATCCAGTCAAAAATTGAGGGTAGCAGAGATGAGACAAATATATACCGTGAATCTTGTAATGAAAGTAATCTAGGTAACTCATTTGAGAATAAATAGGAATATTAATTAATGCCTGTGACAGTGGCAAAATGCTTGTGGAGGAGAGAGAGCTGTGTGAGAGGTTCAGGCTTATGGAACACACATTGTAATGTTTCATAATAATGGTTTATTGTGTCGTTGAAATCTGGAGATAGTCCTTGACTTTGCCTTTCTCCTCAAACAGTCTGTAAAGAGCCCAAACTGAAAGTGTGGCACCACACGATAAAAGATTGACGTAGGATGCGAGCAAGTATTGTGAGCTCAAGGCCTAGAGTTAGACACAGCCCCACAAGAAAGTTTAGAAGCAGGAATGAGAATCAACTGAGTTATACAAACACATTGCCAACAGGCGTTTGACCTCAGGGCATCAGCTCTTACTTCAAAAATACTTGAAAGAAGTTTTGAATGCTTTTGAATGCACTCAAATGAATGTCAGGGAGCATTATAACAGCAAGTGGTTTAACCTCATTCATTTTACACTGTTTCCCAAAGTCAGAATTACCCCTAGTGAGTTAACACATCATCCACTTATCTGTGAGGAATTACAATGAGATATCACAGTGCCCTGTCTAGGATAACTTAGTGAGTTAGTGTCTACAAAACTTGTATTTTAATTTTAGCATTTTGTGCCAAATGTCAAGTAAAGTACATTTTCCGAATGTTAATCCATTTCCCTTGTGGGTGGTAAGCCTTCGATAATAGAGCACTAATTGGTGTTAATATAGTCATCAAGGATTGTGGTGGAGTTGGAAATGTTTCTTTGTACAGCAGAGGGCGGTATTCTGATGGGGCAGGTAGAATGCCGGAACAGTGGAGATGCAGTAAAGTGAGGTACACCTGACGTGCTTGATATTGACCCCCTTTGCACAAATTGTCAATATATTGTAATTCCCAGCACAGAGAAATTAAAATGAGCTGCGAAAACAATAATTAAATCTGTGCCATGAGTTGAAAAGTCAAATAGTTTCTGTATATTAGTACAATTCGTTTTGTTTCTTTTTGCTTTATAAACACCTCCAAGTTATCAGAGGAGGCTGGTCTACTTACACACAATTTAGTGATTCTAGTCAGAGTTTTGAATTAGGATGTACAGTTACAACATTTAAAAGACACTTGGACAGGTACACGAATAGAACAGGGATATGGACCAAATGCAGGCAAACGGGACAAGTTTAGTTTGAGAAATTTGGTTGGCATGGACGATTTGGACCGAAGGGCCTGTTTCTGTGCTGTGTGACTCTGTGCAGTGTTGGATAACCAAATGAATGAATAAAAGGCCAGAAGATGTAGGAGCAGTAGAAGACCATTCAGCCCAAAATGTCTGCGGCACCATTCAATGAGATCATGGCTGTTCTGTCAATCCTGCCTTTCCCCTATTCCTTTTGTTTCCCTAACAAATTAAGAATCTCTGTGTCTTAGTTTTGAATATTCTTAATGAACCAGCCTTGACATATTAGCGAGTTTTGAGAAGATTTGGTAACTCAGTTTGAGGTTTTAGATACAGGTTTGCTCACTGAGCTCCAAGGTTCATTTCCAGACGGTTTCGACTGGGACAATACATCCACCCTAGGACAAGCCAAACAAAGACACACACAAGAATTCCTAGAAGCATGGCATTCCAACCGGAACTCGATCAACAAACACATTGAGTTAGACCCCATCTACCATCTCCTGAGAAAAGGAACAGGGAGTGACTTCCCCACAGGAAATAATAGCATCACAGGAAATGACATCGCTAATCCAAAGAAACCCAAACATATGAATAGAAAGCAGGAATTTTCAGCATTGCTTCGCCTGAGGCCCACTGAAGATGTTACCTAGTAGGGTAACGAAACGTCTGGAAATGAACCTTCCAGCTCAGCGAGCAAACCTACACCTTCTCACATATGCTTGTGAGAAAGTGTGTGCTGGTCTAGAAACTAAGTCAATGGTCAATCTAACATGATAAATCCAACATAATTCTCAAATAATATGTGAAATTGAACCTTAACATGATTAAATGTCATTATTATTGAATCACAGAGCACGTGGCTGAGAAACAGTTTTTTGTAATAGCTTCCTCAAAATATTATGGGTGGACTTTAATTTCTGCCTCCCCCACCTAGAAGCCGGATGTGGTGGATGAGGAAGGAAGAGGAGAGGGGGGGATGCGTGAATCTAGGAGAGAAAATGGTTGAAGAGTGCCATTGCTTTATTGAATCTCTGTGACAAAGCTGGGGCAGGAAGGGCCAGCACAGCTTGTCCACCTGGAGGACAGCTCAGACTAATGTAATCGAATGCCATTGAACTATTAATCCAAAATCCCAGCCTAATGTTTGAGGGAAAGGGTGTGAATCTCACCGTGGCAAAACAGTGACATTTGAATTCAGTAAAGTATCTGGAATAGAAAGATGGCCTACTTGTTGTAAAATTCCATCCAGTTGCATAACATCTTTTTGGGAAGGCAATCTACCTGGTCTGCCCTATATGTGATTCCAACCCAAAACAATATGGATGACTCTGAACTGCCCTCTGGACAACTAGGGATAGGCAATAAGTGTTACCATAGATAGCAATGCCTTTATCACAAGGCCTTTAAGGTCACTGAAGGGCTTCATCTCTCTCTCACTGGTGGAATAGTAGCAGTGGGGTCAGGGGAGGAAAGGCTGTGGGGGTAGAGGGGGATATGCAAACTATGGGGCGATGCTGCCCAGTAAAACCTGGAAGATTCCTTGAAGGCTTGGGATGGGCATGTCATGGGAAAGGGGGCTCTCCTGATGCAGTAGATGTTGGTCCATGGCAAATCTCTAACTAGCATCCCCGTATATTCACAACGAGCTGCTTTCCATCCTGAATGAGGTATGTGTAACTGCCACCAGCACACTCATCTAATCAACAGCATTGCAGGGCCTTTGGTAAGCACACTGCTCCAGGGCCTATTACAGTCCCAGTACACACACTGCTCCAGGGCCTGTTACAGTCCCAGTACACACACTGCTCCAGGGCCTGTTACAGTCCCAGTACACACACTGCTCCAGGGCCTGTTACAGTCCCAAGTACGCACACTGCTCCAGGGCCTGTTACAGTCCCAGTACACACACTGCTCCAGGGCCTGTTACAGTCCCAAGTACGCACACTGCTCCAGGGCCTATTACAGTCCCAGTACACACACTGCTCCAGGGCCTGTTACAGTCCCAGTACGCACACTGCTCCAGGGCCTGTTACAGTCCCAGTACACACACTGCTCCAGGGCCTGTTACAGTCCCAGTACGCACACTGCTCCAGGGCCTGTTAGTCCCAGTACGCACACTGCTCCAGGGCCTGTTACAGTCCCAGAACACGCACTGCTCCAGGGCCTGTTACAGTCCCAGTACACACACTGCTCCATGGTCTGTTACAGTCCCAGTACGCACACTGCTCCAGGGCCTGTTACAGTCCCAAGTACGCACACTGCTCCAGGGCCTATTACAGTCCCAGTACACACACTGCTCCAGGGCCTGTTACAGTCCCAAGTACGCACACTGCTCCAGGGCCTGTTACAGTCCCAGTACACACACTGCTCCAGGGCCTGTTACAGTCCCAAGTACGCACACTGCTCCAGGGCCTATTACAGTCCCAGTACACACACTGCTCCAGGGCCTGTTACAGTCCCAGTACGCACACTGCTCCAGGGCCTGTTACAGTCCCAGTACACACACTGCTCCAGGGCCTGTTACAGTCCCAGTACGCACACTGCTCCAGGGCCTGTTAGTCCCAGTACGCACACTGCTCCAGGGCCTGTTACAGTCCCAGAACACGCACTGCTCCAGGGCCTGTTACAGTCCCAGTACACACACTGCTCCATGGCCTGTTACAGTCCCAGTACGCACACTGCTCCAGGGCCTGTTACAGTCCCAAGTACGCACACTGCTCCAGGGCCTATTACAGTCCCAGTACACACACTGCTCCAGGGCCTATTACAGTCCCAGTACACACACTGCTCCAGGGCCTGTTACAGTCCCAGTACGCACACTGCTCCAGGGCCTGTTACAGTCCCAGTACACACACTGCTCCAGGGCCTGTTACAGTCCCAGTACGCACACTGCTCCAGGACCTGTTACAGTCCCAGTACACAGACTGCTCCAGGGCCAATTACAGTCTCAGTACACACACTGCTCCATGGCCTGTTACAGTCTTGGTGTGGACACTGCTCCAGGGCCTGTTACAGTCCTATTACGCACACTGCTCCAAGGTGTAATACAATTCTTGTACTGACACTGAACCAGGACCTATTACAGTTCTAGTATGCACACTGCTCCAGGGCCTGTTACTGTCTCAGTGTGGAGACTGCTTCAGTGTCTATTACAGTCCCAGTATGGACACTGCTGCAAGGTGTGATACAGTTCCAGCATGAACACTGCTCCATGGCCAGTTACAGTCTCAGTACGACACTGCTCCAGAGCATGTTACAGTTTTAGTGTGGACACTGCTTCAGGGCCTGTTACAGTCCCAGTACGGACACTGCTCCAAGGTGTGATACAATTCCAGCACTGACACTGAACCAGGGCCTATTACGGGGCCTAGTACGGATACTGCTCCAGGGCCTATTCTAGACCTGGAAAGGGGCCTGTTCTTAGTGGTGCTACAGCCGCTCTGATTGGTTGGTCACTCTTGAAAGCAGTCTGTTTTCCATTTAGGACAGACAGTTCATTGTATGATTGACATCTGATCCCGTTGGTTGCCGAAAATGATTGTAACCCTCTAAGAAAATGCACAGGCAATGACAACACCATAGGAAATGACATCACCACAGGAAATGATATCACCAACCCCAGGAAACCTAAAAACATAAATTGAAAGCGGGTGACTACCACCAGTGCTTCACATGAGACTCACTGATGGTGTTACCCAGTATGGTGATGAAACGTCTGAAAATGAACCTTTCAGCTCAGCGAGCAAACCTACATCCAGTCTCTGATTTTCAGTTCCACTGCCCAACCTGAAAATTCATGCCGTGATCGAAAAGAAATGGAGGAATTTGATTTTATAGAGCTTCTCATACCCTCCAGACATTCTAAAATGCCTTTGAGATAGTTACATATTTTTGGAGTGTCGTTGCTGTTATGATGTCAAAAATATAGCATTGTGCACAGCAAGCTCCCACAAGCAGCAATATGATAATGTCCAGATAATTTACTGGTTAAGGTATAAATATGATCCAAGATTCTGGAGATAATTCCCTTCTGCTTCTTCAAACTATTGTTCTATTTACCAAACAGGGCATATGTGGCCAAACTTTAACATCACATCAGAAAGACAGCACCTTAAGCAATACATAGAGTCATAGAAACGGAAACAGACCTTTCGGTCCACGATGGCCATGTTCCCAAACTGAACTAGTCCCATCTGCCTGCGCTTGGCCCATATCCTTCCAAACCTTTCCTATTCGTGAACTTATCCAAATGTCTTTTAAATGCTGTAAGTGTACCTGCATCCACCACTTCCTCTATCAGTTCGTACCACACATGAACCACTCTGTGTAAAAAATGTTGTCCCTCCTGTCCTTTTTAAAGCTTTCTTCTCTCACCTTATAAATATGCACCCTCGTTTTTTTTAAACCTCTGTAAGGTCACCCCTCAACCTCCCATGTGCCAATGAAAAAGCTCCCAGTCTATTTTTATAGCTCATGATTTGTGCTCAACCTTCTGCTTTATTTGAACCCACCACATGCAGACTTAAAAGCATTGATCCGAAACACTTACCACTCCACGAGTGGCTAAGAGAAGATTTCTCTCAGAGGGGTTGAAATAAATTGTTGAAATAAAATTGTTGGTCAAGCTGCAGCTTACTCAGCTTTTCCTGGGATTCCACAGGGACGTGTTTGTACCAAAATGAGTGAATTCCTGCTGAAGTTCATCGGTTTCCTCTACCAACGTTACTTCAGCTCCCTCATCCAGACAGACTCAGTAACTGCTCCTGAACAGGAATACTCCTTCATGCACCTGAGCTGATGTGCTATCTGCATTAAAATGGTCACACTGATTGGGAGATATTAAGGTTGAGATTCTTTGCCTTTCAGAACTGTTCTGAGCCATATATCTTGTGGCCTGTCATAAATCAAGGTGTTGCTTAGATATACCTCTATCAGTCACTCCTAGTCACCAAATTACCATCAGATGAATCTTAGGTCTTACCATTAAAAGTCAACAAGGCATGGGCAGCAAAATAAATATTGATATTTATTGTAATCCTTCATAATGGGTTCAATATAAAATTGGTAGTGATACGCTTTGGAAGGTTCAGAGTGCTAAACTGTAGTAAATCATTTCAATTGCAACTGAGCAGACAGCTATTTCCGTAAGAGCTTGCTTCTGGTTAAGGGCTAAATCTCAGCAGCTTCAGGGAATGTATGATAAAGAAGCCTTTTACAAGTCAGAATCATCCATTCTGTATGTTCAAGGCTAAAAAGAAATGTATTACCACTTTGTGGTGTGTCAGATCAGAGGTCACAGTGATGTTATCAGGAGGAAGCATTATTCTGTTCCAGGTGTATCCTGTTTATACTGTTCCAAGTCTATCCCCACATAAAGCTATATGGGGATAGCTTTATACTGCTCTAGGTGTATAATCTGCTCAAAGTGCTTGCAGGACACTGACTTCAAATTCTGGCGTGATCCATTTTAACAGTGACAGATCAGAGCAGTTCCCTGTGTTGCTCCAGTTTATGGTTTGAGCTACCCTGTAATTTCACAACACGTACACCGGCCATTCTATCCCGCCCAAACATATGTGATGTCCTCAGATTGGTGAAAAAAACAAATCAAAACTGAACCAATCTGGGGATGGGAAAGGGTTGTCAGGGTCAATATCTGGGAAGTTCGTTTCAAAAATCCCCAAAAAAGTGGGGAAGCTGGCAATCTGAAGCAAAAAAAACCCCAGAAATTGCTGAAACAATTCAGCGGGTCTGGCAGCATTTGTGGAGAAAAAGCAGAGTTAAAGTTTTGGGTCCAGTGACCCAAGTTCTTTGATTCTATGACCTTTTCTCAAAACAGTTCTGAAGAAGGGTCACTGGACACAAAACATTCATTCTGCTATCTTACCACAGATGTTGCCTGACCTGCCAGTTCATTTCAAATTTACCTTCCCTCAGCTAGAAATAACCTAGAGTGTTGTGACAATTTACAGAAGCATAGAATTGTAATAGTGCAGAAGGAGGACATTCGGCCCACTTTGTCTGCACTGACTCTCTGAATGAGATTCATGCTATTCTCCTGCTTTTTCCTTGTAACCCTGAATATTCTTTCTGTTTAAATTTTCATCTCACGTCTTCTTGAATTCAAGGCATTTTTGTACAAACGGGAATAGATTCTTCAATAATTTGTATTAAGAAGCAAAATATCACAATCAAAGGGAATTAGATGTTCTAAAATGAAATGATCCGTTCACATCAATTAAACAAATTTGAATTATGAAGAGTAATGATGTTCATTGCTTATCAAGCAGTGTTAAGTATTTGCAGGGGAAACACCATATTCAGTGTTTTGTTTATAGTTGATGTTTCATGTTCACCAATGTGATTTATAATCTGGAAACATTATTAGCCAGTTGTTTCTCAAACAGCATGTAGCAGTCACAAGAATATTGAGAGGTGCAGCATCGATTGGATGATGGTTAAAGCACAATATTTGCCTCAATTCTTAGCTCAGAAGGAGCCCTTATCATTTCAACTATTCTCTTGTGTGATCCACAAAGTGCTATATCTACACTCAGTATTGTTGGGCCAGGTAGCAGTTGACTCTATAATGGCTACAATATTTAGAGCAGAGGGCATTTTGTGTTGCACAGTCTACATAATGAGACTACGAATCTTTGATGACTTCTGTGCAAACTCATTATGAACTGAGCATTGTGGTGACACAAATGAGCATAAAGACCCTTCCCCTTGATACCAATCACTTTGGTTTGTGGGTTAAGAAAGTATCCTGCACATTCTTACAGGCAGGTGCAGTCTATTGTAGAACGAGGTAGGTTTTATAAACACCTCAGTCTGTCAGAGCAACAGGAGTAGGCCATTCAGTCCATTGAGGCTGATCTGCCATTCAATTAAATCATGGCTGATCATCTACATCACTGCCATATTCCAGTACAATCTCCAATAATTTTAATAATGTTTACAGACTACATTTGGGATTGGGGTTATAGGTAAAATGTAGATCTTGATGACTTTGTTACCATCTCCTCTGCCTTTTTCACTTAGACTGGGGCTTTTTATCATGTATCCTTTCAAATCCAAGAAGTTATAGTCATAGAGAAGCGAGGTACTGCATTTTGGGAAAGCAAATCTTAGTAGGACTTATACACTTAATGGTAATGTCCTAGGGAGTGTTGCTGAACAAGGAGAACTTGGAGTGCAGGTTCATAGCTCCTTGAAAGTGGAATCGCAGGTAGATAGGATAGAGAAGGTGGCATTTGGTATGCTTTCCTTTATTGGTCGGAGTATTGAGTACAGGAGTTGGGAGGTCATGTTGCAATTGTACAGGACATTGGTTTGGCCACTGTTGGGATATTGCATGCAATTCTAGACTCTTGAAAGGGTTCAGAAAAAATTTACAAGGATGTTGCCAGGGTTGGAGGATTTGAGCTATAGAGAGAGGTTGAATAGACTGGGGCCATTTTCCTTGGAGCAGTCGAGGTTGTTTTTAGTGGTAATGGAGTATTGTGGGGGCAGTTCATTCCTTGATCACTATCACAGTACATTTGCTTTGAACTGACACTGGAATGACAGAGGTCACTTTTTGTCAAATGGCTACACTTATCATCAAGAGTGATCCCTGGCTATGCCCAGACAACCATGCTCTGAATGGAAAGTGAGCTCATTTACATACTTCTAATGCACAGCCCATAGCATGTTGTAGCTAGAAAGCCAGAATGTCGTTTGACAGGGCACAAAACGCTTCTGAATGCCCATAAAAAAATGTCAGTATTATTTTTTTGATGTCAACTGTGTGGGTTTAGAGGAATGTCACCGAGAAAAGACACATGTGTGGCAAAGAAGAAAAGGTGGTCATTTTGGAAAGGAAGGGTTTCGTTGTGGCTTCTGGGCTCACAAATCCTACACGTGGTCCATCAGTAAAGCAGTCGTTTTTGACAACTGCATTAAATCTGTATGGTAAGTACCAACAACACCACAGCATGGAATGACCATCAAAAATCTCAGAATGCTGGAGCTTTTGTAAGAAACATGAGGAGGAGGGATCAGGAATGGTAGGCATTATGGGATTGAGTTTCTGGTCATAGCCTAATTAGCACATTTAAAGGAAGCTTCATGCTTATAAGTATTTCCAGGGACCAGTTCTGTCAGTATCCTCTCTTACGTTGTCTTCCAAATGATAATCTTTGCTATTTCAGCTGTGTAGAGTCAGCATTAATGTTCGGCTGTAACTGCAGATGATGGGCCTTGATCGCCAACTTTTCGATAAATACTCGAAACATTTTTTCTCTGTTTGAAAGATTTTCATTAATTATGTTTAATGTTATAACTTTTAAACGATCCGGCCAGACCATGCACGGACATTAATCCAGAGTGCTATCAGGTCAAACGATCCAGCAGCTGGTTTAAAGGCTCCAGCCTAACTTTATTTGCCTTCCAATTAGCAAAAAGTGTTCCTGTCTCAAAAGGAAAATTGAAAATTTATAACAATGGTAGTAGATAAAATTAAACATAAAAAACACAACGCCCTGAATCTGAACAGAATTCTTAATGGATCTGGCAGACTTGGGAAATTGGTGCCCTGCTTTTAACAGAAGGGCCAGGTGGATGCAGTAATATAGAGGAGGGAATGCTGCCTTCCTCCAGGACTGGCATTGGAAGGCACGATACCAGACCTTGCCATCCTTGACTGAGGTTACCACCCAGGTCAGTGCAGTCTGCATGGTAGGGAGAAACACCGAGTTATTGTAGAAGGAAGGTCAGCACCTTTCTCCATTGCAGCAGGGTAAACATCACCATGTTATCTCTGCGAGCTCACCCGCTCTCAGGCTTTGCTCCTGTATCCCCACTCACCAAGGCTCGTGTGCTATCACTCCCAATATTGCCAGTAAAACCTTCTGTCAGTCACTTTGACGATCACATCATACACTCCAACCAAACTCTCAGACCCCGAACCCCTTCCAGGCCTCTTTGGTGCCTACTCTATAACTCAGTACCTTTCCCCCACCTACCCACACACTTGGGACACCTCAGTACCTTTCCCCCACCTACCCATACACTCGGGGCACATCAGTACCTTTCCCCCACCTACCCATACACTCGGGGCACATCAGTACCTTTCCCCCACCTACCCACACACTCGGGCCAACTCAGTACCTCTCCCCTGCCTACCCATACACTCGGGACACCTCAGTACCTTTCCCCCACCTACCCACACACTCGGGCCAACTCAGTACCTCTCCCCTGCCTACCCATACACTCGGGACACCTCAGTACCTTTCCCCCACTTACCCATACACTCGGGCCAACTCAGTACCTTTCCCCTACCTACCCACACACTTGGGACACCTCAGTACCTTTCCCCCAACTACCCACACACTCGAGACACCTCAATACCTTTCCCCCACCTACCCACACACTCAGGACACCCCAGTATCTTTCCCCCACCTACCCACACACTCAGGACACCCCAGTATCTTTCCCCCACCTACCCACACACTCAGAACACCTCAGTACCTTTCCCCCACCTACCCACACACTCGAGACACCTCAATACCTTTCCCCCACCTACCCATACACTCGAGACACCTCAATACCTTTCCCCCACCTACCCATACACTCAGGACACCCCAGTATCTTTCCCCCACCTACCCACACACTCAGGACACACCAGTATCTTTCGCCCACCTACCTACACACTCGGGACACCTCAGTACCTTTCCCCCACCTACCTACACACTCGGGACACCTCAGTACCTTTCCCCCACCTACCCACACACTCGGGACACCTCAGTACCTTTCCCCCACCTACCCACACACTCGGAACACCTCAGTACCTTTCCCTCACTCATCCCAGCACTAAATACAGTGCCACCCCATTTCACCTCCCTCACCTCCTTCCTTTCTCTCACTCCAGAGCAAACACGCCATTGTAAGAGCCTGGCTGGGTGGTGGGGTGGGTGTGATTTTGGCACTGCCTGTCCTGTGTGGAGATGCTGAGACCTTCATGTCCCAGCCACCATTTGAGAAGCACTGTGGTGCTCCTCTCCCATTACTGCTGCAGTGAATGGATTATTCTTGTGTCACAATCTTGACACCTTCTCTCTTTTGGAAGGTGGACGTGACTTGTCCCAGTCTTCATATTCAACAGGGTGGTCTTACAAGACCTCTCGTCCTCTGAGGAAGGGATCGTGGATGCCTAGAGGAAGCATCAGCAGGAAAGCATGCACAGTGCAAACAAGTCTCGGACATCAAGACATGATTATCGCTAATGACCGGTGACTGAGCCTCATGGATTATTGATTATTGCCAATGGTTAATGCCTCAGGTTTACAAAGCATGTAGTGCTCACAGGAGTGTTTCAGCTTCTGGGTATGAGTGTCAGTGTAATGCCAGGCCCCTCTAAATGGCCTGAGACCCTTTCAAATCAAAGCCCCCACCTCACAGAAGGAAACGTTTCCTCTCCCCTCCCCCCTCAAGCCCCCCCATTCCCCACCCCTGACTCCTGGGGAGGTGGCAGCCATTTTCACCTACATTGTGCTTGTTACTTATCTCACGATATAAGGCAACAGCAGCCGCTCTGCAAACAGCGAGTCTCGGTCTCAGACTCTCAGTATTGGGAAATCCGTAAATGGATACATTTCCTTCTTGCTAACCTTTCCCTGTTAACTCCATAGACTTTGAATATCCCCAAGTCTCCACCCAGCCTGTCTATCTGCATCTTCATCTGCCCACTTTACCAACTCCATCCCAACTCCAGGACTATCAAGTCATCATTGTACAACGCGAGTGAGCACAAAGAAAGTAAGGTGTGGACCCCTGGGGTACAACCTGGTTCAGCCCCGTGACCTGGGTGCCAGTCCTTGACCTTGTGTATAAAATGTCTGTGCAGCAACATTACAATGAGAGGTGCGGATGCACTCCAACCTGCAGCATTAAAGTGTCGAGGTGTCCCATGATTAGATCAGAGATCTGCCATGATGCTGCAGTGAGGCTGGTTTGTGGACATGAGGTACATATGACCATTGCCCGTGGAGAGTACCCTGAAATGTTGGTGCTAAGCTGGAGGCCTGAAGATACCCACTCAAACTTTCATGTTGGGAATTCTCAGTGTGTAGCTTGAACCTAATGGGTGGGAGAGAGGGAGGTTAGGTGGTAGTGATGGTGATCATGAGTAATAGTCTATGAGAATACACTCGCTCATTAGCGAGCATCGTACCTTGATGTCCAAGAGTTGTTTGAACAATGCGATTGCTTTGGTCTCGGTGTCAAGCAAGACATCACTTGATACCTCACTCGATCTTTTGAAACATCTTGCTGTAGTCCATGTTGTCCAAGACCCAGGAAGATACCAAGCAACGTCATTCAATCCTGAACCTTCGGCTACTTCAGAGTGATCAACTTCAAATTGCCCTCAGAAACTGGATGGACGTTCAGTCATCCTGAAGGAGACTGCATCAGTCGGCATTATTTCAGAGTGAGAGGAATGCAGCTTCCCTTTATTGCTCACAACCTGACAGGCACTAAGTTAGGACTCACACAAAGTGATAACTACAGCAGAATAGCCTCAGGCTGTTCAGTTGAATTTATTTACAATGTCAGTTTATTTATTAAAATGGTAGATTCATGGGGTGGAGAGAGTTGTGAAATGAGCTAAGACCTCATTAGTGGGGAAAAAAAGGCAGATTGTTTAAGGTGAAATCCTCTGTGGCTTCTCACTTCAAGTCTTATCCAAATTTTCTCATGGAGAACCCTGTTTGCCTGTGCCTCTCAGTACAGGGACAGAGAGAAAGAAACCTGTTGTGGTGTCAGAACAGCACTTACAAGTTTTTGCATCTTTTGGTGCATATGGCATTATGGCAACAGATTGTAGGCTGCAGCATAGGACAGAACTGGAGAAACACCCAGTACTAGCCTACCCCTCCCCTGCTGCTGTGCTATCCCAACATCCAGGCTCCTCCTTGTTTCTTGCATCTGGCAAAACAGACTGAGAGAGTGGGACAGCAGAAAGAACCTCACTCCACTGTAACCAAACTCCTTCATGTAGGTTTGGTTGTAAAGTGTGATCAAGTTTGATGGATTTCATGGTTCAATTCTGCAATTTGATTTCTTAAGAGCAATAATCACTAAAACCACCCCTACTGATTCTACCCGAAGCTTGCACAGATCAGAAAGAGGTTGACCTGTGCCTGTGTATCTACCGTAATCAGGGGAAATCTACTATTAGCATGCTGCTGCTGACGGATATCAGTCAAAGTCAAAAAAAAATCAAACTTATGCTGAAAAGACGAAATAAAAGTTGAGATTGTGGGGTCATATTCAGCAGTCAGACAGCATCAGTGGTGGGACAAACAGAGTTGCCATTCTGGGTCGAAGGCCATGGACCTTTCCACAACTGCTGTCTGGATTGTGAACGCTTCCAATATTTTCCATCTTTCTTTCTATCAAAGGTCCACTTGAAGGGGGAGAGGGTGGCATTAGGCCAGTCAGCTACCTCAGACCGTCTTTGTCCTGTTCCACAGGTTTGTGTGAGATCATCAAAGGTATCTGGACATGTTATTCCAACCTGTAAATTGACCCGGGTTCAATTCCCACCTCGGGCGACTGACTGTGTGGAGTTTGCACGTTCTCCCCGTGTCTGCGTGGGTTTCCTCCGGGTGCTCCGGTTTCCTCCCACAGTCCAAAGATGTGCAGGGTCAGGTGAATTGGCCATGCTAAATTGCCCGTAGTGTTAGGTAAGGGGTAAATGTAGGGGAATGGGTGGGCTGCGCTTCGGCGGGTCGGTGTGGACTTGTTGGGCCGAAGGGCCTGTTTCCACACTGTAAATCTAATCTAATCTAATCTAATCTAAATCAGATCAATCTGGATCAACAGAGTCAGAATTTGGACTTTGTTTCCAGAGAAGAACAAGAATCATTGTATAATAAATAATTTACTTGAATGACACTTGGACTTCACTATAAAGTTCACCCTGGACTACTTGTTGCCAATTATAGCCTGTATTAAGGCAGTGATATTTCTGTACGAATTGCGTTTCTAACTTCTGAGATGGGACACAGCAGTGTGCATGATTTCCAATGCTGTTTGAAGTTGACGTACACAGCCCACAAGACAAGACTTGCAGAAAGAGCAATTCACTTATGAATTGGAGAGTAAGAATATCCCAGACTGTTGATTATTCAAATTTGCCCCAAACTGGCTCCTATTTTGTGTCAATAAGAAGACAGAGAGTTGATTCATTTGGAAGATCTGTCATTTGTAATATCAGTCCTATCTAAATTATAAATAGAGGAGTGCAAATGTTTAGATTTTAAAGGACAGATGCACTTAAATCATGCACGGAATAATTGAAGTATAATGTGTGTAGATATTTATTCCCTTGCCATAATGAGGATAGTATGGATCACTGAAGGACACGATACAAGAATATAGCTATTAATCCTCCAATCTAATTATGAATTGTCTGAGACAAATATGGAAAATGCATTATTAATGATTATTCCATGCTCCTTGATTCTTTTTTATTCTTTGGCTCCCAGTCTAAAAAAGAGGCTCTATTTTCCTCTGATAATTGAAAGCTAAGTTACAATAGGTGGCCTTAATATATTCTGATTAATGAGCAAAGCTTCTGCAATAGCAGATTCAAACCAACTTGAATTTAGTTTGAATCTGGCTCAACTTATTGGTGCATTATTTTATAGCATTAGGCCCAGTTTTCTGCTACAAGGAGTCACACCAGTGTGTTCTCTAGATATTAATATGTACTTACATTTCACTTTTTTATGGTGTGTGAAAAAAGTAGCAGACTGACCTGTGCTAATGTGGAAAGTATATGCAATTAGTCAATTGTAATAGCAACATTACTCCAGCTCTCTTTTTCTTTAGAAACCTTCATTCAAACTGCCAAGCAAAGGCAAATCAAATTAAAATTCCTCTCAAAATTAATTTACATGAACTACTGCATCAGGGAAAGGAAAAGGTTAATGACAAACTTCAAATCAATTTTCCTACAAACCTGTAATAGCTATTGTCTGTAAGAAATGGGGAAGTGTGCTGTTTTTGCAGAAATAGAAAAGCAAGAGAGTGCATGTGCAGGAAAGGGGTACAAGAAAAATATCAGCTAAGCAAGCATTGGGGAAATGTGTCCCTATCTTTAATGAATAATTGTGGATAACTAAATACTAACTATAGTGCAGAATTATTAAAGCAAATAATTCTTTCATCATAATGTTTTAAATAATAGTCTCAGCAAAATAGCTGAGATAGCTGAAACGCATAAACCAAGCATGAAAAGATACATTGTTAAAACGTATGTTCAAGAATGGAATTTACCTGTGAAGAATGGAAGATGTTACAAGCAAAGGAACATCAAGATACAAGTTTAGCCTTATGTCAGCACTTACAGAGGGAAAGGCGGCCATCTTGGAGAAAAGGGGGCAATAAGGGTGGAGCACAGCTGGGTAGTGGTAGAATACAATAAGAAAGATTGGGTAATGTAAGAGTCGGGAGAGATGACCTCACGCAGCTCAAAAGTATAACTGTGTACTACTTTGAATGTTCATTGCTCATTTGCTTCTGCATTTGATGCTCTTTCTTGCACGATTGTAGAATAAGTAGTCTTGTTTCCAGTTTTGGTGGTCGCGTCTAATTTTATTAAAACTTGTTTCTAACAGATTTGGGGGCTCGTTCTGGGATCCCAAGCTCTGGTCGCTCGGCATGTTTGGGAAAACGGAGAAGGGGCACCTCGCTGATTTCAGCGGTCTCTAGTTTCCCTCCTTGCCGCGGTGGCTTGGGCAAGCGTGATCCGGAAACAAGACGGGCAGACACGGCGGGTTCGGTCGGGTGACTCTTGTGTGCACAAGACCCGGGTAAGAAAGGTCTTAAAAGATTTATCTGGGCGACCGTGGTAGGCAGCGGTATTCACTGCCAGTCGGATATATCCGGGGATCCAGGGGACCGGGGTAGGCAGCGATAGTTACTGCTGGCAGTTGGATATATCCGGGGAATTGCTGCAGGACAGGGTGCGCTGACACGCAGCGGGAGGTTTGGTCGGGTAAGCGACCGGGATAGGCAACGGTAGTGGTTGCCAGGTATTGCCGCGGGACAGGGCGCGCTGATTCGACCAGGTAACTCTTGTGCACAGACCAAGGTAAGAAAATTGACCTTTAAGTATTGCCTTGGTGGTCGGGGACATACGAGAAGTACGGGGAATTGGCAACATATAGAATAAAGTATTTAATTGGCTAGATTAATCTGACGAGTAAGGTGTCTACCTGATTCAATCACCCAGCCTTAGACCTGTTGTTAAGAGGAGAAATCCCCCACGCGAAGGTCAGGACCCTGAAGTGGGTGTGGAAGAAGGTGACACCAGACCTCAGTAAGGTTAATTAAATTACATAAAGAAACGGCTGAGTATTAAAATGGGGAATAAAAATAGTGATTTAAGTTTAGAAGGGGACATTAGAAGGACATCCGAGGACCACATCCCAACGGACATTCCTTTAGGACAAATGTAAAGAAAATGGAAGTACAATCCTCAGACGTGAGGAAAGGATAAAAAACAAATGATAAAATGTCAATAAAAACAGCCTTACAGTCAGGAGGAATCAGGTTATGCTTCGTGTCAGAAGGGCTAGTAGCTGAAGGGCTACTGAGGGTGCACTTCGTAACTAACTTATGGCCAGACGTCCAGAAAAATATTCAAAATCTAGAGGAGTCGTTGCGAGAAACTCAAAGTGTCTGTGAGACATGATGTCTGTGTGTGTGTGTGTGTGTGTGTGTGTGTGAGAGAGAGAGAGAGAGAGAGAGAAAGCTAACAGAAAGTTTAACCCTTTGTGATTCGGTTTGAATGCACATTTGTTTGTTGGTGATTGAATGTTCCATGGAGCTTGAGATCCGGGACTGTTTTGAATCTGATTTCTATTATGGAAATTTTAACATGATTTCTTTGAAGGTTAAGGATTTTACAGATTATGAAATAAAATGTTAACTCCTGCTCTTTTTACAGGTCATGACTGCCTTACTATCAGTTTCTAACTAATCTCTTTTATCCTTACATGAAAGCGATTTATGGAGGACAGTTGAAGTTTTAGCTTGAATAGACAAATCCTTTTTAAGGCAGCTCTGGTTATTTCACGACCTATAGCATTGTAATTGAGCAATGACTGGTCAGGACTACTTGGGAGGACTAGTTTTGGATTTGAATTGGAGGACTGGAACCGGATGATTGTGGTTGATTTCAGAGTTAGGAACTGTGTGCATTTTGCATTTTGAATTTTGAATTTTGAAACACTGAATAAATGAATTTATAATATATAAATATATATTTACAAGTAAGATTCCAAAATGTATAATTAGGAACAGGCTTTAAAGTTAGACAAGCATAAATTGATAAATTGTATTTGAGATTACAGAGAGCAAGAAATATTGCAATATTTCTTTTAAAAAAAAATCAAGGTCTAAACAAAACATTGGGTGATGAGGAATGGCCATGAGATGGCCCTAAAGCTGTTCAGTTGGTTAAATTGGCTCTGGCAATGTAACATGAGAAGCAGAAACAGAAGGCAAAAATAATGATAGCCACAGTTGATGAGGTAATAAAGAAAAGGACAAAACTAAAAGGAGAAGGAAACCGGAATGGTGGCGGGTAGTATGTTGAAAATAAAGGGAGGAGAAGGGATCGAGGAGGAGATGTTAAGGGGTCTGGTAAACAGGAACAAGGATCAAAGTGGAAATTCCCACAGGCGGGATGTTATTACTGTGGAAAGACAGGTCACTTTAAGAGAGAGTGTCCTGATCCGAAAAAGGAAGTAAAGGCAGTGCTGTTTATGAACCTTGATGAAAAATAGGGGTGTCAGGGGTTCCTGCCCCTGGGGACCCACCAGGAACTCTTGATAAATTTAAAGGTGGGACCTTACAAGGAGGACGTAGTTTTCCTCGTTGATACAGGGGCAGCAAGGTCATCCTTAAATTTTAAGCCCAAGGGAGTGGGAACAAAAAAGTTAATTGGATTATGGCAACAGTTTTGTGATGAGAGGCACGAAGAATCAGTTTTGCGTCCATGACGAGATATTGCCACCAAACTGGGGATTGAATTAACTGCAAAAGGTGCTATGGAATCTGTTGAGGTTCTTAAAAATGAATGTGCTCGAGCAAAACAATTACAGAAGCAGAATGAGAAAGCACAAGTGACTGGTAAACAAACAGAACTACGCAATTATAGTTTCTAAAATGTTTAAGTCACTTGTTGCGTTTCCACCCTGAATTATATAATATATATAATTAATAATTAATATTTATAATAAATCAATTGTGATAGCCTGAATCAATATTAATTGACAGGATTCCTTCACACATTCTCAGTGACCTGTCATATTGATTCATGGTTAATTTAAAACATGACTGTATTAATTCATTGTTAATTAAAGAATGGAAAGCTACATTACTGACCAGAGTGTGTGCAGGCAGTGGCAGCAACAGTCTTATTGGTAGAGGAGAGTCAGAAACTTACTTTTGGGGGATCCTTAATAGTCAGCACCCCACGTCAGGTACGGACCATACTAAATCAGAAAGCAAGACGATGGCTCACAGACTCGAGGATCTTGAAATATGAGACAATCTTAATAGAACAGGATGACCTTGTGTTAGCCACAGACAGTTGCTTGAATCCAGCTGCATTTCTGTGGCGGGGAGAGGGGGGTGGCCCTTGGCAATCCAGAACCTGACTGCCTTGATATTATTGAATATCAGACTAAAGTACGAATGGACTTAAGAGATGTACCGTTGCATGCGGGAGCTCGGTTGTTTATCGACGGGTCCTCCCGGATGATTGAGGGTAAAAGGCATAATGGATATGCTGTAGTAACCGGGATAGAGGGAAGCGTTATCGAGGCTGAAAGACTGCCTAATGGCTGGTCAGCCCAAACTTGTAAACTCTATGCCCTAGAAAGAGCTCTCAGAACCTTAGAAAACAAAAAAAGTAACGGTATGTACAGACTCCAAATATGCGTTTGGAGTGGTACATACCTTCGGAAACATTTGGCAAGAAAGAGTACTGATAAATAGCAGAGGAAAAGAACTAGCTCATGAGGAATTAATAAAACAAGTGCTGGAATCCCTGTTACACCCGAGAGAAATAGCGATAGTTCATATAAACGGACATCAGAAGGGGAATGAACCGGAAGCGAGGGGGAACAGACTAGCAGGTGAGACAGCCAAAGAGGCAGCTATGAACCAAACAGTAACAAAGATACAGGTTCTTACACCCCTAGTGAAGTCTTCTTCTGTGAACCCCATGTACACAGAAGAAGAAGAAAAAGAATTCCAGGAAATAGGAGCCACTAAGACAACCAAAGGAAGGTGGACCCTCCCGGATGGGAGGGAATTGTTGAGTAAACCGGTCATGAGAAACATCTTAGCCACTTTACACCAGGGTAGTCATTGGGGCTCCCAAACTATGTGTGACATAGTATTAAGGAAATATGGATGTAAGGGAATATATACGTTGGCAAAACAGATATGTACAGGATGTATAACTTGCCAGAAGATCAATAAGAAAGTAATAAGGGAAGGGCCCAAAGGAGGGAGAAACCCAGGATAGTGGTAGAATACAATAAGAAAGATTGGGTAATGTAAGAGTCGGGAGAGATGACCTCACGCAGCTCAAAAGTATAACTGTGTACTAGTTTGAGTGTTCATTGCTCATTTGCTTCTGCATTTAATGCCCTTTCTTGCAAGATCGTAGAATAAATAGTCTTGTTTCCAGTTTTGGTGGTCTCATCTAATTTTATTAAAACTTGTTTCTAACATTGTCAATGCCCATAATGAATGGGATTTTGTGTAAACATTCCTCTCTTTCATTTGGCCTCTGAGTCTTTAGCATAATTGAGGAGGTTCCTTTGAAAGCTCTTTGTGGAAACTAACCACATCCAGACATTAAGTTGATTTATCTGAATGGCAAAATTGCTCATCAGTATGTGATCCTCCTTGAGACTTTTTGGACAGGGGACTTCATAATGCAAACTTGGATTTTCACCAACTGCTTGAGGAGCTTCCCAATATCGCAGTCTCATGCTGTGAGCGGCCATTGTTCTATATTGACTCTCAAGATGGATAATCTATCACCCACATTGCCTCATGTGGCTTGCTGTTGCGTTTCCAATTGCTGAATTCAGGTGAAGAGGCTGAGACAGCCCAGATTGGAGTGTGGTTGTTTAACTTAACCACTTCCACCCACAGTCCAATCTCTTCACTAACTCGCCAAGCTTCAAGACAATGAGCATTGTGACACAGTAAAGGAGGAGGAGTTTCTATTGTGTGGAGGACATAGATTAAAGACAATTGTGAGGAGAATGAGAAGGAGGTTATGACCACATGGTAATGCATTGTCAGAAAGGGAAGCAGATTCACGAGTGACTTTCAAAAAGAAATTAGATCATGGCAAAACTAAGGATTGTGAAACCTACTGTCCAACTACCAATGTCAACACCACTGGTAACCCCCACAGTAACAGCTGCAACATTCAATTAACTGCTGTTTGCAAACAATTCAGAGATTGCTTATTTGCATCTTTTAACACTTACGTTTTTGGACTCATCTCTTATCTTTATCCGTATGTGTATTCAATTAATAATTCTTCCTGTGTTTAGTAATAAATAATTTCACTCTTTGTTAACTCCAGAAAGTCTGCTTAAATTGGCTCCTTGTAAAAACCTAAGTTTACTTGAGTTTGGGAGAAAGGCATAACAAGGAAAGAGGTCCACTTTTAAATTAACTTTGTTGTGACCACCTATGAGCCAAACAATTAGGGATATCCTGCCTGGAATTGTAAGAAATTAGGGAACATAACGTTATGGGTGAAGGCGCTAACTGGAGGAATGGTTCCAGGTAAAGGGTCAAAGTGTAAAGGTTACGATGCTGCCTTCTGGACATTAATGGTAAGCCATTCAAGCATTTTTAAACTATATAAGGTATAGTGCAAGTGTCAGGCATATTTACTCCATTCCTGGAAACACTGAGTGGCTCCAATTACTCTGTCTGCAACTTTATTCAACATATACTGATATTATGTTTCTGTGTGTGGGACCCTCCTGCATCATTGATGAGCTTGGGTTAAATATAGGCTCCCTCCTACTGCACAAACTGTGCCACGATTTCAACATCGTGTTTGGAAAACAAATCTAAGGCTGCCTTTATACTGACAGCTATCTTGCCTCAGAGGCACATCATGCCTCGAATGAGTTCACATGCCTTATTAGAAAATTTAGACAGGCTAGGCCTGTATCCTCTGGAGTTTAAAAGAGTCAGAGGTGACTTAGTTGAAATATGCAAGATCCTGAGGGGACATGACCGGGTGGATGTTTTAAAGGATGTTTCCTTTTGAGGGAGAATCTAGAACTAGGCTTCGCAATTTAAAAATAAGCGGTCACCCATTTAAAACAGAGGTGAGGAAATATTTAGCTCCCAGAGGGTTGTGAGTGCAATACCCTTCCTCATAAAGCAGTGGATACAGAATCTTGCAATAATTTTAAAGCCGAGGTAAATAGATTCTTGATTGCCAAGAGGATGAAAGATTATTGGGATATGCAGGAATGTAGATATTGAGGTTAAAATCTGATCAGCCATGATCTTATTGAATGGTGGAACATGTTTAGATTAGATTCCCTACAGTGTGGAAACAGGCCCTTTGGCCCAACCAGTCCTCACTGACCCTGTGAAGAGCAATCCGCCCAGAACCATCGCCCTCTGACTAATGTACCTAACACTATGGGCAATTTAGTATGGCTAATTCACCTGACCTGCACATCTTTGTACTGTGGGAGGAAACCGGAGCACCCGGAGGAAACCCACGCAGACACAGGGAGAATGTGCAAACTCCACACAAACAGTCGCCCAAGGCTGGGATTGAATCTGGGACTCTGGTGCTGTAAGGCAGCAATGCTAACCACTGAGCCACTGTGCCGCCTGAAGGAGGATAAATAGAGAAAGTCTTTTCCCTGGGGTAGGGGAGTCCAGAACTAGAGGGTATAGGTTTAGGGTGAGAGGGGAAAGATAGAAAAGAGACCTAAGGGGCAACCTTTTCATGCTGAGGGTGGCACGTGTATGGAATGAGCTGCCAGAGGAAGTGTTGGAGGCTGGTATAATTGTAACATTTAAAAGGCATTTGGATAGGTATATGAATGGGAAGCATTTGGAGGGATATGGGCCGGGCGCTGGCAGGTGGGACTAGATTGGGTTGGGATATCTGGTCGGCATGGACTGGTTGGACCGAAGGGTCTGCTTCTGTGCTGTACATCTCTATGACTCTATGGCTGAGTGGCCTACTATTGTTCCTTGTTTATAGGTTGGTGTATAAGTTTATGAAGAATCATTCCAGAGACCTAAGTGGGAAAACTAGGCTGATTCAGCTCAATCCTTTTGTTCCATTTCAGGTGGACATGCAAAGTTGCATGCCATGATTTGAAAATTGCAGGTGAGTCCCAGATGTCCCAATGTATATTTACAAACATCACCGAAATAGGAGATCGGCACATTGATCTCATCAGCTGTGGTGGGACCTTGCTGTATACCAATGGCTCTAATATTTTCCCGTTTTACAACAATAACACTTTGTTGGCTCTCGGACACTTTATGGGCCTCCTGGAAGGTGCTGTAGAAGTGCAAGTGTTTTTATTTTCTTATATATAACATTTCCTTTTCTTACAAGGTGGTGCCTGTTTATAACAGCCAACTAATTTAGTTCAAATTCAGGCCAAATTGTAAACATGTCTTTACTCTGGAAATATGCCCACTAGGAGCTGGGTCAAGCTTATTCACAGCATTTTCACTTACAGCCTAGACAAAGAGATGAGACTTTTTTGTGCAATCATTCTGAACTGGATTGAAGTTTACTTCAATTGTTTAATGATAGACCTTTGAGAAGAAAGGAATTTGTATGACAGGCTTTCTTTTCTAAGCTGATGTTGGGTTTTAGAAAACAAGTCATGTTACTAATTGGCAAGAGCTAAATGAATACATGAGCATAATGAAATGGGAAAGTGTCCGTTACCCTTTGCATCTTGTTTCCAGTCAACCAAGTGAAGCTTACTCAGTTACTCCTGTTGATTTCTTGTCATGTCCCAGGCATGAGGTTGAGCCATGAGAATGTAAGTTGCCCCTAAGTTTATAGTTAATGAAAGCTCACAAATCTGACCTGAGTTGGTTTAGGTTTGTTGGATTTATTTGTGGTGCTATGGTCAATATTGTTGCCTCTGACTTTGCAAATCATGGATTCTCACGCCACTGAGTGCAAAATCAATGCTGTTGTATTGCTGGGGTACTGGGATAATGGGCTGAATTTTCCCCTTCATAATTTGAAGATTGGTAACCAGTGAGTTTCAGATCATGGCCGTCCTCACTTCCTATCTGATGATGAAGGAAAATCTTTGAGGAAGAAGCTGAAGCCGATTAGACCTTAGACATTACCATGAGGAATTCCTGCAGTCATGTCCTGAGAGTGAGGTGATTGTCCTCCAATGAGTGGAGATATTTCCCATGCTTCCTATTGCCTTCAACTTTACCAGGATGCCTTGACGTCACATGTATTGAATGCTGCCTTGGTGTCAAGGGCAATCACTTTTACCTCTGTCCCCGTTTCGACCAAAGCTGCAATAAGTTTGGAGTTGAGTGGAACTGCTGGTATTCATTGGTGAGCAAGTATATTGATTTTATTTATCATGCTGTTTTTTTTTGAATAGCAATGGCATTAAATGCCTGAAATCGGGTGCACTCTCCTATCTGGCAGTGACATTTCAATTTAATTTAGATAAGTTTCTCCATCAATTAGGCGTTTGATTTTTGTTTTCATTATAATGCCCCATCAGTGCTGTCTATCTTGTTTAACATTTATTTTAAAAGAGTAGATGGAAAATTGTCCATTTCCAGGACTACTATTTCTCAACTCAGCTGAGAAAGAATTCCCTACTCTTCACTGCCCCTCCATACTTCTGAAATCAATCCTAACAGTTTTATATAATGGCCTCGCACAGATTCTTCAGAATGTTATAAATAGCTTACATTTCAACAGAGTAATATGGCTTTAAACAGTACTTCAGTTTACAATGACAGCCAATGGATGCTCAACTGGAAGGGATGCACCAAGACACAATTAAGGATTTGACTACAGTTGCTGTGAATTGAGGATGGGAGGGGAGTTGTGGTTATACTGTGCTTTATTACGTACTTGCTTTTGTTTATTAATTTCACAGTGATCGCCTTCAATGTAGCTCATTCTGTTAGTGGTTAACTAGAAATTTATTGATGTGTGAGAGTTAATAGTAAGAAGAACTGGCACTGGGACAGGTGGAAAGCAAATGTTAGCACATGTCCCTGTACTATGATATAGATGGAGATAAGTGAGTTGAATGTTAACTCATATGTGAGGTCTGAGTGGAAACAGATCATGTTACATAGCCAACTGCAATCATATTCCAGTTATATATCTGGTATATTATTTATAACTATGTTATCTTTTGACTATTGTTTTAAGGTTAATAGGAGCTGTATTCTGGTAAAAGAACTGGCGAGATTAGAATATTATTACAGAGAGAGTTGTTGTGATCAAGGATGTACTGTTTAAAAGGAAGAAGATTCCGTCAAAGCTTTCAAAAGGGAAATGAGTACGGTTTTGGAAAGGGAAATGATTTATAGGGAATGGGAAAGAGTAGAGGAGTGGGACTAATGGGAGAGCTCTTTAAAGAGCTGATAAAGGCATGATAGATAAATCGGCTCTTTCTGTAGAAAATGATCCAATGGGTGGACAAACTCTCATGCATCCTTGGAGGTTATTTGTCTTTGAGGCAGGCTTTCCAATGGGCTTTTAACTAAATCACAGCATGAACATTCCACTGATGGATTCCCAACCAGTTGGAAGGCAGGCCAAGTCTGTCAAAGGGAAGATTCTTGTTAACTGGTTGAATTATCTCTTGCTTTCAACAACAATAGCAATGGAAGGTGCTGGAGGTCCCTGCCTCTTACCTGGAGGTTTTGTTGTGGGATCTGACTGACTGAGATCAGATGATGTTTCTGAAGGACAGGAGGGAACATTAACCTCTCAAAGCTAGTAAGCGGCAGGAGTGTGCTCACTCCAACCTGTAGCACTATCGTAAGAAGTTCAAAAATGTTCCGGAATCCATATTATAGGGGGAATGTAATCGCACTGGAGTGGGTACAGAGGAGATTTACCAGGCTGTTGCCAGGGCTGGGGAGTTTTGGTTCTGAAGAGAGATAGACTGTGGCTGTTCTACTTAGAGCAGAGGAGCCTGAGGGGTTACATATTCAGAATTACAAAATTTTGAGGGGCATAAGTCGGTAAACAGGAAAAAATGTTCTCCTTAATGGAGCGATCAATGGCCATGGGCCATAGAGTTAAGGGAAAGGAGAGAAGGTTTAGAGGGGTTGGAAGGAAACATATTTTCACCGAGAGGATGGTGGGAGTCTGAAATACACGGCCTGTAAGTGTGGTAAAGGCAAAGTTCTCGTAACATTTAAAAAGTATTTAGATGTGCACTTGTGATAGCAAGGCATGCAAGATGGTGGACCAAGTGCTGGAAAATGGGATTAGAATAGTTGGTTGTTTTTGACTGGCACAGACTGAATGGGCCAAAGGAGTACCACAACCACCTGATGAAGAAGCAGCGCTCCAAAAGCTAGTGGTTCCAATTAAACCTGCTGGATTATAACCTGGTGCTGTGTGATTTTTAGCAATAACAAGTGATATCCTACTTTGAGGTGCCAAGACACACTCTCAGCGTTGTCCTGCACAGTGTATCTCAGGCCAGCACACCCCTTCCTGTATATTCAGACCCTCCTGCATCTGAGCACTCAACACTCTCACTCACTTTTACCAGTGTGCCGTCTCATAGTGATGTCAGAAAGTCACTTTCCTTTCCACCCCTTAGTGCATTCTGTTCTTCTCCCTGAAAACTGCTTCCTTGCAGGACAAGAGAGTACACAGGTACAGTGGGGAGGCAGTACTTCAATGGTGGCATAACTACTGTATTCGACAGTGAGGGCTCTTGATGCAGGTGGTTGAGCAGTTTAGAAGAAGCAGAACTAAAACAGCTGAGTCAGCATTATTGCCTATGATTGAACCTGATCCAAATGACGGCAATCTCCAAAGGAATATGAGCAAGAAGGATCACATGAATCGACCTCACTGCAACGTCAAACAGAGAAGATGAATTCTTTCAGACATCCAACTCTGTCCTCTGACACTATTTGAGGAAGCGACAGGCCTTCCAAGGTAAACCAACATTCAGCAGTAATATTGATGCCAGAAAACATTGTCAGCAAAGTGCATCCGGGAAATTGAAGGTTTGTTAAAATTCCTGGGTGAAACCAAACTGTAACCTTCATCCTCCATCAGCAGACTTTCAATGCAGCGAGTCATCAGTCATTTATAAGTCAGAGACTTGTGGGTTTTAAAGGGGAATGGGGTGGTGATAACCCCCCTTTACTTATTTGAAACCAATGTAACAAGAATTTAATGACCAGAAAGAAAAGCTTGTTGTAAAAGACAGATCAGAACCATGAAGGTGAACTGCAATCATGGGGCAGGCTGTGCCTCTGTCTTGAACCTTAAATGTGGTACCTATGGACCACAACGCACAAAGGCAATCCAAAATCTCAGAGGCTACGCAATAGTATGGAAGTAAATAGTCCAGGGTCCAAAAAATTTGGTAAAAAAGCTGGCAGTATGGAAAAGGGGGAGGGTTAGCTCTGAAAGTAAAGAATGACATCAGGACTTTACTGAGAAAGATGACTGAAGATTTGTGCTTTAGAATTGGTTGAGCTTTTCCAGTACAGTTACACGACTGGCAAATACCAGTGAATAATCACCCAGATATCTGTGTAAAAAGCAAGACAAATTCAGCCTCAACAGTAACTACCTATCAGTCTACTTTCCATCAATGTGTGAAGTGATGGAAGGAACTGCAGACAGTGCTATCAGAGGCATCTGTAATAGAGTAATCTTCTCATTGAAGGTCAGTTTAGGTTCCACCCGGGTCACTTGATTCCTAGCCCCATCACAGATACAATGACAACATTCAAATGTCATGGATGGGAAAGGTTCAGAAGGATATGGGCCAAACGTAGGCAAACAAGATTCATTCAGTTTATGAAACTTGGTCGAGTTGGGCCGAAGGTTCTGTTTCTGTGCTGTATACCTCTGTGACTCTATCACAGCCTTATTTCAATCAATGGCATAACAGCTGAACTTCAGTGGTGAGGCGAGAGTGACTCATTTCACACCAAGGGTCCTTTGAGAGTACCTTCCAAACCCATGGCCTCTACAACCTGGAAGGACGAGATCAGTTGATATGTGGGAATACCACCACCTGCAAATTCCCCTCCAAGCCATTCATCATCCTGACTTGGGAATATATCGCCATTGCTTTGTTGTCACTGGTCAAATTTCTGGAACTCCCTAGTTGTACTGTGGTCATGCAGTTGTCCGTGCCACCCAGATATCCTAAATTAATCTAGTCCCATTTACCAGCATTTGGCCCATATCTCTCTAAGCTGTTTTCTATTCATGTACTCATCCAGATGCCTTTTCAAGGTTGTAATAATACCAGCCTCCACCACTTCCTCTGGCAGCTCATTCTATAAGTGTACCACCCTCTGTCTGACAAAGTTGCCCTTTAATTCTGTTCCTACACCCTAAGGACTGTAGTAGTTTAAGAAAACAGCTCACCACATCATTCTCCAGGGCAATAAATGCTGGCCTATCAAGTGATGCTCATCTCCCTTAAAAAGAATATTTTTAAAAATGTGTCAGCTGGAGTTTAGGAATAGCAAATGTCAGAAGATAAACCATGTTTTTATGGATCTGGTGTCACATATCGGACAGATCAGCTTAAATCTGAAGGTTTCCTTTCATGAGGACATTAGCAAATTAACCACCATTGATACGTTTCATCTTCACCATTACTGGCACTTGGTGTTCAGTTCCAGATTTTAAAAATGCAAATGTAAATTCCTCCAGCTGATATGATAGGATTTGAGTTCATGCCTCAGAGCATGAACCTGGGTTCCTGGGTTATTAACTCAATGTCTGGTCTTATTCTCCTGAAGGTCCACTCTGGTTAAATTCTGAATTTAGTGGTGGTGTGTAGTACCATTTTGCTTCTTATTTTCCCTCTCTATCTTTCCTCCAGCCCTCGCTGAGATCACTTTACTCCTCCAGTTTTGACCTATTTTGCATCCTACACTCCTTTCGTCCACAGCTTGTGGCTCTGTCTTCAGCTCAAACCTTTGGAATTCACCTCTCCCCCCTCTCATCAGATTTCTCCATCTCTCTACCAGTATCTCCTCTTTTGCTTCTTACAAGTTAACTCTCCCAACAACTCCCGATGCATCTCAATGTCAAGTTTCAATAGCACATTCTCCATAAAAATGTTCATTTTGCTTGAACAGCTTCTATGGGAATAATGGTCCAACGATTGAGTTACGAAATATTTCTTGCAACACCGAATTAAGAAATCAGCATTCATATTAAAGACATTAAATCCTTTAACTGTTAGTTGCATTTGCAGTCACATTATGTTGGGTTGAAGTATCTCATGCTGTGATCAGTTTGGTCACTTGAAGAAAACAATGGTTGGGTGCCCTTGAATTTCCTCTCAGTACATCACACCCCCCAACCCCAACCTCAGATTTTCCACAGCACCGCCTCTAGTACTATAATTGGATGACTATTCTGCAGCAATTCCTGTTTTTTAGCATTATATTCCACCGCCACCTCTCCCCAAATCAGGGCTATTTAATATACGAACGGCAACTCTCAGTGAATATTTAGCACCCTTTTCCTGAAAGATTGAGATGAGGTTAGAGCTTGTGCTGCATGCTGAGAGCTAAATACTCATATTGTACAGCCTTCTGACTTGGAACAAAGTGTTAGAATTTTAAACAGCTGATTCATTGCTGTTTGTGGGAGCTTGCTGTGCACAACTTGGCTTCCCTTCATCTTACAATAGTGACTACATTTCAGAATTGTTCTTAATTGGTTGTCCATAACACTCCTGCAACACGGCCTGGGACGGTTTAAATGCAAATGGTGAAAGGAAGTTTTGTGAGAGTTGTTCTTTGGGCTCGTTAAATGAGTCTCTTTTGCTGTAGTAACTTGCATTTATTAATTCCTATCAAAATTCAGGATTTCCCAAAGTGTCGCAAAACCAGTGAAGTAAAGCATAGACATTGTTGTAGGAAACGAGGCATCCAATTTTCATAAACAAAGATTTCAAAAAACACAAAGAATTAACTTATGATCAGGTCATTTCTATTCCAATGGATCATATTTCTTTTAGATATTGCCTGGGGAATAAGAATTGTCTGTGGCACTGGGGAAAACCCATTGGCTGTGATTTTCCATTTTTGAGTCGGAGTGGTGGGATAGGTACATTCAGTGTTGACTAACTCAACACTGAGAAATCGTCACTGATCATGCACCAATCAGCTTGCTAAGAGCTGATCGGTGAGCTGCAGAGGGTATCTTGGCCAATTGCAAGCTTCAACAGTGGTGTCATGGCTCCCCAGAATTGACCAACTAATCAGAAGCCAATGACCTCTGGGTCCTAAGTGGCTGTCGATGCAACTTAGTTAAGCCTCAGTGGACCTAATGACAAGAAGGTAGGTCTTTATCCCATCGCTTTCCTTGCAGTAGGGGTCAGGGGAGATGATGTCAAGTGACTAGGAGGCAAGGACAGGTGCTGGCCTTCAGCAGCTGCCCCATCTATGTCCTGCCATCTATGCCTCTGATTGCCCCCGAACTGGGACAATTGGCTGCCTGTACAAAATTCAGGAGGCATGTCCCCGTGGTTACCCAGCCACTTTTCTTGCCTGCTGGGATTGCAGGCAATTGGTCAGTGGAAGGCCTTTAGAGGCTGTTAATTGGTGGTAAGTCAAGAATGTCCATAAAGGACCTTCTCACGTAGAGCTTAATTGGTGAGGCAAGGGCAAGTATCTCTCAGGGCCAACTTGCCTAAATATATCCATCTCCTGTCCCCTCTCTCATAACCCACAGGGGAGGGGAAAATTGCACCCACTGCTTTTTTTCAAAATTGTGCCTATGGGATCTTGTGCATCCACTTATTTCTTTTATACGAGTTTCCCTACAGTGTGGAAACAAGTCCACATCGACCCTCCGAAGAGCAACCTACCCAGAACCATCTCCCTCTGACTAATGCACCTAAAACTATGGACAATTTAGCATGGCCAATCCACTTGACCTACACATTTTTTGGACTGTGGGAGGAAATAAGAGCACCCACAGGAAACTCGCACAGACACAGGGGAAGGTGCAAACTCTACACAGACGGTCGTCCAACGCTGAGATCAAACACGGGTCCCTGGTGCTGTGAGGCTGCAGTGCTAACCACTGAGCCACTTTGAAGGAATACAAGCTTAGTGTATCACCTGGCCTCATCACCTAATGCTACTTTTCCCCGATTGGTATTTTCCTGTTTTTATTGGCTTCATGTGGGATGCTGAACTCGATTCGGGGCATCAGAAAAATGTGAGAAAATTTCGAAGGGCTATTTCAAGCCGCAACCCCTCCATCACCAAATGTTATAGCACGTCCGGAAAAGATAAAATTGCTGCTACAAAATAACAGCGAGAAGAAAGGGTCTGTCTGGTGCCAAGGACAGATCACTTTCTGGAAAACAGGAGCTGTGCACTTCCGATACTGGAATCCACACGCTGCTGTGATTGGCAGGAACACATGGCATAAGGGCAAAGGTCACCAGTATGATTAATGAACCAGGACACTCTGCAGTAGGCCTCTGCAAGGCAAATCCGGGACAGCTCCATTAAAGTAGTGGCTTAGAAAACTGATACAATTGGGCAAGTTCACAATGAGCAATTTGTACATGGGGTGAAGAAAATGAAATGCAAGATCAAAAGGGCAAACAATTTTGTTTCATTCTCCCCTTAAGCTTTACTAAGAGTTTCAAAACCTCTTGACAAAATAATCATTCTTTCGGTATAGTCATTGCCTTATATTTGAGAGAAGAGAAAGAGTAGCAACTGCCTTAGCTCTTTGAATCCTTGTTTCACTCCCATCACTTCTCTACTTACACCCATCTGTTTTTCATGGTGAAAAACATTGCCTAATATGGATCTGAGCAAGTTCTTGCTCCATCCTCCAGGTAGGGACAGCAGTTAGGAAGGTTCTGTTGGTCAATGATTCCTAGACTGAGAAGAGAAGACTATCAGGTTTCATTGTCTTTCAATAGAGTCTGTATGTGCAGTGGATGCTGAGAAAGACATTGAGATTGGCTGTAACATTCCACACTCATGGAATCAAATAACGTTCTTAAATTGGGATTTGCCTTAGAAGCATTGAAAAAGGAAGGGGCCACTCAACCTCCCACGACTGTTCAACCATTCAATTAAGATAACAACTGATTTGCATTAATATTGCCTTAACCCATCTTAGCTCCTTGTAATCTTGATACTGAGTGAACAAAAATCCATTGAAAGCTTCAATTAGGCCAGGTGCCTCCACGTCTCTGTCCCAACATCCATAAGTTTTTAGGGGAAAGAGGTTCAGGATTTCTCTTACTTCTGAACAGGAAGTTGAGGTATACAGCACAGAAATAGACCCTTCAGTCTAAATCATCCATGCCAACCAGTGTTTGGTCCACATCCCTCTAAACGCTTTCTATTCATATACCCATCCAGATGCCTTTTAAATGTTGTAATTGTACCAGTCTCCACCACTTCCTCTGGCAGCTCATTCCATATATGCACCACCTACTGTGTGGAAAAGTTGCCTCTTAGGTCCCTTTCAAATCTTTCCCCTCTCAGTTTAAGCCTATGTCCTCTAGTTTTGGACTCCCCTACCTCGCCTGGGGTTAAGACCATGGCTATTTACCTACCTGCACCTCTCATGATTTTATAAATCTGTATAAGGTCACCCCTCAGCCGCTGATGGTCCAGGGAAAACAGCCCCAGCCTATTCAGCCTCTCTCTATAGCTTAAACCCTCCAACCCTAGCGCCATACTTGTAAATCTTTTCTGAATCCTTTCAAGTTTCACATCCTTCTGATAGCAGAGAGATTCTCAGGTCCATTACTTTATCTTAGGTAAATGGGGGAGATGTAAGCATCCAGGGTGTTAGTGCAGTTAGTTCCCCGAGGAGGAGGTAGCACAGGACCATGAATTCCACAAAGGGAACAACTTCAGGAGATTAGGCCAGAAGACGAAAAAAGGAGAAACAAATACAATATCCCATTGAGTCTGCAACAGTGATGCTCTTATTGATTCTTGATTACTTATAAGGTGAGTAAGGTACTATGTTGATTTTGAATAGACATATTTAGAAATTCAACTTACTGCTATAATTTAAGTCATATCCTTACATTGGAGATAGCTGGGTATATTCATTATAGTAAATAGGCGACTATGAAGACTTCATTTACTGTATATTGCTATTCAAGTCAGCTTAATTATACATGTACAATTTGCAGGGATATCAAGGTACTTTGCAGCTAATTTTCCATATCTTGAAATCAATGTAAAAGGGATGATACTCACTGCTGATTTTGAGATAAGCTGGTGGTGGGCACATTTTGAGCATTGTCAGTTTGAATGTGGTTCTCCCTGTCAGAGAACTATGATGTCCAATAAAAGAGCACACAGCAGAGAGATCGATCAGCCAATCCAACTGAGGCATTCTCAAAGTCAGCAACTCAAGAAATAAATAGAGGGAATACAAATCATGTTGAGAATATTGCACAAAGAGTAAAATAAAGAGTGACACATACACACAGGTTAAGGGAGAATTCAAATATCGGAACAGGAATACTTAAGAAACTAATTTGATTAAAAACCTGCAATACTTACAAATTATATTTTAGGATGAGACAATTTTATTTGGAGTAGTTATAACTTAGTACTTTTAAAGAAATTGGTTATTCATAACTGAACAAGACATAACACTTCAATTAGATTTTTTAAAGCCAGGATAATGCATAATGGATGAAATATGCAAGGAATGAGTGATTCCAGTGATCCTCTGGTGAAGATTGTAACAGTGTATGCTGTGGATGGGTAGTCTGTCACTGACAGCAATTTCTGGGTTTCCAAGTATTCTGCCTGTGCCAGAGGTTTCTGTCAGTACACAGCAGTGAATATTTACAGCATCACCTTTACAAGCTCAAATTCTCATCTTTTAGTTTGTTTAGCCTTTTTTCCCTGGTGAATTTTGTACTGTTGCAGCTTAAACTGTTCATGCTGGAGAATAAAGTAATTTGCACTTGAAGTAGGATCAAGAGTACGTGGAGTCACGTGCGAGACAGGTTGATGTAGAATGAAACTTTGACTCAATCTGTGAAGCATTTTAATTGTGACAACAGAAAACCGCCATTTCATTTCCCAAAATAACCATCCAAACTTCCTGAGGAAACTGCTGCTTTATTGTGAGTTAAGAGCAGGTTTGCCTTGTGGAATTAACCTCTTTTTGGGCTGTGTCGAGAATCATAGAGCTGTACAACACTGGAACAGACCCTTTGGTCCAACCCATGGCGACCAGGTATCCTAAACCGATCTAGTCTTATTTTCCACCATTTGGCTCATATCCATCTAAACCCTTCCTATTCAGATACCCATCCAGTTGCCTTTTAACTGTTGTAATTGTACCAGCCTGCATCACTTCCTCTGCAGCTCATTCCATACATGCACCACCCATTGTGTGAAAATGTTCCCCCTCAGGTTACTTTTAATTCTTTCCCATCTCACCCTAAACCTTTGCTCTCCAGTTTTGGACTCCCCTCCCCTGGGAAAAAGACCTTGTCTATTTACCCTGTCCATGTTCCTCATGATTATATAAACCTCTATAATCTGGGACCCACACTTGTTTGTTTACAGCAATTTTGCAATGAACAGATAGAAGTGTGCAGTGAGGAAAGAATCAGCACAAATATAGTACAGAATTGCTCCCAATGTAGAACTAAATGATCACCACATGAAAACTGAAAATGACTCCTGATATAGTGCAAAACAGTTTCTCATATAATAGAAAGCATTTTCTCATACCAAAGGTTGGATGCTTTCTCATTGCAGGCATTCAAATCAGTTTAATATGCTGTTTAAAAATAGCTAAACCAATGATCTTCCCAACACAGCTCACATTGTTTTCGAGAGGCTTCACTCTCTCTTCTGACCATGGAATAGTTCATGTTGATTATAAACTCTGTAGTTAATCAATATATAGAATTCAAAGGTTTATGTGTAATTAGGTGCTGCAGCGAGTTCCAAAGGGGTTCGCTACTTTTTTTCATATAAACATGGCCTTATTTAGAAACAAAAATCTTCTTCCAATTAATTAGGATTGAAAGACATCCCAATTTTTTTTAAACCGAGTTCAGCTGTCGGCATACCTAATTCAGGTCAGTGACTCTGGGCGCGATGATGTAACCATGTTGTGACATATGAGAGAGAATGATTCATATGAGTTTAAAGGACACCATGTCTATTTAACTCTTAAGGAAATACACACACGGACTAAAATCGTGTTTGGAAAGCTGAGGAAGAGGTCAGCTGCATGCCTTGTAACAAACTACGTAAAAACAATGACTGCAGATGCTGAAAACCAAATACCAGATTAGTGGTGCTGGAAGAGCACAGCAGTTCAGGCAGCATCCAACAAGCAGCGAAATCGATGTTTCGGGCAAAAGCCCTTCCTGATGAAGGGTTTTTGCCCGAAACGTCGATTTCGCTGCTCGTTGGATGCTGCCTGAACTGCTGTGCTCTTCCAGCACCACTAATCTTGTAACAAACTACGTCAAGTGGTTGGAAGAAGAGGATAAATAAACAGATGTTATGAATCCATAGCATTATAGATAAGGGAGGAATGTCATCTATATTCCAAGATTATGGTAGTCTTAGCTCAGTTCCTTTTTCCAGCCCAAATCTCTGTTTCTCAGCATCCAGCTGATCCTTAAATAATTCCAAGTTTTTCAGTATCACGAACCAACCCCATGACCATGCCACAGGCTGATCACTCTGTGTGAAAGAAAAATTGATATCAGTCAAACACTTTGCCTTTCAGATGCATTTGTACCATTCTTGTCCAACTGCTATAGTTTAGAATGCGGGGGATTCAGAATTTGGCTCTTTCAGAACATCTCCTCGAGTATGAAATCACAATTTGTTATTTGAAACGTAAATTAACTGCTTTTCTTGCTCTTTCAGTTTTGATGGAAAGTTATTTATAAGTTGAGACGTGGAGTGCGTAAGTTTAGTTTAATTCTTTTGTGAGGAAACTAATATGATCATATGGAACACCAGATACATTTTACATACACCACCCCACCCCCCCCCCCCCCCACCCAAAACATATAACATTTAACTTTGTAATTATTCGTGAAATTTGAAGCGACTATTAATTAGATGAAGCAATGATAATGTTTAAGATATTAAACAAAAGTACCAGAGGGCAAATTAACTTTTCATACGCATTTAATGTTATTATAGGGATGCATTTGTTGAAATGTTGGTGGAAGCTAAAAAGAAACTAACCAAAACTTTGAAACAAGTACGGAAGGTTGCTGAGTTATGAGGAAGTAGTCTGTTGGAGTGGGAATGGACAGGTCTTTCAAACAGAGTCCAGATTAGAGTGCTGCTGGAAAAGCACAGCAGCTCAGGCAACATCTGAGGAGCAGTAAAATCGACGTTTCGGGCAAAAGCCCTTCATCAGGAATATAGGCAGAGAGCCTGATCCCAGATCTTTCCGACAGCCAGCATAAGAACACAAGAACTAGAAGCTGGAGTAGGCCATCTGGCCCTTCAAGGCTGCTCTGCCATTCAATAAGATGATGGCTGATCTTTTCATGGATTCAGCTTCACTTACCTGCGCTCTCACCTTATCCCTTAATTCCTTTATTGTTCAAAAAAATCTATCTTAGCTTTAAAAATGTTTATTGAAGTAGTGCCAACCACTTCACAGAGCAAGGAATTCCGCAGGTGCACAGCCCTCTGGGTGAAGAAGTTCCTTCCTAATACAGTCCTAAATCTGCTCCCTCTAATCTTGAGGCCATACCCTCTTGTCCTAGTTTCACCTACCAGAGGAAACATCCTCTCGACTTCTATCTAATCAATTCCCTTCAAAATTTTGTACGTTTCTATATGATTTCTCCCTCATTCTTATGAATTCCAATGAATATAATCCTAGTCTATTCAGTCTCTCCTCATAAGCTAACCCCTTCAACTCCGGAATCAACGTAGTGGACTTCCTCTACACCCCCTCCTGTGCCAGTACACCTTTCTTAAGTAAAGAGACCAAATCTGCATATACTAGCAACCTGTACAGCTGCAAGATAACCTCCTGCTTTTAAACTCAACCCCTTTAGCAATGAAGGACAAAATTCCATTTGTCTTCCTAATTACTTGTTGTACCTGCAGACCAACCTTCAAGTGATTCATGCTCAAGGACACCCAGGTCCCTCTGCATGGCAGCCTGCTGCGACTTTTACTACTCAAGTAATAATCCTTTTTACTGTTACTCCTACTGAAATGGAAAAGTTCACATTTATTAACATTCCATCTGCCAGACCTTTGCCCACTCACTCAAAGTATCTCTGTCCCTCTGCAAAGTTTCACAGTCCTCTGCACACTTTACTCTGCCACTCATCTTAGTGTTATCTTTGGCATACTACACAAATATAAGTTGTGAATAACTGTGGTCCCAACACCGACCCCTGAGGCATACTAGTCACTGATTGCCAACCAGAACAACACTCATTTATCCCCACTCTTTGCTTGCTGTTAGTCAACCAATCCTGTCTATCCTCGGATGGACTGTGCAGTCTGATTCTTTGCAAATTCTATGAAAATGAATAAAATAATTACACCTTGTGACACTTTACGCTGTTTGACTGTGGTGTATTCTAATAACATAAAGGAATTTGAAGTAGAAGCAATGAAGGATGACTCCTCTGAAAACTGCATCAACCTGCCAGGAAGAGGTCAGTACGCCACCTTCTTGTGGATATGAAACCTTTAAAGTAGTGGGTACTTATCTCTCTCTCTCTCTCTCTCTCTCTCTATCTCCATCCAGTCTATAAGCTTTACGTCTGCCTGTTGTTTGATCACACACTGCAGCAAGTAGTTTAAGAACCAATCCAGCAGCTGCTAAGTACAGCAGAAAAAGGAAATCATCGACCAACATTTTAAAATTGTTTTGATCCAGAATCCAGAAGGACCAGTGAGCCCAGCCTAAAGTCATCCATATCATCCATCGACAAAATTAGAATACCATTTCATTAGGGTTTAATTAATCTGTCCTCCCAGTTTATAATCTACTTGTAAATATGTGTGATCTCTTGAAAGCACATATTTGAGACAGTCTGGGTGTTTTAGTTATTTAAACCATATGTTAAGTGCAATACACACTTTTAAAAACTTACAAGGAAACCTGTTTGTATGTGCCATTAATCGCCGCAGCACATAAACAGGTAAACACTCACTGGAGTGGCAAGTAAATTGTTGTGGTCTAACAAATAGTGGATGAAGAGAGGAGACCTTCTAATCCTCTTTATTGTAGTGGTATCAAACACGTGATGTAGTAAAATACATCAAGGGACTTCATGGGAGCATCATCAAACAAAGAAACATGATCCAAAATATTAAGGAAAGAGGCGAGCATTGAATCCTTGGAGGGCCGTTGTGCTGAGGAAGTTGCAGAGATGGCAATAAGCCAGGCAATGAGAGATTTAGTAACAAGGTCAAGACTTTTAAAATTGAGATGCTACCACACCAAGGCCAGTGTGGCTTTGTGAGTAAAGGATGGGGTAGGGGAGTGATGTTTAGGCTCAACTAAAGGACAAGATATGAAAGGTTGATTGGGAAATCATTGGAATAGTTGTGCCTGTACATAACTGGCCTGGCAAACCTGCAGAAAGGAACGTGCACCAGCTATAATGAGGATTCTCTACTTGATCAAGTGGTAAGCTGAAGGATGCAGGTTTCCTTTTATCCTTAAGTGGTGAAATATTAATGTAAAGCGAGTATGCCAAAAGAAATATTATATTAATGCAACTCCCTGATGCTGATGAGATCCAGTGTGATTTGCTTTCCTATTCTCACTAGCATGTCCTACTTTCCCACTGCAATCAATCATAAACCTGCTGACGATTCAAAAGAGAAACAGCCTATAAACTGAATAATGCTGGAACCCAGAAATGTAGAGAGTTATTAAATTTGTCCTTGTTGCTGCCAAGTAACAAACTTTCACAATAAACTTTTAATGGAAATTTAAGGTTCCTCAGTGATGGTGATTGAAATATTTGTAGCCTCTTAAATATTGGCAGTTTTTTCATTTGTTGTTGCCAAGTTGGAATGCTCTGTTTATAAGATTGGGATCCTTTGAGATGTTAGATCACTTGGCATAGAGGATGCATGTGGTGTGAGAGAAGGCATCAGGGTTTTTTTTTAATGCACTAACAGCTCTCTGTTACCCATATGTTGGCATGCATGTTGCCAGAGGAGAACAGAAACTTCCCAAAAATGTTTTATCTCCAAATGCCCAGCGTCAAACTCTGTAAATATCCAACAGGTTTGAGGCTCTCTCAGGCTGTGGGATAGTACCGTGGTACAGGAAACTATTCAAATGGGGAAAGGCAAAAGAATTATAGTGATAGTAGAGGACTACATAGCTGTGGAGGTTAATACTATTACCTTCAGCAAAGAACCTGAGGTCAGGTAGTTATGTTGTCAGCCTGTTGCCAAGGTTAAGGATATCTGCTGTGAGCTGGAGATGACCTTGCAGGGGGAGGAATGATCCAGTTGTCACCAACCATGTAGGTACCAATGACATTGGCAGAATTAGGAGATAGGTTCAATGTGGCTAATATGAGGAGCTAGGCTCAAAAATAGAGAAGCATAATCACAAAGGTAATAATCTCTGGATTATGACCTGAGCCACGTCCAAATTGGGCTGGAGTGAACAAGGTTAGAGAGATGAATATGTGGCTGAAAGACTGGTGTGGGAGAGGTAGGTTCTGGTTTGTGGGGCACTGGTACCAATGCTGGGGAGAGTGGAATCTGTGCTGTTGCTATGGTTTACTCCTGAACTGTTTGAAAATGCTCATGATTGTGGCATCTTGGAGCTTTCCCAGGATGCTCTCCTCCTCCCAGATAAAGTAGATAAAGGTATGTAGCTGCAACAAGCATTCTTTGCCTCCGCACTTCAATGCCTCAGCGGGGATACCTTGTTGTTCTAAAGCTGGTGAATGGCCTGCTCTATGTCATGCAAGGCTGGGGTTTTGCTGCGCTCACGGTGTGTAGTGTGCTGTGGACTGCTTGCAAGGGCACTCAGATCGATGACAGAGCCCTGGTTGAGGAGGTCTCTGTAGTGGTCCCCCAGTGTTGTTCAATGGCTTCTTTGTCCATGATAATAATAGAAATAATACAGAAATAATGAAATGACAAACCATTTCAGATTCAGTTCTGAAGAAAGGTCTCTGAATCGGAAACACTAAATCTGCTTTCTCTCCACAGAGGCTGCCAGACCTGCTGAGTTTTTCAGCTATTTCTGCTTTTATTGCCAACTTCTGCAGCCCTTTGGTTTTCAGAACTAATGGGAGCTTGTCAAAAGGGTGCAGCAATTATCATGTGGGATTTTAACCTACATATAGACTGGAAAATCAGATGAATAAAAAGTAGTCCAGACAAGGAATTCATTGCATGTTTTCAGGGCAGTTTCTTATGTTATGGCACCAATTAGAGAGCAGGCTATATTACACCTGGTTTTGACCAACAGGATAGGATTTATTACTGCTGAAAATGTGTTGCTGGAAAAGCGCAGCAGGTCAGGCAGCATCCAAGGAGCAGGAGAATCGACGTTTCTGGCATAAGCCTTTCTTCAGGATTCCTGAAGAAGGGCTTATGCCCGAAACATCGATTCTCCTGCTAATTCCTGAAGAAGGGCTCATGCCCGAAACGTCGATTCTCCTGCTCCTTGGATGCTGCCTGACCTGCTGCGCTTTTCCAGCAACACATTTTCAGCTCTGATCTCCAGCATCTGCAGTCCTCACTTTCTCCTCTAGGACTTATTACTGACTTCATTGTGAATACACCCCTGGGAAACAGCCAACTATAATACGATTGAGTCTTAGACACAGTTTAAGGGATTGGGGTGTCCAAGAATGTTATTTTTTAATTTGAGGAAGTACAATAATAGTACATGAAACCAGAGCTAGCAAAAGTGAGCAGTTCATTCAGATTAAGGGATAGTTCCATAGCGATACGGTAACAAACATTTGAAGGTATATTCTAGAAAGTGCAGAATAGATACATTCCAACAGATAAGGAACATTCTAAGAGACCTATCTGCCATCCTTAGCTAGCTAAAAAAAATTGAAGTTAATATCAAAGCCAAAGGAAGAAATATGTGGTTGTACAAAGAGAGCTGGCAGAAATTGAACAGAGTATTAGATATACCAAAGAATTACTAAACGATTAATGAGAAAGAAAATCAGAAGATGAGAGCAAGTTGGCCAACTTTCACGGTATTTAAATGGTCATTGGATAAACATTTGGATGAAAATAGTGAAGTTTAGGTTGAATGGGCTTCAGATTGGTTTCACAGGTTAGTGCAACATCGAGGGCTGAAGGGCCTGTAATGCGCTGTAATATGCTCTATGTTCTAGGACAAAGAGATGACAGATGAATTTGACACATATTTTGCATCGGTCTTTACTAGAGAGGATATAAGTAACAACCGAGAAACAGCTGTAAATCAGGAATTGAAAGGGAGGGAGAAATTCAAGAGAATTATAATTACCATGGAAGTGGTCCTGAGTAAACTATTGGAACTGAGAGCTGACAAGTCCTCTAGTTTCATCCTGGCATCTTAAAAGATGTAGCTGGTGAGAAATATGATGCATTGGTTTAATTGTTCCAAAACTCATGAGATTTTGGAAAGGGTCCTTTAGATTGAAAAATCACTAACGTAACTCCTTTATTTGAAAAGGGAGAAAGGCAAAAAGCAGAAACTTACAGACAAGTTTGCTTAACTATCATTGAGAAGATGTTAGAAGCTATTATTAAAGATGTTATAATAGGCCACTTGGATAAGTTCAAGGTAACCAGGCAAAGCCAAAATGGTTTTTTTCAGAGGGAAATCAAGCTTAACTAATTTATTGAAGCTCTTTGGAGGAGTAACTTGTGCTGTAGATAAAGGAGAACCAGTGGATGTATTGTACTTAAATAAGGTGCTGCATGAAAGGTTATGGTGGAAACTATGTTAATGGTATAGGTGATGATATATTGGCATGGATAGAAGGTTGGCTGTCTAACAAAGAGTAGGAATAATTAGATCTTTTTCAGGTTGCCAGAATATCATGAGCCCCGTGCATAAAAATCTGTGCTAGGTTTCATCTTTTTAAGCGTTATATATGTGATTTGGATGCAGGGATTGAAGGGATGGTGGCTAAATTTGCTGATGACACAAAGATAGGTGGTAAAGGCAGTTGTGAAGAGGATATAAGGAGGCTATAAAGGGAGACAGATAGGTTTAGGAAATGGGCAAAGATCCAGCAAATGGAGTGTCAAATGGGAATGTGCGAAAATATCCATTTTGGCAGAGGAGTGAAAAAAAAAAGAAAGAAATGTTTATGTAAATATTGAGCTTTTACTCAGGAAAAGGAGAATATTGTAGAGGAGAAGACTGAGATACGGGCTATTAGATTTGAAAAGATTAAGGTGAGTAAGCAGGAGGTGTTATCAATTCTAGAAGATATGAACGTAGATACGTCCCCAATACAATACATCCACTGGTTCTCCTTTATCTACAGCACAAGGATTTTTCTGAGAATTCTCTGGGAAGTTAGGAAGGAGATAGCTGAGCCTTTGGCTTTGATGTTTGAGTCATCATTGTCTACAGGTTTAGTACCAGAGGACTGGAGGATTGCAAATGTTGTGCCCTTGTTCAAGAAGGACAGTAGAGATGACCCAGGCAATTATAAGCCAGTGAGCCTTACGTCTGTTGTAGGAAAAGTTTTGGAAAGGATTATAAGCGATAAGATTTATAATCATCTAGCAAGCAACACTTTGATTGGAAATAGTCAACATAGATTCGTCAAGGGCAAGTCATGTCTCACAAACCTCTCTGAGCTTTTTTGAGAGGGTTACTAAGCATGTGGATGAGGGTAGGATAGTTGACGTAGTGTTAATGGACTTCAGCAAAACCCTTGATAAGGTTTCACATGGTAGGCTACTGGAGAAAATGCAGAGGCATGGGATTGAAGGTGATTTAGCTGTTTGGATTAGAAAGTGGCTTTCTGTAAGAAGGCAATGAGTGGTGGAAAATATTCAGCCTGGAGTGCGGTTACTAATGGTGTACCATAGGATCTGTTTTGGGACCATTGCTGTTTGTTATTTTTATAAATGACTTGAATGCAGGCATAGGTGGATGGGTTAGTAAATTTGCAAATGATACTGAAGTCGGTGGAGTGGTGGACTGTGTGGAAGAAAGTTGCTGGTTAAAGGGAGACTTGGATAAACTGCAGAACTGGGCTGAAAGGTGGCAAATGTAGTTCAATGCAGATAAATGTGAAGTGATTGACTTTGGGAATGATAACAGGAAGGCAGAATACTGGGTCAATGGAAAGTTTCTTGGTAGTGTGGATGTGCGGATGTGTAGAGGGATCTCAGTGTCCATGTTCGTAGATCCTGGAAAGTTGCCACCATGTTGATCGTGCTGTTAAGAAGGCATACGGTGTGTTAGGTTTTATTGGTAGAGGGATTGAGTTCCGGAGCCATGATGTCATGCTGCAATTATACAAAACACTAGTGCAGCCTCACTTGGAATATTGTGTACAGTTCTGGTTGCCCATTACAGGGAAGATGTGGAAGCATTGGAAAAGATGCAGAGTACCAGGATACTGCCTGGTCTGAAGGGAAGGTTTTATGAGGAAAGGCTGAAGCACTTGGGTCTGTTCTCATTGGAGAGAAGAAGGCTAAGAGGCAATTTAATAGAGATATACAAGATGATCAGAGGATTAGATAGGGTGGACAGTGAGAGTATTTTTCCTAGGATGATGACATCTGCTTGTATGAGGGAGCATGGCTGCAGGTTGAGGGGTGATAGATTTAAGACAGATGTCAGAGGCAGGTTCTTTACTCAGAGAGTGGTAAGGGGGTGGAATGGCCTGCCTGCCAATGTCACTAACTCAGCCACATTAGGGGCATTTAAACAGTCCTTGGATAGGCATATAGATGATAATGGGATAGTATAGGGTGATAGGCTTAGATTAGTTCACAGGTTGGCTCATCATCGAGGGCCGAAGGGCCTGTTCTGCGCTGTATTGTTCTATGTTCTATGTCCAAGCCCAAGATCAGGCTTGGATGCGACTCTCTGTGTGGAGTTTGCACATTCTCCCCGTGTCTGCGTGGGTTTCCTCCAGGTGCTCCGGTTTCCTCCCACAGTCCAAAGATGTGCAGGTCAGGTGAATTGGTCATGCTAAATTGCCCGTAGTGTTAGGTAAGGGGTAGATGTAAATGTAGGGGTATGGGTGGGTTACGCTTCGGCGGGGCGGTGTGGACTTGTTGGGCCGAAGGGCCTATTTCCACACTGTAAGTAATCTAATCTAATCTAATCTATTCTAATCAAGGACTATTGGGATTGAACCTTCTCACACCTCGCGTGTTGCTTTTCCAGCTAGGATTGATGCATTGGGTCACCTGTAACTCAGTGGGATGGGATCCCAACTACACCCCCAAAGACAAGGCTATTTCTGAGGTGTTCCTGAATGAGCTTTTTGCCCAACATATGAATCCGAGAGCATGCCAATGGCTATGATAGAAATAGTATTTGCCTTATTTTATCTAATTCACAAACCCACATCAAATCCCTGAAATGGCCAGGAAGTGGCCACATGCACTTCCCTTTGCTGTTGGGGGAATAGGAGTGGGCAAAGGTATCCTTGCTCTCCTTTTCCTGCACTGCCCTCACCAGACTCACCCCATTATATAATGTTATTTGCAGATTGCTGAGGCTGGAAGCCCAATGGAAGTTGGTTGTGGCGCACATTCTGTTCCTCAGGTGGAGATGTGTGGTTTCCCCATCTTCCCCATTTCTCCCCTTCTACACTACCTAATTCTTTTACTGCTCACAATCTCAAAAGTATGAAACTCCTTATGCCTTTTGCTGTTCTGTTTCTCCTGCAGTATCTACACAGTTAAAAACCCAAAGTTTCCTATCACTGCTGTCTGCTTGGCCTCATCTCTTTCCACTTTACCACAATCTTGAAATCTGGTTTCTCAAAGAACAGGAGCTGCTCTTCACTAACATGGTATCAAATTAATGTCTTTAGGATGCCGTCATCTGACAATACCATTTCACTTTCTAGGCACAATTCTGGATGAAAAACTGCTTTTAACTTTTGTTCTTTAGATCAACATTGGCAGATTATTAAGGGAAAATTGGGCTGATTCCCTGCCAATGGAACTGCATCTTTTACGGCATCAAGTCCTCTTCCCTACTTCAGAATCCTATTGTCAAAAATTTGGAAAACTTCACGTCTTTGGGACAGAATTGAAGACCTGCATTGCTAACATTTTGTGCATTCTCATTTATAGATTCATATTGACTAAATCAAATGTAATTCTGCTTTCTCTCCACAGATGCTACCAGATGTGCTGAGTTGCTCCAGCAATTTCTGCTTTAGTTCCAGATCTTCAACGTTCACAAATCTTTCTCTTATTTTTGTGCATTTTGATCATGATTTAATAGCCATAGTTTATTTGTGAGAGCAGGAAGTTCATCAGCAATGCCATGGAAGGCGCAATGGCTCAGTAGTTAGCACTGCTGCCTCACAGGCCGAGGGACCTGGGTTCGATTCCACCCTTAGGCAACTGTGTGTAGTTTGCACATTCTCCCTGTGTCTGTGTGGGTTTCCTGTGGGTGTTCCAGTTTCCTTCCACAGTCCAAAGATGTGCAGGGGGTGGGTCTGAGTGAGATACTCTGTGGAGGGTTCCTGATGGGCCAAATGGCCAGCTTTCACACTGTAGGGATTCTATGGGTACATTTTTAACCCATTCCCTTTGGGAATGAAGGATGTAACATTGACCATTTTGAACTGCAATGACACTATCTGAATGAGTCAAACAAGAGATTACACATCCTTATCAAGTGTACACACTTACTCATTGGAGAACTGAACATCTTTCCCGTAAAAGGCTGGCCCAATTATACAGACTGGCAGATGATGTCAGTTTAAAGTAGCACAAAATAAAATTGGTTCTGGCTTGCTCGGTAGTTTCTTTTTATTTATTCATTTTGTGGGATGTGAGTGTGGCTGGCTGGGCCAGCATTTATTGTCCGACACTGATTGCCCTTGAGAAGGTGCTGGTGAGCTGCCTTCTTGTGCCACTGCAGTCCATTTGGTGGAGGTTTACTCACACTGCCACTTGGGAAGGAATTCCAGGATTTTGAACCAGTGACACTGAAGGAACAGCAATATATTTCCACGTCAGGATGGTGAGTGGCTTGGAGGGGAACTTGGAGGTGTCCCCATGTATCTGCAATCCTTGTCCTTCAAGACGGAAGTGGACATGGATTTGAAAGGCCCAATTTGTTTATATGGGGCACTAATGCTATGCCATGTAAGTCTTGACAGGAGGACGTAAGACATCCTGAAGCATGACCTTGAAGAAGACTGGGGATAATTCTAGTCAATATTTTGTCTCAATCAAAAATCAGATTGTCTAATCATGATCACATCGCTATTAGTCAGAGTTTGTTGAATGCAAATTGGGCTGATATGTTTCTAACATTATCACAGTGACAACACTTCAAAAGGATTGCTCCTAATGCACTTTGAGAGTCTGGTAAAGGGAGCTTTATAGCTGCAAGATTTTCTTTCCTTCACATTTTGGCTTGGGCATCACATATTATGCTCAATCCTTGCAGAAAGAACTTAGATGTGTGACTGATGAGTGTGTGAGTGTTTCAGTCCTGCATATAGGGAAATGTAATGATGCGGAGTCTGGCCCAACCCAATTCTCTAATGGCAATTCACTGAAGTGCTTCCTGTCAATGTATGGAAAACTGCAGATTTGGATCCACCATCTAATCTTAGGAACAAGGCTACAGGCGTGTGGGCAGGGGTGAGAGTGGAGAAGTTGGTGGGGGAACATAGGAAAATATTCTCAAATTGTATCCTACCAAGCTATGGGCAACAAGGCAATATTTAGTACAAAAGGTACAACAACAACTTGTGTTTATATAGTGTCTTTGGTCCACTCATAAACAAAACTTCTGACTGCGCTTCACAGGTGTATTAGAAAGGATGTTCCCTTATGTCAGGCAATCAATCTAGAATGAGGCATCATAGTTTTAGGATAAGGGTAATTGATTTAAAACAGAAATGGGGAGGGATTACTTCTCAGAGGGTGGTGAAGCCATGGGATCCACTACCCAGGGAAGCTGGGACATTGAGTAAATTTGAGGAGGTGATGCATGGATTTTTAATTTGTGAAGGGTTGACGGGTTGTGGAGAGTGGACAGGAAAGTAGAGTTGACACCAAGATGAGACCAGCCATGATTGCATTAAATGACAGAGTAGGCTTGAGGGGCTGAATGGCTACTCCTGCGCTTAGTTCTTATTGTAAGACAAAAATTTACACTCAAGACGTATTAGGACAAGTTACCAAACTCTTGCTCAAAGATGTGGATCTTAAAGGAGTGACATAAAGGAGTAGGGAAATGTGGACAAGCTGAAAACTTTATCAAAGAATTCTGGAATTTTGGGTCTAGGCAACTGAAGGAACAATCACCACAATAGAGAGAAAGGGAATGTCCAGAAGTGGAGGCGTGCAGAGATCATGGAGGATTGTGAAGCTCAGGGACCTCATAGATAGAGAATGAGGGGCTTGGTACTCAAAGGAATTCAACTCAAAACAAGTACTTTAAATCTGAGACATTGCTGGATCAAAAAGAAATATTAGTCAGAGAGCACTGCATAAGCTAAAACTACTTTCCTAAATTCAAATACTGGCTAATTGATACGTCTTCCAACCTGATAGGTTTTTTTTCCAGTCTGATTCTGGTGAGATTCTGGATGATGCAGTTGTGGTGTATAAGCCTCCGACATGAGGAATTGAATATCGGTGATGTAAATCCGAGTTTGTCCACAACATTCTGATGACCTCCCAGAACTAGGATGTAGCTCCCAGGATTTATTTGGGTCAAATCAATCTGTCAATCATGCATAATTAAAGAGCTAATGACAATGGTTGACTGTTGGTGAGAAAATTAGCATGGTTTTGGAAAGAAGTTGTGCTTTGAACAACATCATCAAGCGCAATGGTCAGTAGGGAAGTGGAGTGGTGATGAGATCAAAACAGAGTTGAGTCTTAGGGAGTAGATAAACCTGGAAAGGATAGAAGGGAATGGAGGAGAGATGAAGGTCAGTGCTAATTGTTATATGTGGGTCTAAGAGGAATACCAAGCAGCCACAAGGATGATCCATACAGACTTATGGGCAGAGCAACTTAGGATTTTGAAGGAATGAGATCTAATATTCTATCTTCCATCCAGTAACTATTTTCAAACCAACATGTTCAGAGGTGTTATGACACATCACTGGAGTAGTTGGGATTTGAACCCAGGCATCTTGGTCCTGAGGTAGCAACATTACCACTTCACCCCAAGAGCACTGTTCAGACTCTCTGTTACACTATATATCACATCAATGTAACCTGCAACATGCTGCTGACCCATGATAAACTATATCTTGTAAACAGCAAGATAACCAGATCTGGAAGTAGTTTTCCTCTACCATACCAGACCTATGATGTGGAGATACTGGTGTTGGACTGGGGTGGACAAAGTTAAAAAATCACATGACACCAGGTTATAGTCCAACAGGTTTATCCAAAGGAAGGCTGGGGTTGTAGGGAACGCTTCAGAAATGAGAAGCAAGGAGTTTGGAGACTGAGGGTGGAGGGATGTGGGGGTCTGTTGTTGCTTTACAGGGTAAGGGTGGGAGCAACAAAGGGGGATGCATGGATGATCTCTGCACTGGAAATCAGCCCACATAATTTAGGGCTGTTCAGGATACAGTACAAGTGTCCCTATCTCTGGGGCTGTACATTCAAAGCCATGCTTCTAGGAGCAAGTGTAAGGCTCCTGCTCTTAGATGGGGAGCCGCACTGGAGGGATGCAGATCAATGTGAGTGTAGGCCTTGATTCCAGTCAGCCTTTGGAGAGTGTATAATGGCAGAATATACCCTTGGATGTCTTCCTTTCACAGCAATGAGACTTCTCAGAACAATTCTTATTTTAAAACAAGTATCTTGCTGCCAGACCCTGCTGCCAGTAGCAAGGAATAGAATACAAGCTGGTGATATATTTGCAATGAGCTGTTATCTGCTTTGCCAACTTCAGTGCCATGTATTGACATGTTGGCATTAATATTAAATGATATTATTCAAATTGCTGGGAACACTTCAAGCCCTTTCGGAAACCTGAAAACAATGGTTTGTAGCAAGCTTGAATCACTTGTACTATCATAAAACCCAGACAATGTAAGTCATTGTACTTTATATCTGAGATATGGATGAGATGGTGCAAGGATTGAATATTTGGTTGGGTTATTTCACAATATTAATAGAAGGCCTCTGTCTGAATGACATTTCCAAATTTGTTTCCCTATTCTTTTTGCAGTGGGGTTTTTGCCATAATCTTTGTTGATCAGAAATCTCATTATCTGAATCTACTTTGTGCTTTTCAATTGATTTGTGAGTATTTTCAGATGGCTCCATCTACATTAGGAGTCTTAAAGCTGTGGCAGAATTATTAAGATATGTTGGTTCAAGTATATTTAAATTTTGTGTCGATACAGTTAACCAGCCAGTTTGGGGTGGCACAGTGGTTAAGAACAGCAACTCCTTAAAGTGTGATGAATAGAATTCATACTAACGTATGTGAGGATCCAGCACAGTTCAATTCCTTCCTTAGTCACATTGGATGCATGATATGGTTTTGAACATGAGGGTTAGCTAATGCTGCACTTAGTGGCAAGGAGGGTATAGATGCTATTATAAAGGGCCATTGATTGTGCCTCTGTGGTGTCATTAACATTTTAGGAAGGCTTCTGAACTGCTTCCTAAATTGATGTTGCCTTGGATGTAATTGCTGGTCTCTTGACCTTTTACATTAGTGATGACCAATGAGATTATTTGGCAGATATTTTAAAAGGTTATTATTTAATAATTAAAGCATTTTAGTTTTGTGAGCAAATAACATTTATTCAGATGTGTATATGATGGTACAATTTTAATCTGAGTGAAGGAACAGGAAATGCTCAAGAATTTATGCATGTAAATCCTTCAGCAGGGCAAATTTAAAAGGCCATTAGCAAAATACAAGGGATTATTGGCTGCATCATTAAAGGAAAAGAGAGTATAAGAAGAAGGAAGTTATGCCACAACCTTATAAATCCACAGAGAATTGTACCCAGTTCTTGGCACCATACTTTAGGAAGGATATTGATGCCCTGGTGAAAATGTGAAGGAGATTTAATAAAATGAATGAGGGACTTCATTTATGGGAGGTGATCAGAGAATCAAGGAATGTTCTCCTTAAAGAGGAGCTGATTTAATAAATTGTTCAGAATTATAAAGGTTTTTGAGAGCATATATTCGGACAAACTTTCTAAATGCAGGAAGATTAGTAACCAAAAGAGAATGGTTTAAGGTATCTGGCAAAAGAAACAGTCGTGAGATGGGAACATTTTTTCCCACAAGAAACTTTTAAGATTAAAACTAAATTACTTTAAAAAGGCAGTAGATATTGTCTGTCTGTGGATCTGAAAGGGTTAATAGTTGATTGAGTGCAGTAAGCACCACTCACATAATGACATCTCAGGGACTTGGTGAAAGGAGTCTGTAATAGATAGATCTGTGGTTAATCTGCTCCTAACAATCTCTTGAAGTAATGCACATGATATTCATGTAATCTGCAAATAATTGCAGGAATGCAATTAACTTCACTCGGTGTAGTCCAACAATACTCCTTGATTTAGACATGTTCAGTGGCTATCCACATCCATTCTGGATCACTTTGGGCCTGAAGTAACCCACATTATACATGGTGAGCAATAATGAGGCATAAACAGATAGCCCCTGCCACATCTTAACAAGCATCACTATTTTTTAAAGGGTGCCAACTAATAACGAATAGACTTCAAGCCTTTAACAGTCAAAAAAGAGTAAAATAGCTTGCAATTGAAGGAGATGTTTTCAAAACAAATAGATACTGCTAATGACAGTGAATCCCATAACCCTCCTGGCAGCATTGAACGCAAGTCAAACTTCAGAAAATGGGTGTAAAAAGCATGTCAGGCCTGGTAGAAGAGGTACAGGAACAGAAGAAGCTCCACGGTAGAGGTACAGGTTATATTGCGAGGCAGTGGTCTGTAGAAGCAGCCACAAGTCAGTATTGTTACAGAGAACTGACCTGACATTGAGAATTGGGTTAAAAATCAAGTTGAAACTTAAACCGGATGTGGCTGCCACAGCACACAGATGCCACAAGGCCAGGCTGAGAAATAAAATTAGGAGACGGTCTAAGGGGAATGTCTATATTCCAAGTGTGGGAGAGCTGGAGAAATTGATAATCAAGCCACTTTAAGTAAATAAGCTTTAGGTGTTTTAAGGAATACAATTCTGGTCTAATAAAGGAATATTTTGGACAACAAGAAACAAAAACCCATATGCCCAGGGAAAACAAATCCAATCATTAATTTTAAAAAGTGATACTTAAGAAGTGAATGAGTTACTTTATGCAGTGTGCAAAGAATCCCAGCAAAATTATCTACAACCACGGATATTGTGGTATTCATATTGAATATGATGAATGGAGACAACATTTCCAGTGTAAGTATGAATTGTGTACATCAAGTTTGATGATATACTTACAATGCCTGTATGGATCGCTTTAATATTATTATATAATTTTATTTCATGGAGTGAATTCTTATGTGTCACAATTTAAATTGGTAGCCCTTTAAAAACAGGAGAAGCATGCATCTCAAAGCACCAATCACATCTCCAGGGCATCCCAAATTAATTTAGTAATGTCAAAGTGTTTCTGGAATGAAGTCACTATTATGTTGTATGACTCGCAGAAACTTAATTACAGACTGGAGCATCACACAAGCAATAAGAGAAATGATCAGTTATTTTTTTCTTGATAATCATAGAGTCATAGAGATGTACAACACAGAAACAGACCCTTTGGTCCAACCCGTCCAGGCTGACCAGATATCCCAACCCAATCTAGTCCCACCTGCCAGCACCTGGCCCATATCCCTCCAAACCCTTTCTATTCATATATCCATCCAAATGCCTCTTAAATGTTGCAATTGTACCAGCCTCCACAGCTTCCTCTGACAGCTCATTCCATACACCCTCTGCATGAAAAGGTTGCCCCTTAGGTCTCTTTAATATCTTTCTCCTCTCAACCTAAACCTATGCCCTCTAGTTCCGGACTCCCTGAACCCAGGGAAAAGACTTTGTCTATTTACCCTATCCATGCCCCTCATAATTTTGTAAACCTCTATAAGGTCCCCCCTCAGCCTCCGACGGTCCAGAGAAAACAGCCCCAGCCTGTTCAGCCTCTCCCTGTAGCTCAGATCCTCCAACCCTGGCAACATCCTTGTAAATCTTTTCTGAACCCTTTCAAGTTTCACAACATCTTTCTGACAGGAAGGAGACCAGAAATGACCACAATATTCCAACAGTGGCCTAATCAATGTTCTGTACAGCCGCAACATGACCTCCCAACTCCTGTACTCAATACTCTGATCAATAAAGGAAACCATACCAAATGCCTTCTTCACTACTTTATCTACCTGCGACTCCACTTTCAAGGAGCTATGAACCTGCACTCCAAGGTCTCTTTGTTCAGCAACACTCCCTAGGACCTGACCATTAAGTGTATAAGTCCTGCTAAGATTTGCTTTCCCAAAATGCAGCACCTCGCATTTATCTGAATTAAACTCCATCTGCCACTTCTCAGCCCATTGGCCCATCTGATCAAGGTCCCATTGTAATTGAAGGTAACCTTCTTTGCTGTCCACTACACCTCCAATTTTGGTGTCATCTGCGAACCTACTAACTACTGTATACCTCTTTAGCTCACATCCAAATCATTGATATAAATGCCAAATATTGGTTCAGTGATAAATATTGGTCAGGAGACTATGTGAACTCTTCTTTTTTTTTCTTCGAATGGTGCTGCACACACATGGTCTGGGGATTTTGAGGCTGTTGGGGTTTTGATTCCAGTTTAATTGCAGTACTGGGTCCACTCTCTGAAAATATGACCCCAGCGTGCTCTCATCGAAACAATCCTGGAAAAGCTGTGTGGTGCTAAAGGTGCATATAAGACTCCTGGCAATACAAGCAAGCCAGCAACAGAATGTATTAGAAGCTGGCAGCTGGAGATGCTGTTCTTTAGATAAAGTCTAAGGTATCTGCTCATGGTTCAGGATGTTGCACTAAATAAACTACCAATGTTGTAATCTATATTTGGAATCCAAATGCATTCAATGCTGTTTGTTGCATAGCAGCTTGAGTGTTTTATGCTAGAACTCTTCTTGAAGACTATATAACTGACATATTTTATTCAACACCGGCTGTTGTACCAAAGATTTGGGAATTTAACTGTTTCTCAAGAGTTTCCAATCAGCATGTTCCTGTTCTTTGACAAATCACCAGAGAAGGTAGCCCTCCACCCCAAGGCAGAAGAATAGTCCAATCTCAGCTGTGAAGTTGCTATTGGCTGGTGAAAATTGGGATTATAAGGAGAGTTGCTATATTAGCACCTTCCCATCCTCAGCTGGGGTATGGCATGGAGTAGAGAATTGAGGAAATGGGAAGAGAAATTAATTCATTTGCATTAGCAGTTTGGATCTTTATAGATGTCTTTAATTGAATTTTAAAGAAAGGTTGGAAAGGCTGGGACATTTTTCATTGGAGTGTGGGATGTTGAGAGATGACCTTACAGAAGTTTATAAAACCATGAGATTTAATGGTAGGTGTCTCTGCCCCAGGATGGGGGATTTCTAGACTCGGGGGCACATTATTAAGGTGAAAAGAGAGATATGAGGGGCAACGTTTTTACATAGACGGTGATTTGCATATGCAATGAACTTCCTGAGGAAGTGGTGGCTGTGGGCACAATTACATTTAAAAGATATTTTGATAAGTCCAAGAATAGGAAAGGTTTGGAGGAATATCAGCCAGGAGCAGGCAAGTGGGTCTAGTTTAGTTTGGGATGATGTTTGGCATGGACTGGTTGGACCTGGGGGAAGGCCAGTTGTTTGGTAAACCCACAGTTCAGGCTGCAGTACTGATCATACCACAGGGAGATGAGGGAGAATAGTGTGATCTGGCACAAACTACATTGGCATGGACTATTCTACATGACCCTATGACTCTAAAAGGACATCATGGAGGAGAAGCTGAAGCTAGATCGCAAATAGTGGAGAGCGCCCACTTTTATTAAACAACAGCAAAGGTGAAGGAAAACAAACAAGAAGATTTGCAGTTGTTTCTGGGAATAAACAGGGACCATTTGCCTTTTAAGCAGCAACAAATTTCGAGTCAAGTCATAACCACTGCACCTAGCTCTCACGTCTTTTGGATCTGGCTGTCAATCTCGTCCTGTCTGGTTTGTTGCTGCTGATCTTGCAGTGATGTATCACAGTGAAGGTGATGCTCCTATAGCACAATGCTCTCCCCCCCTCTCCACCCCCCCCCCCCCCCCCCCCGGCACCCAGCCACCGGCCAAGACTGCTAACTCTTCATGCTCCATCTTCAACCCCCTGCTTCCCTGCTGCCGTTGTACAGAGCTCAACATGCTCGGATTAAATGAGGCTGTGCTGCAAGCTCCAGATCAATCCAAACATTGGGACCTCATCTTCAGATAGGCTCTGGTCTGCTGCATAATGGCCCTAACTGAAACAATGGGCTGCATTTCATCTAAACTTAGCCTCAGTCAGGAGATTGCATAACAAAGTCATCAGCCAGAGGGTAGCCTGTGACTCTCATCAGTCATCCTTGTAAGGCATCGAGCCCTTGAAGTGAAGGAGGAACCTGAGAACTCCCTGGGAGGTAGGCAGCTGCTGGGGAACCTGCTGCCGGTCTCTAGACTGTGGTATTGATGATCGCGGATGACTTGCACATTGATTGAATGGAAAGCTCTTCTACTGATGGAATAGCCCTCTCAACACAATGTTTGTGTGCAGTCTGCAGAGCGCTGTACCTGGGGAAAGCCAGTTGTGTTGGTAAAGCCTACAATTCAGGCTGCAGTACTGATCATACCACAGGGAGACGAGGGAAAATGGTGTGATCTGGCACAAACTGCATTGGCAATAATCTTGATATACTTGTAGGTTACGAATATGAGATCTCACACAGATCTCCAGTGAAATGGGTAGCACAGTGGCTCAGTGGTTAGCGCTGCTACCTCACAGAGGCGGGGCCAGGTTTGATTCCAGTCTTGGGTAGCTGTCTGTTTCCTCCCACAGTCCAAAGATGTGCAGGCTAGGTGGGTTAGCCTTGGTAAAAACACTATGCCACATTACAGGGATGGGTATGAGGGTCTGGTGGGATGTTGTTTGGAGGGTCGGTGTGGACCCAATGGATTGAATGGTTTGATTCCACGTGGTAGGGACTTTATGAATCCTTGCAATCTAGCAGTCAGTTGCATAATAATTTTGTGTAGCTGACGGGATGTGGTGGCCAATCAATCCCTCCAGGACACCAAGTCCTCCTCCACTAGGTGTCCTGTGTACTATGGTGGTGTCCAGGATATCCTCAGTCTGCGGTGATAGTTTGCCTCATTCATCTGGTCTCCTGCATGTCCTCCACATCCTGAGGCGGAGCTGCAGCTGTGGCCTCTTCATACAGAGGCTGTTCAGCAGTGGCTGGAGCTTGCTGCTGGTCCTGGGCTTGCTGCTGCATCTGTTCCTCCTCTGTTTCTCTGTGGCTTGGTGGCACTGTAGCAACAGTGATGGTAACCCTGCTGTGGCTGGATCCAATGGTCATGGTTCCAATGAACCTGGGTGGGGAATATCAGCACCGGAACACTGAACAGTCAGCATTTGAGCCATACACAGATGACATCTCAGCACAATCCACAATGCAATAAGGCACTGAGGACTCAACAAGAAGGGCCAGGGGATGCCTCTGCATGGACAATTGGCATAGAGGACCTTATTCCAAAGACAAGCCATGCTGCCACGCAATAACATTACTGAAACCATGTCCAGCACATTCTCACACCCTCCAACATCACCCACAAAAGACAGCATTGCAGATAGAAACCTGCAGGTAAACACTTACAACTGAATGCAAGAAGAATTCAGCCACATGCCTTTGTGCAGCCTATGATACCTTGGACTGTCTTTGTGCATTGTGACCCAACAGGTAACACATTTAAAGATTGCATGTGATTAAGTCTGCTTCACAGAGATGACCATGATCAATCTGTGATGACCATGATCAATCCGTGATGATCATGATCAATCTGTAATGACCAATGACATGGTCAAGGTTACCTGCGGGCAGGATTTGTATCACACACAGTTGGACACCACATGAATTAAACATCCAGGGTGCTATGTTTGCCGATGTCTTCATCCTGTACTATGTAAGTGCCTGACTAATGCAATTCTCCCTTGAATCAGTCTGGGGTCCTTTAGCTCCAGGACTTTCTCTCAAATGCAGCCCAGACTAATATTTTGCATTTCTCCTGGTATTAGGGGCTTTCTATGAATTGAGATTATGTAAGTTCAAAATGCAAATACTCTTGGGCATTGGACAGCAGCTCTAAACTGTTCCAAATTGGTGCCAGATAACAGCATTGCGCAGACCACTTATGATAGATTTCGAAATAGAGAAACGCTGTAGAGAGCACTATTCTGCAGGTTGGGTCTGAGACACAGGGAGACAGTAGAGGAAACTCAAATCTACTTCTCACTAAATAGGTTGTCATGGAGTACCTGATTCTGCCACTGCTGCCTAACATAGATGAGAGCTCCATTGTTCAATGCCATTCCATAAGTAAAAGATTACCAGATGGTCATAAAGAATGACAGACTCCAATTTTGTAAAACATCAGTAGGGTTGAAGAAGATTCCTCAAAGATTCTTTTGATTCCATCAAACTTCAAGACATTTAGCTGAACATAATTTGGAATTGCTGTGACTGTTAGGTTTCAGCGTTATGGCGGTGGATAGGGATTTTCATCATTCCAGGCTTTCAACTTGGCTGAAGTCAACAACAGTCTAAAAATAACTCATGACTGATAACTCCCCTGAAAGCAAGTCTTTCTCAAATGGTCTTCTATGTATGGCTACAGTGAAAAAGGGACAATATGGGAGAGTAGGGAATAGGTTGTAGAGTTTAATTATGGAAGACTTTTGCACCATTAAAAAAGACCAACTTGCATTTATATAGCACCATACAAGACTATGGTATATAGCCAATGAGGTACTGTTTTGATTCAGGAGATTCGGTGGTCAATATGGACGATAGAATGCCCCACAAACAATGATTTGTTAAACTGCTATTGGAATTTTATCAACAGAGACATCAATATTGACATGGACATCAGGCTGAACATTATTACCTAAATGTTTTACAAAATGGCGCAGCCAGTGGCTGCCAAGTTAGTTTTGTTTTGGTTTTCAGATCCAAATTATTTTGATGATTTCAATATTGAGAACGTTTGCAGTTTTATACTTCCCATGTAATCTGTAAATTGATAATAGAGTAATATGGTATTTCCTTGTTGCTTTAAGAAATGTAAAAGTTTCAATGTCACAACCGTTTTGGCTCTCTCAAGCACTTTGTGTTGAAATGCACTGTACCCTGTAGCTGACTGTTTCCATTATAGGATCCAACTGTTTCTCAAACGAGTCCGATGTTCTGGCCTCATCCATTCTTCCTGCCAACCTGTTCCATCTGTTGTCACCTTCTATGTAAAGAAATAGCTCATGACGCCTCACTTAAATTTGCTCTCACAATATATTTACAGCACGGAAACAAGCCACCGAACCCAACCGGTATATACCAGTGTTATTGCTCGAAACAAACCTCATCCCGCATTTCTTTATTGCACTCTGATACCACAATCCTCTATTCCTTTCTTGTTTATCTACTTTTCTAGCTTCCCCATAAATATATCAATGCTGTTTCCTCACTGTAGTCTGTTCCACGTTCTAACCACTCCCTGAACTTGTTCTGTCCTGTTTTTGCTGCACTGCTCTATGTGAGTATAGTTTTGAGATTGAAATTCTGAGTCTTATAAATATTTTTCACAAACTTCACTGTCCTTCAGACATCTTTTTCTGAGCATTAACAATTCTAAATTATTTTTCTTTGTCCCAGTTCCTGACCAGCAACCAAATTTGTTGAACGCTTCTGGCATTGCTTCAGCTTTTCTTTAAGCTATTCCGATTTGAATATTCTGGGTATGTCCTGACCGGAACAATATATAATCTCAGTTGACTCCCTCAGATTTGAAGAAGGCTAATCTGATTATATAATTTAGGATTTTTCATGTGCTTCTTTGTGGCCCCTGGCTCTTTTTAGATTTCATAAGTGGCATGCAGACTTACGTCTTTAATGATCGGTCAAACCTTAATTCTGATCAGAATTCCCCATGTTTGTAACTTCCTCCATCTGTAAAATCCACTATGATATTTAATCTCCTCGATTCTGAACTCTTCTGCATTCTCACTCTCCATTCCTCATCACTACCCATTGCTATGCCCTCAGTTTTGGAATTCTCCCCCTCAAACTTTCAGCTTTCCTGCCTTCCTCTCTACCTCTAATAAGCTCCTTGAAATCCATTTCTTTGCTTTAGCTTGTCCTAGTGTCTCGTCATGAGGATTAGTGTCAAATTATGACTGATAATACTCCAGTGTACTTGCCTTGGAGCACTTCTATTATATTAATAGCTCTATGTAAATATAAGTTCTATGCTGCTCATATAGAGTACATGCCTGATATTTTTATTTTTAGTTTAAAGTACTATCTGAACTTCATTTGTTGTTAATCATCACAAGATGTTAATCCTATTGAATGTTTCTGAAATATCCTGACTGATTCCTCTGTGTCTATGCGTCCATTAGCTTGGTATGATCCTTAGATTTGGCTACTTTGCTTTGAGATTATGATTTCAAATAGTTTGTGTTTGCCTGGGACAAGATGACTCTCAGTACTGTCTCCCCCCACCATTAGCTGTCCAATCTGTGCATCCTTCATTGTGATCTGATTCCTCTCCGTCAACCAGCTTCTTTAGTTCCTCTCTTTAGTCTGCTCCGAAACCAGGATCTGGTGTTGAATTTTCTACCACACCACGGCATTTTGGAAATTCATCAGAAGTCTGAATGACCACCAAATGTTTGCCAATGTTCCAACGGTGGTGTTGAAGAAGCCAGGAGGAGATTCATCCACTTCCTTCCCCATTGACACGGTGCCAGTGCTGAGCAATCTCTGTCTTAATTCAATTAACGCTATTGGAACAAGCAGTTGCCTTACCTTTTGATTGTTTCGCATTCATTCAAACTATCACCTCCTTGACATGCACAGTCCACGGAATTGGCCAAACGCAATCAATTCCTTCATATTCGCTTGCATTTCTTGGATTTCTTTTTGTCTATTTTGTTGATGATTCTTGGTTTCAGTAATCCTTCAGTCTGTGGCCCATCGTTACTATTTCCTATTCTGAAATTAATGTTTTTACCTTATATACTCGAGTTATAGTCGATCTCATGTAAAAGTCGATCCCCTACGTTTGGCCAAAAAGTCTGGAATTTTCCATATGCCTCATGTAAAAGTCGACTCTACTTCTTCACAGGTAGAAGATCCACATTTATGAGTCAACGTGCCAGCTGTCACACTCTGCTCCAGTTTTCCAGACTGCTGGTTATTCCACTCTGCTCCGAGGCTTCCAGTCTGCTGGCTGTTGCACTCCACTCCACTCTGGGTTGTCAGAATCAACTGTAATTCTTTTTTTCCCTTTATTCATTTAGAGACCAATTGGACTTCTGCTAATGATACAGTATGAAATTTGACAGGCATGAATTTGAGGCCCTGAAAAGTAGTATCCAGGTAATAGTTGACCCCATAAATGTAACATTTAAAAGTAGTCAAAAGAAATTTGACTATCACTTGACTATATATGGTATTTCTAGTTTGATTTCACAAAACTCCCTCTTTGTCTCTCTACCTTGAGGCATCAATTGTCTGCTTTGGGGAATGGATTGTATTGGTTTTCTATCTCTGTCTTAGTGAAAAGTACACATATATAGGTTTCATGCTGGATTGTGTCTGTCTTTCTCCAAGAACTGGTCTAAATAGGCAAAGTCTTTTCCCTGCGGTTGGGAAGTCCAGGACTAGAGGGCATAGGTTTAGGGTGAGAGGGGAAAGATATAAAAGAGACCTAAGGGGCAACTTTTTCACGCAGAGGGTGGTACATGTATGGAATGAGCTGCCTGAGGAAGTGGTGGAGGCTGGTATAATTGCAACATTTAAGAGGCATTTGGATGGGTATATGAATAGGAAGGGTTTGGAGGGATATGGGCCGGGTGCTGGCAGGTGGGACTAGATTGGGTTGGGATAGCTGGTCGGCATGGATGGGTTGGACCGAAGGGTCTGTTTCCATGCTGTACATCTCTATGACTCTAAGTGGTGATTAGCCATTCCTTTATCATGTATCCATCCAATTCTCACAAGACGTTAAGCTCCCAGTTACTTTACTTGCGTAATTAGTATTGATAGTATTTGCTGGTGTTAGACTTTATATCCACTGCTTTGTGCTGCTTCACTCTTCTTGTGGGGTAACTAATCTCTTTCACTTGCTCTTGTATTCAGACTAATGGCCATTCTGTGCCTCTCCCCCTACAAGAGTTGTTTTCTCCTTCCAAACTTACTTTTAGATTTACATATAGCTTTCTCATTACTTTAATACTTCAACAAAAGGTGTGGCTACTTCCCAATGAGTCTAGACGGAAGGTTCTCTAAACAGTTGTCACAATTCCGGAAGTCCAATACATCCTTCTATGGGATATACGGATATATTAATGGCTGCTAAATTTCAACTCTCAAGGGAACCTACATTAAATATAGGTTGTGATCCTATTAAGATCTTAGCTTGAAATTAAATCTCATGATCCTGTGTTCTATCAAGCCACCTGTTTCCTGAAAGTTATAAAACAGCCATCTGGAAGAGACTAGGATGATATGCCCTGTGTTCCTCTGATTGGATTTTTATAACACCGGTTTCACTGACACCATGAATTTGTCACTCTGATGTCAGATTGTGTCTAGCAATCATTCCAAACATATGCTTAAAATGACTAAAAGCTATAGGTTGACTATACTGAACTTTAACATGCAATATTCACTGGCAAATAGTTATGTTGATTGTCTTGGGCATGAGTAACACAGTGAGCACCTACTGACTTGGTCTGAATGTTTCTTCAGCATATTTGTGGCCAGAGTTTATTCCTTGCATTCCCTGTTTACTTTAGCTGTGAGTCTCTTTCTGCTCCTTTGGTTGTATCAATGTCGAACAGCCAATATGAGCAATTATCCTGACCTTTGAGAAGATGAAATGAAAACCGAGCAATAAGAAGTGTAAATATGTTCTAACATTAATTTGTGCTCTTATCCATTCCAACTCTCACTTAACATACCACGATACACTCCTGCTGGTACTATTTTGTTTGGACTCTGGCCCAGTTTGAGAAGGAATTCTTTTTTACACTGTGCATATACCACGCTTCTCTACTTTGAGTTACTCTACATGACCAGGCATTAACCTCTTTTTTGGCCATTTTACATGGATATGCCCCAGTTAGTAGTGGGGAAATTAAACCACTAGTTTCTACTGTTGTGCATAGTTTATAACTCAACTTTTTGTGACCAATACTGTTTCAGCTTCTCTTATTGCATATCATTACAGAGCCAGAGAAGATGCCACCAACAGATATTTTTTGAGATGGGGAATTCATGTTTTAGAAACACAATGAATGTTGTCGAATCAATTGGAATCTTCTCTAGTAACCAAACCTTACTGATCCTACCACTTGAATGTGCCTTGGATTGCCAGTGCTTTGACAATACTGAAGTTACTCTATTGGAGCATGGTACTGAGAGCAGCTGGGAAGCTGGCAGGAAAATTCTCTGGTCTATCAAAGGCAGCAGGAGGAGCATAACACTGAAGTAAGCTAATGGTTTCCTAGCCAACCTTTCACCTTTCAACCTTCTTCACTTAAAATTCTGTCCAAATTCAGAAAAGGTCCTGAAACTCCAGCACTCATTGTAATTGCTGATGTACACTGGCCCCACATTCCAGCAAACTTCTTACTCTGGCTTTCAAATCTCTCCATATCCCCTCCTACGGCCTACTTGTTCCCCCCCTCAATAGCCTCTTTCAGTCCATAATCTTTACACTTCTCTGTTTTGGAATTCTTGTACATCCCAGGTTTTGGTGGCATCAAAGCTATCAATTGCCTGGGTCTTAAGTTCTGGCAGTTACTCATTAAACTTAACTACTCCTTGACCTCTCATGCCTTCCTTAAAATATTCCTTCAGCTACCTCTTTAATCTAGTCTGTCTTAATTCACTCTCACATGTCTTGGTGACAAATTTGGTTTGACACCCTTCTTAAAAAACCTGAGGAATATTTTGTGACAATGAAGGTGTAAATACTGTTGTCACTTTGGGCAAATATGTAACCTTTCATTTTGTTTAAGTACAGAAGTCACCCTGAATAAACAGCAAATGAAAAGAGCTGAAATCTTGGATGTTTCTAAACTCCACCTTAAATCAGATTGACTCATACTCCGAACTTCGTTTGGAACTGAACCGCATTCAGGTTTACTTCTCATAATTTGAAGATTGACTCTGAATTCAAATGGGATTTCCAAAATTGATAAGCATGCAAGACTGCCTGACAATGGAGAAAAGATCCACCTTTTATTTTGCGATGTTTCTATAACTAGGCGATATGTGGGAAATCAAAGGTCAAGAAACTACAATCAGAATGACATTTATCTCAGTCCTTCTGGAAGTTCTTTTGCTATTTCTGACAAAACATCTAATAGAGACCTGGATCGTGCCTCCAATATTAAATGGGATGGACATTGCTGCAGTTTCCCAGTTATGTCCCAATGGAAACCCCTGGCTTTCATAATATTCATGTGTGAACTGCTTCCTTTGCAAAATCAATCCAAAATCAAGCCATTCTTTGACTGAAACAGAGCTTATAGGACTCCAGCTATAAAGCAAATATCCCATTCTCCACACTTACCTATGGCTAGTTTTGCACAAATCAACAGTGAAATGTAAATTGCTTCATACGAAGACCTGTTCAATCCTCATGTAATTGGGTTACAGGTGAATGGAAATCTACAGATGCCTTTCTCTTCCACCTCAAGCACTGTGCCCCCATCCCAAAACCTCCCATTCACCAGTAACTCCCAGCCTCTTTTCTCAAAGAGTCTCTATTTATGGAAGCCATGACACCTTGCTAACATAGATCCTATAAATTAGTTGATAGACTGAATGGGAGTAGGTTATATGGTGGCGAGGAGTTGAATGTTCCTTTAGTTTTGAATCCAATTCAATCCTCACACATTCTCCCTTTCAGCAGTGGCTGTTGAATGGTGGGAATCCTGGATGACATTTATTTTCCTTCCTTACCCAAGTAGTTGTTAATCCATGCTGATCCAGACTAACTCTCTCAGTGCTGTACTAAGGGCAGTACAATGCTGTTGGAGGTGCTGTATTTTAGAGGAGATATTAGCCCAAGTCCTGCTTTTGCCTGTCAGGTGTCTGGTTAAGGGGAAAAATAGGAGAATTTTTTGTTCACTAATAAGGCAAGGGCATACACTAAAGCCATTCATTGAAAATTGAAGAGAATATTCGAAAAATATCTTAAGTTAGATGGAAGTTAAATTGTATAATTCTGTTTCAGAAGACATTCTTGATGTAAAGAACAGAAAATTAATTTCTTGAAAAGAGGAAGATAGAATTGCAGGAAAGCCTAATTCTGAAGGAGGCCATTTGGTCCAAGGTACCTGTGCAGGTTCTTTGAAAGAGTACTGATGCTGAATTTGGATCCCCACTTCTTGTTCATTATCCTGTAGGTTCCTCATTCTGAAATACCAGTCCACATCCCCTTTAAAATTCCTCAAGTGTTTCAGATTCTGAAAAAAAAAGTCATCAGCTCTCATGACCTGTGAAGGGAAACACTTCATTAATGTTCGAGGTCAGTGACATTTTGTCAGAACTGGTGAAGGGTCACAGAGTGAAATTATAACTTTTTTCTGTCCGCGAAATGCAGCAAGACCTGGCCACTGCCTTTATGTGTTGTACTGTCCAATGGTTTCAGGGAAAAAGTAAACAATCTCTTCAACCAGGCGTTTTGGTCATGGTTCCTAATCTCCCTGCTTGCCTTGGAATGGATTCCATATTCCTTTAAGCTTTGGCAAAAGACCATAACTATTGTTCTTGCTAACGGCACTATGCTGTTTCTGGTTGGTTTAGAGCAATTTACCTTTGTTGCTTAGATTCTGATTACATGTCTCATATGTAGATTTGGTCTGACTCTCCACCGCTCTAGGCTAGAACTGTTCTAGTCAGAATTTAAATGAGGTTTAAGACTTGAAATGCCCGAAGGCCAGTGACTGAGAAATTCACAACTAATCTTGGAGGAACTATTAGGCGAAGTTCACAGCACAGAATCAGATAAGTTAATTGTTGTTTTAAGTCTGTCCAAGAGAAAGGCTGCATTAGTGAGTATAGTGGATTCTTTCTTGATTATATGTTTTTGGAGATAAGTCTCTTGATTAAACTTAAAATATAAGCCATAGCTATTAATTCAACCTGGGGCAGTCTTTGTAGAGGAATAAGACGGTGTTATTTTCTGGGTCTGTGGATTGTGAAGGAGCAAAAATGGCCTTTGCAGTGATATGTACTTCTTGTCAGATGAGGGAGTTTAAAGAGAGTTTAAGGGTTACTGCAGATTATATCTGCCATAAATGTTGTTGGATGCGATTCTTATCAGATCGAATGGATCGGTTGGAGAGACAGATAGAAGCGATGAGGAATTTGCAACAGCAACAGTATGTGATGGATGGCAGTTATAGGACGTGGGGGGTGGCGGGGGGGGGGGGGGGGGGGGGGGGGAGATGTCTCAGATACAGTCACATAGATGGGTTAACTCCAGGAAGGGTGGGTGAGGTTGGCACCTAGGGCAGGAGTCTTTTGTGGATATACTCATTTCAAACAGGTATGCTGTTTTGAAAAATGTAGGGGGTGATGGATACTCAGGGGAGTGTAGCACGAACAACCAAGTTTCTGGTATTGAGACTGGCTCGAATGCAATGAGGGGTATGTCGACTTCCAAGAGATCAATTATGTTAGGGGTGTTTGTAGTCAGAGGTACAGACAGACGTTTCTGTGGCCAGCAGAGAAAAAGCAGAATGGTGTGTTGTTTCCCTGGTGCCAGGATCAAGGATGTCTCAGAGAGGGTGCAGAATGTTCTCACGGGGGAGAGGGGCCAGCAAGAGGTCATTGTCCATAATGGAACCAATAACATTGGAAGAGAAAAGGTTGAGACTCTGAAGGGAGATTATAGAGAGTTAAGCAGAAATTTAAAAATGAGGTCCTCAAGGATTACTGGATTACTCCTAGTGCTATGAGCTAGCGAGGGCAGGAATAGGAGGATAGAGCAGATGAATGCATGGCTGAGGAGCTGGTGTATGGGAGCAGGATTCACATTTTTGGATCATTGGAATCTCTTTTGGGGTAGAAGTGACCTGTACAAGAAGGACGGTTTGCACCTAAATAGGAAAGGAATAATATACTGGCAGGGAAATTTGCTACAACTGCTTGAGAGGATTTAAACTAGTAAGATGGGGGGGAGGGACCTAGGGAGATAGTGAGGAAAAAGATCAATCAGAGACTGGTACAGCTGAGAACAGACGTGTGTCAAACAGTCAGGGCAGGCAAGGACAAGGTAGGACTAATAAATTAAACTGCATTTATTTCAATGCAAGGGTCCTAACAGAGAAGGCAGCTGAACTCAAGGCATGTTAGGAACATGGGATTGGGATATCATAGCAATCATGGAAACACGGTTCAGGGATGGGCAGGACTGGCAGCTTAATGTTCCAGGATACAAATGCTACAGGAAGGATAGAAAGGGAGGCAAGAGAGGAGGGGGAGTGGCATTTTTGATAAGGGATAGCATTACAGCTGTGCTGAGGGAGGACATTCCCAGAAATACATCCAGGGAAGTTATTTGGGTGGAACTGAGAAATAAGAAAGGGATGATCACCTTATTGGGATTGTATTATACACCCCCTAATAGTCAGAGGGAAATTGAGAAACAAACTTGTAAGGAGATCTCAGCTATCTGTAAGAATAATAGGGCAGTTATGGTAGGGGTTCTTAACTTTCCAAACATCAACTGGGACTGCCATACTGTTAAGGGTTTAGATAGAGAGGAATTTCTTAAGTGTGTACAAGACAATTTTCTGATTCAGTATGTGGATGTAACTACTAGAGAAGGTGCAAAACTTGGCCTACTCTTGGGAAATAAGGCAGGGCAGGTGACTGAGGTGTCAGTGGGGGAGCACTTTGGGGCCAGCGGCCATAATTCCAAATTGTTTTAAAATAGTGATGGAAAATGATAGACCAGATCTAAAAGTTGAAGTTCTAAACTGGAGAAAGGCCAATTTTGACGGTATTAGGCAAGAACTTTCAAAAGATGATTGGAGGCAGATGCTTGCAGGTAAAGGGATGGCTGGAAAATGGGAAGCCTTCAGAAATGAGATAACAAGAATCCAGAGAAAGTATATTCCTGTCGGGGTGAAAGGGAAGGTTGGTAGGTATAGGGAATGCTGGATGACTAAAGAAATTGAGGGTTTGGTTAAGAAAAAAAAGGAAGTATATGTCAGGTACAGACAGGACAGATCGAGTGAATCCTGAGAAGAGTATAAAGAAAGTAGGAGTATACTTAAGAGGGAAATCAGGAGGGCAAAAAGGGGACATGAGATAGCTTTGGCAAATAGAATTAAGGAGAATCCAAAGGGTTTTTACAAATATATTAAGGACAAAAGGATAACTAGGGAGAGAATACAGCCCCTCAAAGATCAGCAAGGCGGCCTTTGTGTGGAGCCACAGAAAATGGGGGAGATCCTAAATGAATATTTTGCGTCAGTATTTAATGTGGAAAAGGATATGGAAGATATAGACTGTAGGGAAATAGTTGGTGACATCTTGCAAAATGTCCAGATTACAGAGGAGGAAGTGCTGGATGTTTTGAAATGGTTAAAGGTGGATAAATCCCCAGGACCTGATCAGGTGTACCCGAGAACTCTGTGGGAAGCGAGAGAAGTGATTGCTGGGCCTCTTGCTGACATAGTTGTATCATCGATAGTCACAGGTAAGGTGCCGGAAGACTGGAGGTTGGCAAACGTAGTGCCACTATTTAAGAAGGGCGGTAAAGACAAGCCAGGGAACTATAGACCGGTGAACCTGATCTTGGTGGTGGGCAAGTTGTTGGAAGGAATCCTGAGGGACAGGATGGACATGTACTTGGAAAGGCAAGGACTGATTCAGGATAGTCAACATGGCTTTGTGCGTGGGAAATCATGTCTCACAAACTTGATAGAGTTTTTTGAAGAAGTAACAAAGAAGATTGATGAGGGCAGAGCAGTAGATGTGATCCATGTGGACTTCAGTAAGGCGTTTGACAAGGTTCCCCATGGGAGACTGATTAGCAAGGGTAGATCTCATGGAATACAGGGAGAACTAGCCATTTGGATACAGAACTGGCTCAAAGGTAGAAGACAGAGGGTGGTGGTGACGGGTTGTTTTTCAGACTGGAGGCCTGTGACCAGTGGAGTGCCACAAGGATCGGTGCTTGGCCCTCTACTTTTTGTCATCTACATAAATGATTTGGATGCGAACATAAGAGGTACAGTTAGTAAGTTTGCAGATGACACCAAAATCGGAGGTATAGTGGACAGCGAAAAGAGTTACCTCAGATTACAACAGGATCTGGACCAGATGGGCCAATGGGCTGAGAAGTGGCAGATGGAGTTTAATTCAGATAAATGCGAGGTGCTGCATTTTGGGACAGCAAATCTTAGCAGGATTTATACACTTAATGGTAAGTTCCTTGGGAGTGTTGCTGAACAAAGAGACCTTGGAGTGCAGGTTCATAGCTCCTTGAAAGTGGAGTCGCAGGTAAATAGGATAATGAAGAAAGCATTTGGTATGCTTTCCTTTATTGGTCAGAGTATTGAGTACAGGAGTTGGGAGGTCATGTTGCGGCTGTACCGGACATTGGTTAGGCCACTGTTGGAATATTGTGTGCATTTCTGGTCTCCTTCCTATTGGAAAGATATTGTGAAACTTGAAAGAGTTCAGAAAAGATTTACGGGGGAGGTTGGCAGGGTTGGAGGATCTGAGCTACAGGGAAAGGCTGAACAGGCTGGGGCTGTTTTCCCTGGAGCGTTGGAGGCTGAGGGGTGACCTTATAGAGGTTTACAAAATTATGAGGGGCATGGATAGGATAAATAGACAAAGTCTTTTCCCTGGGGTCGGGGAGTCCAGAGCTTTGTTTCCATGCTGTACATCTCTATGACTATATCAGAGTCATGAACCAGAGGGCAACGATTCAAGGTTTGGAAAAGCATTTATGCAAAGGCTGATTAGGATTTGCACCTGAGAGTTGTATGGAACCAGATTCAACTGAAGCTTTCGAAAGAGATAAGCACCAGGAGTAAACAACTCCCAGCCCATAAGGGAAAGGGGCAGTAATGGCATAAGCTGAGTAGCTATTACAGCGAACTGATATGAACATATTTGGCCAAATAGTCTCTCCTCCTCCACTCTAGGTTCATCATCTGAGGTAAAATAAATGAAGAACACTGTGTTCCCAGTGCTTGCAAATAAGTAAATTGACTTTGTTTTAGCACTTTCACTTTCACCTTAACTTTTGCAATGTTGGCAGACATGTTTAATTTGAATTAGAGTCCTAGCCTTTAGTGATGCTTGTAGAAAGCAAGTCTTCTAGGTTCCAGGTCCCGAGATGTCACTAGAAAGCAAATTAATTATAAAACCTGTCGCCTGAAGCAACAACATAACAATTAACGTTTGAATATAATTAGTGGTAATGAAGGAAATGGGCTTTAGATCCTCCATTTGCTCATTAACCAGTTGCAAACAGAGTAACAACATAGTTCGGATGCTTTCAAGATCGGGGAAAAAAATTAATTCCCACTCTTTGGATGACTTCTGTCACACCATCAACATTACAGTGAATTGTCATTGCAAGGAGATGAACCTAGTTTCAAACATGGTCAAAAATTAGTGTTCAAATTTCTTCAGTAATTAACAACAAGTTTATGACATTGCTGTGAGACCAGTAATGTTGCAGAAGATATTACAGGTTGTTGCAAGTTATGCTTTGCCTCCGTCTTTTTACCTCACCATGGAGACCGACTGTTCAGAATCCCACATCTAAGTTGAAACATTGCAGGTAGAAAGATAAAAATAAGACACAGAAGAAGGTCCCAGTGAACCAACCAAATTTGTTTCATCATTTGAGATTTATTGGAATGCTCTCAGGGTGAGGGATTTCATGCACATGTTTTTGACCAGGGAAGCTGGGATTGATGTGCCGGGAGCAGTAAAGATTATGTGGTGATTTAATAGATTTGTTTAAAATTGTCAGGGGCTTTGGTATGAGTAGATTGGAAGACTTTATTTCCACTGAGAAAATTTGATAAGAAGTAGACACAATTAAAACAATTGCTAAAAGAATCGAATGACCATAGACATTCTTCCAAATGCAACAAGTTGGAATGGTCTGCGATGCACAACCTAAAATTTGATTTGATTTATTATTGTCATATGTACCAAGATATAGTGAAAAGTATTGTTTTGCGGGCTATTCAGAAAAATCATATCTTACATCAGCACATCAGGGTAATAGAACAGTATACAGAAGAGTGTTCCAGCTACAGATCAACTCTAATACCTGAGGGATCCGTTCATAAGTTCGATAACAGCGGGGAAGCAGTTGTTCTGTTGGTATGTGTTTTGTTTCTTCCGCTCGATGGAAGAGAGAGTAACTGGGGTGGGGGGGGGTCTTTGATTTCCCAAGGCAATGGGAAATATGGGCAGAGTATATATAGAAGGAATGCCGCTTTTCGTGATGTACTGGACTGCATTCATAACTCTCTGCAACTGTTTTGCAGTCCTGAGTAGAGCTGTTGCCATACCAAGCTGTAATGCATGCTGATAGGTGCATCTATGGTGCTTCTATAAAAATTGTTAAGAGTCAATGTGGACATGCTGAATTTCATTAGCCTTCTGAGGGAGCAGAGGCTTTGGTGTGATTTCTTGACTGTAGCTTTGATGTGGATGGAGTCAGGATAGATTGTTGGTGATGGTTACTCCTAGGAACTTGAAGCTCTCGACCATCTCAACCTCAGCACCACAGATATAGACAGAGGTGTATCCTCCACTCTGCTTCCTGAAGCCAATGATCAACTCCTTCATGTTGCTGACATTGAGGGAGAGATTTCTGCCTTCACACCATATCACTCAGCTGTCTACCTCTTTCCCGTGCTTTGTCTCTTTGTTTTTAGAGATTTGGCCCCCTATGGTGGTGTCAACAGAAAATTTGTAAATGGAGTTAGAGCTGAATTTGGCCACACAGTTGTGAGTGTATAAGGAGTATAGTAAGGGGCTGAGTACACAGCTTTGTTTTTCTGTTCGTAGGAGACTTTTGTGGAAGTGAGAGATGTCAAACGGGCTTTTCTGGAAGAAAGGATATAGGTTAGAACTAGTAGGAATCTCAGTATAAGGATTTTAGTTAGAAAATTCCAGACCAGAAGTGTTTGGTTAGAACCCAGAAAAGTTATTTGAAGCTGAGAAATTCTAATCATAATTGGATGACTAATCAAAGAAGTGGCTAAAAAACTCACAAGGTGGGAAATTGAATTAAATCTTAGGTTAAAACTAGAGCTGTGATCTGTCAAGTGAGATTTCGGTCTGGGATTTGACTTGTCTAGTAACAACATTAGTTGCAACATTTCCGAATTTGCTGATGATGAAAATTGTGTAAGACCTTAAGTTGTGAAGAGGGTGCAGGAATTTTTCAAGAGGACTTAGCCTGCTAAGTAACTGAGGTAAAAACAATGACTGCAGCTGCTGGAAACCAGATTCTGGATTAGTGGTGCTGGAAGAGCACAGCAGTTCAGGCAGCATCCAAGGAGCTTTGAAATTGACATTTTGGGCAAAAGCCCTTCATCAGGAATAAAGGCAGTGAGCCTGAAGCGTGGAGAGATAAGCTAGAGGAGGGTGGGGGTGGGGAGAAAGTAGCATAGAGTACGATGGGTGAGTGGGGGAGGGGATGAAGTTGATAGGTCAGGGAGGTGAGGGTGGAGTGGATAGGTGGAAAAGGAGATAGGCAGGTAGGACAAGTCCGGACAAGTCATGGGGACAGTTACTGTGCTGGAAGTTTAGAACTAGGGTGAGGTGGGGGAAGGGGAAATGAGGAAACTGTTGAAGTCCACGTTGATGCCCTGGGGTTGAAGTGTTCTGAGGCGGAAGATGAGGCGTTCTTCCTCCAGGCGTCTGGTGGTGAGGGAGCGACGGTGAAGGAGGCCCAGGACCTCCATGTCCTCGGCAGAGTGGGAGGGGAGTTGAAATGTTGGGCCACGGGGCGGTGTGGTTGATTGATGCAGGTGTCCCAGAGATGTTCCCTAAAGCGCTCTGCTAGGAGGCGCCCAGTCTCCCCAATGTAGAGGATACCACATTGGGAGCAACGGATACAACAAATGATATTAGTGGATGTGCAAGTAAAACTTTAATGGATGTGGAAGGCTCCTTTAGGGCCTTGGATAGAGGTGAGGGAGGAGATGTGGGCGCAGGTTTTACAGTTCCTGTGGTGGCAGGGAAAAGTGCCAGGATGGGAGGGTGGGTTGTAGGGGGGCGTGGACCTGACCAGGTCGTCACGGAGGGAACGGTCTTTGTGGAAGGCGGAAAGGGGTGGGGAGGGAAATATATCCCTGGTGGTGGGGTCTGTTTGGAGGTGGCGGAAATGTCGGCGGATGATTTGGTTTATGCGAAGGTTGGTAGGGTGGAAGGTGAGCACCAGGGGTGTTCTGTCCTTGTTACGGTTGGAGGAGTGGGGTCTGAGGGCGGAGGTGCAGGATGTGGACGAGATGCGTTGGAGGGCATCTTTAACCACGTGGGAAGGGAAATTGCAGTCTCTAAAGAAGGAGGCCATCTGGTGTGTTCTGTGGTGGAACTGGTCCTCATGGGAGCAGATCTGACGGAGGCGGAGGCGGAGGAATTGGGAATACAGAATGGAATTTTTGCAAGAGGTAGGGTGGGAAGAGGTGTAATCCAGGTAGCTGTGGAAGTCGGTGGGTTTGTAAAAAATGTCAGTGTCGAGTCGGTTGTCATTAATGGAGATGGAGAGGTCCAGGAAGGTGAGGGAGGTGTCAGAGATGGTCCAGGTAAATTTAAGGTCAGGGTGGAATGTGTTGGTAAAATTGATGAATTGCTCAACCTCCTCGCGGGAGCACGAGGTGGCGCCAATGTAGTCATCAATGTAGCGGAGGAAGAGGTGGGGAGTGGTGCCGGTGTAATTACGGAAGATCAACTGTTCTACATAGCCAACAAAGAGACAGGCATAGCTGGGGCCCATACGTGTGCCCATGGCTACGCCTTTGGTCTGGAGGAAGTGGGAGGATTCAAAGGTGAAATTGTTAAGGGTGAGGACCAGTTCGGCCAAACGAATGAGAGTGTCAGTGGAAGGGTACTGTTGGGGACGTCTGGAGAGGAAAAAACGGAGGGCTTGGAGGCCCTGGTCATGGCGGATGGAGGTGTAGAGGAATTGGATATCCATGGTGAAGATGAGGTGTTGGGGGCTGGGGAAACGGAAGTCTTAGAGGAGGTGGAGGGCGTGGGTGGTGTCTCGACGTATGTGGGGAGTTCCTGGACTAGGGGGGATAGGACAGAGTCGAAGTAGGTAGAGATGAGTTCAGTGGGGCAGGAGCATGCTGAGACAATGGGTCGGCCAGGGTGGTCAGGCTTCTGGATCTTGGGAAGGAGGTAGAACCGGGCAGTGCGGGGTTCCTGGACTATGAGGTTGGAAGCTGTGGGTGGGAGATCTCCTGAGGTGATGAGGTTCTGTATGGTCTGGGAGATGATGGTTTGGTGATGGGGGGTGGGGTCATGGTCGAGGGGGCAGTAGGAAGAGGTGTCCTCGAGTTGACGTTTGGCTTCAGCGGTGTAGAGGTCAGTGCGCCAGACTACCACTGCACCCTCTTTATCCGCTGGCTTGATGGTGAGATTGGGATTGGAGCAGAGGGATTGGAGGGTTGCGCATTGTGAGGGTGAGAGGTTGGAGTGGGGAGGGAGGTAGACAGGTTGAGGCGGTAGTTGGAAATGAAGTGGTCGAGGGCAGGTAATAGGCCAGTGCGGGGTGTCCAGGTGGATGCAGTGTGTTGGAGGTGGGCGAAGGGGTCCTCGGAAGGTGGGCGGGAGTCCTGATTGTGAAAGTAAGCTCGGAGGCGGAGGCGACGAAAGAATTGTTCGACGTCACGGCGTGTATTAAATTCATTGATGCGTTGACGAAGGGGGATGAAGGTGAGTCCTTTGCTGAGGACTGATCGTTCGTCCTCAGTGAGGGGGAGGTCTGGGGGGATGGTGAAAACTTGGCAGGGCTGGGAGCTGGGATCTGGTGTGGGTGTAGAGCTGGGAGTGGGGGCAGAACCTGTAACTGGAGTGGGTGTGATGGTGGGGGGAATGGGGGTGGAGTCATGAGCAGGGATAGTGTCCCCCTTGGGGTTCTGGGGGGTGGGGATAGTGACAGTGGGGTCTGTGGGGGGCATGTCAGCAGAATGCAGGTGAGTGGCGCTGGTGGGGGCGGAAGTGCTGGTGACCACGGCAGTAGGGGTGGCGGAAGTCACTGAGCATGTGGCATCAGCGATGATGTGAAGGGCGGAAGTGATGTCACGTGTGATGCATGAGGAATTGTGAGGGGTGGAAGTGGTTGTGGGAGTGGCCATGATGGGGGTGGAAGTGACATCATCAATCAGCGTGGGGGTGGCAGCTGCATCAGCTGCATGGCTAATGGCGGAATAGATTCTGAGGCCAGGGGAATCTTCTGGAATGTTTGAGGAGCGCTGGTTACGGAGGTGGGTAGATAAGTTTGTTTTTCTTAGTTTTTGATGTTTGAGATTGAATTGAAATACTGTTTGTTGAGAGTATGATCTCTCCTGAGGATGTAGTACAGAGTGGGTCCTTTGCAATTCTGAGAGAGTGTGACCCTCAGCTGAGGCAGGGCTGACTGTAGAGAGGTTAGGTGCCGGTGCATTGCTGCAAGCGTGGAGCGGAGGATCTTGAAGGAGAACTGTTGCTGGTGGTTTTGAATCTGTAGCTAAGTAACTGAGATTGAGCATGGTGAATGTAAGACTTTGTAAATAATTGTAAAGAGATACATTTTGATAACAGAAACAGAAAGGCAGAATATTTCTTAAATGGTGAGAAGTTTAGAAGTGAAAATGCCCAAAGGGATCTGGGTGTCTCGTCCATGAATGAGTAAAAGCAGGAATGCAGTTGTAGAAAGTTGATGGGAAGGAAACTGGTTTGTTGACATTCACTTCAAGAGGTCTTGTGGATCAGAGTGAAGTTGCCTTACTGGAGTTGTATAGAGCATTGATGAGATCTCACCTCGAATATTGTGAACAATTTGGGGCATTTTATTTAAGGATTGAAAAATTATGATGGGGAGAGTGCAGTGGAGGTTCACCAGATTAATTATTGGGCTTGTGCAGTAGTGTGGTGATGAGAGGTTATACAAATTGGTCCTTTATTCCATAGCATTTTGAAGAATGAAAGATAATTCATTTCGCCACCCCCACGCGAAATGGCATGACAGGGTGGATAGGTTTCCCCAAGTTGGTGTCTCAACTAGGGGACATAATCTCTGGATAAGGAAACAGGTCATTTCAGAGAGAGAAGAGGAAGAATTTCTTCACTCAGAGGGTGGTGAATCTTTAGATGTCCGTACCACAGAGGGCTTTGGAAGGTCAACCATTGGGCAGATTCAAGAGAGAAATTGATTGGTTTCTGGAGAGGAATAGCATTAAGGTTTATGGAGGTGCTGCAGGAAAATGGCATTGAAGAGATGATTGACCATGATCTCTGATAGTGGGTTAGGTTCAATGGGCTGAAGGGTGTTCCTATCCACCTGTTGGAGATCCAATCAGAGTTCTGCATCCCCTCTCTTCTGGAAGGTGGTGCATAATTCCTTGCAATTTGCGTCACAGGTAGACAGGGCGGTTAAGAAGGCATTCAGCATGTTTGTCTTCATTGCGCAGACCATTGAGTGTAGGAGTTGTGAATATTTGCTGAGGTTGTACAGGATGGTGGTGAGGCCTCTCCTGGAGTACTGCTATAGGAAGGATATTATTAAATTGGAGAGGGTTCAGAAAAGATTCCAGGATATTGCTGGGAATAGAGAGTTTGAGTTATAAAAGTAGGCTGGATAGGCTGGGACCTTTTTCACTGGAATGTAGGAGATTGAGAGGTGATCTTATAACGTTTCATAAATTCATGAGAGGCATAGATAAGGTGAATAGCAAAGGTCTTTTCTCTAGGGTGGGGGAATTCAAAACTAGGGGGCCTATTTTTAAGGTGAGAGTAGAAAGATTTAAAAAGTACATGAGGGGAAACTTATTTTACACAAGGATTTGTAAATGGAATGAACTGGCAGGGGAAGTGTTGGATGCAGGTACAGTTACTATGTTTAAAAAAACCTTTGGATAAGTACATGCATAGGAAAGGTTTGGTGGGATATGGGCCAAATGCAAGTGGGACTAGTTTAGTTTGGCAACATGGTTGGCGGGGACTAGTTGGACTGAAAGGTCTGTTTTCATACTGTATGACACTATGTTTGCCAAATTAGGTGCCAATCCGACATTCAAACAGCCAGTAGCAAGCCCAGCTTGGGTTCAAAGACAGCAGGAGCAGAAATCCTGGCCCTTGAGAGCTCCCAGCCAATCGGAGTCTGGCAGCAGTGGATTACTTGGCAGCTGTCATTCTTGCACCCTCCGGAATTTCTGAAGGACCCGGGGCACAGGTGGGTGATGGCAAGGTGAGGGTCACGGGGAGAGATAGTTGGCCGTAAGGCAGGTCAGTTAGCAGGTGGGTGATGGTGAGGTGAGGGTAGCTGGCTGTAGGTATAATTCATGGATTGTTTCCATTGGTCCTGTATTATGGTTGAGCCTCACTGGTGCAGTTTGCATGTTTATGGGCATGTGGGTGTTTTTCTAACTTTGCATCCTTTCCAGGGACCCTTAACTCTGGTAATACCCGGTTTTACAAAGTTACAGTAAGTACTCACGCTGCATACGCTCATTGCAGCATCGGAATGTATTCTCTTAAAAGCAATCACAAACCACTGCTACTTATTTCACAGAATCCCTACAGTGTGGAAACAGGCCCTTTGGGCACAACAAGTCCACACTGACCCTCCAAAGAGTAACCCGCCCAGACCCATTCTCCTACCCTATTACTCTACATTTACCCCTGACTAATGCACCTAGCCTACACATCCCGGAACACTATGGGCAATTTAATGTGGCCATTTCACCTAACCTGCACATCTTTGGATTGTGGGATGGAATTGGAAAAGTCGGAGGTAAGCCGCACAGACTCGAGGAGAACGTGCAAACTTCACACAATTACCTGAAGCTGGAATTGAACTCTGGTCCCTGGCGCTGTGAGGCAGCAGTGCTAACCACTGTGCCACTCCATTTGTCAGAGCTCTGGTATGCAGTCACATTCTGAATGATTTCCAACTGTAATCCTGTAATGTGCCAGGCATTGGGGATGGCCTTTCACCTAATTAGGTTCACTTGCCATGGAATTGTTGTGTATGGGATCGGTCAATTGGTCTGAGCAGTGGGGCTTTGAAAAGGAGGCTCAGTTTCTGAAATACTCTAGTATTTTGTCAAGAATGCTTTTGAAGAGAAGCTGGATGGGATCTTTGTCTATTGTGTATCTATGTACTGAGATGTTCCATAGCATGGATTAATGGGGCTAAAGGGTGTTTGTTGCGGAAGCCAGAGTATATCTGACCTTCAGTAAATGCAATAAATTTGTAATTCCTTCAGCAGTTGCTGGAATCTTAGTTTTTTTCCTAATGATCCATCCTCATGGGTACCTCCTATTGCAATGCAAGTAGCGACACTCACGTTGAATAATTATTATGCAGGCCAGAGAATATATGTAAATATTAGTATAGAGCTTCAGGATTTAATGGATAATTGCTGTTTTGAAACGCTGTGCATCGCCCTGTGAATAAAAAATAGCATTTAGTCCTTGTCTTGTTTTATAATGTACTACTCAATTTTATGACAAATATTGATACTTCCACATGTACCAGCATTGCTGCATAAATGCTGGTCAAATTAATGGGAAAAAAGACTTAAATTTGTATCATAACCTCAGGATGTCCAGATGCATTGCCTAACTACAGGGAAATCCTGTTTGACCAATTTGTTAGACATCTATAAAAATGTAACTGGTACAGTACCTTGAGGGGAACTAATACATATGGTGTACCTGAATTTCTAAAAGGCATTTGATAAGATTGCATTGGAGGCAGTACATCAAACGTTCCCTGGGATAAGTGAGAGGCTGAGTAAGTCGGGTCTATAACAGTGGGTCCCAACTTTTCAGTAACATTATGGTAGACAGGGAACTTGCAGGAAAGTGACATTGAAGATCATCCCAACATCATCCATGCTCATAGTGAATGGTGGAGAAGATTTAATAGACTAGATGATCTACTTCTCCTCCTACGTCTTGCTCTAAAAGCAGTTTCTGATTCCCTTTATAAATGTCTTGGAGGAGGTGGAGGGCGTGGATGGTGTCTCGAACGTATGTGGGGAGTTCCTGGACTAGGGGGGATAGGACAGAGTTGAGGTAGGTAGAGATGAGTTCAGTGGGGCAGGAGCATGCTGAGAAATTGGGTCGGCCAGGGTGGTCAGGCTTGTGAATCTTGGGAAGGAGGTAGAACCGGGCAGTGCGGGGTTCCCGGACTATGAGGTTGGAAGCTGTGGGTGGGAGATCTCCTGAGGTAATGAGGTTCTGTATGGTCTGGGAGATGATGGTTTGGTGATGGGGGGTGGGGTGAGGCAAGGTGGAGTGAGTCTTTGATTATGTAACAGAAATTGTAGCTGTTCATCACTCAATTTTAACAAAAAGACTGGTGTTTCTCAGTCTAATTTTTGCTACCTTTCCTTAGTGTTGCCTCTGAAACTTCCTCCATCCTTATATTTTTCTGCATTCTGTGATCTGTGATCCTCCCATTTTGGCTTTTTTGTGCAACCCCAGTTTCTTTTGACCCACCATTGATAATTGTGCCTCCAGCTGCCTAGATCCTAAGCTGCAGAATCCCTTCTGAAACCTCTTGTCTCTTCACTTGTCTTTTCAGACAATGCATTGAAACCTACTTGTTTTGGTCAACTGTCCTAACGCTTTCTTACATGGCTCATGGTCAAATCTTTTTTGATAATTGTTTCTGAAGGGCAATAAGATATTTTACTAGGTTACAATTGCTCTATAGTCACAGGTTGTTGAACAGTCAATTAATGATGTTGATTCCTGATTTTCTCTTCGATGTGAAGTGATTCTATTTTGGGAAGAGAAACAGCAGGAAGTGGACAAACATATTGATTTACCCTTGTTAGAGACATGGCAGTAAAACAGATTCAAACTGATCAAACTGTACTCAACTGGATTGTTTCAACAATTACACCTTAATATTGTTACAGAATCCAATGCTGTCCACACGCTGAACAATTCCTCTCAATTTTCTTGTTCCATATTAGCCTCATAAGTTGTTGGTTTTAAGTTATTGGTTTCCAGTCTTGGCTTCAGTTGCTGTCAGTTTGGTTATTGTCTTTATACGACAGCCTTCCTTGTGAGGTACAGATCAGATGGTTCCTTTCTGAAAGTTGCATCTAGAATTGAACTGCCAAAACGAAAACTGCATGAGGTTTTAGTTGTTTCTTCCCCATTGCTTGACCAGATGTGAATATTAGAGTCATTTTAACAAGCAGAGAGCAGAGGACGAAATGGCCTGGTGGTATGGTCGTGGGTTTGTAATCTAGTGATGCAGGTAATATTCTGGGGACCTGGCTTCAAATCCTGCCATGGCAGATGGTTGAATTTGAATTCTTAGGTGGCACGATGGCACAGTAGTTAGCACAGCTGCCTCACAGTGCCAGGGTCCCAAGTTCGATACCAGCCTCGGGCGACTGACCATGTGGAGTTTGCACATTCTCCTTATGACTGTGTGGGTTTCCTCCCACAGTCCAGTGATATTGCAGGTCAGGTGAATTGGCCATGTTAAATTGCCCATAGGTACATTAGTCAGATGGGTCTGGTGGATTATTCTTTGGAGGGTCGGTGTGGACTGGTCGGGCCGAAAGGCCTGTTTCCACACTGTAGGGAATCTAACTTAATCAGATGTGTGTAGTATCAATGTGGACTGACAAGAAAATTGCCAAAGATATTTATTTTTATCAATATGCACACAACGTAAAAAGGTTAAATATATAATTTTTCTATCCTACTTTTCCCCATTTGTTTTTATTAACAGTTAAGCAGTGGAAGGGGTTGTTGAATTTATATAAAAACAGAAAGAGCTTGGAAAACTCGACAAGTCTGGCAGCATTTGTGGACAATGAAACAGAGCTACTGTTATAGGTCTAATATGAGTTTTCTTCAGAACTGAAGCGAGGTAGGAATGGCTTAATGTTGGATGGTGAGATTTATAGTCCAGAAGTAAAAAGAAAGAAATATGAGCGTTGGCGCTCAGTCTTTGTAGAGTAGAGGTCAGTAGACCAGACAACAACTGCCCTATCTTTGTCAACATTTATAAAAACCACGTCAGGGTCAAATCTGAGAAAATGCAGTAAGCAAATAATAGACAATAGACAATAGATGCAGGAGTAGGCCATTCAGCCCTTCGAGCCTGCACCGCCATTCAATATGATCATGGCTGATCATTCCCAATCAGTATCCTGTTCCAGCCTTATCTCCATAACCCTTGACTCCACTATCTTTAAGAGCTCTATCCAATTCTTTCTTAAATGAATCCAGAGACTGGGCCTCCACTGCCCTCTGGGGCAGAGCATTCCACACAGCCACCACTCTCTGGGTGAAGAAGTTTCTCCTCATCTCTGTCCTAAATGGTCTACCCCGTATTTTTAAGCTGTGTCCTCTGGTTCGGCACTCCCCCATCAGCGGAAATATGTTTCCTCCTGCCAGAGTGTCCAATCCTTTCATAATCCTATACGTTTCAATCAGATCCCCTCTCAGTCTTCTAAACTCAAGGGTATACAAGCCCAGTCGCTTCAATCTTTCAGTGTAAGGTAATCCCGCCATTCCAGGAATTGACCTCGTGAACCTACGCTGCACTCCCTCAATAGCCAGAATGTCTTTCCTCAAATTTGGAGACCAGAACTGTACACAGTACTCCAGGTGTGGTCTCACCAGGGCCCTGTACAGCTGCAGAAGCACCTCTTTGCTTCCATACTCAATTCCTCTTGTTATGAAGGCCAGCATGCTATTAGCCTTCTTCACGACCTGCTGTACCTGCATGCTTGCCTTCATTGACTGGTGGACAAGAACACCCAGATCTCTCTGAACAGCCCCTTTACCTAATTTGATACCATTGAGGTAGTAATCTGCCTTCCTGTTCTTGCCACCAGATCAGAGGTAGGTGATTAGTGTGAGTGACGGGAGCAGAGAAATTCAGATGGTCTATGTCCTGCAGACAGTTCTTGATGAAAATATCAAGAATGGATAAGAGGCAGGAGGGAGGCGGAGTACTGCAGATGAGTGAAAGTGTCCACTGAATGGTGGGAGGATCCTGTGCAAAGAAGTCATCAAAGGCAATGGAAGGAGAGTTCAACGTCACTCTGATACTGAAATTCATTGAAGTGGAGATATAAGAGGATAAAACTGAGCACAGAATGTTAAGCATCAGAGAGAGAGGAAGGTCAGACACTATAATGAGTGAGCTGCAATATGTGCCATCTACAAGACTCACTGTAGCACTCACCAAAACATCTTTGACAGTGCTTTCCAGACTCACAACCCTTACCACCAAGAGACGAGAAGGCATAGGATTAGCACCACTTGCCAGTTCCTCTTCAAGTCATGCATTATCCTGAATGGGAAATATATCACAGATCCTTCATTGTCACTGGATTAAAATCCTGGAACTTTCTCCCGAACAGCTTGGTAGCACAGAAAGGCCAGAGCAAGTGAGCCTAAAAATTATTCATGAACCACACGGGGTATTTACAACAATCTGGTAACTTAATGGTCAGCATTACTGATGGTAGCATTTTTATTACAAATTTATTTAATTAACTCAATTTAAATTCACAGGTTGCAGGAGGATTTGATATTAAGTCTCTCAAGCATTAGTGCAGGCTCCTGTATCACTAAGCCAGTAACATTGCCAATTCCTCTGGGTTAGGACTGGATCAGGACTTATTTCATAAAATGCCTGTACACATGGGACAATTGGCTTTGTCGTTATGCACAACTAAGTCTAGAAATGCTTCTCATTAAGCAGTCAGCCGTTGGTTTTCCACTGCTTCTCCCAATTATATTTAAATAAACATTAAAATTGGTGTGACAATAAGTAATACTTTAATTGTCATAACTATGGAATATGCTAGTTGTGATGCAGATTATGATTTATATATTTTTAGTATAATTTGTTGTAAGTTTGGATTTTTGGCCTTTGAGATCGTAATGTGTAGGTTTTCTTTGTGTCTGAACTTAATAATTAACTTGCAGGTATTTTGAGAGCCAATTAAAACAGTTTTTGATGTCCAACTTTAGAATTAATGGATTTTTGTTTACCTTAGATTGTTTTGTAACCCAGAAAGGTAACTAATGGGATGTCAAGGTTTGTTAGAGATTTTTGGCACTTGTGTTTCTTAAGCTTAAGGGAAACATGTACATCTTAAAGAGATTTTTTTTCAGTTTTACTTTGATTTTTGAACAGTTCTGTGAAGTTCTGAGAGATGAAGATGGTTGTGTAGATCAGTGCTCCTGTGAAGGGAGGGAGATAATGAAATCAGATTACCTTGGAGTTAGGTGTTAGTGTTAATCTCAGACAAAAGTGTTGGGACAAACCCATGAATAGGTTACTTAAAGCGAGGGATGTTTAAATTCAGGCGTATATTAGGTCCAAGAAGGAGCTATCTGCAGTTTTGGTCTGTACTTTAACATATCAAGGCATTAGAAACAGGAACTCTGATGTGAATACTACATATAAAAGATGTTGTTTCTCTTTTCAATTTTTAAAGAAATGTTTTGGGATTACTGTACTTAAAGTTTTATTGCGCATTCAAGTACCTTTGAAATTGTGAGATAAGTAGATTGGTTTTATTCTATTTTATCTTCATTTTGTTTGCTAACAAACTTTTGTTTCTTCTTAAAGCAAAATTTACAGTACTTCATGTGTATTTTTTAGCAAGAGCTCTTTTAATTTAAATAAAAATAAAACAAAATATGTTCTATCAAACCAGGTTTTAGTCTGGACACTGACTTGACCAGGAATATCATCAGCAAGGTTTATAATATTGACAATGAATAATTAAACAAGATGAGACAAAGCTTGGAACATAATCGCTACAATGTACTTACTCTGATCAGATGTTCAGTTAGAAGTAAGCAAACTTTTATCATTCCTGATGGTTTGCCATAATTTAGGTAGACAATTAATAGAAACTCTTTCCAAAATTGTCTGCATATTTTGCCAGCTTCATGTGGTGAATTCCAATGGATATCCAACTTTGTAACATTTATAAATAGTATGTGAAAAAAAAGAGAATTTAACAAACACAACTTAACAACACATTACAAAATGCAGATCTTGCATTTCTATCCTGTGAAGGCCAGTGTTATTACCAATTCTGGCAAATCATATTCAACGATGACCACCCAAGGGAGACTTGACTTTTTTGAGGTCTAGAACTACTACCTTGATTTAAGAGAAAGCAAAATAACTTTCCAGATTGAGGTGAGTCAGTGCCCTTCCCTGAAATCAATCAAAAATACATTATCACATTGCATAAATCATTCTAAAATAAATACTCTGACTCGCTCAAACCTTCAAGGGTGTTGGAGCCAATGAGCTTGTGAGAAGTCATCTACTGAGACATTCATAATTTCTTGTTTATTCATTCAGCTAAGAGCTGGTTAGAGGTAGCTGCCTGACCTGCTGTGCTTTTCCAGCAGCACACCTTCAATTCTGATCTCCAGCATCTGTGATCTCACAACCTCCGAGAGTAGCTTCACCGAGGCTATCAAACTATTGGTTAGACTAATCTGCGAACCAGACTCCAAAACATGTTGTGAGGTAGAATTCAACCAGAAAACATAATCCATTTCCATTTAAAGTTCATTTGAGACCTAATACTTCACCATTCATCTCCAACAAACTTTACAACCTGGTGCGAATCTTTTGCTTTAAAAGAAACTCACTTAAATTTGAAACCATTGAAGACTATAAACCTGACAAATAATAGACTGGTAATCATAAAGCAGAGTCTGAGTTTAGATTAGATTACTTACAGTGTGGAAACAGGCCCTTCGGCCCAACAAGTCCACACCGCCCCGCCGAAGCGCAACCCACCCATACCCCTAACCTACACTACAGGCAATTTAAGATGGCCAATTCACCTGACCTACACATCTTTGGACTGTGGGAGGAAACCGGAGCATCCGGAGGAAACCCACGCAGACACGGGGAGAACGTGCAAACTCCACACAGTCAGTCGCCTGAGGCGGGAATTGAACCCAGGTGTCTGGCGCTGTGAGGCAGCAGTCTGAGATAGCTACTTTTTTTAAAAGCACATTATCTTTTCTGTATGTATCATTTGTTTGTGTAAGACATTGCATTTAGTCTGGGGAAAATATATTTGTATTTGTAGTATTGTAATTCATTGTATATTGAATTGATAATGATTGTTCTAGCTTTTTATTATTGTACTATATTATACTTTTATGAAAGTCTGTAACTACATTATGAATTATGTATACTTGTTTTGCTGAATCAAACACATGTATTGTTAAAGCTTTTCATTTTGTACTCAACTTGCAAGAAATACTAAAGTAAGGGGAACATAATATTTACACTGTGAGAGGACAGTGCTGATTGGTTGGCAAGTGAATTCTGATTGGTACAAGCATTGCCTTGGAGGACACAATACTTAATGATGATTGACAATTAGCTGCCAAGCTTTGATAAAATTTGAAACCAGGCAGGCTGAATCTGATTGGTCAAGACATTGCCCTGAGAAGTGAACCAGAACATGGGTGTCACCTAGTTTGTTGATTTGAAACAGATGCAGTGTGTGTACACAGTCTTTCCATCCACAAAGAGCACAGTCCTGTGCATCATTACATGATTGTTATGTTACATTCTGGGGGACCTGCTGGAGTAGTTCATGCAAACTCTTTAGCAGTGTTCCCTTTACTTTAGAAGAGAGAGCAGCAGTAGCAGATGGATAAGTAAGCAAGGGTCTTTTATTTTTACTTCAGAAATCTAAGTGAAAGGCCAAGGTCTAAAACTATGACAAAACTAAGCACTGAAAGAGCAAACACAATATTAATGAAGTATTCTGTAGCCCCAAGCATATGGTTTAAACACTTGTATGTACTAAGAAAAAAGAGAAAGCAAGAGATAGACCTCCGATATCCCAAAACACTTTACACTAAATGTCTTGTTGTCGGAACATAGAAAGGTTCTGCTTTTGTAAGTGAATATTTATTTATTCTCTTTGGATTAGAAAGAGTTCTGTCTCATCTTGTTAAGGACCAGGATTGAAGTAGCCAGCTATGCAGATTTTCCAGACTGTAAGATGAAACCTGACAATGATTCCAATACTTATACCTTGTGTTACATGTTGGCAGCAAAGCCATAGATTACATTGGAGTCTGTGGTTAGTCCTGTGACTGGATGGTACCAACGCTGCTATTTCATGGAAATTCCACATATTCCCAAAGCATCCCTTATGCATACCCACACCTTTGTACAAATCTTAATGAGAGAGACCAATTGTCAACATCCTTGAGCCGAAATTGAAGCAAATTTTCACAACTAAAAATGTTATTTTATGTGGTTGAGGGATGGGGTTCAGGTTAGGGTTATTTCAAGAGAGTCAGGGGGCAAAGATGAGTGCGGTGGCCATCCCTATGGAGAAGGTGCTGGGGAAGTTGAAAGGTTGATACATCACCCAGACCAGAAGGACTACAGCCCAGAGGTTGGAAGGAAATAGCTGAGGAGGTGGTAGACGCATTTGCACTGATCTTTCAGGAATCATTCAAGTCAGGGAAGGTTCACAGAGAACTGGAAAATGGCTCATGTAACACTCCTGTTTCAGAAGGGAGGAAGCAGAAGACAGGACAATAAACTGGTTAGCCTAAACTCGGTCAATGGTAAGATTTTAGCATCCGTTATTAAGGATGAGACTGTGGAATGCTTGGCAATGCATGGTAATATAGGATGGAGTCAGCAAGGCTTTGTCAAGGGATGGTCATCTTGGAATTCTTTGAGAAGGTGATGAGCAAGTTAGATAAAGGAGAGCTGATGGATGTGTTCTATTTGGATTTTTCAGAAGGCCCTCACAGGAGGCTGCTAATAAGATAAGAGCCTATGGTGTTGGGGCAAGGTATTGGCATAGAGGGAGGCTTCAGCAGGGAAGTTCAAACTGGGCTGAGGTTGAATATCAGGGGATCCAATTGAAAGCATCTTTCCAGGCATTCTTCTGGGGGTGTCCTTCCCTCTGACTCTCTGCACTGTCACTCTCAATTGCTGCACTAACAGAAGCTCATGACATCACTGTGCAAGAGCTTTCTCCTGCAACATGGCCTTCGTGGACTCAATTGCCCAGATAATGCCTTCCTAATTCTTTCAGGGCGGGGTGGGGCACAAACGAATCAGCAATATCCACTGTCACTGAATGGATTACACAGCACATGGCAGAGATTCAGAAAGAACTTACATTCATCACATTTTGGTTTGGAAGGGTGTTTTTACCTTTGATATCCAAACCAATTTGCAGGGGACCATGTGTAAGTGAATAATGTGCTTCATAGATCTCAAGCAGAGGTGCAGTGGTTTACGTCTTAGTTAAGATGCAGGAACATGAAGACCCTATAGAGTGTCAGGGGGAGGTGTGTCGAAATGTAGCCTGGCATGTTGAGCAGGGATCATGATTGTGGAGACTGGAATTGTGGGACTAGTTCCCTGGCTGCTGGAAATGTAACAGGACTACATGTTGTTCAGTGGCCCTGATCCTGCGAATGCCTGGAAACACTGTAGAATTAAGGCCTCACGCTCAGTTGAGTAATGGTAAAATCGCCATCCTCCCAGAAGGCCACAAGGCTGCTCTCTCATTGGAAAGAGAAGAGTGGTGATGGTTTAACTTGAGGGTCACCTCCGGTGAGAGGAGAGGCTGAGTAGAAGAGCACAGCACACAATGGTCATCAGGAACACTTTGGGTTCAGTGCATTGCAGAGGTCCTGCTGATCAATGAAAGCCTCATTTTCAGCAGGCCTGTGGACTGCTCAATGATAGCCCTGACCAGTGCCATGGCTAGCATTGTACCTTTTCCCAGCGTCTACCCAAGGAACCCACATGGGCATACTGAGCCCTTTTTTCAAAGAGTAGCCCTTGTCACCCAGCAACAGTGTTTCCAAGGCATTCAGTCAGGGAAACCAGTCTGGTACCTGGGAGTTTGTTTGAGTTTCTTTGGCCTTACATTAACTGTATATTCAGGGAGTGAAAGGCCTTTCTGTTTAGACATCCACGTGGATGGAGCCCTGCTGGTGACATGTGCTTTCAATCACACCTTGAATAACTTAGGAAGCCTGCCACTGTCTCTGACCTGAACATAGCACTGATAAAGAGCCTTATCTGGTGATGGGATAGCCAATGTGCTGTTACACAGAGGTCTCCTCATATAGCCAGAAATGATTCTGTTCCACAGAATCACGCAATTGTCAGCATGCAGGAGCAGGCCAGTTGACTCATTGGGCAGAATCATCCCCATCCCATGAGCAACACCATATTTGCCAGTTGGTTGGGAAGATACGGCAAGATCAGACAAATTAGACTCTCAACATTGAGTATCCTGTAACAAAATTTTGAATGGTGAGATGAGACTCTCATTAATATGTAAGGCAAAAGACCTATTTGCATCCATTTGCATGTCATTATTATCTAATCTCACCTCATTGATATGCATTTCTCTATTCTCCCACCCTCAGGATAGAAACTAAATGATAATAATTGCCAACAAGAAAGTTGGAGCAGGTGCTTACCAACTCCCGCCTATCACTTTCTCCTCCATCTTGGTCATCAGCCCCTCCCATCTCAGGGCAGCCTCCATGGGTAACAACTGGCCGCACAGCCCCTCCACCGATGTTGGCACCTCACCACAGTCTCATCACACTGCCACAGCTCATCTGCAGTCCACTCACAATACATGTCTGCACTTGAGTGCTGGAGACACTTATCACTGTAACACTGCTGCCCAGGGACATGCACACAGCTCACAGATTGGACCAGACTGTGTCTCAGAACACATTGCTTACTCTCTTAACATTCACTCACTCTGCAGCGATGTGGACGCTCACATCCCACAAGTGAATTCAAAGAAAAAGTTGCCTTTTAATGGAGGTACAAAGGCCAGTAACTTGTCAGTGGCGATCAGGCATATTGCTGGGCAGCACCGTGCTATGTCCATCTCCCATTTGAACCATGTGCCAGCAGCACATATGGCAATCAGATTGCGTGTGCTGAAGTCAAATGGCCATGTCTGAAAGCCTAAGGGGAGTAGGCCTTAGTCAGGCCAAAGGAGACAGCTTCTAGTCAGGGGTCTCTGATATCAGCCCAGGCCTCCTGCTGTCATTCAGAGTGAGGGGCTCGATATTACTACAGTGCAGAGAGTACCTGCACCAACTCTCTAAATGAGCATTACGACTTAGTGCCATTCTCCTGCCTTTTCCCATCTTTCTGCAAATTTCTCCTATTCATATCATTACCCTCCTGAATGGCCTGAGTTGTACCCACCTCCATCACACTTCTGGTTGTGCACTCCTGACCCTAACCACTCACTCTGTGAAATGTATTTGTCCCAGCTCGCGTTTGCTTCTTTTGAAAATTACTTTAGATCTGCACCCTCTGTTTTTTGATCCTTTGATGAGCAGGAACAGCTTCTCCCTGTGGGCTCTGACCAGACCTGTCAGGATTTTGAAAACATCTGTCAAATCTCCTCTTTGTTTTCTTTGGAGTGGAGTAACCAGCCTCAGCTTCTCCAATGGGTCTCCATGATCGACGTTTCTGTTCCCCCGAAACCCATTCTCGTGAGCTGCTGTAAGGAAACTCAGGGTAGAATTAACCTTCAGGGCTATTCAGATTGTATGAGGGGCTTCCCCCTGCCCAATTGGAGCTGATCTCGCAACAGTGAACTCATTGTCAATATTGAAGGGTGACTCTCCTCTGGCACTGTGTTTCTGACATTTACTGCAATGTCATTCCTCATTTGTACACATGGCTGGACAGATAAGGCCTCCCAGCCCAACTCAGTGCCTTTAGCATCTTGCCCTCAGCAGCCCCTTCATCCCATACAGATCAGGAATCATCAATCAAATCAAATTGCACTCTCTCATCCTCACTGGAGGTTATATCTCCCACTAAGACCACATCGCTAACCACTAATTACACAAGTGTGCAGGGCAGCTTTTACATTTGCAAGTGGTACGAGCGACAGTAAATCCATTCCTTCCCTGATGAACAGCAATTCACACATCGTGTGGCGAATTAAAATGCTGAAACCGTCACCGAGTCTGGCTGTAGCCTTTCAATCATCTTAAACAACCACATCAAAGATGTTCAGACACACCTCTGGAGCAGATGGGACTTAATTCTCAGGTCTTCTCCCTCAAAGGCAAGGACACCACCACTATGCTTGAGCAATGTTTTTCCTCGTCTTACTGACACCTACACGGATCACAACTGAATCTGGCCCATCCTGTGCCGAATTCCTCTTCAGTCCGGAATAGATGTCCTAAACCTTGGCACCACGTGGCGACACACTCTCTGTCTTTAGTGTGGGGAATAACATCTAGTCCCTGAGCCATCGTATTCCCAATTACTCTTACAATTCTCTTTTCTTTCTTTATTAGAATGGTGCTCTGGCTTTGGTCAATTTGTTCATCCTCCCTGCTGTCTGTGCCCTGATCCACACCAGGAGCAAGAGTCTTGTACTTACAGGGCAAGAGCAAAGGTTGCAGCTCCTCCAAAGCTAAGTTCTGCATTACCATACCTTTCTCAGAGGTACCTCTTCCCCCTCCCTGCAGTATGTACAGTTCGGTCTCCAATTCATCTACTCTGAGCTGAGGTTCCTCTTGTAGCTGACATTTGCTGCAGATCTGGTCACTGGCTTATGAAGAGAGATTGACTAGACTGGGTCAATAGTCATTGGAATTTAGAAGAATGAGGGAAGGGGATCTTACAGAAACATATAAAATGATTGAATGGATTAGATCAGATAGAAGCAGAGAGATTGTTTCCACTAGAATTAGGGGACATCACCTTAAAATAAGGGGAAGCAAAGTTAGGACTGAGCTGAGGAAGATCTTCTTCACTCAAACAGTTGTGAATCTATGGAATTCCCTGCCCAGTGAAGCAGTTGAGGCTACCTTGTTAAAAGGCAAAGATAAATAGAATTTTGAACAGTAAAGGAATTAAGGGTTTTGTTGAAGGGGCAGGTAAGTGGACCTGGGTCCAGGGAAAGGTCAGCCATGATCTTATTGAATGGCGGAGCAGGCTTGATGGGCCAGATAGCCTACTCCTGCTCCGATTTCTTCTGTCCTTATCACCCTAGTGTCCCACATTTCCCACATACTATAGCTGCAATACATTGCCTGTCCAGCCAATCAACCCCACCACCCTGCGGCCGAACCCATCTATATTGGGGAGACAGGGCACCAACTTGCAGAATGTTTCAGAGAACATCTCCGAGGTACACGCACCAATCAACCCTACTGCCCTGTGGCCGAACACTTCAACTCCCCCTCCCACTCCGCCAAGGACATGCAAGTCCTGGACCTCCTCCACCACCAAATCCTAGCTAGCCAACACCTGGAAGAACAATGCCTCATCTTCCACCTGGGGGCCCTCCAACCACACAGCACCACCGTCAATTTTACTAGTTTCCTCATCTCCCCTCCCCCCACCTTATCCCAGATCCAACCCTCCAACTTGGCACTGGCCTGAACCCATTTATCTCTCAGTCCCCTTGGGTCCCCCTACATTGCTGATGCTTGAAACGTCGATTTTCCTGCTCCTCAGACGCTGCCTGACCAGCTGTGCTTTTCCAGTGCCTTTTTGACTTTCCTCAGCCAGCTGTGTTCTATTTAGATAAGTAATTTGGATGTTCAATAGGTTAAAAGTGAATTTTCTATCTACTCTCTTCAGCTGGTGGAAGCCATTATCTATTTGGAGGCCACATTTAGCACTCGACAGATCTGGAAGGTTCAGCAGCTTGTTCTCAGTGCTATGTGTATCAGATTCAGCCTGGTCATTAGGTCCCCTCACTGAGCTTCCAATTCCCATTCCACCCAACACTCCTTGGACAGCCCATCTCAACTGAACCTCCACATGTCCCCCCCCCAACACCTCGTGCTGCATCTCCAACTCTCCATCATTACCCTCCCAACCCTGTCACTATAGTCGGGTTATTCCCACCATCCTGCTACACGGACCACCCCCTCCTATCGTGGCCATGGTAGTGGTAACTGCCTATCTCCCTCCTCTTTGTCCCCTCTCCAACCCAGCTTGCTGTCTGCAACCCTCAGAGTTAGGTGCTCCCAATCACAAGTGTTCCCAGATGCATGTCCCTGACATTACTCTGCTGACAACCCCCTGTCCCACCCATGACTGACTAGAATGGTCATCCCCGAATGATGACTGACCAGAGCCTTGACCAATATCCATGTATTTCCCTAACTGGTTGCATTGGACATGTAGGACTGGCCAAAGCCCACTCCTTGGACCGGAACGAGCTCATGACCCAGACCCCTCCAAGCGGATATCTGAGTGTGTTAAAACCCCTCAACTAATCACAGTCGCTGCCATAGACTGACTGCAGTGGGAACACCCTGCTTCCCCTCCCTGACTGACTGACCGACAGGAGAGAGTGAGGACTGCAGATGTTGGAGAGTCAGAGTTGAAAAGTATAGTGCTGGAAAAGTACAGCAGATCAGGAAGCATCCGAGAGGCAGAAGCATCAACGTCCTGATGAAGGACTTGTGCTCGAAATGTCAACACTCTTGTTCCTCGGATGCTGCCTGACTTGCTTTTCCAGCGCCACACTTTCCGACTCTGACTGATTGGCAGCAGCTCCCCCTGACTTGACTAAAGACAGCTTGCCCTCCGACTTTGAGACACGACAATGTGGTTGAAGTCCATGCAGTGGGATGATGGTGTAAGCTATTGGTATCGGTATGCCATTGACAGCACAGTGCTACGCAGCAACATATCCAGCCAGATAATGGCTGACAAGCTTGTGTCTGTGCTAATCTGCAAAGCAAGAGAGAAGTACTGTGAGTGTTGAAAGTGCAGCTGCAGCAGAAAAGTGCTAAAAGGCAGGGACTGGGAAGGTAAGGTAAGGCAGGGATCTTTGGAATCACCAGGGAGGCACTAAATGGATGAGCACGAAGAGAGTAAGTGAGCAAGCTCTGAGGTGTTGCCTGGTCCATTGTGTGAGCAGAGTGCCTGAACCTCTGAATAAAGTACTCTTCCAGCAGCCTTTCGATACAGTTGGCTGGTGTGTCCACCAAAGTATATGACCACCCAGCAAGTGCCACAAGGATTCTGAGAAGCTGGAAGTTGTCAGCATCTGTGGAGATGAGATATGTGTGACTGGTGGCCCTGAAGCATGCCCAGAGACCCTGAGACATTGTTACCAGGTGTCCAAGATGGCGAGCTGGAAATGACCTCTACATTTTTGATCACAAAATAGAAAGGGGCGGCACGGTGGCTAAGTGGTTAGCACTGTTGCCTGGGTTCGATTCCCACCTCAGGCAACTGCCTGTGTGGAGTTTGCACATTCTCCCTGTGTCTGTGTGGGTTTCCTCCGGGTGCTCCGGTTTCCTCCCACAGTCTGTAGAGTGAATTAGCCATGTTAAGTTGCCCATAGTGTTAGGGGTAAATATAGGGTAGTGGTCTGGGTGGGTTACTCTTCAGAGTTTCAGTGTGGACTTGTTGGGCTGAAGGGCCTGTTTCCACCCTGTAGGGAATCTAACCTAATGGAGCAGTTACCAGGTTCCCACACAGACTGTCATGTCAGGAATTGTTGACTTCTAGTTTCCTTGCAGCGGGAGGTAGGATAGGAAGTTGCATTTTTATAGAATCCCTATAGTGTGGAAAGAGGCTATTCAGCCCAGTCAGTCTCCAAAGAGCATCCCACCCAAACCCATCCCCCTACCCTATTACTGTAGCCCCACTGGAATCGAACCTGGGGTCCTGGTGAGGCAGCAGTGCTAACCATTGAGCCACCGTGCCACACATTAATATTTATGAGATGGAAGCCTTATTAATGAGCAATAATTCCCCTTTAAAGACTCCACGCAGCTGCTCAGCGAGAATCTCATTGTGAAACACTGTTGGAAAATACAGCGAGCGGCTCCCTATGTCGCTAACTGCTTGTGCAAATCTGCCACAAATCTCCCCTTAGCCCAAGTCATTTAGGTTCCTATCCAATTCGCCCAATGGTCTGATACATAACCTTTTATAAACCACTCCATAGCACTTCACAAAGACATTTTCAAACAAAAGAAATGACATTGAACCACACAAGGGGACATGCTATCAGGTGACTAAAAGCCTGGTCAGCCAGGTAGTTTGGGTGGGTCTGAGAGAAGGAAAAGTAGGTTGAGGAGTGGTGAGGTTTATAGAGTATTTTCTCGAGTTCTGGGGTACATGTCTTTGGTAGGATTGCGAAAGCATTGGAGAGAACGCAGAAAAGATTTACAAGAACGTTACCTGTGATGACGGACTTGTTACGTAGATGGATTGGAAAAACTGGAACTGTTCTCTTCAAAGAAGAAAAGGCATGAGGTAGCTTTTTGAAAGGAGTTCAAAATAACGTGGACTCTGGATAAAGTAGAGAGATACCATTTTCCATGGCAGAAAAGTTGCAAACCACTGCACAACAATTTCATGTGAATAACAAAAAAAAATCAAAGGTGATATCAGGAAAACATTTTGAATATTTTTAAAATTTATTCACCATTGAGCCACCGTGTAAGAGTTACTGCTTGAGCTAGTATTCATCACCCAACCCAAACAGCCCTTGGGAAGCTGCTTTCTTGTATTACTGCAGTGTTTTTCACTGGGGGAAACCCACAGTGCTGTTAGGTAACAGTGTCAGGATTTTGAACCAGCAGCAGTGAAGGAATGGTGATATGTTTCCAAATCAGGATCATTTGTCGCTTGCAGGGGCTATTAAGGGTGGTGGTTCTCCAAAGTATCTGCTGCCCTTCTGGATGATAGAGGTTCAGGTACAGAAGGTTTGGATCTGGAACACACCAACCTGAGAGTGCGCTGCATGATGTGCTACTAAGACATGGTTTCTTGGGTCAAACACCATAGCCAGCAAGATTTCACCTGAGTGCTGCCCTCTATGTTAGCTCATGTAATATATGTCACAAAGAGCAGACTCTTGCTGAGGCAGATATCTTGAGGTTTATCAGCAACGCAAACTATTAACATTGTGAAAGTATCACGGGATTACACATACTGTCTCGTGAGGAAGGGTCACTCGATTCGAAACTCTGACTTCTCTCCACAGATGATGCTAAACCTGCTGAGCTTCTCCAGCAATTTCTATTTCGTCTCTCTCTTCTGTGCTTGCTCATGTACCTTGCACGCAAATAGCTGATTGACTGAACACACTACACTGTCTCCATTGAACAGAGACAGTGAGTGCCTACTTCAATACCAAAATGTGAAAAATGTTGTTGTGTAACTACCTGAAATGTACACTCCCACTCTGGGATCTATGCAAGAGCACAGTAGTCATCTGTGAAATGAGAAGTCAGCTGTGAAATCTGGCATTTAGCCAAAATATTGTAAGATTCTGTGCATAGTTGAAAATGTAATGATATCACCTTTGTAAATCTAATTGGGATTCCAACTGAAAAGAAAATTAGGCGTGCAATTTCCTGAGCCGGTTCTTTCTTTCAATATCATCTTGAATTGGGAGAAGCTGATCTAGAATTGAATGGCTCAGTAGTCAGCACCAAAGCCTCTCAGTGCCAGGGAACTGTCTGTGTGAAGTTTGTGCATTCTGCCCATGTCTGTGTGGGTGCTCTGATTTCCTCCCACAATCCAAAGATGTGCAGGTTCGATGGATTGGCCATGCTAAATTGTCCGTAGTGTCCAGGGATGCATGGGTTATGTGGATTAGCCATGGAAATACAGGATTACAGTTTAGGATGGGGAGTCTGTCTGGGTGGGGTGCTCTTCAGAGAGTCTGTGTGAACTTGATGGGCTGAATGGTCTGCTTCTACACTGTAAGGTTTCTATGATTTTTTTAAAAACTCGTTAGATTTTTCACAGCAATTTTAATATTCTGTTTGATTTATCTACAAATAGGTTTACCAGGTTTTCTTTTAAGAAAAAGGATTGAATTCAACCTGGAGCCCGAAGGGGACAGATTCTAATTTCAATGTTTGTAAATACACAGGTGCAATTCTTGGCAGGTTTGTGAACTGGAACATGACGATTATTGAAATCCAGCTTGCAATTTACCATTTATTTCAGAATAAACATACACTCATTAATTCATTCATTTATTATTTAGAATGAGTGGAAATATGGAACAAAGGATGCGTGTACTCTTGCTTCAGTTTTATCTGAACAAGCTTGAGCCTTTCCAAGATAAGAACAGAATATTTATTACTCATTACTCCTACTAACTTACACTCACACATCATACTTAGTGTACTTGTCTGACAGCCTAATTTTTAACCATGCTGTCCAGGACACCTGTCTAAAGTGCAGATACTGCAGATTACTATAATAATCCAAAGCCCAGGAAATCAGAGGCTGCTGCTAGGCAAAGGCCAATACCTGCTTAAAATTCCATTCAGAGTACTATAGAAGGTAACCACATCCAATCTCTCCAGCTTGTGCACAGCATCAGTGAAACACGTTAATAAATGAGTTAAAAGCAAAATACATTGTCTTCTGGAAATCTGAAATAAATACTGGAAGCACTTAGCAGGTATGGCAGTATCAGCGAAGAGAGAAACAGAGCTTGTCTTTAGTTCAGGTCAAGGGTCCAGCTGCAATTGCGGCCTGATATTAACATTACTTATAGGGCCAGATGCCCAACTTGGCAACAGGATCATTTTGAAGAACTGTTACGATTGCAAATTGTTTGATTGGAACAGTGAAGTATTTTTGAAAATGTTTCTGGGTTTGGTAGTGAGCATTTCTGCATCTCACAGAGATGTCGGAGGAATGGGTTAATTTTCTGTTCAAAGGCTCCAAAGTGCATGGGGAGAGCAATGATTAGAATCATGGAATCCCTACAGTTCAGAAAGAGACCATTCAGTCCATTGTATCTGCACCAAACCTCCGAACAGAATCCCATCCAAATACCAAGCTCCCTACTCTATCTCTGCATTTCCCTCCGCCAACCCACCTAACCTGCACATCTTTGGACTGTAGGAGGAAGCTGCAGCACCTGGTGAAACCCCACAGGGAGAATGTACAAACTCCACAAAATGGAATTGAACCCAGATCACTGGTGCTGTGAGGCAGCAGTGCTAACCACTGGGTCACGGTGTTGGGGTACCTCTGCATTTGTAGCACAACAGAGAAGTAGAGTAAAAGCTGCATAGATGGCCTCTTCCAACATGAAGCCAAACTCCATTGTTCATCTTGACAGTGGCAGGAGACTGGCTGACAGCTCATTTAGTGGATGCAGCATCTAGATGTGAATATCCATTGAATCTCCCTGCACGCAACTCTATTGAGGTCTTCATCTGAGACCCCTGCAATGGAAGACATTTGCCATCTTGTCCTCTGGGCAGCTAACACATAGCCCTGACCTGATTTCAGCCCCGCTCTGCACACAAGATAAGCAGTCTGTTAAACTCAATACCTATCTCAGAGGGGGAGCTCTTTTGGTACAGTGCAAGTGTCCCTATCTCTGGGCCAGAAGATCTGGGTTCAAACCCCACCTGCTCCAGAGGTGTGCCATCTCCAAGCAAGTTGATTAAAAATATCTCGTCGTGTCCAGGGTCTTTGCTGTTGTAATATCCATACCAGTCACTGTGAGTATCACATTGAGTGATGGTGCTTCTTTATCAGGATTGTGCTGCCTCTCTCTCTGTCCTGCTTCCTATGGATGGCAGTTCCTGGGTGTTAGAAAACAGGAAAATAGAGGGAGGAGTTTAGGAACATGTAAAGGGGGTCAGGTTGTAAGCTGAAAATCCATGGTTAGACCATACAGATTAAACCAGATACAATGACGAAGGTGAACTTGGAATTGAGAAGGGGCAGGAACATAGCTCCTCCACATTCTCACTGACACTGGGTACCAGGAGTCGAGCAAAGCTGACCTCATGTTATAGAATATCACCTCAGCCATAGGCTTTTGCACCTTTCTCCCTCCCCGCTATCTCCCCGCTGCTCCCACTGTGTGACATTTGTCTTGTAAAAGGATGGGAGAATGCCAGTGACTGTATCGCAGTGCAGTTGGGTAATGTGCCAACCACGGGTGACCATACAACAGAGGAGAAGAAGTAGGCCATTCAACCCATGGAACCATGGCTAATCTGATCACCCACAACTCCGCCTCCCTGCCTTTTCCCCATAACCTTTGAATGCCTGACTGATAATCTGAATGGCTGAAGAACAGCAGCAATGTTGAAGTTAGCCGCATTGGAATGTATGTGAGAGTGAGGTGGAGTACTTGGCTGTTGTGCATGAACCCTGAGTGCATCTCCACTAATGGGTGAGTGATGGAATATGGTGCTTTGGGGTGGGTGAATGGTTGCTGGGGAGGTGATAGGGGTTACTACATGAACGTGCATTCACTGAGCGTGTCCACTCTCCGCAGATCATTAGGATTTTTGAAGCCTTGCTGCCAAGGCTTTGAGGCTACACATCAGGAATGAGTCTGTCTGACCATCTGCTGTCAGATGTTTGTTCTTAAGATCCTCTGCTCACCACAGAACTATGGCATCTCCCCACTTACTCACTTCCAATACTAAAACCTCCAGCGCTGTCTCCGTCACCTTGGAGCTCCCTCTCTGCCCTGCCATTATATTATCTTTGATTAAAATTACAGCAATAGCACTCAACAATTGCCCCTATTACCTACCAGAGATAAACTACCTTTAATGACAAAAGGCTGTCTGCCTCCATTGTTAAGAACACAGCACAGCCAGCAAACTCCTGCTGCTGAGCACTGAGGTTACTGCTTAATGGCTGCAATCATGAAGATAGGTTGACAACTTCGAGACTGGATGTTACCCACTTCCACTGGAACCAGTGCGCGCAGGCTAACAGATTACAACTCCTTCTCCTGAATGAAAGCACAGACAATTCTCTAAGAGTTTTTAAGAAAATGAGTTAGAGCAAAAGGAGATGGAAGTGAAGAAAACTAAAGAGAAAGGTGTGGGAGAAAGCAGTAAGGACTAAATAACAGAAAGCATTGCTGGTGCTTGGCAAAGGGAACTGATAATAGGCCAAGTCAAAATATGGGTTCAGTGGAGTTATGAATGATTGCAGAATGCTCAAGAGAAAATGGAAGCAGTGCTTTAAATGTAAATAAACTTTTTTTTTAGATGTAAAGTTTGGCTTCGTGTTAAATTGGTATTTGAAGGAAGTTACATTGCCTGCCCATACCTATAAAATGTGAGTTGAAAACTAGCTGGAAGCAATGGCGATTGTTTTCTGCATGCTTTGCTAATGTCCTTTTACATTGATTTAAATCACAGTTCCCTGAAACATCACTCGGAATAAGAGATGAGAGGAATGGGGCCATGGGTTGGCTCCCAAAGCTTTTGTCCAATGACAATAAAGAGTCAATATTTCTTCAAGATGGTGTGCAGGAGCTGAGCTAAATTACGAGCGGTTATTCAGGATGATGCTGAGAAACATTCGGTTACATTACTGACCCCACTGTTGTAACTTGATACATGTATGGACCTTTTACTTGAACTGTTATGTCACACACAATCAAAATTGTCAAACAGATGGCACGTTGTGCAGGTTTGTATAATCTTCATATTTCAGAATGCAGCTCCTGCATTAATACAACATTTACGCATTCCACTTAACACTCCACAGATTGCATTTCTGTCTAACTGGTGAGGTGAAACTCTGAGGCTGAACCCAAAATGTATTTCATTGGCTCCACAGCACTGTGGGATGTCCTGAGTTTATGAAAGATATTATAGAAATGCAAGGCTTTTTAAAGTGGCCTACCATGTCAAAATAGATTAAATAAAAATTGAAAGAACTGCAGACGCTGTAAATCAGAAACAAAACCAGAAATTGCTAGAAAAGCTCAGCAAGTCTGGAAGCATCCGTGGAAAACCTATGATCCTGGATGGATTCAAAGCATGGAGGATGAAAATTGAGTTAAAATCCACGTGGGGTGAGTCTGAGCCAGGTGCAGTCACTGAAGAATGTGATGTAGCTAATTGGAAACGGGTCTTAGCAAATACTGGGTCAAATACTAGGAGCGACAGTGAAGTTAATGATGGTGGTCAAGAAAAGAGATTGGAAATGGAAATCCTGTCAGAGAGAGGAGCAGACCTTCTTAAAGGTGGCCATGTCTAGAAGAGAAGTGCAGTGAGTTAAATACTAAATAAAAACTGAAAGAGCCACAGATACTGCCAGATCAGTAATACCTGTTTTTAGATTAACACTTGAAAGAGGAAGACCCTGTACAATCTTCATGACTTTTTTGAAAGGGCCAGCTTAGCAAACCAATGGGAAGCTCCATGATGTGATGTGTCTAACCTTCCAAACAATATCAATAACACTCTGCACAAAAGCTTGCAGGTGAACTTCAAAGTGATGCACATTGAGGTGAAACAATGGGTTTGGAAATCGGTTGAACAGTAAAAAATGTTAGGTCCAAGTTAAAAATGTTTTGTCAACGAAGGGAAATATGCCAAGTGGATGTACTCATCTTAGATTGGTATTGGCAATGCAAAGGCTTTTAATTTGCATAGATAGCCTGGATTCAAAAACTCAGTGGAGCTAATTTATGTCTCACTACTGTTTCAATTACAACTAAAAATGGTAGAGCAGACTGGAATTGCGCTTCTCAACACCATATTTCCATTAAGTTGCAGAGTTTGTTTCCCCAGGTCTCATTACTAATGTGTTATTCCTATTAATTTTCTCCCTGACATTTATTCTCTCTCTCTCTCTATATCTCTCTCTCTCACACACACACACACACATTCTGTCTTTTCCTTGTTTGGTCCTTGAACTTCTTTTGCTGTATAGATTCCTCAACAATTACCAAGGTTTGCTGAACTGCCTGGGGATCTGTTTCCTGTAGTATGGCCTTACTATTCCATTTTGGTGGTTGATGAGGGACTATGTAAATCATTATTAATAGCATTTTGGAAAGAAGAGAGCAACACAGCTGCTCTGTTTGTTGGCAAGGTGCTGGAATGAAAGGTGTGAAATCTGAGTGACAAAGCTAAAGAAAGACTTGCTACCACAATACTCTACATTTAATTAGGAGTTGCATTTAATCAGCAGAAACTTCTGTTTTATGAGACTCAGTTGGCTGCACTTCAGAGCTCCTTTTCCATTATGAGAGTGCCCAATCATACATTATACAGTATCCTTAACTGAGATGCATGGATATTTATTTCAAATTTTGAAGTCTGCTCCATTGTGCCTCTCTCAAACATCCCTTTAATGGTCTACACAGAAGGTTGAAACTTTAATGTGTTGGGGTTATAAGAAAATGGATACCTGTTTTCCCAATATGCCCCAACTCCATACATACACAACCCTGAGTTCCCTAGCTCAACACGTCATAGAACATAGAAGAGTACAGCGCAGGACCATGCCCTTTGGCCCACTATGCCTGTGCTAACCATGATACCATTCTAAATTAATCCCATTCTGTTCGCAGATGGCCCACATCCCTCTATTTCCTGTCTGTTCATGTGTCTGTCTGATCTCTTAAACTTTGCTAATGTTTCTGCTTCTACCACATCCACTGGCAGTGCATTCCAGGCACCCACCACCCTCTGTGTGAAAAACTTGTCTCACACACCTCCTTAAACTTTCCCCCTCTTACCTTAAACCTTTGCCCCCAGTATTTGGCATTTCCACTTGGAAAAAGACTCTGACTCTCCACCCTCTCGATGCCTCTCTTTATTTTATATACTTCGATCAGTTGCCCCTCAGCCTTGAAAACAATCCAGGTTAGTCCAATCTCTCCTCATAGTTTCTGCACTCCAATTCAGGCAACATCCTGGTAAAGCTCTCTTGCACCCTCTCCAAAGACCCCACACAGTGTGGCAACCAGAACTGCACACAATACTCCAAAGGTGGCCTCCAAATACAACTGCATCAAGACTTACCAACTTTTATGCTCAATGCCCCAACTGATGAAGGCAAGCATGCCATACACCTTCTTTACTACCTTACCTACTTGTGTTATCACTTTCAGGGAGCTATGGATTTGGACCCCAAGATCCCTTTGTGTATCAATGCTCTTAAGGGTCCTGCCATTTACTGTATACTTTACACTTGCATTTGACCTCCCAAAGTTCATCACCTCACATTTTTCCAGATAAAACTTCACCTGCCATTTCTCTACCCAACTTTCCAACTGATCTATATCTTGCTGTATCCTTTGATAATTTTCCTCATTATCCACAACTCCACCAACATTCACATCATCTGCAAACTTACTAATCAGACCATCTACATTTCATCCAAATCATTTATATATATAACAAACAACAGGGGTACCAGCACTGACCCTTGCGGAATACCACTGGTCACAGACCTTCAGTCAGAAAAACATCCCTCCACAACTACCTTCTCTCTCCTATGACCAAGCCGACTTTGTATCCAACTTACCGACTCACCGTGGATCCCATGTGACTTCATGTTCAGCCTAACATGAGGGACCTTGTTAGGGAAGACCATTTTGTAAGACTCTCTCCCCAGGAAGGTCTGGAACTTGTATAAGACTTTTCAGGCTGTATGCACCAGAGAATATTTGACATGAAATGTTAATGTACATTGTAAATGTAACCTGTAATGGCAGGTGTAGTGAGAAAACTCATGTACTATACTGAAAGAAACTGATCTATGCTACACTTCATGTCAAATCAAATCTGAACTATTCTGTAAAGTAGCCTTAAGAATTTAATGATGTATATTTTTCAAAAAAACTCAGCCTTGCCACTATGTTTGTCTATAAGTGGAGACTGCAAGGGTAAGGTGGGGATAACTTCACTTTGGGTAACATAGAACTGGCTTCTCATTTATACCTGGCTTACACAGAGGCTTTCTGCGAGTTTAGAATTTTGCGATGAGACATTTTATTGGGGCAGAACAGAAGGAGTGTCACTCTATGTCTTACTGTGTGGTAACTGACCTAATGTTGCTTTATTCAAAAACTAGGTGCCTGAAGTGGAATGCTCACTGCACCCATTGCACTAATGTCCTTTATTTTGATGAAAAACTTTCAGTAAACTTCAAACATGACCAATCAATTTGATAGTTGCACTGCAAACTATTTAGTTCTTCATTCAGTCTGAAAAACAACAACAAACACTAGAAACCATCCGTTTTATAAACTTTTCAAGTATTGCTGTTGTCCATAGGGTAAAATCTGCTAGTGATTAATTTTATGTTATCATGAAACAGGAACTATAAAGATTTTGATAATGATTGGATAAGTTGGTAATGTGTTACGCTTTCATTAAGAATTCTATACAATGAATAAGTGGATACTGGATTAGTGGTGCTGGAAGAGCACAGCAGTTCAGGCAGCATCCAACGAGCAGCGAAATCGACGTTTCGGGCAAAAGCCCTTCATCAGGAATAAAGGATTGGCTAATCCACTGAAATTTGTACAATGTTATAATCAGGAATGTACTGTCTGATGGGTTGGTAGAAAGAGATTTGATAAATAATATTTTCAGGTTACATAGATAATTGAAACGCAATGTTTTGCGGTGCTATGGGAGATTGAAGCTATTTGGATGGGATAGAATACCTGAGCCCAAAGATAATGTGGGAGCCTTTCTTCAACATAAATATCCATTCTAGCTCTCAGCTGGTTTGACCTCCCAAAAGCTATGCTATTGCCTGATGGACAGACATCCCAGGGTGGTGCTGGAACGCAGCCACCCATCCCTTCGAACAAACCCAGACAATTAACTATCTTCTCCACCTCTCCTCCCCAGCTCCCCACAAAATGTTGGATTTATCCTTCACAGCCTGAACATGGTTAAATCCAGCAAGACAAGTTTATGGCCTTATTTCTTACTGTGTGTTGTCGTTTCTCTCCTTTCTTTCTCGGTTGATCTGCTTGAACTGCACTTTGGACACTTTCAGAATGTTGGCTTGGTAGTTGACCAACTGACCAGTACTCCACTTACCAAAACCCTTTCCCAGTCATCATTCCAGATTTAATTGAAGGGTATCTTTCCTCCAGTGCATTCATTTGAGTAGTGAGCCCCACATAAATCCCTATAGTCTGATATTTACCAATTAAATTTCCTTACACTGGAGCAGATGATGAAAGTTTTGACTTTGCAGAGTACATTTTAGAGTTACTTTAAATTATTGAAATATCTGATACATCCTTTTGCTTAAGAGTTCAGGGTATGGCAAGGTTATTGGCAGAGCATCAGTTGGAGGGTTGCATTTTCTCAGAACCTCATCACATGTTAGCCCAGTGAATCTCTGTGCATACAGAATCACTCATGAACTGCACATTCAGTGCTTACCATCGGATTTGCAGCTCAACCATTGTCAAATCAATGTGACAGCAGACTTTTTTAAAAAATCAGCATTCTCAAGAATTCTGAACTCCAGTCTCCGGGGCTTGAGCTTTTGACTGTTCACTTGAAATAAAAGTAATTTAGTGTGTAACCTCCTAGATCCCGCACAATATTTTACACCCTGTTCTACGTTGCTATCAAAGTGGAAGTCGACTCTTCTACAAAGCTGTCAGCTGTGGCTCAGTGGGTAACCCTCTAAGTCATAACTTTCTGGGGTTGAGCCCCACTCCAGAGAACTGAGCACATCATTCAGGCTGAGGGAGGGCTGCACAGTTGGACGTGCCATTATCAGGATGAGGTATGAAGCCAAGACATCTGTGGAATGGCAAATGGTGAAGCTTAAGTGTAATACAGTAGTGTGATCAGTTCTCTTTCAGGATTACATTATTGATTCTAATAAGGTGCTGTAACCAGTTTTGCTCTGTCAGAGGTCGGGCAGATGCTCTGACCTCCAGTTTTCCATTTTGGTCAAAAAGCTTAATCCCTTTAGAGATTACTTTTGGGATTACTATTGATGAAAAGTTTAGCTGGTCCTGTCACTTTGGGTCCTGGAGCAGGTCAGAATTCTGCAGTGAGTAACTCACCTTCCACTGCCTGGAATAGTACCACCCTCAAGTTCCCATCAAATCACAGGCCAATCTTGACTTGGAATTATATCACCACTTTTTTTTCCACTGTTGGGTTGAAATCCCAGAACTCCCTCCCGAAGGGGATTTTTGGGTGGCACAGTGGCTCAGTGGCTATCACCACTGCCTCACAACACCAGGGACCTGGGTTTGATTCCAGCCTCAGGCAACTGTCTATGTGGAGTTTGTACATCCTCTCTGTGTCTGCGTGGGTTTCCTCCGGGTGCTCTGGTTTCCATCCACAGTCCAAAGATGTGCAGGTTAGGTGGTTTGGCCAATCTAAATTGCCCATAGTGTCCAGGAATGTGTACATTAGCCGTGGGATATATAGGGATAGGTTAGGGGAGTAGAAACAGCTGGGATGCTCTTTGCAGGGTCAATTTGGGCCTAATGACCCTAGAGGCCTCCTTCCATACTAGAGGGATTCTCTGAGTCTAACAACAGTGTGAGTATGCCAAAAAAATTGAGGGCAGCAATTTAAAAAAAGAGCTAATTACCCTCAAGGGCTTTTCAAGGACTACAGGGATGAGCAAAACATTAGGCTTGTTAGCTACACCTACGTACCACAAATAAGTCAAGAAAAACACATAACTGGCCATTGCCCCACAACTCAGTCTCAGTTTAATGGCAGCACTGCCACTTTTGGGAAACCTTTTGGATTTCCTGATGCCATGAAGGGTGCTATATAAATAAAGTATTTTCTCTACATCAATCCTATTGAACTTAATTTTTAATATGAGGATAAGATCAGAAGTTAAGTGAAGGTAACGATCAAATTAATTAATAACGTCTGCTCATAGTGTAATGGAGAATTAAGGAGTGAGTTGGCAGATGGGAAGAATAAGAAGACATATCAGTTAACTTGCTGCTCTCAAGTAATTCTTCATTCTTACTGTTAATCTCATCTCCTTGTATGAAAAGGCGCTGAAAGACTGACATCGTCTTTTGTGAAGTTCTGCAATTAGATTTGGAGCAGTTACATTTTCTACAGGATTTGATGGTGAATTTAACAGACTTGGGTGACCTGATCCTATGCACAAGGTAAGGGATCCCTCACACACTGTGACTGTACATTAGGACAATTGAGGCCCACTGCCCATTAATGTTCCACCTGGTTTGGAACAAATGCTGCTCCGTTCCTGCAGATTCTGCTGGATGATTTGATACATTAATGAATGGCTGTAACCTGATTAGCGCTCACACTTTTCACGAGTAATGTCGACAAGCATCTCTTCACTTGAAGGGCAGTGTCAATGTGAAACCTCATCTCCTAAAAAGCTGCTGAACTGGCAATAAATTGAAACTGTCAAGAGTGTAGTTGATAGATTTCTGTTAGACAGGTAAATAGTGAGGATCCCAGTCAGCCAGGGTTTAATTAAATTGTGGATCAGTCCTGAGGGACTGAATGGCCACCTGTTCCAATGTACCTGCTCATAGAGCTCCTATGGTAAATTTAACACATTAACGGCACTCACAGAACAAGCTGCTGGTGCTGACTGGTTTAGTTTGGTTTGCATGTTGGCCAGTTTAATGAACCAATTGATATGCTGCCAACTTGGCTGACTGAATTGGAAGGCAAGTCGATTTAGACTCGAAAAGTTAACTCTGTTCTTCTATTCTCAAATGCTGACAAATCTGAAGATTGATTCTTCTGTTTTTATTATTCTTTGTTTTTATTATTAATTGAGCTGGATGCTGCTCTAGTACCGTGCAAGTCAGCATAAAGAAAAACTAACTCACTAACTCCAGCCCTCAATCACAAAGATATTCCAGGACGTTTGTAAGTTATTCACATAAACGAGAAAGGAAGAGCAATGCAAAAGTGGACTTGAGGTCTGAAAATGACATTTCTGTATCAAGTTAGAGGTTACATGACTGCTTTGTTTAGCGCATTGAGTAAGGTGTTTGCTGCAAATACCACTGTGTGTTAATCAAGTGGACAAGTGTGTGTCAATTCTAACTGACTTCTTTCATAAAGACAGGACATTAGGACTGAGTTGCACATGAAATAATTCCTTGACCTTTTCCTTGAGAAAGCAAATGGAGGCATTGTTCTGTATTTTGAATTTAAATTCTAGAGACCATTTGTGCTTTCAGTGCCTGTATAAGTGCATCTTGGTCAAGAACTGATTCGCTTGAAGTCCACTTTAATCCTGGACTCATGGCTTAATTTATTATAGAAATTAAATAGCTGAATATTAAGCAATTCTACCTCATAAATGATGCAATGGATAGACAGAAAGAAAGGCATGCATTTATATAGAAGCTTTGACAACCTAAGGAAATCTTAAAGGGCTTTACTGCCAGTGACGCACTTTTTGGAATACAGTTAGTCAAAATGCAAGGTAAGCTGCAGCTAACTTCCACAAAGCGCAACATGGTAATGATCAGATAATTTTTGTTAGTTGAGGGATGAATATTAGCTAAGGTTCCCTGACTAGTTGTGAAATTTTACCGTAGTACTTCATCTGTGGAGTTTGATGGGTCCTTGGTTTAATGTTGCAAGTGAAAGATAGCACCTAGGACATGTAGCACTCCCTCAGTATTGCACTGGAGAGTCAGCCTAGATTATGTGTTCAAGTGTTTGCAGAATGGAGTGCAAGCAGCATTCTGATTCGGATGCAGGAGTGTTACTGCTGAACTACAGCTGACACACTGATGATACTTGTTAAGCTTGGCTGGCTAAGATTCTGTTGAATCATACACTTGAAATAATTCAGTATTTCTTAAATTCAGATTGCTTATAAATTCTCTCTTTCTTCACTTGTTATATGCTGTGCTTATTCTGTCTGTTTCACTTGTCTCTTGTGGTTCTGGTAAAATAATTTTCAGATCTTCACTGAGTATGACATGCTTCAGTTCGCTGTTCTTCCTTGGCAAAATAAATTGAATTAAATAGCAAAAGAAAATCTAAATCATTTAATCTTACTCTATCACTTGGAAGCCTGATAGAGCTCCGACAAGAGGTCATTGACCTGATAGGGTAACCTTATTATCTTTTCTCTCGATGCAGACACCATCTGAGTGTTTCTAGCAATGTCTGCTTTTTGAAAAAAAAATACTCCTAGCATTTGCAGTTTTTAAATGTTTTCTAAAATAAAATTGCGGTGCTAAGCAAAAATGCAAATGATTTAGTGCAAGAATTGCAATGATAGCAGGCTGTCATAGCAGACCAGCTCCAAAAATGGATAGGACACCTTCAGGGAGCAGAGGTTTAGGTAGCAGGCAGGTAAAGGTTCATCCCATAGAAAGATCTCATTAATGTACAAACATGTTACGCCATGAGCCTACAATAGCATAGAAACAGTATAAAATCCTATGTTGTACTGAGAAAAAGTCAGTACTAATTTGCTGTTATATATACAAGCATCTCATGCAATGAATTAATATTCCTGTTCAGAAATCCCCAGGGCCTCCTGCTTAACACAAACAATACCTGCACTGCCCACATTCCGTCCTCTGACTAAAGGAACAAATGGAGCTGTAATCATTCTTCTTTAATTAACCTTTCATCTAAACCCTGCAGGCAGAAATCTGTATTTATAGCAATGGACCTACTTCGAGTCATTTTTCTTTTTGACTGCTGTTCTAGAACATTACTCATATTTGGGAAGCCAGAGCTCCAAACCTTATTGATTAGGGTTAATCTGAGCCCTACTTCATTCAGTTCCACAATGAGGTGATCAGCCAGAAAGAGCAAAATCTAGAGAAAGTATGCTTCTGAAAAGTGTAATCATTCACTTTGGTTTCACAGGCATGAATGATCAGGTTTGGAAAAGATGTATCCATCGAGAAAAGGGCTCACCAACTTGGAAAATGCCTTCACGGATACAAGCAAGCGCTTGATGAGCGTGTTATTGGGAATGAAATAACTGTAACTGCTTGAAAAGGTGCTTTCCATTTCTGTGATGCTGATTGTCTTCAGGGATTGATGAAGATCACCAGGACCCTGTGATTGAATTGCTATCTATTCCCTTGACTGGTTTCACCCCATCCAGTTTCCTGAAGGCACTGACTCATGCTGAGATTTAGCTCCAAGCTGAAAATGTGTTGCTGGAAAAGCGCAGCAGGTCAGGCAGCATCCAAGGAGCTGGAGAATCGACGTTTCGGGCATGAGCCCTTCTTCAGGAATTTAGGAATTTGAGATTTAGCTCCTCAAAGCTCAGCTCCCAACGTCCACGCTTTGTGCAGGAGCTGAGCATGTAAGTATGTTTCTCTCTTCTATTGTCTTTCTATTTAAACAGCTTGGGCTGCCCTCTGAGGTTGGATATATTCCAGGAGATTTCAAAACAGGACCTCCCTTACCCATTCTTGCATTGTTGATTCCTCAAAACGCCCAACCTCAAGGCACCCAGCCTTCTCATATTGATGAGAGAGCCAACAGATCCATGATTATCCAATTGTGCAATGCAGAACTTTATGGATTGATGTGTAGAGGGAGAGAGGGAAAGGTATAAGAATTGTCATTATGTAATGTTGGAACTCATAAAGGCCTAAGATACTGTGGTCAGAATGATCATACATTTGAATCCCCAGGCAACCATTATTATAATTTTGGGATTATAAGTACGGTGGGATTCTAAGAATGAACTTTCCAGTCTTTCAGGCAGTAAGTAGTGGGTTCACATCCCACTTAGAGGCCTCGACAATTTGTTTCAGCCATCATTAATGAAGGGAATGCTGCACTGTTGGAGATACCAGCCTTTAGCTGTGAAATTAAACTGAGGTCTTTTCTGTCCTTTTCATAAAAATGTCGATGATTCTCTGGCCATACTTTGAAGAACAGATGGGTGCATCATCCCTGGTGTCCTGGACAATATTTATCTGTCAGTAATTTCAATAAAACAAAACAAAAATAAAATCCTTTGTCATGATCATATTGCTGTTTGTAAGATTTTGCTGCAGCCCAATTTGACTGTTGTATTTCCCAAATTACAGCACTTCAAAAGTATTTTATTCACTACAAAGCACATTTAGAGCTTCTGAAGATATGTAGGGCACTCTCGAAATGCAAGTTGTTTTTCCTTTTAAGTATATGTTCAAGTATTATTGTGTGCAAGGATACCTTGTTGAAAGGCTGACATGAAGTGTATCCATGGAGTCATAGGGTCACACAGCGTGGAAACCAACCCATTGGTCCAACCAGTCCATGTTGACCATAATCCCAAACTAAACTAGTCACACCTGCCTGGGCTTGACCCTTATCCCTACAAACATTTCTTATTCATACACTTATCAAAAGATCTTTTAAACATTGTAACTATACCCACGTCCATGACTTTCACAAACAAATGAAAAAGAGTTGCCCCTCATATCTTCTTTAATCTTTCGCCTCTCATCTTAAAAATATGCCCACCTTGACTTGAAATCCCCCACCCCGGTGCAAAAGCACCTGCCATTCATCTTATCTATGCCCCTCATGATTTTATTAACCTCACCAAAGTTACCTCTCAACTTCCTACACTCCAATAGAAAAAGTCCCAGCCTATTCAACCTCTCCTTATAACTCAAACCCTCCATTCCTGGCAACATTCTGGCAAATCTCTTGTGAATCCTCTCCAGCTTAATAGTGTCCTTCCTATAGCAGGGGGTTGGGGGGACAGAACTGGACATGGTACTGCAGAATAGGCCTCACCAATGTCCTATACAACCTTAACATCCATGAATTAACCCTTGACAATGTGTCAGCACTGGATGTGTAAGGAGGAAAAATATTGGCAATAATGCTTAAAGATAGCGAATTAAATATTTGATACATTATTGTGGAGTTAAAGGTAAATATTTCCTTTTCAAATTGTAAGAAGTTGGTAGAGGACGGGCTTTTAGCACAAATTCAAGCCTAAAGTTCTCTTGGTTTTCCATCATTCACTTTAATGTAAGACTCTAAGCAACCTGCACTAGCAATAGGATTGCCAACTCTCAGAGTTAAAGATTAATTCCCAGAATTCTGCTGAAAGCAACACTGGAGAAAAATCATAGAAGTATTAAAAGTGTCTATCAATACCTATGTGTTAGATACAAAAATGTGTGGATGACTGGAAAGAAAAGGCAGTTTAACTGAGAGTCAACACCATCCAATCTAGCAATGAAGAGTCTGTTCACTATCCAACAGGCTGTGGGCAGGTGGTGAAGCATCACATAGGGCATGTTCGCTGACCAAGTGGAGCTAGGATATTGGGAGGTCATGTGATCGAACTTGGCATGTGTTGAGCTAGAATTGGCCAAGCTAGGTAAGGAACCCCTCCCACCAAGCTGTTCTTCCCTGGTTATCAAGAGGAAAGTCAACCTGTTCAGTGGAGTGTGTGGAAGCCAGTTGCAAGAGCTTTTCCACCACATTCATAGTTATATTTCTGTCCTGGTGATATGTGATAATTTTGTGTCAGGCAGCAGCAGGCTGTTGCTCTTCTATGTATCATTGCATAATGGGTTTCATGCAATGGCTTGAATACAACAATCTGAATTTATATAGTGTCTTTGACTTACTAAAATGTCTGAAAGCACTTCCTAGAAGTATTACCAAACAAAATGTCACATCAGGCCAATGAGAAATTAGAACACAGTCTTTGAGTATTGATAGGGCTGTAAATGGTTATGTCCTCTTACTGAGATCCTTTTGTTAAATTTTATTTACTATACCCCTTCACACCCTCTCAAATTAAAGCATTTGTCAATAGACCATGTTCCCTCTGTTTCACTAAAGAGCAACAAATTTATGTAAACATATGGATGGATATAATTGTTGTCACAACTCTTGGCACTTGTGCATGGTACAGAGTGTGCACTGACTAGGGGACATCCAGTACTTCATTTCTGTCAGTGATATTTATTATTCACATGCCTTCAATGCAATGTTTCTGCTTTCTTTGTTTTTCTCCATGTATGAAATGCATTTAAGGGAAATTATAATGTTCTCTCCTGAGGCTGTTGAGTCATTATAACGGCCTAAAATGATCTGATCTAAACTTAGTGATGATTTTAACACCCAACATGGCAATAGACTCTTTTGGCAGTGTTTAATTTGTGAGTTCTTTGCACTGATTTAATTTTGATTCAGTCTAAAACATAAAATTTAAATAATTTGAACTCTGACAGTTACTAATAAATCCAACAGGGAATTCAGGAGTGAATTATTTACCTGTAGAATGGTGGGAATGTGGTTGTTGCTGCTGCATGGAGTAGTTGAGGCTTTTATCAGCATATTTTCACGCATATTTTTTTCCTCTTGAGGAAAGGTGGGCAAGTGACAGAACATTTCCCCAGGCAGATTATCAGCTCATTGAATTCCATCCTCTTAAACTTCCCAACAGAGACCTCTGATCTCTCTTCCCCACCTATCCTAATGACTCCAGTTATTCCAAGGCACATGTTCCCTGACCAAAGTTCCATCAGGTTGCTCCCTGACTTATGTCCCACTCCAAATATCTCCTGTACCCATCGGTTTGAACCCGTTTCTAACGCAGGTGTAACAGATTGCACCCTATACCTCAACGACTAGAGCCTTCTCAGGATCAGATTCCCCAATTCAGATCAGACTCTTCCTTGAGTTGGGTTTTGATCTCTTTGTTGCTGTGTTTATTCTCCAGCATTTGTTGTCCCTACCATCAATGACTCTAGATTGCTAGTTCAATCATGGGGCTACTCGTTCCATTATAAGACAGAAATATTTTTGAAAATTCTTCCACAGGAAGTGGGTGGTAAGCCCTCAAGAAGGTGGAAGTGAGCCACCTTCCTGAATTGAGGCAGCCCGTCTGGTGTCGCTGTACCCAAGGTGGTGTCACCAAGCCAGTTTCAAGATTCTAATTCAGAGTAATGGTCAGGGAACCATTGATGTATTTCCAACTCAGGATGATGTGTTACTTTGTGGAGAACTTGTAGCTGGTGGTGTTCCCACTCATCTGCTGTCTTTACCCTTCTAGATGGTAACGTTTTCCAGTTTGGAAGGTGTTGCCAAAGGAAGATTGGTGAATTTCTGTAATTTGCCTTGCCCATGTTGGATGGGTATGCCAGCTGGTTACGTGCTGTCTCAGCTGCTGCCCAAGATGAAGGTTGCTGCTAACATCCTATTTAAGGGCACAAAACTCCAGGGCTGGTGTGCTCTGAAGTGGTAGAGAGTTCCTCCACAACTACGGGAATATTTTGTAGTTAACAGAATATCGTTTAATTCATGTTAGCAAACTAGGTACAGGTCACATTGGTATAACTGATATTTATACAGAGACTGTTCTGCCCACATGTCCGATGATATAATCAGAGTGGATGGTGCTTATGGCATCTCTTTCAGGCCCATCTACAACAGCAGACCCCATTCTGCTGGCTCTGTGTACTGACGCTGGAGGAAGTGAATGTTCAAGTTGGTGGACGCGGTGCCAATCAAATGGGTTCTTTGTTCTGGATGGTGTCAAGTTTCTTGAGCATTGTTGGGTCTATACTTGTGTCTATAAATGGAGAGCACCCCATCACACTCCTGATTGGTGCCTTGTAGATGGTATATGGGAACTGGAGAGTCAGGAAGTGAGTTGTTCCCTGCAGAATTTCCAGCTTTGGATCAGTTATTGCAGCTACAGCTTTTAAACAGCCGATCCAGTTCAGTTTCTGGGAAGCTGCCAGAGTATTAATTGGGGGGTACTGCTGTGGGTTAACCATTAAGCCTCAGGCCCAGACAATTCTCTGGGGACTCGTGTTCAAATCCTGTTTGCCCACAGCAGCTGGTGGAATTTCAATTCAAGTGAATCAATAATTCTGTAATTAAAAAGACTAGTAACAGAGACAATCAACATACTGAATTATTGGAAAAACATATCAAAGTCACTGATGTCCTCAGAGGAAGGAAGTTTGAGTAGACTTGCCCAGATAGGACTCCAGACTGTCAGCCACATGGTTAATTTCTAAATTTCCTCTGAAATGACTAAACAAGTCACTTAGTTGGGTCAAACCATTTTGGAAGAAGAACTATCAGCCTTGGATCTATTCCAAGCTGATAGATTAAGAAGTCTAATGTTGCCCTGAACAATCACTCTCCAGTTCTTCCTGGCTGGAAGTGTTTGTACGTGGGCAATGTATGAAGATTCATTCAGTCCCGCCGAGGACATTCCCATTACTAATAGATAAGTTCACTTACGTTCGCCATCTGAGCTTCCCATATACAGACTTTGAAAGGGCTTTGGAGTTCATAGAATTGTGCTGCAAAACAACTGACTGTACTCAAGTGTGGAGAGAAGAAAGTTAGAATGAAAATACAAATTAAGCTCTCGTTCTTTAGTTTGAGTCCAGAGTCAGATTGATAATATACAGGTTGTAGTGTGATCATGTCTGGCTTGTTGATTTGAAGTAATCAACACCAATATTCAATAAACATCACCAATCTTCATTAAACATACTGCATACAGGAGACGGTAACAGAGGACACCTCTAGAACCTTACACACTTTATCATAGAATTCCCTACAGTACAAAAGCAGGCCATTTGACCCACTGACTCCACACTAACCCTCCGAAGAGCATCTTACCCAAACCCATTCCTCTACCTCGGCATTTCCCATGGCTAGCCCACACATCCCTGGACACCATAGGAAATTTAACATGGCCAATCCACCTAACTCACAGATCTTTGGATTGTGGAAGGAAATCAGGGCACCCGGAGGAAACCCAAGCAGACATGGGGAGAATATGCAAACTCCACGCAGAGTCATCAAAGGCCGGAATTGAACCTGGATCCCTGGCACTTTGAGGCAGCAGTGCTAACCACTGTACCACATGTATCCCAATTCCATATGATCTCACAACGTAGTGACATAGCTCCTTATAGACATGCTCAGTAGCTATTATTAGACTCAAAGGTTAGTCGATCATTTACTCCCTATTTCCTCCAGGTTCACTGAAGCCACAAACTGTTAATCTTTGAGTATTCACAGTTACCATTCAACCCTTAGGTCTCTCCCCCTCAACCATGTGAATTTTCTTGTGCCTGAAGTGTCAATCTCCAGCCATGTTCTCCGCTCTCATGAAGGACATGTAGGATGTACCGTTTCCTTGGAAAGTCAACACATTGGGAGAATGGAATTCTAACTTCTCACAATAGCTGGTCCTGAGATCTGACAGTACTATGACCTGAATGTAAAAACAGTGAAGAGCAATCAAGGAAAAAACTATTGAAGAGGCAATTCTCCAGGATTCAAATGATCAGATGGCAGAGTACAGCAAGATCCAGCACCGCTTCTAACAGTAGATTATCGCTTCATTCTATGTTCATGAAAGAGCAAGATAAAGTCTAGAATGTCATTTTGCTGTCAGTCACTGTTGTTCTCACTACATCCTGTTCTCAGATCTTCTCACCTCCCCTCAGAGACAAAGCAAAGATCTGTAAAATCCTCCTGAAGTTCTAGAGCTGCTGACTCTTCAATAAAGACTGGCTGGCAGGGTAATGAGACACCTCTTCTGCTGCAGCTGGTGAATAAACAAGATTCAAAGCTGCTCTGTTTAATAATAACCAATGCTGACTGAGAGTGAGTGATTTCTTGCCCAGTGTAGCCAAAAATAACCCTGTCTGTGCCTTTATGCAATACCTCCTAAACCTGAAGCTTGCTAGAGAAGTTGAGCCTTCAACAGTGGTGCTGAACCTGAAAGTATGGAAACACAGCATAGTATCCCTATTCTGTGGAAACAGGCCATTTGGCTCAACAATCCACACCGACTTTCTGAAGAGTAACCCATCCCCCTTACCCTAATACTCCACATTTACCTCTGACTGATGCACCTAACTTACACATCCCTGAACACTCCGGGCAATTTAACATGGCCAATTCGCCTAACCTGCACATCTTTGGATTGTGGGAGGAAACCTGAGCACACCCACATAGACACGGGGAGAATGTACAAACTCCACACAGCCAGTCGCCCAAGGCTGCAATTGAACCCATGTCCCTGGTGCTGTGAGGCTGCAGTGCTACCCACTGAGCCACCATGTCATACATGTCCCTGTAACCAATTTAAAATTGTTTTTCTTGCCATTCGCCATGATCTTTGCATGCCAGCAATCATCCACATCCACAAATATACCCACAGAAGTGTACTTCCTGTTCCTCAGTATCATCTACTTCTTAGAGAGCAGCAGATTGGAGTGATCTACTTTGAACTTTCACCCTGAAAATGGAAATCTCCTATTGCTGTTTTGACAAACGACTTTAAAATGACCTTCATCATGGAATGCAAAGGTGGGCAAGGTTGTGGCTTTCCTGCCACAGCAAACCCCAAAGACCCCAATGGAAATTACACCCTTCTCACACTGGGGCTGCCACATTGCTGGCATGTTAGTAACTCTTTAATTTATTAATTGGTCTGAATTGTAGTCAGTTGTCTGGCTTCAGGAGCGTTCCCTGGATAAACTTACTTAGCTTGTGAAGTTCAACATGTCTGCTGAGTTGCCTCGTCTTCTGCTAAGGTGAATTCCTCATCAGAATTTATACACAGCTTCATCCAGCATCCCACCGTAATGCAGTCACTTCTGAGATCATCTTTCACTGATCCACATGATTAGCGAGGTGGTGCAAGTCATTCAGAAAAGTATCGATGATTCCAGTGTATGATGGGGTTATATCTTAAACTAAGAATCAAAGGCCTCAATGGCATTGTAATATTTAGTGAGTTCATCTCCTACACTTGTCTGATGAGAATTACACTGGCATTTGGACTTTGCTTTTGAATGGTTTTTGATCGAGGTTTGAGACAATGTGGTACCTGCTGAAACCTCACCATCAGGTGCTCCAATACACAATCTTGTCAGGGCCTCTGCATGGTCTGGAGGTTTTGGTGAAGGTAAGGCTTTTCCATTATCAGGTATTATTGTAAGGTGTGCTATGTAAAATCTCTAGCTTCACACCCTTCTTCAGTTTTGAGTGGGGTTACCTCTCTTGTGTAGTTTTACCTTTGTGTGACCCAATGAATGGGTTGGCCTCAAAGTCCATCAAAATTCCTCCCTCTTGTAGTCAGGTTTCTCTTCAGGTTTTCCCGAATTCCTGTGGTTGGGTTGCTGGGCTTGCCTTCACCCACTACACTCTAGTTCCACTGGGTTTTTCTTCAGGTGCTCACTTACTGCTTGCCACTGGACCTGCGGATTTGGTCACTGCTTGCTATCATGTTGCATGATCATGTTTGGGTTGTGTTCATAGAGGTAACCCATACCCACATCAGTGGACAATCTTTATTAACTGCAACTGCACACAGGAGAAGGTAAGAGCAGACACCTTTGGAACCCTACATTTCACATGCCAGTTCCGTGTGATCTGATGGCAGCATGGCATAGGTGCAATCATTAACTGTTATTGGAGTAACAGTATAGTTAACCCTTTGCACAATATTGGCCCATCTCTTTGATACTATAGGAATGCTAATTAAAATGTTGTTGTGATGCCATGTTTTCATTCTTGGTGATTGCATGCTTTAGGATTGTATTGGTTATCTGACACTCATTGATCAGATATTGACTCATGTCAGCAGTAGCACGAAGATAATAATGGAATATTCATAAATTCTCGATTCCCATGAATAAGGGGAGGTGATAGCCTAATGGTATTATTGCTAGATTGTCAATTCAAAGTCAAGAGTGCGGGAAAGCACAGCGGGTCAGGCAGCATTCGAGGAGCAGGAGAATGGACATTTCAGGCAAAAGCCCTTCATCGGGAATGAGGCTCAGACTGAGGTAATGTTCAGAGTACCTGACTGGAATTGTGCTCTGGCAGATAGTGAAGATCAACAAAAAGTCTGGAATTAGGAGTGTAATAACTTACAGGTTAAATGGCTGGAGAAAGGAAAAGAAAAACAGCTGGTTCAATAATGTAATGATTTTTTAAGGAAAATGTCAAGGTGTATATAAGGAGGGAGAGGGTAGCTAGGGAAAGGGTAGTTCCACCCAAGGACAAGGGAAGGAATTTACGCATGGTGCTAGAGGAAGTGGGTAAAGACATTGACAAAAACTTTGCATCAGAATTTAGAAAGGAGAAGGATATAGTGGTTGGAGATCTCAGGAAAAGTATGTTGAGATGTTGGGGCATGTCACTACTAAAAAGGAGGAGGTATTGGGTGTGTTGAAAAGCATTAAGATCGACAAATCTCAAGGACTGGATGGTATCTATCCCAGAATGCTGAGGGAGGTAGATGAGGAAATTTCTGCGACCTTGTACAAATCTTTGCATCAACTTTAGTCATAAGAGAGGTCCCAGAGGACTAAGGAAAAGTTAATGTTGTTCCTTTGTTTAGGAAGGGCAATAGGATAACACAGGAAATTATAGGCTGGTGACCCTTATGGCAGTGGTAAGGAAATTACTGGGGAAGATTCTTATAAATAGGATTTACTCATAATTGGAGAAATATAGACTTATTTGTGATAGATAGCATGGCTTTGTATGGGAAAGGATTTTTTTCTCATAAGCGTTACTGCATTTTTGAGAAAGTGACAAAGATAATTGATAAGGGTAGTCAGTGGATATTGTCTGCATGGACTTTAGCAAGGCCTGTGATAAGTCCCTCTTGGCAGGCTGATATAAAAGGTGAGTCATGTGGGATCTGCATATGGGAGCTGGTAAGATGGATACAGTCTGGCTTCGTCACAGAAGACAGCGAGGAGCAGTGGAAGGGTGGTTTTCTGATTGGAATCTGTGACCAATGGTGTTCCTCAGGATCAGTGCTCAAACCCCTGTTGTGTGTGTAATATATGAGGAGAATGTAGGTGGCCTGATTGGTAAGTCTGTGTGACACAAAGATTGGGGGAGCTGCAGAGAATGAAGAAGATTTCCAGAGGATACATCAGGATATAGATAGGCTGGAGGCTTGGGCGGAGAAATGGCAGGTGGTACTTTATCTGGACAAATGTGAGGTGATGCATTGCGGATGATCTAATACAGGAGGGAAGAATACAGTAAATGGCAGAATCAACATACAGAAGGACTAGGCAGTTAAGTCTATAGTTCCCTGAAAGTGGCAGCACAAGTGATAAGGTGGTCAAGAAGGCATGCGGTATGCTTAGCTGCATCAGTTAGGGCATAGTGTACAAAACTTAACAAGTCATGTTGCAACTGTCTAGAACTTTAGTTAGGCCACAACTGGAATATTGCATACAATATTCCAGTTGTGGCCTGCATCACCTTACCAGAAAGGGGTGGAGACTTTAGAGATGCTACAGAAACAGTTTACCAGGATGTTGCCTGGTTTGGAGAGTATTAGATATGATGACAGATTGGACAAACCTGGTTTGTTTGCACTTGAAATTAAAGGGAGAGGGGTGACTTGATAGAATTATGAGAGGCATGGGTAGAATGGATAGTCTTTTTACCAGGGTAGAAACGTCAATTACTAGGGGACATAGGTTTAAGGTAAAAGCGGGTAATTTTAAAGGAGATATGAGAAGCATGGGTAGCACGGTGGTTAGCACTGCTGCATCACAGCGCCAGAGACCCGGGTTCAATTCCCGCTTCAGGCAACTGACTGTGTGGAGTCAGCACATTCTCCCCGTGTCTGCGTGGGTTTCCTCTGGGTGCCCTGGTTTCCTCCCACAGTCCAAAAATGTGCAGGTTAGGTGAATTAGCCATGTTAAATTGTCCGTAGTTTTAGGTGAAGGGATAAATGTAGGGGAATGGGTCTGGGTGGGTTGCTCTTCAGAGGGTCGGTGTGGACTTGTTTTCACATTGTGAGTAATCTACTCTAATCAGAAGGTGCCGTTAATGTGCTGCCAGAGGAGGTGGTGGAGGCTGATACAATAGCAATGTTTAAGAGGCGGCTTGATAGATATATGAACAGGCAGAGAATAAATGGATATGGACCGTGTAGAGGCTAAAGGTTTTTTATTTAGAAAGGCATCATGTGTCAGCACAGTCTTGATGGGCCAAAGGGCCTGTTCCTGTGCTGTACTGTCCTTTGCTTCTTTGTACTCAGTCTGCACTGTTTCTGTCTTTTATGTTTAATTGATCTGAGTGCAGTACAATTGTATGTAAATTGTACAAGTGTGGTGTTGATATCAGCAAGAAATGGTTGGTATTTTCAGTTGTAACATTGACATCTCTGCACTGAATGAACAAAATACCCATCTAAAGGACTGCAGCAGTGTAAAGCCAGCCACCGATTGTGACAGGAAGTACTCGCCTTCTAAAGTTTTCACCCAGGACATTATCTCATTCCATTGTCTAGATGTTTCAAGCTTCCAAGTGCTTACGTTGGACTCTAGATCAATGCTCTCAACAAATACAATCAGCCAAATCTCTTCTGCAATGTGCTTACAAAGTGGCTGTATTTTTAACATTCAAAATCCTATTTTCCAGTTGACATATTCCCAATCCACTTGCTCTGATGACCTGGTTTCACCACCTCAATGACTGCTCCTCTAAAGACTGGCCATTGACCTGGAATTGGCTCAGCTGTCAATTGGGTTATAGTGTCACTAATAGGGTTAAGCTTAAACTGGAATTCAGGATCATTGCAAAAGAGTTACATCATACCTATTGTTGTCATGGCTTCAGCTCCCAAGTAGAATGTCAGAAGAATAGAACTTGTCATGTGAGAGGAAATGCCTGATCCACTTTGTCACTGGAGGAAGGCTGGGATTTGTAGTTACTGATATTCAGCAAATATTTGTGGCCATAATCAGTCGCACTCTGCGATATTGGCAGGATTTTGTGGGGGGATTACCAGGGATTTATTAGATTCTACACATCCTTGTTGAGATTCCTTGCTGGATTCGTTTGCTATACCCAACGATAAAATATTTTACACAGTTTCAGAGTGATTTCATAGTTATTCCATACAGCATTTACATCGTCATCTGACCATTAAAAGATATGACTTTTGGGCCTGCGGAATATTGTATTCAGAGCACTGTGGATCGCTTTGAATTATTGACATCAGTCTGTCACTTTGGCTGACGAGCAATCCCATGCAAGTGTTTCTAGTAATGGTGTAAAATTAATTATCAAACCATAATGGGGTTGATCAATCTGACTGAAAGATTTCTGTGATCGTTGGGATTAGTGCTGTCAGGATAAATTTTGTGGCATCGATGAATGCCAGGAGGGAGTTAACAATGGTGCCAACCACAATGCAATGACTCTTACTCCAGTCCCAGTCAGTTGTTTGTAAATTGTGCTAATTCTGCAAGGAAACAGCTGATGACCACTCCACTGAAGCTGAGCAGATGTAATGTTTTTACCTCCCGTTGTTAGTTTCTCTGGAGTCAGTGCAATGAATTTTATATTTTCCTCCCAACTTACCTGAAGTGGTGGTGGGGGAGGGGAGGGGAGGGGGGGGGGGCGGGGGGGGGGGCGGGTGCGATGCATGTAAACTAAAGCAGATGCGGAGTCACAATCAGGAAGACAGTGCTTTGCACAGGACTCTCCTGCCGCTGCACTAATACCAGTCTGACGAAGGCAGAATAAAAACGACCATTTGGTATGTTTTGCAGACCAGGCTAAAAGGTGGCAAGGAGGGAGGGGTGAGCACCTTTGAGTGATTTCTGTTCCCATCACCTGTTTGTACCTCGCAGCCTCTAAATCACGACACCACCCACACCCCGACATCCACCCACACTACCCACACACACACACACACACACTCACCTACACCACCCCCACCCCGACACCCACCTACACCACCCCCACCTATACCATCCACACACACACCCACCTACACCACCCCCACCTATACCATCCACACACACACCCACCTACACCACTCCCATCCCGACACTCACCTACCCCACTCCCACTCCGACACCCACCTACACCACCCCGACACACGCACCTACACCACCCCCACACACACACCCACCCACACCATCCCCACCCCAACACTCACCCACACCTCCCCAACCCCGACACTCACCTACACCACCCCCACCCCGACATCCACCACACCAACCCCACCACGACACCCACCTACACACCCCGACACACGCACCTACACCACCCCGACACACGCACCTACACCACCCCCACACACACACCCACCCACACCACCCCCACCCCGACACTCACCCACACCTCCCCAACCCCGACACTCACCTACACCACCCCCACCCCACCCTGATACCCACCAATACCACCCCCACCCACACCACCCCCACCCTGACACCCACCTACACCACCCCCACCCCTAAACCCACCTACACCACCCCCCCCCACACACACACCTACACCACACACACACACACACATACCACACCCACCCCAACATCCCGCTACACCACCCCCACCCCGACACCCACCTACACCACCCCCATACACACACTCACCTACACCACCCACACATACTCACCCACCTACACCACCCCCACCCCAATACCCACCCACATCAACCCCACCACAACACACACCACACCACCTCCACCCCGACACCCACCTACACCACCCACACACACACCCACCCACACCACCCCGACCTTGACACCCACCAACACCACCCGCATCTAACACCCACCTACACCACCCCCACCCCGACACCCAACTACACTAACCGCCCGACACCCATTTACACCACCCCCACACGCACACCCACCCACACCACCCCACCCCGACACTCACCCACACCTCCCCAACCCCGACCCTCACCTACACCACCCCCACCCCACCCTGATACCCACCAATACCACCCCCACCCCAACACCCACCTACACCACCCCCACACGCACACCCACCCACACCACCCCAACTCAGACCCTCACCTACACCACCCCCACCCCACCCTGATACCCACCAATACCACCCCCACCCCAACACCCACCTACACCACCCCCACACGCACACCCACCCACACCTCCCCAACCCCGACACTCACCTACACCACCCCCACCCCACCCTGACATCCACCTACACTACCCCCACCCCAACACCTACCTACACCACCCCCACATGTACACCCACCCACACCGCCCCCACTTTGACACCCACCTACACCATCCCCAACCCGACACCCACCTACACCACCCACACACACAAACACCTACACCACCCCCACCTGATACCGACCTACGCCCTTCACACACACAAACCCACCATACCACCCCCACACCGACACCCACCTACACCACCCACACACACACACCCACCACACCACCCCCACACCGACACCCACCTACACCACCCACACACACAAACCCACCACACCACCCCCACACCGACACCCACCTACACCACCCACACACACACACCCACCACACCATCCCCACACCGACACCCACCTACACCACCCCCCACCCAATACCCACCTACACCACCCCAACCCTGACCCCAAACTACACCACCCCCACACGTGCGCCCACCCACACCACCTCCACCCCGACACCCACCTACACCACCCGCGCACGCACACCCACCTACACCACGCACACCCACCACCCACCTACACCACCCCCACCTGACACCCACCTACACCACCCCAACCCCGACCCCAACCTACACCACCCCCACATGCACACCCATCTACACCACCTCCACCCCGACACCCACTTTCACCACCCCCACCCCGACATCCACCTACAGCACCCCAACCCCGAAACTCACCAAACCACCTCCATCCTGACACCCACCTACACCACCCACACAGGCACACCCGACACACCACCCCCACCCCGACACCCACCTACACCACCCCGACACCCACCTACACCACCCCCACCCTGACACCCACCCACACCACCCCAACCCCGACACCCACCTACAGCACCCCCACCCCGACACCCACCTACACCACACCCACCCCGACACCCACCTACACCATCCCCACATGCACACCCACCTACACCACCCACATACACACACACACCTACACCATCCCCAACCCGACACCCACCTACACCACCCACATACACACACACACCTACACCAACCCCAACCCGACACTCACTTACACCACCCCCACCCCGACACCCACCTAGACCACCCACACACACGCACCCACCTATATCACCCCACCCTGACACCCAGCTACACCACCCAACTACGCCACCCCCACCCCGAAATCCGCCTATACCACCCCCACCCTGACACCCACCTACACCTCCCCCACCCCGACACCCAGCTGCACTGCCCCCACCCCGACACCCACCCGCACCACCCCTCACCCTGACAACCACCTGCACCACCCCCTCATGGACCCACCCACCGACACCACCCCCACACGGAAACCCACCGACACCACCCCCACACGGAAACCCACCGACACCACCCCCATTGTGACATTATACACCAGGTACATTGACGACATTTTCTTCCTCTGGACCCATGGCAAAGAGTCACTGATAAAACTAAACAGTGACATCAACAAGTTTCATCCCACCATCAAACTACTATCTGTCTCATTCTTGGACACATGCATCTCCATCAAGGATGGACACCTCAGCACCACATTCTACCGCAAACCCACAGACAACCTCACGATGCTACACTTCTCCAGCTTCCACCCAAAACATATTAAAACCGCCATCCCCAATGGACAAGCCCTACGCGTACACTGGACCTGTTCAGATGAGGAGGAATGTGATGGGCACCTGAAAGTACTCAGGGATACCCTCATAAGAATGGGGTATGATGCTCAACTCATTGCCCGCCAGTTCCCATGTGCCACAACAAGGTACCGTAATGACCTCCTCAGGAGACAGACACGTGCTGCAACCAACAGCTACATATCACTTTTCAGGCTCAGGCTAAAGCCCAAGTTGGAAAACGGTGGACTTTCTGGTCTGTTGAAACATTCTGCTGTGTGCCCATCACATCATGACCTTGCAAAGCTTGTTCCATCAGGAACACGGCATAAGGAAGGAGTATGATGGAATTCTCTTCACTACCTGTTTACAGATTTCGCTGCTCTCAGGAATCCTGGCTACCATTCCGGGAAAAACAACGACAAGCCATTTGATCGATTCTCCATTTCCTGCAAGACTGACACACTATGACTGCATGGTGTCTTGCCTGGATGCATTGCTGATAGAATGTCAAGGTGTTTTTCAGCAGCCTCTCATTACCTAGAAGTATAAAGGCAGCAGACCGCATTGGAGGCTTCATCATCACCAGGTTCCCCTCAAAGTCACACAACATCTGACTTGGATGTCTACCAGCCGTTCTCACCTTGGCATTAGGACAAAATGCTGGAACTCCCTCCCTGACCGCGTGGTGCACAACGTAACGGTCACAGAAACGAGGCCAACCACTACCCTACTGAGGGCAATAAATGCTGATCATTTCCACAATGCCGTCCTCCTGAGAATGAGCTTCTAAAAATCAAGTGGCAATTTAGTTCAACAAGGTGTGTAATCACCTAACCAAGTCTAATGAAGTTACTGCAGTGAACATGCCCACAACTTACAATCAACTTCAACCCCCTCCCCCTTCAGTCTGATGAAGTACCTATCAGTGTGCCTCAGGTAGGCTGGGGTCACTATACACACAACCTTCACCTACAACCGTTCCTTCACTCACATTATGGTGTGCTTTCACCCCACTAAAAGCATCAAGTGGTATATAATTGCTTACTTGCTGCAAATATCTGTCATTGCTGCCATTATGTTTTGCATGCTAATAACGTCTGGGATTAGACTGTATCCCATGGCAACAAGAGGTCACTCTCACTTCATTGCCTCCTCTCGGAAAGGAGAGTCACTGTAAGCAGCAGAGGGAGATTGGTCACCAGTAGCTTCCTCCCTAGTCTTTACTGTCCCTTCCCCCACAAACAAGGGGGGTGAGAGGCCATCCACGAGTCACAACTGAGGAATGGGATACTTGTGGAAGGTACAGATGAATCACAATACTCTGTTCCATCGCCTCCTCATCCCACTGTGACCCACATAAGCTGGTTTCTAATTATGTCTCCATGCCAGTCCTTCTGTTGCAAACTGAATGGAAACAGGGGTCTGGGTTTATAACCTGGAATGTGTGACCACCTGAAGGGGCAGATTCAACAATGACTTTTAAATAGAGAAGAGAAGCTGGGTAGCAGATGACTCCTATTTACATATTTAGTAGCTTGCTCAACAAAGGTAAAATTGCCAGAGTACCAGCCAATAGCTAATTCCATTTTCATTCATCCCTGGGATGAGGGTGTCACTGGCTAGCTCAGCATTTATTGCCCATCCCCAACTGCCCTTGAGAGACTGGCGGTGAGGAGTCTTCAGGACTGCTGCAGTCCAGGGGGCAAAATACACCCACAATATTCATAAGGAAGTACCTAGCGCCTGACTTGCTCTTGTTACCAAAGTATTTATACGGTTGATGCAATTCCGTTTCAGGTCAATCATAACTTGAGGATATTGAGAAAGCGAGATTTAGCAATGGCAATGGTTATGGTTTGAGTCTGTCTTTTGAAGATGGTCATTGTCTGGCACTTGTGTGGTGAAAACAATACCTGTCACTTATGAGCCCAAGCCTGGATGTTGTTCAAGTCTTGCTGCATATGGCCGTGAATTGCTTCAGTATGTGAGGGTCACATATAGCACTGCACGTTGTGCAGTCATCAGTGAACACCCTTCTTCTGACCTTATGGTTGTTTATGGTTCTGCTACCTTTCCCCCAGCAAGGTAAACCTACCCTGTCCATCTTAGCATTTACTTAAAACTTGATGCAAGAGAAATTTCAGATCATAAATTGTTAGTTAGTTTTACTAGCTATAGACGGGGTTGTGTAGTGAAATGTCCACTACTCCTGCCTCCCCTTGCCCCCAGGAGTTTTCAAACCAACAAAATTATCTCAGGTTAGAATATATCTACACATACATGTTAGAACAGAAGAAACTTTTTTTAAATGTTCACCAAACTAAAGAATTGTAGGATATTGTTATGTCGATGTGGGCTGGTGAGGATATAAATGTATTTGACTGCAACCTTTTTATAATCGCTTAAGAATATTTGTGGTAAAAATGAATTCTAAATTATATTATAATAAATCCTGTAACAGATACTTAGAACATGATTTCTTGTTGAGTCATAGAGTCAAGAAGTGATACAGCACAGTGACAGACCCTTCGGCCCAACTTGTCCATGCTGATCGCGTCTCCTAAACTGAACTAGTCCCATTTGCCTGCATTTGGTCCATATCCCTCTAAATCGTTCCTATCCATGTACCTCTCCAAATGTCTTTTAAATTATGTAACTGTACTTGCCTCTACCACTTCCTCTTCTTTAAGGGATGAATCTTACTTTTTTGCCGAGTTGTGTCCCCAAGGCCCAGGAGGTTTCTCACTGGCTCTCATCAAACTCCCCTCATTATTTACCCCCACCATGTTTACAGCATCTGTCAAGACCAATTCCCACCTCTTCTTCCTTCATGCTGTTCTTGGAACAACCCATGTGTCAGCAGGTATCCACTGAAAGACCAGCATTCCTTGCACCCAGGCCATTGTTAGAAATGCCACATGTGTTCAGATGAGCAGTGACATTCTAAAACTGCCTGGGGTCAAAGGTCAGAGTCAGAACATGGGAGAGAAGGGGGAGATGGCTGTGATTCTCAGCCAGGGACCTGGATGTCTTGGTGGACTGGGTGGTACAAAGGAGCGGGGAGGGTGGTGCCTGGCATTTGGCGTCTCTGCAACGAGAGAATCCTTGCCCTTGTAGTGACCAGTCCTGCAGGGATGCAGAAACATTCATTTCACGTCAACAAAGTAAGGCACACTCTGCATGCCACTGCCACTCTCTCAGTAACCACACCGTCCCTCTCAATCATTCACGCCACTTTGAATCATATCACCACTGTTCCTTCACTACTGCTGGGTCTGAATCCTGGAATTCCCTCTACCTACAGCACATGTCTGCAGCAGCTCACCAACACCTTCTCAAGGGCAGCCAGGGACAGGCAATAAATGCTGGCCCATCCATATCCCCCAAGTGAATAATACAAAGTACTATGCACGATGGCTCAGTGGCTAGCACTGCTATCTCACAGCGCCAGGGACCTGGATTTGATTCCTGCCTCGGGTGACAGTCTGTGTGGAGTTTGCACATTCTCCCCGTGTCTGCATGGGTTTCTTTCGGGTGCTTCGGTTTCCTCCCACAATCCAAAGATGTGCAGGTCAGGTGGATTGGCCATGCTAAATTGCCCGTAGTGATAGATGCATTAGTCGGAGGGAAATGGGTCTGGGTGGGTTACTCTTTGGAGGGTCGGGGTGGACTTGTTGGGCCAAAGGGCCTGTTTCCACACTGCAGGGATTTTAATCTCTCATATTCTGTAGCAATTGGCCCTGGCACAAAATGCGAGCAAAAACCCTTCATCTGATGAAGGGCTTTTGCCCGAAACGTCGATTTTGAAGCTCCTTGGATGCTGCCTGAACTGCTGTGCTCTTCCAGCACCATTAATCCAGAATCTGGTTTCCAGCATCTGCAGTCATTGTTTTTACCACAATGTACCAAATAGCAACTAGTGAGAGGCAGACTGTCTAATCAGACTACTGAGCACAGAGTTTGCTTGAGGACCAAATTGCCAATGTAATTGTGTTTTAAATCTTAATAAAGTTATTCCTTTTTCATTTGTTGGATGATAAATAGCCTGGAATGAAAGAAAACCTATCAGCCCCTTTGCTTCTTGAGATGCCTGGTGTGTGTTTAAAATATTTGCTGATTTTTTTCCTCAATAAGATTTTAACTCCTTTTGAAAGTAACAAAACCACCTCAGCACATCAGCAGGGAGATTTCATCTTTAACCCAAAAGGTTTCATTATCTTGCTTCCTGTTGCCTCTCCGTCTTCCTTGATGAAAGTTAATATTTATAATGGATTTTCACTACAGCAGTAAATAAATTGCTTCCATTTATTTCGTACAAAATGAAATACATTTCCTTTGGTCCCAGGGGATCAATTTGCAAAGCATGCACTTGGCTTTAAATAACTAGTGGTAGGATCTGATAAAGCAGCGATCGCCCTAGTGGAGGATTATATCATTGTTTTATGCTTAGCTAGTCTTTGACTCTGACACGAATATGTGGCTGTGTCTGTGGGTCCTGGGGGAGGGGGAGGGGGAGGGGGGGTGGAGGTGGAGGGAAAGGGGGTGGGGGGTTTGGGGAGGTGGAATGAATCCCCTCAGCACCACCCCTTCCAGCGCAACATCTAAGTCACTGTCCGCAAAGTAGGCTCCAAATTCCTTCTCTCTGTCAATTCTGAGGCAAACGTCTGAAACCGTGTAGGGCTACTCTGTGCTGACAAAGGTAGCACTCAGGCCAGGGATTATGTTCCTTTGTGTTCTTTATTTGAAGATAGGACTCCATACAAGTAATGTTAACTAGGAAGTTAAGTACATGTATCTGCCTTTTAAATTGCTCCTTGCAAGGAGATGACAAGCCACAGAACTAATGCATCACGAAGTCAACATGGTAGTGACTGACACCAGTGTCATGACAATGGCCCATACAGTTCATGTCAGCTTCACCCCTTATTCCCTCCAGCTCATGCCCCTTCTAACTCTCCTCTAACCCCTGCCTCCTGCATCACTTCCCCTCTATTTCACACCCCCCCCCACCTCATACTGGCTCCAACATATGCCTCCTCCGACTCACGTGATCGTCTATCTCATGAACCCTTCCAACCTATGCCTCCTGACTTCACACCTCCTCCACCTCGCACCGTCTCCACCTCACGCCTCCTTCCCTCAGGCCCTGTACACACCTGCTGCCATCGTCATCATCATCATCCTTTCCAGTTTCCCCTGTTCCGCGTGGGTTTCATCCCCCCTAAAATCTAGAAATTCTCAGCAATTTGGAAACATTGATGTGAGTCAAGAATCAGAGAGAGCTGGTGCTCTCCCCTCTGAGCCCCAGTGTAGTTAACTGTTAATGGTAGTTAAGTCCCAGGCCACATGGTTGAGCCAATACTCTAGGCCTACGCTCCAGTGAAGCATTGGGACAGTGCCATTCCACCAGTGGTGGTATTTTCCGAATTAGACTCCAAACCAAAACAGAACCCTGTCCACCTTCTTAAGCAAAATGTTTTGTGTCACTTTTCACAAAAGGACAAAAAGGTTGCCCCCAGTGTCCTGGCCAACTTTGATACCTGAAAGAATATCTATAAACAGATAATCGAGTCATTGACACATGACTGATTATGGCAGCTTGCTGTGCACAAATGCGTTGCTGTGTTTCCTGTATTGCAACAATGAGTGCACATCAGAACTACCTCATAGTCTGCAAACCACTTTGGGATGTCTTGCGGTCCTGAAAGGTGCTACATAAATGCAAGTCTTTCTTTCTGCGATCGTGACACACTTATCTGCATAATGCATAATCTAATTATAATGCACAACTTGGCCTCCAACCTGCACGCGTTCACTGTGCCAGAACTCCATCAGTAGCAGCCAATGTGCAGCTTGTATCTATTTTTCTCTTCTTCTAAGAGTCTGCTCCTTGCAGAGGTTCAGTCTCAATCCACAGGGAAGAGGATTTGTTCTTCAGGACTGTGCCTCTCATCAAGGTGATAGATGACAGTGTATGATGATTGAATATTTCACCACTGACAGCATCAAGCCATCTCAGGTACAGCATGGATTAGATACAGTGTTTATTGAAATCCTTACTTTTGGCATGGCAAGTGTACCCTCACCTTTGCTATGTATGTATGAGATAATGTCTTCGTTTCTGACAACCGCTTTATTAACTCTCTGAGCTTGATATCTGAAGAGCTGAAATGAGCTGAGGCAATGACCAGGACCTTGATTTAGATTGTAGTTCAATGGGACCAGGCTTGAACACATCAGCAGCCGTCAGAATGGTGGGGGTGTTTGAGCAGGCAATGCGTTTCAACCGAAAAATGCTCAGCAGCTTACGGGCCTATCTGATCATGGGGATATTAGTAGACTTAAAAGAGGCAGAATCTGCTCTCCTCAACCCAGGTCAAATTTGAGTCCTGACCCCCAACGTTGTGTGCTACCGGCCCACTCACTTTTTGACGGTCCCTGAACAAAGGAGGACCAGTGGGAGGGCCCTGTATGCTGCACTGGGAAAGGAGGGCACAGCCAATGGGAGGGCCCTTTATGCTGCACTGGGAAAGGTGGGCACAGCCAATGGGAGGGCCCTTTATGCTGCACTGGGAAAGGTGGGCACAGCCAATGGGAGGGCCCTTTATGCTGCACTGGGAGAGGTGGGCACAGACAATGGGAGGGCCCTGTATGATGCACTGGGAAAGGTGGGCACAGCCAATGGGAGGGCCCTGCACGCTGCACGCTGCACTGGGAGAGGTGGGCACAGCCAATGGGAGGGCCCTGCACGCTGCACTGGGAGAGGTGGGCACAGCCAATGGGAGGGCCCTGCACGCTGCACTGGGAGAGGTGGGCACAGCCAATGGGAGGGCCCTGCACGCTGCACTGGGAGAGGTGGGCACAGCCAATGGGAGGGCCCTGCACGCTGCACTGGGAGAGGTGGGCACAGCCAATGGGAGGGCCCTGCACGCTGCACTGGGAGAGGTGGGCACAGCCAATGGGAGGGCTCTGCACGCTGCACTGGGAGAGGTGGGCACAGCCAATGGGAGGGCCCTTTATGCTGCACTGGGAAAGGTGGGCACAGCCAATGGGAGGGCCCTTTATGCTGCACTGGGAGAGGTGGGCACAGCCAATGGGAGGGCCCTGCATGATGCACTGGGAAAGTTGGGCACAGCCAATGGGAGGGCCCTTTATGCTGCACTGGGAGAGGTGGGCACAGCCAATGGGAGGGCCCTGTATGCTGCACTGGGAAAGGTGGGCACAGCCAATGGGAGGGCCCTTTATGCTGCACTGGGAAAGGTGGGCACAGCCAATGGGAGGGCCCTTTATGCTGCACTGGGAGAGATGGGCACAGCCAATGGGAGGGCCCTTTATGCTGCACTGGGAAAGGTGGGCACAGCCAATGGGAGGGCCCTTTATGCTGCACTGGGAGAGGTGGGCACAGCCAATGGGAGGGCCCTTTATGCTGCACTGTGAGAGGTGGGCACAGCCAATGAGGGAGACAAGACATGTCTCAGCCTGAAAGGAGCTTTCGAAGATCTGAAAAATATTTAGAAGTTAGTGATTTCATGATTGCCAGGCCATAACTGTCGAGGGGAAATCCTTTCACAGGGCACCCTGTAACTTTAGCTGTGTTCTACTGGAAACACATTCCTAAGGGAATCAACATGACCACTTCATTGTCAGTACTTATCTCCGCGCCTCTGCCAGGCAATTTCTTCTGAATCCAGGACGATCTCTCCTCTGATACAATCGCCCAGAGGCAGATTAATATTTAGCCACTGACCCAACCTCCTCAGCAACAGATTTGCTTCCAGTTTTCCTCTCAGGCCACCTTGGCCGAACCAGGAGGGGTTTGGCCTCAGTTCCCGACATTCCCATCCCACCAGGGAAGAGCATCAGATCACCTTTTTTGTTTCGATTATTAGCTCATTAAGTCGTAGAGACAACAATTCCCATTTTACTTTCATCACAAGAAGCAAAGAACAGGAAAAGGCTCCTTCCCCAGACCAGGCAGAATCTTCCTGAATTCATTTCATTTACTTACATTATCATGAGATTTAGCTCTGCTTCCGGTGAGTTTTCAGATCGAGGTGTCTGTTCTCCTGCAGATTATTTGCTGATTGATGTGGGCTTCAGCTCTACTTGATTGAGAGGTTATCCAACGTCATCGAGCTTTCCTTTCAGCTCTTCAGGATTCAGCCCTCCTCTCCCATAGGCAATGACTCACGTAAGAACAGCTTGTGGTACCCTGGGATCCCCATTCCCTACAAACACAAAAGTAACATTCTCCAGAAATCTAAAATAAGCACAAAATTTGATGGAAATACTTCTGTGGAGAGAGACAGACAGACATGGAGCTAATGAGCTGATTCTTACAAATGTTTAGCTCAAGTTTTTTGGAGGGATCCTCACTGTGTGATTTTTTTTTGCCATATCTTACCAAACTTACCTCACTAACTCCCTTTGGCATCTCTCATAGTTGATCCTGGCCTCACATTATCATGTGCTATTCCAACAATAATTCACCGACGGATATCCAGCAAAAACACCTTTGTGCCCCGAGCATTTTTAAAAGGCAGCTGTGTACCTGCACAAGTGGTGGTTGCCTGATATTGCCCATTCACAGTCACGTCAGGGCACAGCAATCACAAAGCTGTGCAGCTTCCAGGGCATAGCTAACACTCCCTTTGTGGGTGGCACAGTGGTTAGCACTGCTGCCTCACAGCGCCAGAGACCCGGGTTCAATTCCCAACTCAGGCGACTGACTGTGTGGAGTTTGCACATTCTCCCCGTGTCTGCGTGGGTTTCCTCCCACAGTCCAAAGATGTGCAGGTCAGGTGAATCGGCCATGCTAAATTGCCCGTAGTGTTAGGTAAAGGTAGGGGAATGGGTGGGTTGCACTTTGGCGGGTTGGTGTGGGCTTGTTCGGCCAAAGGGCCTGTTTCCACACTGTAAGTAATCTAATCTTACCCATACAACCCCCATTCTCTCACCCTAGTCACTGTTTAATCACCAGCCAACTCTGTTCACCAAGGTCCCATCAAGACGCTGTTTCGGAGTCCTCACTATTCCGTCCCCACTGCCCTTTAAAGATCCACATCTTGTTTCTGCCCAATGGGGAAACATCACATATAGGCAGACGATGGGACATTTCCAAACACGGATTTTTATTTACAGCCAGCAAAAGTGAACACAAACAAAAACACAAGAGGCTGCAGCACACCCCCACCGCACACCAGCAGACCATCCCATCGTGACCATAGACGGCTACACATTCTAAGACAGTGAGCTGCATCCAGCTCCCATCTGCTGGAGCCAGCTGCCAGTAAGCTCCTGATTGGCTGATCGTGCCCAATGCCAATAAACTCTGTCCTGCACAAGCAAAGTTTCCTCCTCAACAATGACCACCCCCTCGTAGTCCTCCTTCTCAGAAGACTGCAGTTCTTCACCTCGTTCCCCGCTCTGATCGTGCAAAGTAAAGCAACCAGGATGATGCAGCACACTTGGTCTGGACTGTATTGGAGCTCCCCCACACTCGGTCTGGGCAGTAATGGAGCTCCCCTACACTGTGTCTGGGCTGTAGTGGAACTCCCCCACACTGTGTCTGGGCTGTAATGGAGCTCCTCTACACTGTGTCTGGGCTGTAGTGGAACTCCCCCACACTTGGTCTGGGCTGTATTGGAGCTCCCCCACACTGTCTGGGCTGTATTGGAGCTCCCCCACACTCAGTCTGGGCAGTAATGGAGCTCCCCTACACTGTGTCTGGGCTGTATTGGAGCTCCCCCACACTCAGACTGGGCTGTAATGGAGCTCCCCCACATTCGGTCTGGGCTGTAATGGATCTCCTCCACACTGTGTCTGGGCTGTAATGGAGATCCCCCACAATTGGTCTGGGCTGTAATGGAGCACCCCCACACTCCGTCTGGGCTGTAATGGAGCTCGCTCACACTGTGTCTGGGTTGTAATGGAGCTCCCCCACACTCGGTCTGAGCTGAAATGGAGCTCCCCCACACTGTGTCTGGGTTGTAATGGAGCTCCCCTACACTGTGTCAGCGCTGTAATGGAGCTCCCCCACACTGTGTCTGGGCTGATTTGGAACTCCCGAACACTTGGTCTGGGCTGTAATGGAGCTCCCCCACACTGTGTCTGGGTTGTAATGGAGCTACCCCACACGGTGTCTGGGCTGTAATGGAGTTCCCCCACACTCGGTCTAGGCTGTAATGGAGCTCCTCCACACTCGGTCTGGGCTGTAATGGTGCTCCCCCACACTCGGTCTGGGCTGTATTGGAGCTCCCCCCCACCTGTGTCTGGGCTGTAATGGAGCTCCCCCACACTGTGTCTGGGCTGTAATGGAGCTCCCCCACATGGTCTGGGCTGTAATGGAGCTCCCCCACACTCGGTCTGGGCTGTATTGGAGTTCCCCCACATTGTGTCTGGGCTGTAATGGAGCTCGCTCACACTCAGTCTGGGCTGTAATGGAGCTCGCTCACACTGTGTCTGGGCTGTAATGGAGCTCCCCCACACTCGGTCTGGGCTGTAATGGAGCTCCCCCACATTGTGTCTGGGTTGTAATGGAGCTCCCCCACACTCGGTCTGGGCTGTAATAGAGCCACCCCACATGGTGTCTGGGCTGTATTGGAGTTCCCCCACACCCGGTCTAGGCTGTAATGGAGCTCCCCCACACTGTGTCTGGGCTGTAATGGAGCTTCCCCACACTCGGTCTGGGCTGTAATGGAGCTCCCCCACAATATGTTTGGGTTGTAATGGAGCTCCCCCACACTGTGTCTGGGCTGTATTGGAGCTCTCCCACGCTGTGTCTGCGCTGTATTGGAGCTCCCCCACACTCGGTCTGGGCTGTAATGGAGCTCCCCCACACTGTGTCTGGGCTGTAATGGAGCTCCCCTACACTGTGTCTGGGCTGTAATGGAGCTCCGCCACACTGTGTCTGGGCTGTAATGGAGCTCCCCCACACTGTGTCTGGGCTGTAATGGAGCTCCTCTACACTGTGTCTGGGCTGTAATGGAGCTCCCCCACACTGTGTCTGGGCTGTAATGGAGCTCCCCTACACTGTCTCTGGGCTGTAATGGAGCTCCCCCACACTGTGTCTGGGCTGTAATGGAGCTCCCCCACACTCGGTCTGCGCTGTATTGGAGCTCCCCCACACTGTGTCTGGGCTGTAATGGTGCTCCCCCACACTCGGTCTGGGCTGTAATGGAGCTCCCCCACACTGTGTCTGGGCTGTAATGGTGCTCCCCCACACTCGGTCTGGGCTGTAATGGAGCTCCCCCACACTCGGTCTGGGCTGTAATGGAGCTCCCCCACACTGTGTCTGGGCTGTAATGGTGCTCCCCCACACTCGGTCTGGGCTGTAATGGAGCTCCCCCACACTGTGTCTGGGCTGTAATGGAGCTCCCCCACACTGTGTCTGGGCTGTAATGGAGCTCCCCCACACTGTGTCTGGGCTGTAATGGAGCTCCCCCACACTGTGTCTGGGCTGTAATGGAGCTCCCCCACACTGTGTCTGGGCTGTAATGGAGCTCCCCCACACTGTGTCTGGGCTGTAATGGAGCTCCCCTACACTGTGTCTGGGCTGTAATGGAGCTCCCCCACACTGTGTCTGGGCTGTAATGGAGCTCCCCTACACTGTGTCTGGGCTGTAATGGAGCTCCCCCACACTGTGTCTGGGCTGTAATGGAGCTCCCCCACACTGTGTCTGGGCTGTAATGGAGCTCCCCCACACTGTGTCTGGGCTGTAATGGAGCTCCCCCACACTGTGTCTGGGCTGTAATGGAGCTCCCCCACACTGTGTCTGGGCTGTAATGGAGCTCCCCTACACTGTGTCTGGGCTGTAATGGAGCTCCCCCACACTGTGTCTGGGCTGTAATGGAGCTCCCCCACACTGTGTCTGGGCTGTAATGGAGCTCCCCCACACTGTGTCTGGGCTGTAATGGAGCTCCCCTACACTGTGTCTGGGCTGTAATGGAGCTCCCCCACACTATGTCTGGGCTGTATTGGAGCTCTCCCACACTCGGTCTGGGTTGTAATGGAGCTCCCCCACACTATGTCTGGGCTGTAATGGAGCTCCCCCACACTATGTCTGGGCTGTATTGGAGCTCTCCCACACTATGTCTGGGCTGTATTGGAGCTCTCCCACACTATGTCTGGGCTGTATTGGAGCTCCCCCACATTCGGTCTGGGCTGTAATGGATCTCCTCCACACTGTGTCTGGGCTGTAATGGAGATCCCCCACAATTGGTCTGGGCTGTAATGGAGCACCCCCACACTCCGTCTGGGCTGTAATGGAGCTCGCTCACACTGTGTCTGGGTTGTAATGGAGCTCCCCCACACTCGGTCTGAGCTGAAATGGAGCTCCCCCACACTGTGTCTGGGTTGTAATGGAGCTCCCCTACACTGTGTCAGCGCTGTAATGGAGCTCCCCCACACTGTGTCTGGGCTGATTTGGAACTCCCGAACACTTGGTCTGGGCTGTAATGGAGCTCCCCCACACTGTGTCTGGGTTGTAATGGAGCTACCCCACACGGTGTCTGGGCTGTAATGGAGTTCCCCCACACTCGGTCTAGGCTGTAATGGAGCTCCTCCACACTCGGTCTGGGCTGTAATGGTGCTCCCCCACACTCGGTCTGGGCTGTATTGGAGCTCCCCCCCACCTGTGTCTGGGCTGTAATGGAGCTCCCCCACACTGTGTCTGGGCTGTAATGGAGCTCCCCCACATGGTCTGGGCTGTAATGGAGCTCCCCCACACTCGGTCTGGGCTGTATTGGAGTTCCCCCACATTGTGTCTGGGCTGTAATGGAGCTCGCTCACACTCAGTCTGGGCTGTAATGGAGCTCGCTCACACTGTGTCTGGGCTGTAATGGAGCTCCCCCACACTCGGTCTGGGCTGTAATGGAGCTCCCCCACATTGTGTCTGGGTTGTAATGGAGCTCCCCCACACTCGGTCTGGGCTGTAATAGAGCCACCCCACATGGTGTCTGGGCTGTATTGGAGTTCCCCCACACCCGGTCTAGGCTGTAATGGAGCTCCCCCACACTGTGTCTGGGCTGTAATGGAGCTTCCCCACACTCGGTCTGGGCTGTAATGGAGCTCCCCCACAATATGTTTGGGTTGTAATGGAGCTCCCCCACACTGTGTCTGGGCTGTATTGGAGCTCTCCCACACTGTGTCTGCGCTGTATTGGAGCTCCCCCACACTCGGTCTGGGCTGTAATGGAGCTCCCCCACACTGTGTCTGGGCTGTAATGGAGCTCCCCTACACTGTGTCTGGGCTGTAATGGAGCTCCGCCACACTGTGTCTGGGCTGTAATGGAGCTCCCCCACACTGTGTCTGGGCTGTAATGGTGCTCCCCCACACTCGGTCTGGGCTGTAATGGAGCTCCCCCACACTGTGTCTGGGCTGTAATGGTGCTCCCCCACACTCGGTCTGGGCTGTAATGGAGCTCCCCCACACTCGGTCTGGGCTGTAATGGAGCTCCCCCACACTGTGTCTGGGCTGTAATGGTGCTCCCCCACACTCGGTCTGGGCTGTATTGGAGCTCGCTCACACTGTGTCTGGGTTGTAATGGTGCTCCCCCACACTCGGTCTGGGCTGTAATGGAGCTCCCCCACATTGTGTCTGGGCTGTAATGGAGCTCGCTCACACTCAGTCAGGGCTGTAATGGAGCTCGCTCACACTGTGTCTGGGTTGTAATGGAGCTCCCCCACATTGTGTCTGGGCTGTAATGGAGCTCTCCCACACTCGGTCTGGGCTGTAATAGAGCCACCCCACATGGTGTCTGGGCTGTAATGGAGTTCCCCCACACCCGGTCTAGGCTGTAATGGAGCTCCCCCACACTGTGTCTGGGCTGTAATGGAGCTTCCCCACACTCGGTCTGGGCTGTAATGGAGCTCCCCCACAATATGTTTGGGTTGTAATGGAGCTCCCCCACACTGTGTCTGGGCTGTATTGGAGCTCTCCCACACTGTGTCTGCGCTGTATTGGAGCTCCCCCACACTCGGTCTGGGCTGTAATGGAGCTCCCCCACACTGTGTCTGGGCTGTAATGGAGCTCCCCCACACTGTGTCTGGGCTGTAATGGAGCTCCCCCACACTGTGTCTGGGCTGTAATGGAGCTCCCCCACACTGTGTCTGGGCTGTAATGGAGCTCCCCCACACTGTGTCTGGGCTGTAATGGAGCTCCCCCACACTGTGTCTGGGCTGTAATGGAGCTCCCCTACACTGTGTCTGGGCTGTAATGGAGCTCCCCCACACTGTGTCTGGGCTGTAATGGAGCTCCCCCACACTGTGTCTGGGCTGTAATGGAGCTCCCCTACACTGTGTCTGGGCTGTAATGGAGCTCCCCCACACTGTGTCTGGGCTGTAATGGAGCTCCCCTACACTGTGTCTGGGCTGTAATGGAGCTCCCCCACACTGTGTCTGGGCTGTAATGGAGCTCCCCCACACTGTGTCTGGGCTGTAATGGAGCTCCCCCACACTGTGTCTGGGCTGTAATGGAGCTCCCCCACACTGTGTCTGGGCTGTAATGGAGCTCCCCCACACTGTGTCTGGGCTGTAATGGAGCTCCCCTACACTGTGTCTGGGCTGTAATGGAGCTCCCCCACACTGTGTCTGGGCTGTAATGGAGCTCCCCCACACTGTGTCTGGGCTGTAATGGAGCTCCCCCACACTGTGTCTGGGCTGTAATGGAGCTCCCCCACACTATGTCTGGGCTGTATTGGAGCTCTCCCACACTCGGTCTGGGTTGTAATGGAGCTCCCCCACACTATGTCTGGGCTGTAATGGAGCTCCCCCACACTATGTCTGGGCTGTATTGGAGCTCTCCCACACTATGTCTGGGCTGTATTGGAGCTCTCCCACACTATGTCTGGGCTGTATTGGAGCTCCCCCACACTCGGTCTGGGTTGTAATGGAGCTCCCCCACACTATGTCTGGGCTGTAATGGAGCTCCCCCACACTCGGTCTGGGTTGTATTGGAGCTCCCCCACACTCGGTCTGGGTTGTAATGGAGCTCCCCCACACTCGGTCTGGGCTGTAATGGAGCTCCCCCACACTCGGTCTGGGTTGTAATGGAGCTCCCCCACACTCGGTCTGGGCTGTAATGGAGCTCCCCCACACTCGGTCTGGGTTGTATTGGAGCTCCCCCACACTCGGTCTGGGTTGTAATGGAGCTCCCTCACACTGTGTCTGGGCTGTAATGGAGCTCCCTCACACTGTGTCTGGGTTGTAATGGAGCTCCCTCACACTGTGTCTGGGCTGTAATGGAGCTCCCCCACACTCGGTCTTGGCTGTATTGCTGCCCTTACATGGTGAAGATGCCCTGCGTTCTTAGTAGCTCGTATTATACATCAAAAAATGAGTGCACTTTTCTCTCTGATCCCCTTCCCATTGTAGAGTCACTGTATCTGGGCTGTATTGGAGTATGTAAATCATGAAACATATCATTAAATGCTGCAGAGTGAATCATCACATGCGATACAGCAATGCTCCCCCCTTCTTATATCATCGGTCAAAGATTCACAAGTGATGGGCCAGCTAGTATTCAACTCACAAAGTACCTTCACTGTGAGTGCACTGCAAATCAATGAAGAAACATCACTAGAGTTTGCAAATGTATGATCCTGCCCTTTCGCCCCAGACTGTTGTCCCCAGCCATTGTAATGCTGCAATTTGCTCTTGAGATGGACAGGTGCTGGCAGTAAATACAGTTTGCATTGGTTGCCACCAACACAGCTTGGCTGCCAGATACCCCCATATCCCTGAAAACTGCATTAACCAATTGCCCATTTCCACCCACTGCCTCCACGTGGAGACCTACCACATTGAACTTTGCCTCCAGCTGTTGTCTTTGCCCCTGATCGTTGGCATTGACCTGTAATGATGCCCACCCTAGTCTTCCATGTTCCTCCTGAGGAGGTCAAAGTGATGGTCTCTGTCAATAACACCTCCCCCTACAGCCTAACATGCCTCTGCTGTTGTTCTGCAAACCCAACCCATTTAACCCCCATGTACATGTCCCACTTCTGCATTGCCCACCAGCCTCGACTCCCCCAACTCTTTTGTCACTGAATCACCCCCTCATCTCAATGGCCAGTTGTTCCCTCGCAGGACAGTATTCACACCACACTCTGACCAACCTCAGCCAGCAGCCACTAGACATGACGGGACAAAGGCCTGGCCACTGTGTTTGTGGCTCCCTGCCTGATGGGATTTGACACCTCTGACTGCTGGTGCAGGCCATACAGAACAGACTGCTGCTTACTCCTGAACAAAGTGTTGCACAAAGTGCACTCCCAGACTGATAGGGTTATACAGTCATAGAGATGTATAGCATGGAAACAGACCCTTCAGTCCAACCCGTCCATGCTGACAAGATATCCCAACCCAATCTAGTCCCTCCTGCCAGCACCAGACCCATATCCCTCCAAACCCTTCCTATTCATATACCCATCCAAATGCCTCTTAAGTGTTGCAATTGTACCAGCCTCCACCACTTCCTCTGGCAGCTCATTCCATACACGTACCACCCTCTGTGTGAAAACGTTGCCCATTAAGTCCCTTTTATACCTTTCCCCCTCTCCCTAAACCTATGCCCTCTAGTTCTGGACTCCCTGACCCCAGGGAAAAGACTTTGTTTATTTATCCTATCCATGCTCTTCATGATTTTATAAATGTCTATAAGGTCACCCCTCAGCGTCCAACGCTCCAGGGAAAACAGTCCCAGCCTATTCAACCTCTCCCTATAGCTCAAATCCTCCAACCCTGGCAACATCCTTGTAAATCTTTTTTGAACCATTTCAAGTTTCACAACGTCCTTCTGATAGCAAGGAGACCAGAATAGCTCTCCATATTCCAAAAGTGATCGAAACAATGTCCTGTACAGCCACAACATGACCTCCCAACTCCTGTACTCAATACTCTGACCAATAAAGGATACCAAATGCTTTCTTCACTATCCTATCTACCTGCGACTCCACTTTCAAGGAGCTATGAACCTGCATTGCCCACCAATGTTGGACAAATTTCAGTCTCAGACTGATGTTGCACAAAGTGCACTCCCGGTCTGATGTTGGACAAAGTTCATTCTTGGACTGTTGTTGCACAAAATGCACTCTTGGACTCACGTTGGATAATGTTCACTCTACGACAGATGATGAACAAAGTGCACTCTGAGACTGATGCTGCACAGAGAGCATTGCCAAACTGATGTTGCACAAAAGTCACTCCGGACTGATGTTGTACAAAGTGTGTTCCTGGACTCATGTTACATAAAGTGCTCTTCTGGACTGATGTTCCACAAAGTTTTCACCTGGACTGATCTTGCACAAACTGCACTCCCGGACTGATGTTCCACAAAGTGTCCTCCTGGACTGATGTAACATGAGGTCCACTCCCGGACTGAACATGCACAAAATACATTCAAGGATTGATGTTGCACAAAGTGCATTCCTGGAGTAATGTTGCACAAAGTGGATTCCCAGACTGATGTTGCAGAAAGTCCACTCCTGCTCTGATTATGCACAAAATGGATTCAAGGGCTAATGTTGCACCAAGTGCACTCCTGGAGTGATGTTACACAAAGTTTACTCCCGAACTGGTGTTCCACAAAGTGCAGTCCTGGACTGATGTTGCATAAAGTTCACTCCCAGACTGATGTTGCAAAGACAACACTCATAAGTTATAGAGATGTACAGCATGGAAACAGACCCTTCAGTCCAACCTGTCCATGCCGACCAGATATCCCAACCCAATCTAGTCCCACCTGCCAGCACCCGGCCCATATCCCTCCAAACCCTTCCTATTCATATACCCATCCAAATGCCTCTTAAATGTTGCAATTGTACCAGCCTCCCCCACATCCTCTGCCAGCTCATTCGATACACATACCTCTCCCTGTGTGAAAATGATGCCCCTTCGGTCTCTTTTATATCTTTTCCCTCTCACCCCTTAAACCTATGCCCTCTAGTTCTGGACTCCCCAATTCCAGGGAAAAGACTGCCTATTTACCCTGTCCGTGCCCCTCAAAATTTTATAAACCTCTATAAGGTCGCCCCTCAGCCTCCAACGCTCCAGGGAAAACAGCCCCAACCTGTTCAGCCTCTCCCTATAGCTCAAATCCTCCAACCCTGGCAACATCCTTGTAAATCTTTTCTGAACCCTTTCAAGTTTCACAACATCTTTCCAATAGGAAGGAGACCAGAATTGCAAGCAATATTCCAACAGTGGCCTAACCAATGTCCTGAAGAGCCGCAAAATGACCTCCCAACTCCTGTACTTAATACTCTGACCAATAAAGGAAAGCATACCAAATGCCTTCTTCACTATCCTATCTACCTGTGACTCCACTTTCAAGGAGCTATGAACCTGCACTGCAAGGTCTCTTTGTTCAGCAACACTCCCTAGGACCTTACCATTAAGTGTATAAGTCCTACTAAGATTTGCTTTCCCAAAATGCAGCACCACTCATTTATCTGAATTAAACTCCATCTGCCACTTCTCAGCCCATTGGCCCATCTGGTCCAGATCCTGTTGTAATCTGAGGTAACCCTCTTCACTGTCCACTACACCTCCAATTTTGGTGTCATCTGCAAACTTACTAACTGTACCTCTTATGCTCACATCCAAATCATTTATATAAATGACAAAATATAGAGGACCCGGCACTGATCCTTGTGGCGCTCCACTGGTCACAGGCCTCCAGTCTGAAAAACAACCCTCCACCACGCCTTTGAGCCAGTTCTGTATCGAAATAGTTAGTTCTCCTTGTATTCCTTGTACACCTTGCTAATCAGTCTCCCATGAGGGAACTTGTCGAACGCCTTACTGAAGTCCATATAGATCACATCTGCTGCTCTGCCTTCATCAGTCTTCTTTGTTATTTCTTCAAAAAACTCAATTGGTCTGATGTTGCTCAAAGTGCTCTTCTGGACTGATGTTGCACAAAGTTTCCACCTGGACTGATTTTGCACAAAATACACTCCCAGAGTGAGGTTGCACAAAGTGCACTCCCGAACTGATGGTGCACAAAGTTCACTCTTGGACTGATGTTGCACAAAGGTTATTCTCGGACTGATCTTACACAAAGTTCAGTCACAGACTGATGGTGCATAAAGTTCACTCCTGGACTGATGTTGCACAAATTGCACTCCCAGACTGATTTTGGACATATTTCATTTCTACACTGATGTTGTACAAAGTGCACTCTTGAACCGATGTTAGATAAAGTTCACTATCGGACTGACGTTGTACAAAATGCACTCCCGGACTGATGTTGCAGAAAGTTCACTCCTGGACAAATGTTACAGAAAATGCATTCCTGAACTGATGTTGGACAAAGTGCACTCTTGGACTGATCTTGCACAAAGTGCACTCATGGAGAGATATTGCACAAAGTGCACTCTGGGACTGATCTTGGACAAAGTGCATTCTAGGACTGATGTTGCACAAAGTGCACTCATGGAGAGATATTGCACAAAGTGCACTCTGGGACTGATCTTGGACAAAGTGCATTCTAGGACTGATGTTGCACAAAGTGCACCCCTGGACTGATTTTGCACAAAGTACACTCTCGAACTGATCATGCATAAAATGCATTCAAAGACCGATGTTGCACAAATTGCACTCCTAGACTGTTGTTCCACAAGGTTCACTCATGGACTGATGTTGCACAAAGTGCATTCCCAGACTGATCTTGCATGAAATTTATTCAAGGACTAATGTTGCACAAAGTTCACTCCTGGACTGATGTTGCACAAATTGCATTCTTGGACTGATGTTGGACAAAGTCCACTCCCGGACTGATCTTGCACAAAATGCATTCAAGGACTCATACTGGACAAAGTGCACTCCTGGACCAATGTTGCACAAACTGCACTCCAAGACTGATGTTGCACAATGTGTCCTCCTGGGCTGATGTTGGACAAAGTCAACTCCCAGACTGATGTTGCACAAAGTTCACTCCTGGACTGATGTTACACAAAGTGCAGTCCTGCACTAATGTTGGACAAAGTGCACTCCCGGATTTATGTTGCATGAAATTCACTTCCAGACTGATGTTGCACAAAGTGCACTCCTGAACTGATGTTGGATCAAATTCACTCTCGTACTGATGTTGTACCAAATACACTCCCAGACTGATGTTGCACGAAGTGAACTCCCAGACTGATCTTTCCCAAAATGCATTCAAGGACTGATCTTGAACAAAGTGCACTCCTAGAGTAGTCATGGACTGATGCTGCACAAAGTGGATTCCAGGACAAATCTTGCACAAAATGCATTCAAGGATTCATGTTGGACAAAATGCAGTCTCGGACCCATGTTCTACAAATTGCACTCCTGGACTGATGTTGTACAAAGTTCACTTCCAGACTGATGTTGCACAAAGTACACTCTCAAACTGAAATTGAATAAAGCTCCCTCTCGGACTGACATTGCACAAAGCTCACTCCCTGACTGATGTTGCACAAAGTGCACTCTTGGACTGATCTTGGACAAAGTGCATTCTAGGACTGATGTTGCACAAAGTACACCCCTGGGCTGATCTTGCTCAAAGTGCTCTCCTGGAGTGATCTTACACAAAGTTCACTCCCGTACTGATATTGCACAAAGTGCACTCTTGCACTGATGTTGTACAAAATGCACTCCTGGACTGATTTTGCACAAAGTGCCCTCTAGAACTGATGTTGCACATATTTCATTTCCTCACTGATGTTGCACAAAGTGCATTCTTGGACGGATATTGCACAAAGTGGGCGGCACGGTGGCACAGTGGTTAGCACTGCTGCCTCACAGCGCCAGAGACCCGGGTTCAATTCCTGCCTCAGGCGACTGACTGTGTGGAGTTTGCACATTCTCCCCGTGTCTGCCTGCGTGGGTTTCCTCCAGGTGCTCCGGTTTCCTCCCAGAGTCCAAAGGTGAATTGGCCATGCTAAATTGCCCATAGTGTTAGGTGAAAGGGGTAAGTGTAGGGGAATGGGTCTGGGTAGGTTGCACTTTGGAGGGTTGGTGTGGACTTGTTGGACTGAAGGGCCTGTTTCCACACTGTATGTAATCTATGTAAACTAATCTTAAAAGTGCACTCCTGGACTGATGTTGCACAAAGAACCCTCTGGGATGATATTGCACATATTTCATTTCCACACTGATGTTGTACAAAATGCACTCCTGGATTAACCATTGGAGAAGGGTCACTCCTGGACGAATGTTACTGAACTGAGGTCGGACAAAGTGCACTCTTGGACTAATCTTACACAAAGCTGACTCCCAGGCTGATGTTGCACAAAGTGCACTCTTGGACTGATGTTACACACAGTTCACTCCTGGACTGATGTTGCACAAAATGTATTCAAGGACTGATGTTGCACAAATTGCACTCCTGGACTGATTTTGCACAAATGTTACTCTCGGACTGATCTTGCACAAAGTTCACTCACAGACTGATGGTGCACAAAGTTCACTCTTGGACAGATGTTGCACAAATTGCACTCCTGGACTGATGTTGCACTCTTGGACTGACTTTGCAGAAAGTTCACTCCTGGACGGATGTTACAGAAAATGCATTCCCGGTCTGATGTTGCACAAAGTGCCCTCCGGACTGATGTTGTACAATGCTCACTCTTGGACTGATGTTGATAATGTGTACTCCTGGACTGACATTGACAAAGTGCAGTCCTGGACTGGTGTTGCACTAAGTGCACTCTCAACCCGATGGTGGATAAAGTCCACTCTTGGACTGATGTACAAAATGCACTCCTGGCCTGACGTTGCAGAATTTTCACTCCTGGACTGATGTTACAATAAATGCATTCCTGAACTGATGTTACACAAAGTGCACTCTCGGACTGGTGTTGCACAAAGTGCACTTCCAGAATGATGTTGCGCAAAATGCATTCAAGAACTGATGTTGCACAAAGCACATTCACGGACAGATGTTGGACAAAGTTCACTCTCGAACTGATGTTGCGCAAAGTACACTCCCGGATTGACCTTGCACAAAATACATTCAAGGACTGATGTTTCATGAAGTGCACTCCTGGTCTAATGTTACACAAATTGCACTCTTGGATTGATGTTGGACAAAGTTCACTGTCGGACTGATCTTGCACCAAATGCACTCCTGAAGTGAAGTTGCTCAAAGTACATTCTTGGACCGCTGTGGCACAAAGGTCACTCTTGGACTGATGTTACACAAAGTTCACTCCTGGACTGATGTTGCACAAAGTTCACTCCTGGACTGATGTTGCACAAAGTACATTCCTGGACCGCTGTGGCACAAAGGTCACTCCTGGACTGATGTTGCATAAAGTGCGCTCCCGGACTGACGTTGCATTAATTTCACTCCCAGACTGATATTACACAAAGTGCATTCCTGCACTGATGTTGCACAAAGTTCACTCCTGGATTGATGTTGCACAAAGTTCACTTCTGGTCTGATATTACACAAATTGCACTGATGGACTGATGTTGGACAAAGTTCACTCTCGGACTGATGTTGCAAAACGTGCACTGCCGATTGATGTTGCAGAATATACACTCCTGGACTGATAGTCCTGCACTAATGTTGGACAAAGTGCACTCCCGGATTATGTTGCATGAAATTCACTTCCAGACTGACATTGCACAAAATGCACGCCAGGACTGATGTTGCACAAAGTGTCCTCTAGGACTGATGTTGTACATGTTTCATTTCCACACTGATGTTACATAAAGTGCACTCTTGAACCGATGTTGGATCAAGTTCACCCTCGAACTGATGTTGCACAAAGTGCACTCCCAGACTGTTCTTGCACAAAATGCATTCAAGGACTGATGTTGCATGTAGTGCACTCCTGAATTATGTTGCACAAAGTCCACTCCTGGTCTGATGTTGCAAAAATTGAATTCATGGGCTGATGTTGCACAAAGTGCATTCCCGGACTGCTGTTGTACAAAGTGCACTCCCGGATCAATGTTGTAGAATATGTGCTCCTGCACTGATGTTGGACAAAGTGCACTGCCGAACTGATGTTGCATGAAGTTCACTCCCAGACTGATGTTGCACAAAATGTATTCAAGGACTGATCTTGCACAAAGCGCACTCCTGGAGTAATGTTCCACAAAGTGCACTCCCAGACTGATGTTGCACAAAGTCCACTTCTGGACTGATCTTGCACTAAATACATTCAAGGACTAATGTTCCACAAAGTGCATTCCTGGACTGAATTTGCACAAAGTGCACTCTCAGACTGACATTGGACAAAGTTCACTCTCAGACTGATGTGGCACAAAGTGCATTTCCAATTAATGTTGCGCAAAGTGTACTCCCAGGCAGAAACTGCACAATGTTCACTCCTGGACTGATGCTGCACAAAATACACTCCCGGACTGATGTTGCACAAAGTTCACTCTTGGACTGATGTTGCACATAGTTCACTCTGAGACTGATCTTGCACAAAATGCATTCAATGACTGATGTTGTACAAAACTGCATTCCTGGACTGATATTGCACAAAGATCACTCTTGGACTGATGTTGCACAACATTCACTCGTGGACTGATGTTGCACAAAGTGCACTCACGGACTGAACTCACACGAAATGCATTCAAGAACTGATCTTGCACAAATTTCACTCTTAGACTGATATTGCACAAAGCCCACTCCCGCAATGATCTTGCACAAAATGCATCCTAGGACTGATGTTGGACAAAGTGCTCTCCTGGACTGACTTTGCCCAATGTACCATCCCAATCTGATGATACACACATTGCACTCCCGGTCTGATGTTGCACAAAGTTCACACTCGGACTGATGTTGCACAAAGTGCACTCTTGGACTGATGTTGCACAACGTTCATTCTCAGACTGATGTTGCACAAAGTGCACTCCCAGACTGATGTTACAAAAAGTGCCCTCCCGGACTGATGTTGCACAAAGTTCACACTCAGACTGATGATTGCACAAAATGCACTCTCAGACAGATGTTTCACAAAGTGCACTCCCGGACTGATGTTGCACAATGTTCATTCATGGACTGATGTTGCACAAAGTGCCATCCCGGACTGATGTTGCACAACGTTCACTCGTGGACAGATGTTGCACAAAGTGCATTCTCGAACAGATGTTGCACAACATTCACTCGTGGACTGATGTTGTACAACGTTCACTCTTGGACTGATGTTGCATAAAGCGCACTCCCGGTCTGATGTTGCACAAAGTGCCCTCCTGGACTGATGTTGCACAAAGTGCACTCTCAGACTGACATTGGACGAAGTCCACCCCCAGACTGACTTTACACAAAGAGCATTGCCCCTTAGTGTTGCATAAAGTGCATTCACAGAATGGTGTTGCACAAAGTGCTCTCCTGAACTGATGTTGCCCAAAGTACCCTCGCAAACTGATGTTACACAAAATGAACTCTCAGACTGATGTTGCACAAGTTAACTCTTGGTCTGATGTTGCACAATGTCCACTCCCAGACTGAACTCACACAAAATGTATTCAAGGATGGATGTTGCACAAATTTCACTCTTGGACTGATTTTGCACAAAGGCCACTCCTTCAGTGATCTTGCACAAAATGCATCCTCGGACTGATGTTGGACAAAGTGCACTCCTGGACTGATGTTGCCCAATGTACCATCCCAACCTGATGTTAATCAAAGTGCACTCCCAGACAGATGTTCCACAAAGTGCACTCTCGGACTGACGTTGCATAAAATGCCCTCTCACACTGATGTTGCACAAAGTGCACTCCCACACTGATGTTGCACAATGTTCACACTCGGACTGATGATTGCACAAAATGCACACTCGGACTGATGTTGCACAATGTTCACTTGTGGACTAATGTTGCACAAAGTGTACTCCATGACTGATGTTGCACAACATTCACTCGTGGACTGATGTTTCACAAAGTGCACTCTCGGACTGATGTTGCACTAAGTGCACTTCCAGACTGATATTGCACAATGTTCACTCATGGACTGATGTTGCACAACGTTCATTTTCAGACTGATGTTGCACAAAGTGCACTCCCAGACTGATGTTACACGAAGTGCCCTCTCAGACTGATGTTGCACAAAGTTCACACTCGGACTGATGGTGCACAAAATGCACTCTCGGACTGATGTTGCACAAATTGCACACTTGGACTGATGTTGCACAAATTGCACACCTGGACTGATGTTGCACAACGTTCACTCGTGGACTAATGTTGCAAAAATTGCACTCTCGGACAGATGTTGCTCAAAGTGCACTCCGAGACAGATGTTGCACAAAGTGCCCTCCTGGTCTGATATTGCACAACGTTCACTTGTGCTCAGATGTTGCACAAAGTCCACTCTTGGACTGATGTTGCACAAAGTGCATTCTTGAACAGATGTTGCACAACATTCACTTGTGGACTGATGTTGTACAACGTTCACTCTCGGACTGATGTTGCACAAAGCGCACTCCCAGTCTGATGTTGCACAAAGTGCATTCATTGACTGATGTTGCACAACGTTCACTTGTGCTCAGATGTTGCACAAAGTCCACTCTTGGACCTATGTTGCACAAAGTACACTCTTGGACTGATGTTGAACAAAGTGCCCACCCGGTCTGATGTTGCACAACGTTCACTCATGGACTGATGTTGCACAAAGTGCACTCTTGGACTGATGTTGCACAACGTTCACTCGTGGACAAATGTTGCACAAAGTGCACTCTCAGTCTGATGTTGCACAAAATGCCCTCTTGGACTGATGCTGCACAACGTTCACTCTTGGACTGATGCTGCACAAAGTGCCCTCTTGGACTGATGTTGCACAGCATTCACTCGTGGACTGATGTGGAAGAACGTTCACTCTCGGACTAATGTTTCACAAAGTATACTCTTGGGCTGATATTGCACAAAGTGCCCTCCCGGACTGATCTTGCACAAAGTGCACTCCCGGTCTGATGTTGCACAAAGTGCGCTCTCGGACTGATGTGCTCAATGTTCACTCTCGGGCTGATGTTGCACAATATGTACTCTCGGACTGATGTGCTCAATGTTCACTCTCGGACTGATGTTGCAGAATATGCACTCCCGGACTGATGTTGCACAAAGTGCCCTCCTGGTCTGATGTTGCACAACGTTCACTCGTGGACTGATGTTGCAGAAAGTGCACTCTCGGACTGATGTGCTCAATGTTCACTCATGGACTGATGTTGCGCAAAGTGAACTGCCAGACTGATGTTGCATAACATTCACGCTTGGACTGATGTTGCAAAATGTGCCCTCCTGGTCTGATGTTGCACAACGTTCACTCGTGGACTGATGTTGAAGAAAGTTCACTCTCGGACTGATGTTGCACAAAGTGCACTCCCGGACTGATGTTGAAGAAGGTTCACTCTCGGACTGATGTTGCACAAAGTGCCCTCCCAGACTGATTTTGCACAAAGTGAACTCTTGGACTGATGTTGAAGAAGGTTCACTCTCGGACTGACGTTGCACAAAGTGCCCTCCCGGTCTGATGTTGCACAAAGTGCCCTCCCGGTCTGATGTTGCACAACGTTCACTTGTGGACTGATATTGAAGAACGTTCAGTCTTGGACTGATGTGGCACAAAGTGCCCTCCCGGACTGATGTTGCACAAAGTGTACTCTTGGACTGATGTTGCACAATGTTCACTCTCCACAGACTCTATCAACAAACACATCGACCTGGACCCAATATACCGGCCACTACAGCGGACAGCTCGAACTGACAACCGGAAGCGGCAGAGACAGGCCACTATAAATGCTGGAGGAAACAGCACAGAAGCGTTTCACAGGAGGCTCCCAAGCACTGAGGATGTCACCTAGACAGGGGACGAAACGTTTGCAAGACAAATTTCCAGCTCGGCAAACAGAACCACAACAACGAGCACACAAGCTACAAATCTTCTACCAACTTTGCTCACTCTCAGACTGATGTTGCGTAAAGTGCCCTCCCGGTCTGATTTTGTACAAAGTGCACTCTCGGATTGATGTTGGACGACGTGCCCTCCCAGTCTGATGCTGCATAACATTCACTCGTGGACTGATGTTGAAGAACGTTCACTCTCGGACTAATGTTGCACAAAGTATACTCTTGGGCTGATGTTGCACAAAGTGCCCTCCCGGACTGATCTTGCACAAAGTGCACTCCCGGTCTGATGTTGCAGAAAGTGTGCTCTCGGACTGATGTGCTCAATGTTCACTCGTGGACTGATGTTGAAGAAGGTTCACTCTCGGACTGATGTTGCCCAGTGTGCCCTCCTGGTCTGATGTTGGACAACGTTCACTCGTGGACTGCTGTTGCACAAAGTGCCCTCCCGGACTGATGTTGTACAACATTCACACTTGGACTGATGTTGCAAAATGTGCCCTCCTGGTCTGATGTTGCACAACGTTCACTCGTGGACTGATGTTGAAGAAGGTTCACTCTCGGACTGATGTTGCACAAAGTGCACTCCCGGACTGATGTTGAAGGAGGTTCACTCTCGGACTGATGTTGCACAAAGTGCCCTCCCAGACTGATTTTGCACAAAGTGAACTCTTGGACTGATGTTGAAGAAGGTTCACTCTTGGACTGATGTTGCACAAAGTGCACTATCGGACTGATGATGCACAAAGTGCATTCCCGGACTGATGTTGCACTACATTCACTCGTGGACTGATGTTGCACAAAGTGCACTCTTGGACTGATGTTGCACAAAGTGCCCTCCCGGTCTGATGTTGCACAACGTTCACTCGTGGACTGATATTGAAGAACGTTCACTCTCGGACTAATGTTGCACAAAGTATACTCTTGGACTGATGTTGCACAATATGCACTCCCGGACTGATGTTGCACAAAGTGCACTCTCGGACTGATGTTGCACAAAGTGCACTCTCGGACTGATCTTGCACAAAGTGAACTCTTGGACTGATGTTGAAGAAGGTTCACTCTTGGACTGATGTTGCACAAAGTGCACTCCCGGTCCGATGTTGCACAAAGTGCACACCTGGATTGATGTTGAAGAAGGTTCACTCTTGGACTGATGTTGCACAAAATGCACTCTCGGACTGATGTGCTCAATGTTCACTCATGGACTGATGTTGCGCAAAGTGCACTCCCAGACTGATGTTGCACAACATTCAAGCTTGGACTGATGTTGCAAAATGTGCCCTCCTGGTCTGATGTTGCACAACGTTCACTCGTGGACTGATATTGAAGAACGTTCAGTCTCGGACTGATGTTGAACAAAATGCACTCTTGGACTGATGTTGCACAAAATGCACTCTCGAACTGATGTTGCACAAAGTGCCCTCCCGGTGTGATGTTGCACAATGTTTACTCGTGGACTGAAGTTACGCAAAGTGTACTCTCGGTCTGATGTTGCACAAAGTGGACTGTTGGACTGATTTTGCTCAATGTTCACTCGTGGACTGATGTTGCACAAAGTGCACTCTAGGACTGATGTTGCAAAACGTTCACTTGTGGACTTATGTTGCACAACGTTCACTCTTGGACTGATGTTGCACAAAGTGCACTCTTGGACTGATGTTGCCCAGTGTGCCCTCCTGGTCTGATGTTGCACAACGTTCACTCGTGGACTGATATTGGAGAACGTTCAGTCTCGGACTGATGTTGCACAAAGTGCACTCCCGGACTGATGTTGCACAAAGTGCACTCTTGGACTGATGTTGCATAAAGTGCCCTCCTGGACTGATGTTGCACAACGCTCACTCGTGGACTGATACTGAAGAACGTTCAGTCTTGGACTGATGTTGCACAAAGTGCACTCTTGGACTGATTTTGCACAAAATGCACTCTCGGACTGATGTTGCACAAAGTGCCCTCCCGGTGTGATGTTGCACAATGTTTACTCGTGGACTGAAGTTACACAAAGTGTACTCTCGGTCTGATGTTGTACAAAGTGGACTGTTGGACTGATGTTGCTCAATGTTCACTCGTGGACTGATGTTGCACAAAGTGCACTCTCGGGCTGATGTTGCAAAACGTTCACTTGTGGACTGATGTTGCACAACGTTCACTCTTGGTCTGATGTTGCACAACGTTCACACGTGAACTGATGTTGAAGAACGTTCACTCTCGGACTAATGTTGCACAAAGTGCCCTCTCGGACTGATGTTGCACAAAGTGCCCTCCCGGTGTGATGTTGCACAATGTTTACTCGTGGACTGAAGTTACACAAAGTGTACTCTCGGTCTGATGTTGTACAAAGTGGACTGTTCGACTGATGTTGCTCAATGTTCACTCGTGGACTGATGTTGCACAAAGTGCAATCTCGATCAGATGTTGCACAAAGTGCCCTCCCGGTCTGATGTTGCACAACGTTCACTTGTGGACTGATGTTGCACAAAGTGCGCTCTCGGACTGATTTGCTCAATGTTCACTCGTGGACTGATGTTGAAGAAGGTTCACTCTCGGACTGATGTTGCACAAAGTGCACTCTCGGACTGATGTTGCACAAAGTGCCCTCCCAGACTGATTTTGCACAAAGTGAACTCTTGGATTGATGTTGAAGAAGGTTCACTCTTGGACTGGTGTTGCACAAATTTCTCTCTCGGACTGATGTTGCACAAAATGCACTCTCGAACTGATGTGCTCAATGTTCACTCATGGACTGATGTTGCGCAAAGTGCACTCCCAGACTGATGTTGCACAACATTCACGCTTGGACTGATGTTGCAAAATGTGCCCTCCTGGTCTGACGTTGCACAACGTTCACTCGTGGACTGATGTTGAAGAAGGTTCACTCTTGGACTGATGTTGCACGAAGTGCACTCCCGGACTGATGTTGCCCTACATTCACTCTTGGACTGATGTTGCACAAAGTGCCCTCCTGGTCTGATGTTGCACAACGTTCACTCGTGGACTGATGTTGAAGAAGGTTCACTCTCGGACTGATGTTGCACAATGTTCACTCATGGACTGATGTTGCACAAAGAGCCCTCCTGGACTGATGTTGCATAACATTCACTCATGGACTGAAATTGAAGAACGTTCAGTCTCAGACTGATGTTGCACAAAGTGCCCTCTTGGACTCATGCTGCGCAAAGTGCACTCCCAGATTGATGTTGCACAAAGTGCACTCCCAGATTGATATTGCACAAAGTGCCCTCCCGGACTGATGTTGCATAACGTTCACTCATGGACTGATATTGAAGAACGTTCAGTCTTGGACTGATGTTGCACAAAGTGCACTCTTGGACTCATGCTGCGCAAAGTGCACTCCCAGATTGATGTTGCACAAAGTGCCCTCCCGGACTGATGTTGCATAACGTTCACTCATGGACTGATATTGAAGAACGTTCAGTCTCGGACTGATGTTGCACAAAGTGCACTCTTGGACTCATGCTGTGCAAAGTGCACTCCCGGATTGATGTTGCACAAAGTCCACTCCCGGACTGATGTTGCATAACGTTCACTCGTGGACTGATATTGAAGAACGTTCAGTCTCGGACTGATGTTACACAAAGTGCACTCTTGGACTCATGCTGTGCAAAGTGCACTCTCGGAATGATGTTGCACAAAATCCACTCCCTGACTGACGTTGCATAACGTTCACTCGTGGACTAATATTGAAGAACGTTCAGTCTCGGACTGATGTTGCACAAAGTGCACTCTTGGACTGATGTTGCGCAAAATGCACTCTTGGACTGATGTTGCACAAAGTGCCCTCCCGGTCTGATGTTGCACAACGTTCACTCGTGGACTGATATTGAAGAACGTTCAGTCTTGGACTGATGTTGCACACAGTGCACTCTTGGACTGATGTTGTGCAAAATGCACTCTCGGAATGATGTTGCACAAAGTGCCCTCCCGTTGTGATGTTGCACAACGTTTACTCGTGGACTGAAGTTACACAAAGTGTACTCTCGGTCTGATGTTGCACAAAGTGGACTGTTTGACTGATGTTGCTCAATGTTCACTCATGGACTGATGTTGCACAAAGTGCACTCTTGGATTGATGTTGCACAAAGTGCACTCTCGGGCTGATGTTGCAAAACGTTCACTCATGGACTGATGTTGCACAACGTTCACTCTTGGACTGATGTTGCACAATATTCACTCCTAGACTGATGTTGAAGAACGTTCACTCTCAGACTGATGTTGCACAAAGTGCCCTCTTGGACTGATGTTGCACAAAGTGCACTTCCAGTCTGATGTTGCACAAAGTGCCCTCCCAGACTGATGTTACTGAATGTTCACTCGTGGACTGATGTTGCACAAAGAGCACTCTTGGACTGATGTTGCACAGTGTGCCCTCCTGGTCTGATGTTGCACAACGTTCACTCGTGGACTGATGTTGAAGAACGTTCACTCTCAGACTAATGTTGCACAAAGTGCCCTCCCAGTCTGATGTTGCACAAAGTGCCCTCCCGGTCTGATGTTGCACAATGTTCACTCGTGGACTGATATTGAAGAATGTTCAGTCTTGGACTGATGTTGCGCAAAATGCACTCTCGGAATGATGTTGCACAAAGTGCCCTCCCGGTGTGATGTTGCACAACGTTTACTCGTGGACTGAAGTTACACAAAGTGTACTCTCGGTCTGATGTTGCACAAAGTGGACTGTTTGACTGATGTTGCTCAATGTTCACTCGTGGACTGATGTTGCACAAAGTGCACTCTCGGGCTGATGTTGCAAAATGTTCACTCGTGGACTGATGTTGCACAACGTTCACTCTTGGACTGATGTTGCACAACATTCACTCCTAGACTGATGTTGAAGAACGTTCACTCTCGGACTGATGTTGCACAAAGTACACTCTTGGACTGATGTTGCACAAAGTGCACTCCCGATCTGATGTTGCACAAAGTGCACTCTTGGACTGATGTTGCTCAATGTTCAGTCGTGGACTTATCTTGCACAAAGTGCACTTCCAGTCTGATGTTGCACAAAGTGCCCTCCCAGACTGATGTTACTGAATGTTCACTCGTGGACTGATGTTGCACAAAATGCACTCTTGGACTGATGTTGCACTCGTGAACTGATGTTGAAGAACGTTCACTCTCAGACTAATGTTGCACAAAGTATACTCTTGGACTGATGTTGCACAAAGTGCCCTCCCGGACTGATCTTGCACAAAGTGCACTCCCGGTCTGATGTTGCAGAAAGTGCGCTCTCGGACTGATGTGCTCAATGTTCACTTGTGGACTGATGTTGAAGAAGGTTCACTCTTGGACTGATGTTGCACAAAGTGCACTCCCGGACTGATGTTGCACAAAGTGCACTCTCGGACTGATGTTGCACAAAGTGCACTCCCGGACTGATTTTGCCCAGTGTGACCTCCCGGTCTGATGTTGCACAACATTCACTCGTGGACTGATGTTGCACACAGTGCCCTCCCGGACTGATGTTGCACAAAGTGCACTCTCGGACTGATGTGCTCAATGTTCACTCATGGACTGATGTTGCGCAAAGTGCACTCTTGGACTGATGTTGCACAAAGTGCCCTCCCGCTGTGATGTTGCACAACGTTTACTCGTGGACTGAAGTTACACAAAGTGTACTCTCGGTCTGATGTTGCACAAAGTGGACTGTTTGACTGATGTTGCTCAATGTTCACTCGTGGACTGATGTTGCACAAAGTGCACTCTTGGATTGATGTTGCACAAAGTGCACTCTCGGGCTGATGTTGCACAACGTTCACTCTTGGACTGATGTTGCACAACATTCACTCCTAGACTGATGTTGAAGAACGTTCACTCCCGGACTGATGTTGCACAAAGTGCCCTCCCGGACTGATGTTGCACAAAGTGCCCTCCCGGTCTGATGTTGCACAAAGTACACTCTTGGACTGATGTTGCACAAAGTGCACTCCCAGACTGATGTTGCACAAAGTGCCCTCCCGGACTGATGTCGCACATCGTTCACTCGTGGACTGATGTTGAAGAAGGTTCACTCTCGGACTGATGTTGCACAATGTTCACTCATGGACTGATGTTGCGCAAAGTGCCCTCCCGGTCTGATGTTGCACAACGTTCACTCGTGGACTGATGTTGAAGAAGGTTCACTCTTGGACTGATGTTGCACAAAGTGCACTCCCAGACTGATGTTGCACAAAGTGCCCTCCCGGTCTGATGTTGCACAACGTTCACTCGTGGACTGATGTTGAAGAAGATTCACTCTCGGACTGATGTTGCACAAAGAGCCCTCCCGGACTGATGTTGCATAACGTTCACTCATGGACTGAAATTGAAGAACGTTCAGTCTCAGACTGATGTTGCACAAAGTGCCCTCTTGGACTCATGCTGCGCAAAGTGCACTCCCAGATTGATGTTGCACAAAGTGCACTCCCGGACTGATGTTGCATAACGTTCACTCATGGACTGATATTGAAGAACGTTCAGTCTCGGACGGATGTTGCACAAAGTGCCCTCCCGGACTGATGTTGCACAACATTCACTCGTGGACTGATATTGAAGAACGTTCAGTCTTGGACTGATGTTGCACACAGTGCACTCTTGGACTGATGTTGCGCAAAATGCACTCTCGGAATGATGTTGCACAAAGTGCCCTCCCGTTGTGATGTTGCACAACGTTTACTCGTGGACTGAAGTTACACAAAGTGTACTCTCGGTCTGATGTTGCACAAAGTGGACTGTTTGACTGATGTTGCTCAATGTTCACTCATGGACTGATGTTGCACAAAGTGCACTCTTGGATTGATGTTGCACAAAGTGCACTCTCGGGCTGATGTTGCAAAATGTTCACTCATGGACTGATGTTGCACAACGTTCACTCTTGGACTGATGTTGCACAACATTCACTCCTAGACTGATGTTGAAGAATGTTCACTCTCGGACTGATGTTGCACAAAGTGCCCTCTTGGACTGATGTTGCACAAAGTGCACTTCCAGTCTGATGTTGCACAAAGTGCCCTCCCAGACTGATGTTACTGAATGTTCACTCGTGGACTGATGTTGCACAAAGAGCACTCTTGGACTGATGTTGCACAGTGTGCCCTCCTGGTCTGATGTTGCACAACGTTCACTCGTGGACTGATGTTGAAGAACGTTCACTCTCAGACTAATGTTGCACAAAGTGCCCTCCCAGTCTGATGTTGCACAAAGTGCCCTCCCGGTCTGATGTTGCACAACGTTCACTCGTGGACTGATATTGAAGAACGTTCAGTCTTGGACTGATGTTGCGCAAAATGCACTCTCGGAATGATGTTGCACAAAGTGCCCTCCCGGTGTGATGTTGCACAACGTTTACTCGTGGACTGAAGTTACACAAAGTGTACTCTCGGTCTGATGTTGCACAAAGTGGACTGTTTGACTGATGTTGCTCAATGTTCACTCGTGGACTGATGTTGCACAAAGTGCACTCTCGGGCTGATGTTGCAAAATGTTCACTCGTGGACTGATGTTGCACAACGTTCACTCTTGGACTGATGTTGCACAACATTCACTCCTAGACTGATGTTGAAGAACGTTCACTCTCGGACTGATGTTGCACAAAGTACACTCTTGGACTGATGTTGCACAAAGTGCACTCCCGATCTGATGTTGCACAAAGTGCACTCTTGGACTGATGTTGCTCAATGTTCAATCGTGGACTTATCTTGCACAAAGTGCACTTCCAGTCTGATGTTGCACAAAGTGCCCTCCCAGACTGATGTTACTGAATGTTCAATCGTGGATTGATGTTGCACAAAGTGCACTCTTGGTCTGATGTTGCACAACGTTCACTCGTGAACTGATGTTGAAGAACGTTCACTCTCAGACTAATGTTGCACAAAGTATACTCTTGGACTGATGTTGCACAAAGTGCACTCCCGGACTGATGTTGCACAAAGTGCACTCTCGGACTGATGTTGCACAAAGTGCACTCCCGGACTGATTTTGCCCAGTGTGACCTCCCGGTCTGATGTTGCACAATGTTCACTCGTGGACTGATGTTGCACACAGTGCCCTCCCAGACTGATGTTGCACAAAGTGCACTCTCGGACTGATGTGCTCAATGTTCACTCATGGACTGATGTTGCGCAAAGTGCACTCTTGGACTGATGTTGCAAAATGTGCCCTCCTGGTCTGATGTTACACAACGTTCACTCATGGACTGATGTTGGAGAAGGTTCACTCTCGGACTGATGTTGCACAAAGTACACTCTTGGACTGATGTTGCACAAAGTGCACTCCCGATCTGATGTTGCACAAAGTGCACTCTTGGACTGATGTTGCTCAATGTTCAATCGTGGACTTATCTTGCACAAAGTGCACTTCCAGTCTGATGTTGCACAAAGTGCCCTCCCAGACTGATGTTACTGAATGTTCAATCGTGGATTGATGTTGCACAAAGTGCACTCTTGGTCTGATGTTGCACAACGTTCACTCGTGAACTGATGTTGAAGAACGTTCACTCTCAGACTAATGTTGCACAAAGTATACTCTTGGACTGATGTTGCACAAAGTGCACTCCCGGACTGATGTTGCACAAAGTGCACTCTCGGACTGATGTTGCACAAAGTGCACTCCCGGACTGATTTTGCCCAGTGTGACCTCCCGGTCTGATGTTGCACAATGTTCACTCGTGGACTGATGTTGCACACAGTGCCCTCCCAGACTGATGTTGCACAAAGTGCACTCTCGGACTGATGTGCTCAATGTTCACTCATGGACTGATGTTGCGCAAAGTGCACTCTTGGACTGATGTTGCAAAATGTGCCCTCCTGGTCTGATGTTACACAACGTTCGCTCATGGACTGATGTTGGAGAAGGTTCACTCTCGGACTGATGTTGCGCAAATTGCACTCCCGGATTGATGTTTCACAAAGTGTAATCTTGGACTGATGTTGCACAAAGTGCACTCCCGGTCTGATGATGCATAAAGTGCACTCCCGGACTGATATTGCCCAACGTTCACTCATGGACTGATGTTGCACAAAGTACACTCTCGGACTGATATTGCCCAACGTTCACTCATGGACTGATGTTGCACAAAGTGCACTCTTGGACCGATGTTGCACAAAGTGCACTCCCGGTCTGATGTTGCACAAAGTGCACACCTGGACTGATGTTGAAGAAGGTTCACTCTTGGACCGATGTTGCACAAAGTGCCCTCCCGGTCCGATGTTGCACAAAGTGCACACCTGGACTTATGTTGAAGAAGGTTCACTCGTGGACTGATGTTGCACAAAGAGCACTCCTGGACTGATGTTGCACAACATACACGCGTGGACTGATATTGAAGAACGTTCAGTCTCGGACTGATGTGGTACAAAGTGCACTCTTGGACTGATGTTGCACAACGTTCACTCATGGACTGATGTTGCTCAAAGAGCACTCTCAGACTGATGTTGCACAAAGTGCAATCTTGGATTGATGTTGCACAAAGTGCACTCCTGGTCTGATGGTGCACAAAGTGCACTCCCGGACTGATGTTTGACAAAGTGCACTCCTGGACTAATGTTGCACAAAGTGCATTCCTGTACTGGTGTTGCACAAAGTTCACTCCCGGAGTGATGTTGCACAACGTTCCCTCATGGACTGATGTTGCACAACATTCACTCTCGGACTGATGTTGCACAAAGTGCACTCTCGGACTGATGTTTGACAAAGTGCACTCCCGGACTAATGTTGCACAAAGTGCACTCCCGTACTGGTGTTGCACAACGTTCACTCTCGGACTGATGTTGCACAAAGTGCACTCCCGGACTAATGTTGCACAACGTTCACTCTCGGACTGATGTTGCACAAAGTGCACTCCCAGACTGATGTTGCACAACGTTCCCTCATGGACTGATGTTGCACAACATTCACTCGTGGTCTGATGTTGCACAAAGTGCACTCTCGGATTGATATTGCACAAAGTGCCCTCCCGGAGCGATATTGCACAATGTTCACTCAGGGACTGATGTTGCAAAAAGTGCACTCTTGGACTGATGTTGCTCAAAGTGCATTCCAGGACTGATGTTACACAACGTTCATTCGTGGACTGATGTTGCACAAAGTGCACTCCCAGACTGATGTTGCACAAAGTGCACTCTCGGATTGATGTTGCACAACGTTCACTCTTGGACTGATCTTGTATATATTTCATTCAATGAGTGATGTTGTACAAAGGGGCCCTCCTGGTCTGATGTTGCACAAAGTTCACTCTTGGACTGATGTTGCATAACGTTCACTTGTGGACTGATGTTGCACAAAGTGCCCTCTCGGACTGATGTTGGAAAAAGTGCCCTCCCAGACTGATGTTCCACAATGTTCCCTCATGGACTGATGTTGGAAAAAGTGAACTCCCAGACTGATGTTGCACAATGTTCCCTCGTGGACTGATGTTGGAAAAAGTGCACTCCCAGACTGATGTTCCACAACATTCCCTCGTGGACTGATGTTGGAAAAAGTGCACTCCCAGACTGATGTTCCACAACATTCACTCTCAGACTGATGTTGCACAACGTTCACTCTCGGACTGATGTTGCACAACATTCACTCTCGGACTGATGATTGCACAACGTTCACTCTCAGACTGATGTTGCACAACGTTCACTCTCGGACTGATGATTGCACAAAATGCACTCTCGGACCAATGTTGCACGAAGTCCACTCTCGGACTGATGTTGCACAAAGTGCACTCCCGGACTGATGTTGCACAACGTTCACTCCTAGACTGTTCTTGCACATAATGCATTCAATGACTGATGTTGTACAAAACTGCATTCCTGGACTGATATTACACAAAGATCAATCTTGGACTGATGTTGCACAATGTTCACTTGTGGACTGATGTTGCACAAAGTGCATTCCTTGACTGATGTTGCACAACATTCACTCGTGGTCTGATGTTGCACAAAGTTCACTCTTGGACTGATGTTGCTCAATGTTCACTCGTGGATGGATGTTTCACAAAGTGCCCTCCTGGTCTGATGTTGCACAATGTTCACTCTCGGATTGATGTTGCACAAAGTGCCCTCCCGGACTGATATTGCACAATGTTCACTCAGGGACTGATGTTGCACAAAGTGCATTCCAGGACTGATGTTGCACAAAGTGCCTTCTCGGACTGATGTTGCACAAAGTTCACTCCCGGACTGATGTTGCACAATTTCACTCCTGGACTGATATTGCAAAAAGTGTACTCTCGTATTGATGTTGCACAAAGTACCCTCCCGGACTGATGTTGCACAAAGTTCACTCATGGACTGATGTTACACAAAGCGCACTCCCGGACTGATGTTACACAACGTTGACTCGTGGACTGATGTTGCACAAAGTGCACTCTCGGATTGATGTTGCACAACGTTGACTCGTGGACTGATGTTGCACAACGTTCACTTGTGGACTGATGTTGCAAAATGTGCACTCGTGGACTGATGTTGCACAAAGTGCACTCCCGGACTGATGTTGCACAATTTCACTCCTGGACTGATATTGCAAAAAGTGTACTCTCGTATTGATGTTGCACAAAGTACCCTCCCGGACCGATGTTGCACAATGTTCACTTGTGGACTGATGTTGCACAAAGCGGACTCTCGGACTGATGTTGGAAAAAGTGCCCTCTCGGACTGATGTTGGAAAAAGTGCCCTCCCAGACTGATGTTCCACAACGTTCACTCTCAGACTGATGTTGCACAACGTTCACTCTCGGACTGATGTTGCACAACGTTCACTCTCGGACTGATGATTGCACAAAATGCACTCTCGGACCGATGTTGCACGAAGTCCACTCTCGGACTGATGTTGGACAAAGTGCACTCTAGGACTGATGTTGCACAAAGTGCACTCCCGAACTGATGTTGCACAAAGTGCACTCATGGACTGATGTTGCACAAAGTGCACTCTCAGATTGATGTTGCACAAAGTGCACTCCCAGACTGATGTTGCAAAATGTTCTCTCTCAGATGGATGTTGCTCAAGGTGCACTCTTAGACTGATGTTGCACAAAGTGCCCTCCCGGACTGATGTTGCACAAAGTGCACTCTCGGACTGATGTTACACAAAGTGCACTCCCGAACTGATGTTGCACAAAGTGCACTCTTGGACTGATGTTACACAAAGTGCTCTCCCAGACTGATGTTGCACAACGTTCACTCTCGGACTGATGTTGAAGGAGGCTCACTCTTGGACTGATGTTGCACAAAGTGCACTCCCAGATTGATGTTGCACAAAGTGCACTCTCAGACTGATGTTGCACAACGCTCACTCGTGGACTGATGTTGAAGGAGGCTCACTCTTGGACTGGTGTTGCACAAAGTGCCCTCCCAGACTGATCTTCCATAAAGTGGCCTCCCGGACTGATGTTGGACAAAGTGCTCTCCCGGACTGATGTTGCTCAATGTTCACTTGTGGTCTGAGGTTGCACAAAATGCCCTCCCGGACTGATATTGTACAATGTGCACTCTCGGACTGATGTTGCACAAAGTGCCCTCTTGGACTGATGTTGCACAAAGTGCACTTCTGGACTGATGTTGCACAACATTCATTCTCAGATGGATGTTGCACGAGTGAAAGTTGTGCAACATCAGTTCTGAAGTGTACTTTATGTAACATCATTTCGGGAGTGCACTTTGTGCAACATCAGTCTTGGAGTGCACTTTGTGTAACATCTGATTGGGATGCTACATTGCGCAATATCAGTGCAGGAGAGCACTTTGCCCAACATTAGTCCTAGAATGCACTTTGTGCAAGATCATTGCGGGAGTGGGCTTTGTGCAATATCAGTCCAAGAGTGAAATTTGTGCAAGATCAGTCCTTGAATGCATTTTGTGTGAGTTCAGTCTGGAAGTGGACATTGTGCAACATCAGACCGGAGGGCACTTTGTGCAATGTCGGTCCGGGAGTGGACTTTGTGCAACATCAGTCCACGAGTGATCTTTTAGATTAGATTAGATTAAATTACAGCGTGGAAACAGGCCCTTCGGCCCAACAAGTCCACACCGACCCGCCAAAGCCCAACCCACCCATACCCTTACATTTACCCCTTACCTAACACTACGGGCAATTTAGCATGGCCAATTCACATGACCTGCACATCTATGGACTGTGGGAGGAAACCGGAGCACCCGGAGGAAATCCACACAGACAAGGGGAGAACGTTCAAACTCCACACAGTCAGTCGCCTGAGGCGGGAATTGAACCTGGATCTCAGGCATTGTGAGCCAGCAGTGCTAACCACTGTGCCACCGTCCCACCCACAATTTTCATTCTCAGACAGATGTTGCAAAAAGTGCACTCTCGGACTGATGTTGCTCAAAGTGCACTTTTGGATTGATGTTGCTCAAAGTGCACTTTCGGACTGATGTTGCACAACATTCACTCGTTGACTGATCTTGCACAAAATGCATTCAATGACTGATGTTGTACAAAAGTGCATCCCTGGACTGATATTGCACAAAGATCACTCATGGACTGATGTTGCACAAAGTGCCCTCTCAGACAGATGTTGCACAAAGTGCCCTCCCGGACTGATGTAGCACAATGTTGACTCGTGGACTGATAATGCACAAAGTGCACTCCTGGACTAATGTTGCATAACATTCAATCTCAGACGGATGTTCCACAAAGGGCACTCTTATACTGATGTTGTACAAAGTGCCTTCCTGGACTGATGTTGTACAACGTTCACTCGTGGACTGATGCTACACAAAGTGCATTCCTGGATTGATGTTTTATAATGTTCACTCGTGGACTGATGTTGTACAAAGTGCCTTCCTGGACTGATGTTGCACAAAATGCACTCCCAGACTAATGTTGCACAACGTTCACTCATGGACTGATCTTGCACAACATGCATTCAATGAGTGATGTTGTACAAAATTGCAGTCCTGGACTGATATTGCACGAAGACCACTCTTGGTCTGATGTTGCACAAAGTCCACTCTTGGACTGATGATGCACAGCGTCCACTTCCAGACTGAACTCACACAAAACCTCGGATTGATGTTGCACAAAGTGCACTCCTGGACTGATGTTGTACAACATTCACTCATGGACTGATATTGCACAAAATGCACTCCTGGACTGATGTTGCACAAAGTTCTCTCCTAGACTGTTCTTGCACATAATGCATTCAATGACTGATGTTGAACAAAACTGCATTCCTGGACTGATATTACACAAAGATCACTCTTGGACTGATGTTGCACAACGTTCACTCGTGGACTGATGTTGCACAATGTGCCCTCCCGGACTGATGTTGCAAAAAGTGCACTCTCAGATTGACATTGACCGAAGTCCACCCGAGGACTGACTGCACAAAGAGCATTGCCCTTTGGTGTTGCATAAAGTCCATTCACGGAATGGTGTTACACAAAGTACCTTCTTAATCTGATGTTGCACAAAATGCACTCTCAGACTGACGTTGCAAAAAGTTCACTCCTAGACTGAACTTGCACAAAATGCATTCAATGACTGGTGTTGTACAAAATTGCATTCCTGGACAGATATTACACAAAGATCACTCTTGGAGTGATGTTGCACAAGATTCACTCGTGGACTGATGTTGCTCAAAGTGCACGCTCGGACTGATTTTGCACAAAGTGAACTTTCGGACTGATCTTGCACAAAGTGTGTTCCCGGACTGATGTTGCACAAAGTGCACTCTTGGACTGATGTTGCACATAGTTCACTCAGAGACTGATCTTGCACAAAATGCATTCAATGACTGATGTTGTACAAAACTGCATTCCTGGACTGATGTTGCACAACATTCACTCGTGGACTGATGTTACACAACGTTCACTCTCAGACGGATGTTGCAAAAAGTGCACTCTCAGATTGACATTGGCCGAAGTCCACATGAGAACTGACTTTGCACAAAGAGCATTGCCCTTTAGTGTTGCATAAAGTGCATTCACGGAATGGTGTTACACAAAGTGCTCTCTCCTCAACTGATGTTGCCCAAAGTACCCTCGCAAACTGATGTTACACAAAATGCACTCTCAGACTGACGTTGCACAAAGTCCACTCCTGGATTGATGTTGCACAAAGTGCCCTCCGGTCTGATGTTGCACAACACCCACTTCCAGACTGAACTCACGCAAAATGCATTCAAGAACTGATCTTGCACAAATTTCACTCTTGGACTGATATTGCACAAAGCCCACTCCCGCGATGATCTTGCACAAAATGCATTCTAGGACTAGTGATGTACAAAACTGCATTCCTGGACTGATATTGCACAAATGTCACTCTTGGACTGATGTTGCACAACATTCACTCGTGGACTGATGTTGCTCAAAGTGCACTCTCGGACTGATGTTACACAAAGTGAACTTTCGGACTGATGTTGCACAATGTTCACTCTTGGACTGATGTTGCACAACATTCACTCTTGACTGATGTTGCACAAAGCACCCTCCCGGACTGATGTTACACAAAGTGCACTCCTGGACTGATGTTGCACAAAGTGCACTCTCGGATTGATGTTGCACAACCTTCACTCCTAGACTGATCTTGCACAACATGCATTCAATGACTGATGTTGTACCAAATTGCAGTCCTGGATTGACATTGCACGAAGATCACTCTTGGTCTGATGTTACACAAAGTCCACTCCTGCACAGATGATGCACAGTGTCCATTTCCCGACTGAACTCACACAAAACCTCGAATTGATGTTGCACACAGTGCCCTCTCTGACTGATGTTGCACATCATTGACTCATGGACTGATGTTGCTCAAAGTGCACTCCCGGACTGATTTTGCACAAAGTGTACTCCTGGATTGATGTTGCAAAACATTCACTCATGGACTGATATTGCACGAAGTGCCCTCTCGGACTGATGATTGCACAAAATGCACTCTCGGACTGATGTTGTACAAAATGCACTCTCGGACTGATGTTGCAGAACATTCATTCTTGGACTGATGTTACACAATATTCACTAATGGACTGATGTTGTACAAAGTGCCCTCTCGGACTGATGATTGCACAAAATGCACTCTCGGACCAATGTTGCACAAAGTGCATTCTTGGACTGATGTTACACAAAGTTCACTCCTAGACTGTTCTTGCACATAATGCATTCAATGACTGATGTTGTACAAAACTGCATTCCTGGACTGATATTACACAAAGATCACTCTGGGACTGTTGTTTCACAACATTCACTCATGGACTTGCACAAAGATCACTCCTGGACTGATGTTGCGCAAAGTGACCTCCGGTCTGATGTTGCACAATGTCCACTTCCAGACTGAACTCACACAAAATGCATTCAAGAACTGATCTTGCACAAATTTCACTCTTGGACTGATATTGCACAAAGCCCACTCCCGCCATGATCTTGCACAAAATGCATTCTAGGACTGGTGATGTACAAAACTGCATTCCTGGACTGATATTGCACAATGATCACTGTTGGACTGATGTTGCACAACATTCACTCGTAGACTGATGTTGCTCAAAGTGCACTCTCGGACTGATGTTGCACAAAGTGAACTTTCAGACTGATGTTGCACATTGTTCACTCTTGGACTGATGTTGCACAACGTTCACTCTTGGACTGATGTTGCACAACGTTCACTCATTGACTGATGTTGCACAAAGTGCACTCCTAGACTGTTCTTGCACATAATGCATTCAATGACTGATGTTGTACAAAATTGCATTCCTGGACTGATATTACACAAAGATCACTCTGGGACTGTGGTTGCACAACATTCACTCGTGGACTGATCTTGCACAAAGATCACTCTAGGACTGATGTTGCACAATGTTCACTCATGGACTGATGTTGCACAAAGTGCACTCCCGGTCTGATGTTGCAAAAAGTGCCCTCCCGGACTGATGTTGCACGAAGTGCACTCCTGGACTGATTTTGTACAAAGTGCCCTCTCGGACTGATGATTGCCCAAAATGCACTCTCGGACCAATGTTGCACAAAGTGCACTCTCAGACTGATGTTGCACAAAGTTCACTCCTAGACTGTTCTTGCACATAATGCATTCACTGACTGATGTTGTACAAAATTGCATTCCTGGACTGATATTACACAAAGATCACTCTTGGACTGATGTTGCACAATATTCACTCGTGGACTGATGTTGCATAAAGTGCCCTCCCGGAGTGATGTTGCACAAATTGCACTCCCGGACTAATGTTACACAAAGTGCCCTCCCGGACTGATTTTGCATAACGTTCACTCGTGGACTGATGTTGCACAAAGTGCACTCTCAGATTGACATTGGCCGAAGTCCACCCGAGAACTGACTTTACACAAAGAGCATTGCCCTTTAGTGTTGCATAAAGTGCATTCCCGGAATGGTGTTACACAAAGTGCTCTCTCCTCAACTGATGTTGCCCAAAGTACCCTCGCAACTGATGTTACACAAAATGCACTCTCAGACTGACGTTGCAAAAAGTTCATTCCTAGACTGATCTTGCACAAAATGCATTCAATGACTGATGTTGTACATAATTGCATTCCTGGACAGATATTACACAAAGATCACTCTTGGAGTGATGTTGCACAACATTCACTCCTGGACTGATGTTGCACAAAGTGCCCTCCGGTCTGATGTTGCACAACGTCCACTTCCAGACTGAACTCACAAAATGCATTCAAGAACTGATCTTGCACAAATTTCACTCTTGGACTGATATTGCACAAAGCCCACTCCCGCAATGATCTTGCACAAAATGCGTTCTAGGACTAGTGATGTACAAAACTGCATTCCTGGACTGATATTGCACAAATGTCACTCTTGGACTGATGTTGCTCAAAGTGCACTCTCGGACTGATGTTACACAAAGTGCCCTCTCAGACCGATGTTGCACAAAGCGCCCTCTCGGACTGATGTTGCACAAAGTGCACTCCTGGACTGATGTTGCAAAAAGTGCACTCTCGGAATGATGTTGCACAACGTTCACTCCTAGACTGATCTTGCACAACATGCATTCAATGACTGATGTTGTACCAAATTGCAGTCCTGGATTGACATTGCACGAAGATCACTCTTGGTCTGATGTTGCACAAAGTCCACTCCTGCACAGATGACGCACAGTGTCCACTTCCCGACTGAACTCACACAAAACCTCGGATTGATGTTGCACATCATTGACTCATGGACTGATGTTGCTCAAAGTGCACTCCCAGACTGATGTTGCTCAAAGTGCACTCCCGGACTGATTTTGCACAAAGTGTACTCCTGGATTGATGTTGCACAACATTCACTCATGGACTGATGTTGCACAAAGTGCCCTCTCGGACTGATGTTGCACAGCGTTCACTCTTGGACTGATGTTGCGCAATATTCACTCTTGGACTGATGTTGCACAATGTTCACTCATGGACTGATGTTGCACAACGTGCCCTCCCGGACTGATGTTGCATAAAGTGCCCTCCCAGACTGATGTTGCACAATATTCATTCCTGGACTGATGTTACACAAAGTGCCCTCTCGGACTGATGTTGCACAATATTCACTCCTGGACTGATGTTGCACAAAGTGCACTCTCAGATTGATGTTGCACAAAATGCATTCAATATGTGAAGTTGTACAAAACTGCATTCCTGGACTGATGTTGCACAAAGTCTCCACCAGACTGAACTCACACAAAAATGCATTCAAGGACTGATCTTGCACAAATTTCACTCTTGGACTGATATTGCACAAAGCCCACTCCCGCAGTGATCTTGCACAAAGTGCATTGTAGGACTGATGTTGCACAATGTTGATTCGTGGACTGATGTTGCACAAAGTGCACTCCCGGACTGATGTTGCACAAAGTGCACTCCCGGACTGATGTTGCACAAAGTGCCCTCCTGGACTGATGTTGCACAAAGTGCACTCTCAGACTGACATTGGACGAAGTCCACCACCGGACTGACTTTACACAAAGAGCATTGCCCTTTAGTGTTGCATAAAGTGCATTCACGGAATGGAGTTGCACAAAGTGCTCTCCTGAACTGATGTTGCCCAAAGTACCCTCCCAATCTGATGTTACACAAAATGCACTCTCAGACTGATGTTGCACAGCAGCCACTTCCAGACTAAACTCACATAAAATGCATTCAAGGAATGATGTTGCACAACGTTCACTCTTGGACTGATGTTGCACAAAGCCCACTTCCACAGTGATCTTTCAAAAAATGCGTTCTAGTACTGATGTTACACAAAGTGCACTCCCAGACTGATGTTCCAAAAATGCACTCTCACACTGATGTTGTACAAAGTGCACTCCTGGACTGATCTTGCAAATAATCCATTCAATGACTGATGTTGTACAAAACTGCATTCCTGGACTGATATTGCACAAAGATCACTCTTGGACTGATGTTGCACAACATTCACTCATGGACTGATGTTGTTCAAAGTGCACTCTCGGACTGATGTTGCACAATGTTGACTCATCGACTGATGTTGCTCAAAGTGCACTCCCAGACTGATTTTCCACAAAGTGCACTCTCGGACTGATGTTGCACAATGTTCACTCGTGGACTGATGTTGCACAAAGTGCACTCCCGGTCTGATGTTTCACAACGTTCACTCATGGACTGAACTTGCACAAAGTGCCCCCTCGGGCTTATGTTGCTAAAAGTGCCCCCTCGGACTGATGTTGCACAATGTTCACTCGTGGACTGATGTTGTGCAACATTCACTCTTCGACTGATGTTGCACAAAGTGCACTTTCGGATTGATGTTGCACAATGTTCACTTGTGGACTGATGCTGTGCAATATTCACTCTTGGATTGATGTTGCACAAAGTGACTCTCGGACCAATCTTGCACAACGTTCACTCTCGGATTGATGTTGCACAACGTGCTCTCTCGGTTTGATGTTGCACAAAGTACACTCTCAGGCTGATGTTGCACAAAGTACACTCTCAGGCTGATGTTGCACAATGTGCTCTTCCGGTCTGATGTTGCACAATGTTCACTCATGGACTGATGTTGCAGAAAATGCACTCCCGGACTGAGGTTGCACAATGTTCACTCGTGGACTGATGCTGCGCAACGATCACTCTTGGATTGATGTTGCACAAAGTGACTCTCGGACCAATCTTGCACAATGTTCACTCGTGGACTGATGTTGCACAATGTGCTCTCTCGGATTGATGTTGCACAAAGCGCCTCTCGGCCTGATGTTGCACAATGTTCACTCGTGGACTGATGTTGCACAAAGTGCACTCCCGGTCTGATGTTCACAATATTCACTCTTAGACTGATGTTGCACAAAGTGCACTCTCAGACTGATGTTGCACAACGTTCACTCCTAGACTGATCTTGCACATAATGCATTCCATGACTGATGTTGTACAAAACTGCATTCCTGGACTGATATTGCGCAAAGATCACTCTTGGACTGATGTTGCACAACATTCACTCGTGGACTGATGTTGCACAAAGGGCACTTTCGGACTGATGTTGCACAATATTCACTCTCGGACTGATGTTGCTCAAAGTGCACTCTTGGACTGATTTTGCACAATGTTCACTCATGTACTGATGTTGCACAAAGTGCACTCCTGAACTGATGTTTCCCAACGTACCCTCCCAATCTGATGTTACACAAATTGCACTCTCACACTGATGTTGCACAAAGTTAACTCTTGGACTGGTTTTTCACAAAGTTCACTTCCAGACTGATGTTGTAAAATGTTCACATGTGGACTGATGTTTCAAAAAGTGCTCTCCTGGATGCATGTTGTGCACAGTGCACTCATGGACTGATGCTGCTCAAAGTACATTGCTGGACTATAATGTTGCACAAAGTGCACTCTCGGACTGACATTGCATAAAGTTCACTTCCGGACTGATGTTGCACAAAGTGCATTCCTGGACTGGTGCTTCACAAAGTGCACTCTCGGACTGATTCTGCACAACGCGCACTCCCAGACTGATGTTGCATAACGTTCACTCTTGGACTGATGTTGCACAAAGTGCATTCCTGGACTCATGTTGGACCAAGTTCATTCTCGGTCTCAAGTTGGCCAAAGTGCAGTCCTAGACAAATGTTGGACAATGTTCATTCTTGGACTGCTGTTGCACCAAGTGTGTTCTTGGACTGATGTTGGACAAAGTTCACGCTCTGTCTAAAGTTGCACAAAATGCATTCCTGGACTGATGTTGCACAAAGTGCACTCTCACATTGATGTTGCACAAAGTTCACTCTCGGACTGATATTGCACAAAGTGCCCTGTCGGACAGATGTTGTACAATGTTCACTTGTTGACTGATGTTGCACGAAGAGCATTCCTGGACTGATGTTGGACAAATTTCACTCTCTGACTAAAGTTGCACAAAGTGCCCTCCTGGACTGATGTTACACAAAGTACACTCTTAGACTGACATTGGACGAAGTCCACCCCCAGACTGACTTTACACAAAGAGCATTGCCCTTTAGTGTTGCATAAAGTGCATTCATGGAATAGAGTTGCACAAAGTGCTCTCCTGAACTGATGTTGCCCAAAGTACCCTCCCAATCTGATGTGACACAAAATGCACTCTCAGACTGATGTTGCACAAGATGCACTCCCAGACTGATGTTCCACAAATTGCGCTCTCACACTGATGTTGGACGAAGTTCACTCTTAAACTGATATTGCACAAGGTTAACTCTTGGATTGACATTGCACAAAGTTCACTTCCGGATTGATAGTGCACAAAGTTCACACTCAGACTGATGTTGCACAATGTACACTCCAGGACTGATGTTGCACAAAGTGCATTCTCGAACTGATGTTGCACAACATTCACTCGTGGACTGATGTTGTTCTAAGTGCACTCTCGGACTGATGTCTCACAAATTGCCCCCGTGGACTGATGTTGCAGAAAGTGCATTCCTGCACTGATGTTGGACCAAGTTTATTCTTGGTCTCAAGTTGGACAAAGTGCAGTCCTGGACTAATGTTGGACTAAATTCACTCTTGGACTGCTGTTGCACCAAGTGCGTTCCCGGACTGATGTTGCACAAAGTACACTCTCACATTGATGTTGCACAAATATCACACTAGAACTGATGATTGCACAAAGTGCATTCTCGGATTGATGTTGTATAAAGTTCACTCATAGACTGATGTTGCACAAAGTGCATTACTGGACTCATGTTGCACAAAGTGCACTCTTGCACTGACATTGCACAAAGTTCACTTCTGGACTGCTGGTGCACAAAGTGCCCTCCTGAACTGATGTAGGACAAAGTTCACTCTCTGTGTAAAGTTGCACAAAGAGCACTCTCAGACTGATGTTGCCCAGAGTGCCCTCCCAGACTGATGTTGCACTACGTTCACTTGTGGACTGATGTTGCACAAAGTGCATTCCTGGACTGATGCTGGAAAAAGTTCACTCTCGGACGAATGTTGCACAAACTGTATTCCTGGAATGATGTTGCAGAAAGTGCACTCCCGGACTGATGTTGGACAAAGTTCACTCTCGGACCGATATTGTACAATGTACACTCCTGGACTGATGTTGGATAAAGCCTGTGACCATGAATGGTCCAAGTGGATGTGAACATGGCCAAGCTTTGTGGCTGTGTGCCCATGACTGATGGTGGAAGGACCCACTGAGAACCTGCATCAATGTAGCAATACTGATAGCCTCTGACTCTGGCTGAAGCACCAGTGTTTTAACATGGCAAGGCAAAGCATGGCTGCTGCAAACATGCAGCTACGCACTCAGAGAGCAAGCAAGCAAGCTTAATCTGCAGCCTGCTCCAATCCGCAAGCCAGGTACCTGTTGCTACACACTGCATACCAAAGCCTTCCAGTGGCTTGCTGCAAGTGTCCTCTACAGTGCAGCTCCATACTTCCAAACTGTCCTGCAAGTGGGTCAGAGAGATGGCATAGTGCTCACGAAGGGATGGGGTTGGGAAATGCCAGCTTCCAATGGCTGTTGATCAGGGCAATTTTATGCTGACCCCCATAATGCTTCCTCACAGCCAGCCGTGAGCTGAACCCCCCCCATCTGATTCCCACATCGGGAATTCTCACCGTCATGTTTCTTCAGCATGATTGGTAAATACAGAAAGCTAAACATTCATGAGAGGTGTCGTGACACTGATAAGTTGTTTAACAAACAATAATCCCCCTTCACTGGCAACTCACCACTGCCTGGTTGGAAACTCACCTCACCTCCCCCATTCAGCAAAAAGAGAAAAGGTGCAATCAGTCACCTCCAACATTGAGCTGGCAGCAAGCTCCTACATATAATGATCTGCTCATGGCCAGGTAATTTGTTTTTTGTATACCCAATTCAAGGATCAATATTGACCAGGGATCCATCCGGCCCTTCTTCAAGGTAGCTCCAAGGAATCTTTTACGTTCGCTTGAAAAGCTGTATGGTGCCTTGGTTTAATATCTCATCTGAATGATAACACCTTCCACAACATCAAAGTGCACGGTCAGTTTTGATTTTTTGGTATTAAGACCTGGCGTTGGGTTTGAATCCAGAACACTCTGACGGTGTGAACAGCCATACTGAGAGGTCTCCCACCTGCCTGTTGGGTGGTCTTCAACACCAGGCTGTATCCAGGACAAGGAGCAAGGGGAATGTCAGTGATTGTGGGAAGGGTGTATTAATGGAATAGCAATGCGACCTTGCAGTTGGAAGAGGGAGCATTCACTTGGAGTGGGGGTGGAGGTGGGGTTGGTGACTGAGGGGATCAAGGGGATGAGAGGATTGAAGATCTAAGGAAGGGGGCGGAGGACTGGAGAAGGATGGTGTAAGAGCTTTGCATGACCCACAAAGCACTGGTTCTGGTGGGTTTAGGTCAGAATGAGATTTCTTGAAGTGGACGCAACTGGATTGTGTTTACTGGGGGTCCTGATCAGGAGGGAGGCTCCTTAATTCTTTTAGATACACACGTCTCACACGATTACCACTGCCATCCTTTATAGTTACCCTCCCCTCCCCTGCATGTCATATATTGGTCACAGGGAGTGATTTACTCATAAATACTGGAGTCCCTAAATTCAAAACTAAACTTTCCTGTGCCTTTACTGTCATAGAAATCCAAGGGCATTTCAAAGGAGTGTTTTTAGACATACATGTCTCATAACAATTTCAATGTTCAGCTACTACAAATAGGGAGTTAAGACTAATGTCAGAAAGTTTTATACTAAGAATACTAAACGCCCATTCAGAAAGGCCAGTGAAAACAAAATAATAATCTGCATTTATATGACACATTCGGCAATATTCACAGAAGTACATTCATGTTGCGTTTGACACCAAATCTTGTCAGGAGCCATTTGTAAGAGTGACCAAAGACATGGTTAAAGAGGGAATTGTCAAGGAACATATTTAAAGAGAGAGGGAGTGAGGTTTAAGGAAGGAATTTGAGAGCTTGCAGTCCAGACAGTTGAAGACAGTCTCCAGTGGTGGAATACTTAAAATCGGGAGCGTGCAAAGGATTGCAATTGAAAGACTGCTCTGAGTTTAGAGTTTTGGAGGTCTGGAAGAGATTAGAGAGAGGGGAAAGGGGAACGATTCGAACAGGAGGGTGAGATTGTAAATGTGAGGCATTGCTGCACCAGGACACAAAGTAGTTCAGTGAGCATAGGGGTGATGGGTGAGTGAGAGCTGCAAATGGGCGGCAAACCTTTTCAAAAGAAAAAAGGCCCTGAGGCTATTTCTGACTCTGTCTGCTTTTTTTCATCTGTACCTGTCTTGTGATCACACGTCACCCTGGAAGCTCTCAACAAAATTCTGCTGCAATATAACCATTTAAAAATAAGATGAAAATGTGATGAGATTAGTCTGAACTGTCAACATTTATCAGCAGAGAGCTGTCTTCCGACATCATCATAATTTACACTGTTTTAATATCTTACTGACTGTACATTATAGCAGACTTGCAAACTTATGACAATTTTCTAGGGATTATACAGTTAAAAATAAGATGCATTTAGATCACTGGCCCATTTGGGAATGCTTGATGGATGGAGTTGTTCAGTTTTGGAGCTATGATGCTTTACTTGCTGGCAGGAAAACCAGTTATTTTGTTCACTAAGCCTTTTTTCAAAAAGAAAGCTACAGTTAACAGCTTTAATGTAACTGTTCTCATGCTACCCACAATCAAAGGGAATAGAAGCTGTAAGGTAGAAATCAGCAGTATTAGTGATCAAACCAGTTTACAGTGTATTGCCCAGTATACAGTGTGATTGCCCAGTTTACAGTGTATCGCTCAGTTTACAGTGTGTTGCCCAGTTTACAGTGTATCACTTAGTTTACAGTGTGATTGCCCAGTTTACAGTGTATCAGTCAATTTACAGTGTGTTGCCCAGTTTACAGTGTATCACTTAGTTTACAGTGTGTTGCCCAGTTTACAGTGTATCAGTCAATTTACAGTGTGTTGCCCAGTTTACAGTGTGATTGCCCAGTTTACAGTGTATCACTCAGTTTACAGTGTGTTGCCCAGTTTACAGTGTATCACTTAGTTTACAGTGTGATTGCCCAGTTTACAGTGTATCAGTCAATTTACAGTGTGTTGCCCAGTTTACAGTGTATGAGTCACTTTACAGTGTGTTGCCCAGTTTACAGTGTGATTGCCCAGTTTACAGTGTATCAGTCAATTTACAGTGTGTTGCCCAGTTTACAGTGTATCAGTCAATTTACAGTGTGTTGCCCAGTTTACAGTGTGTTGCCCAGTTTACAGTGTATCGCCCAGTTTACAGTGTATTGCCCAGTTTACAGTGTATCACTCAGTTTACAGTGTGATTGCCCAGTTTACAGTGTATCAGTCAATTTACAGTGTGTTGCCCAGTTTACAGTGTGTTGCCCAGTTTATAGTGTATTGCCCAGTTTACAGTGTATCAGTCAATTTACAGTGTGTTGCCCAGTTTACAGTGTGTTGCCCAGTTTATAGTGTATTGCCCAGTTTACAGTGTGTTGCCCAGTTTACAGTGTATCAGTCAATTTACAGTGTGTTGCCCAGTTTACAGTGTGTTGCCCAGTTTACAGTGTATTGTCCAGTTTACAGTATATTGTCCAGTTTACAGTGTGATTGCTCAGTTTACAGTGTGTTGCCCAGTTTATAGTGTATTGCCCAGTTTACAGTGTATCAGTCAATTTACAGTGTGTTGCCCAGTTTACAGTGTATTGTCCAGTTTACACTGTGATTGCTCAGTTTACAGTGTATCGCTCAGTTTACAGTGTGATTGCCCAGTTTACAGTGTATCAGTCAATTTACAGTGTGTTGCCCAGTTTACAGTGTATCACTTAGTTTACAGTGTGTTGCCCAGTTTACAGTGTATCAGTCAATTTACAGTGTGATTGCCCAGTTTACAGTGTGATTGCCCAGTTTACAGTGTATCACTCAGTTTACAGTGTGTTGCCCAGTTTACAGTGTATCACTTAGTTTACAGTGTGATTGCCCAGTTTACAGTGTATCAGTCAATTTACAGTGTGTTGCCCAGTTTACAGTGTATCAGTCAATTTACAGTGTGTTGCCCAGTTTACAGTGTGATTGCCCAGTTTACAGTGTATCAGTCAATTTACAGTGTGTTGCCCAGTTTACAGTGTATCAGTCAATTTACAGTGTGTTGCCCAGTTTACAGTGTGTTGCCCAGTTTACAGTGTATCGCCCAGTTTACAGTGTATTGCCCAGTTTACAGTGTATCACTCAGTTTACAGTGTGATTGCCCAGTTTACAGTGTATCAGTCAATTTACAGTGTGTTGCCCAGTTTACAGTGTGTTGCCCAGTTTATAGTGTATTGCCCAGTTTACAGTGTATCAGTCAATTTACAGTGTGTTGCCCAGTTTACAGTGTGTTGCCCAGTTTATAGTGTATTGCCCAGTTTACAGTGTGTTGCCCAGTTTACAGTGTATCAGTCAATTTACAGTGTGTTGCCCAGTTTACAGTGTGTTGCCCAGTTTACAGTGTATTGTCCAGTTTACAGTATATTGTCCAGTTTACAGTGTGATTGCTCAGTTTACAGTGTGTTGCCCAGTTTATAGTGTATTGCCCAGTTTACAGTGTATCAGTCAATTTACAGTGTGTTGCCCAGTTTACAGTGTATTGTCCAGTTTACACTGTGATTGCTCAGTTTACAGTGTATCGCTCAGTTTACAGTGTGATTGCCCAGTTTACAGTGTGATTGCTCAGTTTACAGTGTGTTGCCCAGTTTACAGTGTATTGTCCAGTTTACAGTGTGATTGCTCAGTTTACAGTGTATCGCTCAGTTTACAGTGTGTTGCCCAGTTTACAGTGTGATTGCCCAGTTTACAGTGTGTCGCCCAGTTTACAGTGTGATTGCCCAGTTTACAGTGTATCGCTCAGTTTACAGTGTGATTGCCCAGTTTACAGTGTATCGCTCAGTTTACAGTGTATTGCCCAGTTTACAGTGTATCGCTCAGTTTACATTGTGATTGCCCAGTTTACAGTGTATCGCTCAGTTTACAGTGTGATTGCCCAGTTTACAGTGTATCAGTCAATTTACAGTGTGTTGCCCAGTTTACAGTGTGATTGCCCAGTTTACAGTGTATCACTCAGTTTACAGTGTGATTGCCCAGTTTACAGTGTATTGCCCAGTTTACAGTGTGATTGCCCAGTTTACAGTGTATCACTCAGTTTACAGTGTATTGCCCAGTTTACAGTGTATTGCCCAGTATACAGTGTGATTGCCCAGTTTACAGTGTATCACTCAGTTTACAGTGTGTTGCCCAGTTTACAGTGTGATTGCCCAGTTTACAGTGTATCACTTAGTTTACAGTGTGATTTCCAGTTTACAGTGTATCACTCAGTTTACAGTGTGTTGCCCAGTTTACAGTGTATCAGTCAATTTACAGTGTGTTGCCCAGTTTACAGAGTGTTGCCCAGTTTACAGAGTATTGTCCAGCTTACAGTGTATCAGTCAATTTACAGTGTGTTGCCCAGTTTACAGTGTGTTGCCCAGTTTACAGTGTATTGTCCAGTTTACAGTGTGTTGCCCAGTTTACAGTGTGTTGCCCAGTTTACAGTGTATCACTCAGTTTACAGTGTGTTGCCCAGTTTACAGTGCATTGCCCAGTTTACAGTGTATCACTCAGTTTACAGTGTATTGCCCAGTTTACAGTGTGTTGCCCAGTTTACAGTGTATTGCCCAGTTTACAGTGTGTTGTCCAGTTTACAGTGCATTGCCCAGTTTACAGTGTGATTGCCCAGTTTACAGTGTATTGCCCAGTTTACAGTGTATCACTCAGTTTACAGTGTATTGCCCAGTATACAGTGTGATTGCCCAGTTTACAGTGTATCACTCAGTTTACAGTGTGATTGCCCAGTTTACAGTGTGTTGCCCAGTTTACAGTGTGATTGCCAAGTTTACAGTGTATCACTTAGTTTACAGTGTGATTGCCCAGTTTACAGTGTATCAGTCAATTTACAGTGTGTTGCCCAGTTTACAGTGTGTTGCCCAGTTTACAGTGTATTGTCCAGTTTACAGTGTGTTGCCCAGTTTACAGTGTATCAGTCAATTTACAGTGTGTTGCCCAGTTTACAGTGTATCACTCAGTTTACAGTGTGTTGCCCAGTTTACAGTGTATTGTCCAGTTTACAGTGTGATTGCTCAGTTTACAGTGTATCACTCAGTTTACAGTGTGTTGCCCAGTTTACAGTGTGATTGCTCAGTTTACAGTGTGTTGCCCAGTTTACAGTGTATTGCCCAGTTTACAGTGTGTTGCCCAGTTTACAGTGTGATTGCCCAGTTTACAGTGTGTTGCCCAGTTTACAGTGCATTGCCCAGTTTACAGTGTGATTGCCCAGTTTACAATGTATTGCCCAGTTTACAGTGTATCACTCAGTTTACAAACAAATTTAAGCAGGTTCATTGATTAGGGGTAAAATAAAATCCCACACAAATGTGATAGACTACCAGACAAGGCAATAAACACAAGTCAATTGGCTGTTATGGAAGTTGATAAATATTCATTGCATTGAGGTATGGAGGGTCACAAGTCCTCACAGCACTGTCTAATTGTTCTTTTTGGAGAAGTTCATTAAAAAGTGATGTTCTGAAAATGCAGCTGAAAATGAAAAGTCATGGTTGTGTACATGTACCTGAGATATATCCCCCAGGAACTTTGGTTACCAATAGAAAGCCAGTTTGTGGAATCAGCTCTTCGATACTTGTTAAAAATGGAGCATCAGTGATGACTGTGGGAAGGAAATCCACTAATAAAACAATTCCTAATGGATTCCTCATTGTAGAAGCTAAACTGACTTTTACTTGCCCTGAATTATGTGATTAATGGTTACTGGGCAGGAGAGGGTTGTGGATTAGAACAAATAACAAAAAAAAAATTTACAGCCCAGGAACAGGCCCTTCAGCCCTCCAAACCTGATCCAATCCAAATCCACTCTCTAAACCTATCGCCCAATTCCTAAGGGTCTGTATCCCTCTGCTTCCCACCTACTCATGCATCTGTCCAGATGCACCTTAAATGAATCTACCATGCCTACCTCTACCACCTCTGCTGGCAACGCATTCCAGGCACCTACCACTCTCTGTGTAAAGTACTTGCTGCGTGTATCCCCCTTAAACTTTTCACCTCTCACCTCGAAGGCGTGACTTTTCGTTATTGAATCCTTCAACCTGGTAAAAAGCTTATCTCTATCTGCCCTGTCTGTACCCTTCATGATTTTGTAAACCTCAATCAGGTCCCCCCCTCAATCTCCTTTTTTTCTATTGTAAACAATCCTAACCTACTCAACATCTCTTCATAGCTAGCACCTTCCATACCAGGTAAAAACAATGACTGCAGATACTGGAAACCAGATTCTGGATTAGTGGTGCTGGAAGAGCACAGCAGTTCAGGCAGCATCCAAGTAGCTTCGAAATCGACATTTCGGGCAAAAGCCCTTCATCAGGAATAAAAGCAGTGAGCCTGAAGCATGGAGAGATAAGCTAGAGGAGGGTGGGGGTGGGGAGAAAGTAGCATAGAGTACAATGGGTGAGTGGGGGAGGAGATGAAGGTGATAGGTCAAGGAGGAGAGGGTGGAGTGGATAGGTGGAAAAGGAGATAGGCAGGTAGGACAAGTCCGGACAAGTCATGGGGACAGTTACTGAGCTGGAAGTTTAGAACTAGGGTGAGGTGGGGGAAGGGGAAATGAGGTGGGGGAAGGGGAAATGAGGTGGGGGAAGGGGAAATGAGCAACATCCTTGCAAACCTTCTCTGTACCCTCTCCAAAGCATCCACATCCTTTTGGTAATGTGACTGAACCAAAGTCTTGTACAATTTTAATATGACCTGCCAGCTCTTATACTCAATACCCTGTCTGATGAAGGCAAGTATACCTTATGCCTTCTTGACCACCCTAGCCACCTGTATAGCAACCTTCAGGGTACAATGGACCTGAGCTCCCAGATCTCTCTGCTCATCAACTTTTCCCAAGGCTCTTCCATTTACTGTATAATTTGCTGTCTAATTTGACTTCCCAAAATGCATCACCTCACATTTGCCTGGATTGATCTCCATCTGTCACTTCTCCTCCCACCTTGCCAGTCTGTCTATATTCGGCTGTATTTTGATAGTCCCCTATGCTTTCTGCTACTCCACCAATCTTCATGTCATCTGCAAACTTGCTGATCATGCCAACAGTGCCGTCTTCCAGATCATTTATGTTTATCACGAACAACAGTGGCCCCAGCACTGATCCTTGTGGAACACTTTTCTCCATTTCGAGAAACTCCCTTCAACTACTACTCTCTGTCTCTGGTTGCTCAACCAGTCCTTAATCCACCTAGCTAGAACAGCCTGCACACCATTAGGGCTATTCTTTGAATCTGTGATTCAGACTAAAAACTTCAACCATTGACGGTCAAACTCAGAAAAGTCAGGCCTGGCAGTAAGTTGTATTGAAGTAATACCCTTCACTCAATTGAATGTATTCAACCATATGGCAGACCTGAAAGCCACTCGACAAGAAATGTTGCCAGGGAACTTATCACCATCACATTCACTAAATTTGATGGGAATATTCTTGTTTTTAAAAATATGCAGCAAGTGAAAAACAGTGTGATTGCAAAATTCTACACGTCAGCCCATGTAACATACCACAGAAAAGTGTGTTTTGTTAGAGACAGGTATCGGGAAGTTTATTAACAACTAACCATGCACATACGTGAATTTCAGTATCATGTGTACAGTTTGGTTTCTATACATTTTTTAATTAACCTGTTTAGGGATGTTATGAACATTTCTGGAGCAGGTGGGACTTGAACCCAGGCCTCCATCTCAGAAGTAGGGACACTACCACTATTCCACAAGAGCCCTCAAGTTTAAAATATGCACTCAAATATGGTAGGAGTATTAGAAGTAGCCTTCTAATTCCTAATCAGACGTGGTATAGACTGTGCCATTGGACCAACTCAGTTTGAGTGAACTGCTTACTTAGATCACTACTGTATTACATATATAGTTGACTAGCTCATTAACTGACTGACAAGCAGAATAACTGACTTATTTCCAACTGAGTGGACAGAGAGAAAGATGGAGACATATTTTATCAGAGCATTACTTGCCATGTCATTTGGCTTTCTTAAAGATATAGTGTATTTCAGGGAACTGTACAAAATGCAACATTCCCCTCCCCCCACCCCCCGCCTTGATGAATATGATTTTTTCTGATAAATGTATATGAATATGCACATGCATATACCGTATTTAAACTTTCACGTGACACTTTGGCAGACATACAACATAGCCAGTTATAGTCCAGAGGCAATTATCTCGACTCAGTTGTATAGCTTCACTCAGTGGTGTGCTGTCTGTTGTTATGGATGTATGAGTATCGTGTATCATGGATAATCTGCTTATTGTCAGGTGTGATACATTCAGTAACAGAGTCTTCATCTTGTGTGAAAGAGCGTTGGTCATGTACAACTCAGATTGTTTTTGTTTCGTTGTAGGATTTGATAATTGTAATTGATAATCCTATATGAACTGGGCTGGGCTCAATATTGCAGTTTCTTTTCACAAACCCATGTATTCAAACGGAAATCTCAATCTCGGACACAATGTTTGTTCAGGTTCAAGCTTGGATAACTGCGTGCATGTTTGTTGATCATGCCAGGGTGCTATTTTCTTCCTTTAATCCAACAAGACATCATATACCTGTGTTTGGATGGTAATGGATTGTGTCAGAAATTGGTGTGGATGTCTTTTTAATCACATCAGCTGCCGATAAGGGTAAACCATTACTTAGAGGAGTAGCGTAGATTAACTGAAAATCTTAGCAAGTGGTTTTGTACTTATTGATGTCAATAAATAGTGACATGGACATCACTATATAAACAGCGCATTCTGCAAAACCATTAGATTGTGGATTGTGAGGAGAGGATACACTCTTCCTCCATCTCTTCAAAGGTGCACTGCTGTACGGTGGACCATTATCGCACACAATTTGTTGAGGAATGTCAAAATGGTGAAAATGGTGGCCATTGTTTCAATAGCTGTCACGTTGGTGGAATGTTTGACCTACATCACAAAAAGGAAATTCCCTGAAATAGTCAATCACCAGTAACTTGCATCATGGCACAGAAAATAATCTTGTGGGGAATGACAAGTGCTCTCAATGGTTGAAGTTGAAGGAATTGGCACGTTTCTCGCAATTTAATCAACATCCTTATTGATGTCAGGCCAATAGCCACCTCTTGGTTTTATCCTGCATCCATGTGACCTAGAAATATTCACAAATCACGATGGACAGCTTCTGGCATAATCACTTGTCTGCCTTTGAAATGACATCCCTAAGGAGTCCTATTTCAACTCTGAATGACCAAAAAAAGAAAGTACTTGCTCGAGGTCCTGCTAAATGTATTCAGGGTATCTACTACTGACAGATTTTTTTTGAGCTATTGTAATTGAACCTCATGTGATGTAGCTTGCTGAATGTTTTCTCCTTGACTATGATCAAAATGAACAGGATCGATGTGGAGACTAGGGGCTAAATTAAAAAGCAGAACAATAAAGGTAACAATCTCAGTATTACTACCCAAGCCTTAAGCAAGTCAGCACAGGGTCAACAAGATGAAAGAGGTAAACGCGTGGCTCAGGGATCGAGGTGGGAGAAACAGATTCAAATTCATGATACATTGGCACCTGTACCATGGAAAGAAGGGATGGGCTTCACCTGAATCATGGCTGGGACTAGAGTTCGGGCAAATTGCATAACTAGGGCTTTAGATAGGGCTTTAATCTGAATGGGAGGGGGAGGAGTTCAGCTGGATGGAACACTATAGAAAAAGTGAAAGTAGTAGGGCCCTAGCAGAGGGCTGCCCTGTTAGTATGAAATGGAATCAAATCAATAACAAGCAGTGATATACAATCGGAAGGCAAAGAATTTGTGTGGGTAGAGTTGAGGAACCACAAGGAAAAAAGAAAGAGCCTGATGGGAGTTGTGTACAGGCCTTCGAGCAGTGCTCAGGATATGGGGCAGAAACGAAAAAAGGTATGCAAGAAAGGCACTATTACACTAATCATGGAGGACTTCTATATGATGAGGATTTTTTGTCAGATATACTCTACAGTGAACAACACCGTAAAATACAGTGAAAAGCTTAAACTACTGCCATAATCTGGTGCCATTTGAATATTTTAAAAATGAAAAAAATAAAACGATAGAACTAGAGGGCATAGATTTAGGATGAGAGAGGCAAGATATAAAAGAGACCTAAGGGGCAACTTTTCACACAGAGGGTGGTACGTGTATGGAATGAGCTGCCAGAGGAAGTGGTGAAGGCTGGTACAATTGCAACATTTAAAAGGCATCTAGATGAGTATGTGAACAGGAAGCGTTTGGCCGGGTGCTGGCAGGTGGGACTAGACTGGGTTGGGATATCTGGTCGGCATGGATGAGTTGGACCGAAAGGTCTGTTTCTTTGCTGTACATCTCTATGACTCTATGACTTTATGACCTCTAACATGACACCGGAGTCGACTCACCCAATGGCACCTGCACTGCCACCTGCTCAGGCCCCATCAATGTCAGGGTCACCAGTCTTCAGGAGCCATCTCTTCATAGCTGGGCCCACCTCGCTGATGGGCTGCTGATGCCAGGTGCTGTGGTGGACCCGCGCGTGCCCAGGAATTCCCTGCTCTGTTGCTGCTGCTGCTGCCTCACCGATAACTAGAAATCCTGATGGACTGGGTAAAGCAGGGTGGCAGGACATCTCAAGGAAAGGGGTCGTGGAATATCTACTAGGTGGTTTTTTTTGTACCAACTGTTGGTAGAGTCCACTTGCGAATAGGCAATTTAGGATTTGGTGATGTGTAATGAGGCAGATTTGATTAAGGAGCTTGAAGTCAAGGAACCTCGAGGGAACATTGACCATAATATCATACAATTCACTCTGCAATTTGCGAGGGAGAAGCTGGAATCAGATGTAACAGTATTTCAACTGAGTAAATATAACAACAAAGACATGTAAAAGGAGCTGGCCATAGTTGATTGGAAGGGTAGCCCAGTAGATGTGACAATGCTGTCACTTTAAAAAGGTTATTTTGTCCATGGGGTTTTTTTTTCAGAGAGGTCGTAAAGACAGAAGTGCTGAAACGTCTGGGAAAGAGCTTAGTTTAACAATGGCAGGGGAGTGGCCAGTTCTCCCAGTTCAGGTTCTTTTAATAGTTTCTTTTAGTTGCAACAATGAGAAGCTGCTGCAGTGCAGGGAAAGGTTCCAAGCTTCAGCAGATGATTCTTTACTGCACTCTCTTTGTCTGAAATCTGTGGTGCTGGAAAAGTGCAGCAGGTCAGGCAGCATCCGAGGAGCAGGAGAAATGATGTTTCAGGCATAAGCCCTTCATCAGGAACAGGATTCCTGATGAAGAGCTTTTACTTGAAACCTCGATTCTCCTGCTCCTCGGATGCTACCTGACCTGCTGTGCTTTTTCAGTACCACACTCTCAACTCTGATCTTCAGCATCTGCAGTCCTCACTTTCTCTCTGAAGTCTCTGCTGCCTATAAGAACCTGCGTTTGACTTTACCTTTTGCCAAGGGGTGTGTTTCTGGGATGTTACAGGAATTGGAACACCTCCTTGGTTAAGTTGTGTTCTCGAGTTGGTTGAGTTTTCAATTAGTTGTTACTCTAAATTCTGTTTTCTTTTGTTTGCGTTTCATCTGTAGTGTTTAAATAAATTCTGTTTTGCTTAAAGCCAAGTGGTTTAACTAGCTACGTCACACCTGGAATTTCCACTTCATATCTGCCTTTAAAATAAGAGAAAAGTTAGGGTCTTGGCTACCTTGTTAACATATTTTGAGGGACTCTGGCCTGATCCATAACACAGGGAAGTCAGTGGAGCAGTAATGGCAGGAGTTTCTGGAGATAATTTGGGTAGCACAGCAGAAAGCTGTCCCAAGGAAGAAGAAACATACTAAGGGGAGGGTGAGACAACCATGGGTGACAAGGGGCGTCAAAGACAGTGTAAAAACAAAAGAAAAAGCATACAATGTGGTGAAGATTAGTGGGAAGCCAGAGGACTGGGGAGTCTTTAAAAACCAGTAGAGGAGAACTGAAAAAAAGCAAGAAGTGGGGAGAAGGTGAAATGTGAGAGAAAGATTAGATTAGATTACTTACAGTGTGGAAACAGGCCCTTCGGCCCAACAAGTCCGCACCGCCCTGCCGAAGCGCAACCCAACCCACCCATACCCCTACATCTACCCCTTACCTAACACTACGGGCAATTTAGCGTGGCCAATTCACCTGACCTGCACATCTTTGGACTATGGTAGGAAACCGGAGCACCCGGAGGAAACCCACGCAGACACGGGGAGAATGTGCAAACTCCACACAGTCAGTCGCCTGAGGCGGGAATTGAACCCAGGTCTCTGGCGCTGTGAGGCAGCAGTGCTAACCGCTGTGCCACCGTGCCGCCTAGCAAGTAATACAAAAGCAGATTACAAGAGTTTTGTTTAGATATCTGAAAGGCAAGAAAGAGGCTAGAGTGGACATTAGACCGCTGGAAAATGAGACTGGGTGCTGTTATGGGGACCAAAGAAATAGCGAGGTGTTGAATAGATAACTTTGCATCAGTTTTTTTTTACAGCAGAAGACATCAGTAGCAGCCCAGAACTTCAGTAGAGTGAGGGAGCAGTGGTGAATGTAGTGGCCATCACTATCGAGAAGGTGTAGGGAAGTTGAAAAGTCTGAAGGTGGATAAATCACCCAGACCAGATGGACTACAGCCAAGAGTTCTGAAGGACCCAGCTGTGGGGATTGTGGAAGCATTGGTGGTGATCTTTCAGGAATCACTGGAGTCAGGGAAGGTCCCAAAGGACTGGAAAATGGCTCATGTAATACCCTATTTAAGAGGGGAGGGAGGCAGAAGACAGGAAATTACAGGAATACTGAGAGGCTTGGATGGAGTTAATGTGCAGAAGTCTCATCATTAGGAGAAACTTGGACTCTGGGCAAAGCCTCAGAGACAAGGGATACTTTTTACAGCAGATTTCAGGAGGAATTTCTTCAGCCAGAGGGTGGATAATCTGTGGAACCCATCATCTCACAGGGCGGTGGCGGCTAAGTCATTGAGTGTATTTAAGACATAGGTATGTTCTTGATTATTAAAGGGATCGAAGGGTAAGGGCAGAAGGCAGGAGAATGAGTTTGAGAAACATATCAGCCATGATCAAATGCTAGAGTAGACTCGATGGGCCAAATGGCCTAATTCTGCTCCAATAGCTTAAGGTCTTGGATAAAAGAGGTTCAAAACTGGTCACAGCATTCCAGCTGTGGCCTGACTCATGTCTGTCATTAATTTTAGCAAGACTTTCCTATTTTTATACTCTATTTATTTTAAAAGGAACAGTTAATTTGCCTTCCTGGTTAGTCATTAAACTTGGATGCTAGTTTTTTATGATTTATGGACAAGGACACCCTAATCCATCTGTGCTGTAGTTTTCTGCAATCTTTTCCAATTTAAGTAATATTTACCTTCTCCATTCTTACGGCCAAAATGCATAATTTCACATTTTCCCACTTTATATTGTATCTGACAAGTTTTTACCTATTAATTTAACCTGCCGACATCCCTCTTTGCTACTATCCTCACCTGCTCTCAGTCCTTTCTGACCCATGCATATACAATGTGGTTGATATTTTCTCATTAACCTTCAGAGATGTTCCTACACACCTTGTTAAGAAAGCATATGGTGTTTTGGCTTTCATTAACAGGGGGATCGAGTTTAAGAGCCGCGAGGTTTTACTGCAGCTCTACAAGTCCCTGGTGAGACTACACTTGGAATACTGTGACCAGTTCTGGTCACCCTATTATAGGAAAGATACGGAGGCTTTGGAGAGGCTGCAAAGAAGGACGCTGCCTGGACTGGAGGGTTATCTTACATAGAGAGATTAACTAAGCTTGGACTTTTCTTTCTGGAGAGAAGGAGGAAGAGAAATGACCTGATCAAGGTATACAAGGTAATGAGAGTCAATAGCCAGCGACTTTTCCCCAGGACAGGATTGACTGGCACGAGGGGTCATAGATTTAACATATTAGGAGGAAGGTATAGAGGAGACATCAGAGGATGGTTCTTTACGCAGAGAGTTATGAAGGCATGGAATGCGTTGCCAGCGGTGGTGGTGGAAGCAGAGTCATTAGGGACATTTAAGTGACTGTTGGACATGCACATGGACAGCAGTGAATTGAGGGGTGCGAAGGTTAGGTTATTTTCTTTTAGATTAGGAATAATCCTCGGCACAACACCGTGGGCCGAAGGGCCTGTTCTGTTCTGTACTTTTCTATGTTCTATGTTCTAATACAATAAAAGACTCAATGTTGACTCTCATTGCAGCCTCTCCAAAGCCTCCGTATCTTTCCTATAATAGGGCAACCAGAACTGGTCACAGTATTCCAAGTGTAAGACTTGTAGAGCTGCAGTAAAACCTCGCGGCTCTTAAACTCGATCCCCCTGTTAATGAAAGCCAAAACACCATATGCTTTCTTAACAAGGTGTGTAGGAACATCTCTGAAGGTTAATGAGAAAATATCAACTACATTGTATATGCATTGGTCAGAAAGGACTGAGAGCAGGTGAGGATAGTAGCAAAGAGGGATATCGGCAGGTTAAATTAATAGGTAAAAACTTGTCAGATACAATATAAAGTGGGAAAATGTGAAATTATGCATTTTGGCCTTAAGAATGGAGAAGGTAAATATTATTTAAATTGGAAAAGATTGCAGAAAACTACAGCACAGATGGATTAGGGTGTCCTTGTCCATAAATCATAAAAAAACTAGCATCCAAGTTTAATGACTAACCAACCCAACCACCCCATAGCCCAACACTTCAACTCCCCCTCCCACTCCACCAAGGACATGCAGGTCCTTGGACTCCTCCATCGCCAGACCATAGCAACACGACGGCTGGAGGAAGAGCGCCTCATCTTCAGCCTGGGAACCTTCCAACCACAAGGGATGAACTCAGATTTCTCCAGTTTCCTCATTTCCCCTCCCCCCACCTTGTCTCAGTCAAATCCCTTGAACTCAGCACCGCCTTCCTAACCTGCAATCTTCTTCCTGACCTCTCCGCCCCCACCCCACTCTGGCCTATCACGCTCACCTTGACCTCCTTCCACCTATCGCATTCCCAACGCCCCCCCCCCCCCCCCCCAAGTCCCTCCTCCCTACCTTTTATCTTAGCCTGCTGGACACACTTTCCTCATTCCTGAAGAAGGGCTTATGCCCGAAACGTCGATTCTCCTGCTCCTTGGATGCTGCCTGACCTGCTGCGCTTTTCCAGCAACACATTTTCAGCTATAAAATTAATGATCCTGGAATGAAACTTTGGACGTAACTATTTCAAGGAGATTACATAAATATGTGTGAGGGAAGATATAGGATGGTTAATGTGGGTAGGTAGTCATGAAACTCCAGTTATCCTGGTGTTTGGACCAACTAATCTCCTCCTGACCCTCAACTGTGCATTTGATGGCTAATTTGACAAAGTGGCTTTAAAGCACAGGCAGATAAACATAGTTGCTCCTTAGCAGTAAAATAATACATTGTGCACTATAATATCCAGCTCTTATAAAGCTGTGTGTTCCCAAGCTTGCTACAAGAAACACTAGAGAGAGTCAGCTAATATAATCACAAAAAAAAATCCATATGGTTAGTTCAAATCCATGATCGATTTTTTTCTGTCATGCTATAATCTAAAAATGGATGTGTAATAAAGGAAAGAACGAGGCTTTAACTACTTACCACAGTGCAGGCCAAGCAGTTATCTGTGTTAGAACTGCTGAGGCCTCCTCCAGATTTCTAAGTGTTTATCTCTTTGTTTGGCTTCCAGTGTCAAGCTGTTCCATGAGATCGTATTTGCAGATCAGAAAGAAGGGGATTCCATATGAATCCTGTTTGCACTTGCATGCGATGTAAAAGATCTGAGTGTGATTTCAAATTCAGAGAGCACTGAGAATGTGGAACTTTTTTCTGTAAGAAATGGTGAATAGCCTTTGAGCCTTTCAGGTGAAGCTAGATAAAATCCAAAGAAATAAATGAAGGAAGATGGAGTGGAGCATTATCCATTGAATACTTGGCCAAGCAGCTGGCTGTATGATGTAGATATCATGCATTTCTATATAAATCTGACCTTTCTGGTTAACTCTTGCCCACAGTCAACACACTAATGTGAAGACATTGTTTCCTTCATAATTTTACGTAGAATGCAACAAGGAAACAAATATCAGGTGAACTTCATAATGTATGAACAACATGATTCTATGTTTCTAACAATTCTAGCAGATTGTCACTCATATCACCTCCTCTAAATACCTCTCAGGTCCTCATTCAGTCACCTTGTTGCATGATGAAAAAGCCCACATTCGATAAGTTCTGCCTTAGTTTGTTAATGCTAGAGCTCAGCATTATCCATCTTTTGTGCACAATTTACACCTTTGGCATCCCGATGAGTGAAATTGGAAACAGACCTCAAGGTATAGTGACTAAAGTGAAAATGAAATGGAGGGCGTTGGTTGTATTATAAACTAATTGAGTTATACTGGTGGGTACTGGTTAACCTTAAATAACTAATTACTGTATAATCAATTTCTTTTAAATGCATATTCAGTTTTCCAGCAGCCAAACTTTGTGGCGATCAGAAAATTCTTTTCAAAGAAATAATTTATAAATTGACGCAAGCACAGCTACAAAATCCATACACACACACACAACACACACATATAAATCCATACACACACACAACACACACATATAAATCCATACACACACACAACACACACATATAAATCCATACACACACACACACACACACATATAAATCCATACACACACACACATATAAATCTATACACACACACACATATAAATCCATACACACACACATATAAATCCATACACACACACATATAAATCCATACACACACACACACACACATATAAATCCATACATACACACACACACACACACACACATATAAATCCATACACACACACACATATAAATCCATACACACACACATATAAATCCATACACACACACACACACACACACACATATAAATCCATACACACACACACACATATAAATCCATACACACACACACATATAAATCTATACACACACACACATATAAATCCATACACACACGCACATATAAATCCATACGCGCACACAAACACACACACATATAAATCCATACACACACACACATATAAATCTATACACTCACACACATATAAATCCACACACACACATATAAATCCATACACACACACACATATAAATCCATACGCGCACACACACACATATAAATCCATACGCACACACACATATAAATCTATACACACACACACACACACATATAAATCCATACACACACATATAAATCCACACACACACATATAAATCCATACGCACACACACATATAAATCTATACACACACACACACACATATAAATCCATACACACACATATAAATCCACACACACACATATAAATCCATACGCACACACACATATAAATCTATACACACACACACACACACATATAAATCCATACACACACATATAAATCCACACACACACATATAAATCCATACACACACACATATAAATCCATATGCGCGCACACACACACATATAAATCCATACACACACACACACATATAAATCTATACACACACACACACATATAAATCCATACACACACATATAAATGCACACACACACATATAAATCCATACGCGCGCACACACACACATATAAATCCATACACACACACACACACATATAAATCCATACACACACACACACATATAAATCTATACACACACACACACATATAAATCCATACACACACATATAAATGCACACACACACATATAAATCCATACGCGCGCACACACACACATATAAATCCATACACACACACACACATATAAATCTATACACACACACACATATAAATCCATACACACACATATAAATCCATACACACACACACACACACACATATAAATCCATACACACACACACATATAAATCTATACACACACACATATAAATCCATACACACACACACACACATATAAATCCATACACACACATATAAATCCATACACACACACATATAAATCCATACACACACACATATAAATCCATACACACACATATAAATCCATACACACACATATAAATCCACACACACACATATAAATCCACACACACACACACACACACATATAAATCCACACACACACACACACACACACATATATAAATCCACACACACATACAAATCCACACACACACACACACACACACACATATAAATCCACACACACACACACACACACACATATATAAATCCACACACACATACAAATCCACACACACACACACACACACACATATATAAATCCACACACACACACACACACACACACACACATATAAATCCACACACACACACACACACACATACATAAATACACACACACATACAAATCCACACACACACACACACACACACACATATACAAATCCACACACACACACACACACACATATATAAATCCACACACACACACACACACACACATATATAAATCCACACACACATACAAATCCACACACACACACACACACATATAAATCCACACACACACACACACACATATAAATCCACACACACACACACACACATATAAATCCACACACACACATATAAATCCACACACACACACACACACATATAAATCCACACACACACACACACACACACATTCTCCGGCATGGATTAGGAGTGGAAACGTTCTCTATGTTCACTTTGCTGGTTCAGGGTTGCAGTGTCAATTATAATGGCACCTTATTACCATCCTGAAGGAGATCAGTTAAATCAGTCTACACTAGGAATCAAAAGTGGGACCTTCCAGGCTGATACAACTTAATTTCTATCCAGGGCAGTGCAGTTACCTAATTAGTCAACAAGGGAGCTTTAAAGAAAGGTTTGAATTTTTTTTAATTGTCATTAACCATGTTTCAGAGTTGATTTATATTAACTTTGATACTTAGACAGTATAATTTAATTGGTATTATTTGTTGAATTTAATTAAAATTCATTAATTCAATTCATTTGATCCTGCTTGTAATTATTTATTCAAGTGTTTTGCAAATGATTCTCAGCTCTGAGTTAATGTGGCATATGCCTGGTTTGAAACCTCTGCTTTTTCAGAAAAAAAATATCACCCTCTCATTTGCAGAGAGAGAAAATAGAATATTGAGTGAACAAGACAAAGGGCAGTCAGAGCTTGGGGTCAGTAGGGTAGGATTGACATGTCATGTTTGATTAATTTTTCATGTTTATGAAGGAGCTGAAAACTTGCCAATATCCTAATCGAGATGAAATGGCTTCACACCTTCTCTGTTATGTCTGCTTTATTCCAGTAGCATGTTCCATGGCTAATGGAATAGTGGCCTTTTAAAGAGGATACATCTTCAAATGGCCTCTTGGCTTGAGGCCAGCAGCGATTATATAAAATCTTTTAATCAATTGAGAATGCAGCCATTGTGAGTCTTTCTGTACAGTGACAGCCACTACAGGTCTTACAGAAAAAGTACTGGGACTTGTACACAAATTAGGTATTTTGAAGAAACAAATTAAATTTCAATAAATGAGTAGAGCACCATACTGATATTGGGAGGCGAGAGAATTTTTTTTATCTGCCTCCTAATAATGAAGTAAGCAATAAGCAGACCACAGAAACTGAAATGAACCACAGTATGTTACATTGTTAGAACTTTATTCTTTAGAGAGTTAGGCTGACTCTCATTTCCCTCAATATTTTGCAACATCTTCTGTGCCATTTGCAAGAAACTAGGAAGGTAGTGCTTTTATTATCTTCAGTATTCTCCCTCCTTTAATGATGTTTTTCCTGAAGTTCTGGATGGCAATTTGCTCCTTCCGCTAGTCAATCTCAACAGGAAAGATCTAATTTTCCTCTCTAAGTTGCCTGGAGCACTCTGGCGTCTCACAGAGCAGAAAGGAGTTTAAACTGCCTGAAAGTGCAGAAACAGCAGATTCCACAGCAACTTTCAAAAGGGAGTTAGTTGTATAGTTGAAAAGGACAAAATGTGGGACTGCAGTGAGGTTGCAAGGGAGTGAAAGTAATTGGAAGCTCTTTCAATGAGACAGCACAGACGCTGTGGGCTGAACGACTTCCAATGACATTCTGTGATATCTCTCTCCAAGTTGTTCTGCAGAACTTGTGCACTCTTTCCTTTGTCCCCTGGCATTTACTACTCTCCCCCTTTCCTACATGCTTCTTGCTCTTAAGAGTTAACAATTGCTTCCTGATCTTTGGTCCGAATATTGATATTTTAATTTGTCCCTTTTTCATTCAGGGAGAAAAAGCTCAGCAGTGAAAACAAACAATAATATTGGCTGATAACAATTTGGCATTTACAATAAGAGTTTCCAAAACTGGAAAGCAGCTATTTTAGTTTTCAGGAGGCAAACATGCCATTTGTCATCCTCTGTTTTAGTCTATTTTCTTTCCATTTTAACCTCCTGTACCTTCAATGCATCCAACAGTCAGATAATGGAATAGCTCATGTGCTGCACTTTGACTGGGGCTCAAGAAGAATAAATATTGAGTATTGATTTCATTTGGTGAACAAGATGGATGATTGAATTACTATAAAGTAGGAAGTACTCTCCCTTACAAAGAATCATGGAAATCTGGAACTCTCTTCCCAAAAAGATAAGCTTTGGCCGTTAGGGGTCAATTGGAGGTCTCCAGACTGAGATTAGTAGGTCCTCCTGGGTCAACAGATTAACAGGAATGTAAGAAAGGTAGACCAATGATGCTGAGATGATGTAATTCAATGTTGGAGCAGGCTCAAGGCTGACTTAAGACCAGTGCCCCAGTGCATCAGACATCAGTTAGACAGCCAATTGAATGGCAAGTTTATGCTGTCATCTGCACCATTCGGGAACTATGCTGACACTGCTTACTGCCATTTCCTGATGAAGGGCTTTTGCCTGAAACATCGATTTTCCTGCTCCTCAGATGCTGCCTTACCTGCTGTGCTTTTCCAAGCACCACTCTAATCTTGACTCTAAATGCCATTTCAAACTTGACCGAGAATCCTGGGGTAGTGAGAACACCATTCTTTAATGTGTAGGCTGCTTTGGACAGCGATAATAACAGTACTTTATCCCACTTTGGCACCCTCTCAGCAATCTTTCTCACTGGTAATCTTTAAATGAGTTGGCGATTCATTTAACTGGTACCATTGAGCTGTGAAAATCAGTATGTGAACATGACCCACCAGAAGACATGACCTACTTTTCAAATAATGAACCTCAGGTAGCTCATATCAAAAGATTGATTACAAAAGCCAACATTATTCTTAATGAGACAGAGACTTTTGATTGGATTCAAAACAAAGGTACATGGAATCCTCTTTACTTTATCAATATCAATGTACGAACATAATTACATTGAATATGCAGCAAAGCAACAGGCCATTTAGCCCAATTTGTTCCAATTGAGGTGTATCCTATCATTCCACATAGAAGACTATTAGGTTTCATAGAACATAGAACATAGAACATAGAAGAATACAGCGCAGTACAGGCCCTTCGGCCCTCGATGTTGCGCCGATCAAAGCCCACCTAACCTACACTAACCCACTATCCTCCATATACCTATCCAATGCCCGCTTAAATACCCATAAAGAGGGAGAGTCCACCACTGCTACTGGCAGGGCATTCCATGAACTTACGACTCGCTGAGTGAAGAACCTACCCCTAACATCAGTCCTATATCTACCCCCCCTTAATTTAAAGCTATGCCCCCTTGTAATAGCTGAAGTTTCAATTGCCTTCTCCCACATATGTCTCTCTATTATCCCCTGAATTACAAGTTCATCTCAAATTAGCAATTCTTTTACATATAAACTATATTATTGTTTCCTGAATTGTACTGTTGACTACAACTCACGTTTTTATTGGCAGAAATACCAGGAATGATTGACATGTCCTTGCCACTCATCTGTCAGGTCTTTAAGGAGGCAAAAATGTAAGAAATATCCGCTGCTCACTTGGTCCACCAAGCAACCCAATTCAGATGTCCTTCTGAAACTGATGATGTGTTGTAGTGGCAATAGCAACAATCACTTTCTTCTGCATGAAAGTTGCAGTTTGGAGCTATGGATAATGATGGTAGATGCACCAACTGATTTTTATCATCACTTGGCTGACCAGGAGTCTCTCCTATTGAAACTGGTGAGAGCTGCATCCATACTTGGAAACCGGGGTTCCCTGAATCATGGGAAGATCCCTCGTACATTTTTTATCCTCTAGCCTTGGAATCAGTTATAGTTCTGCATATGATACTCATTGTAATCAGTTATAGTGCTACATATGATACTCTTTGTAATCAGTCATAGCTCTGTGTATGATACTCATTGCCTCTTAACAAGAAGATTACGGTCTCAAGTCTCACTCCAGAAACTTGGAAACAAAATTCAGGCCATAGTTTCCAGCAGAGTTCTGCAATGTCAGGGGTAATGGCGGTGTTAAGCTATGTGTAGATAAAGAGTCAGTGGCAATATTTTCAAAGAAGATTGGGGAAGATGTAATGTCTCAAACAACTTCTTATTTTGGCATCTTTCATTTCCTGTCATTCATCCCACTGCATTTAACTCTCTCATCAATACAACTTTTTTATCTGAACTTTAGGTTTTCTGCTTTCCATTTTTCCCGGTATGTCCAGCTGTCTCACCTACCTCACCAAATATGCTCCATCTCCCTATAACACATGGTCACATCTTGACTTGATCGCTTTCTTTGATGTTTCCAGAATCTTTATTGATCCCCAGATTTACAAGTTCCTGACCATGTCCTTTATCATAAATCCAGATATCCATCTCAGTGCCTGTATCTCATCTCATCATTGACTCTCTCTTGTTGATGTAGCCTAAGTTTCTGTACAATGTAGCAAGGCTAGTCTATAATTGAGTTATAGATTCTCCCTTTCATTTTCAGTGCTGCTTTGATTTCACAGAACATTCTACCGCATTTCTTACCATTACTGCAACCAGAACTAATTCTTTGCTAAATTTCCTTTCCTGTACATTTATCTTCTACTGCTACTGATCCCAGGTACTTGAAATGACTCACGTCTCCAATTCTTCAGCTATAATCTTTATATTTACACTCCAATCCTTCCTCCAGTGCTTTTCTCCAGTTCTCCAGATATTGGGTCATGTTTTCACTGTCCTTTCCATACAGCTCAATGTCATTTGTGAACATCATATTCAAATGACCACAGCACTTCTTGTCTCACTTGCTCACTGAGAATACCGATGACAAAGGACAATCCTTGATAAAATCCAAGGTTGGATTCAAAACTCCTAGAATCCTTGTCTAATACTTCTTCTTAATACCATCTGGCATTCCTTGTGCGTGTTCTGTCAGTGAGAGGTATCTCTCATGACTCATCCTTGACTAACATCACTATCATTATCTCACTACGCATTATGGAATTTTACTGTACACAAATTCATAGAATCCCTACAGTGTGGAACAGGCCATTTGACCCATCAAATCCACACTGACCTTTTGGGCAGCATCTCATCCAGAACAGTCCCCCTACTCTATTCCATGTAACCCTGCATGTCCCGTGGTTAATCCACCTAACCTGCACATCATTGGACTATGAGAAGAAACTGGAGCACCTGGGGGAAACACACACAGACAAAGGGAGAAGGTGCCAACGCCACCTAGACAGTTGCCTGCAGCTGCAATTGAACCCGGTTCCCTGGCGTTGTGATGCAGCAGTGCTAACCGCCGAGCCACCATGCTGCCCCTATTGGCTGCTTTGTTTCCCATATCACAACAGTTACTACACTTTAAAAAGTACTTAGCTGGCTGAAAGACACTTTGGTAGCTCATGTGGTTCAATTGGGAAGGCACAATATTGAAATACCCATTCTTCCCTGCTCTGAGTCGAGGATGGACAAACTATTGGTCCTTCACGACTTTGAATGAGATGTTAAACCAAACTCCCATCTGCTGTATTGGGTGGACATTAAAGAAAAAAAAAACATGGCTCCATTTCAAAGAAGAACAAAGAAGTTCTCTCAATACAAAAACAAAGCACAGAAATTACTGGAGAAACTCAGCAAGTGTGGGAACATCTGTGGAGAGAAACCAGAGTTAATGTTTTGAGTCCAGTGACCCTTCTTCTGAAAAGTTACTATGAGTTCTGAAGAAGGTTCACTCAAAACTCATAGATCACTGGATCCAAAACATTAACTCTGCTTTCTCTCCACAGATACTGCCAGACTTGCTGAGTTTCTCCAGCAATTTCGGTCTTTGTTTCAGATTTCCAACATCTGCATTTCTTTGTTTTTAGGTCCTCCCCAGTATCTTGGTCAATATTTACACTTGGGTCTGGAGTCACATGTAGGCCAGACCAGGTAAGGACAGCAGTTTTATTCCCTAAAGGACATTATTAACTTTAGGGCAGGAAACATGATTAGATTATCTAGTCATGTTCACATTGTAACCTTGTTGTTGCAATCAGACTACATTTCCTACAATACTGACTACCATTAATCAATACCTCACTGTGAGAAACCGGAGATGCTCCACTACTTCACAGTCAATGAAGCCCATATTTTGAGGACCATGTGCAGTTTGGTTGTCTTGTTGTGTAAAGGCTGTTAAATCCATATAAGTTAAATAGTCACCTGGGAGAAATTTGAGATAATAGGGCAGCTTGCATTGCTCCAAAGACAGCTGCGAAGAATCTAATTGCATGTTTGATCATGATAAAGGGAGAATAGGGAAAGTCTCTCCCAACTAGTTTGGAGTCAACAACAACGTTGACTCTTTAAAGGCATTCCTAAGGCAGTGAGGATAGGCATTAGGAGAGGTTAGCAGAGATTCTACCTTTCTTTATCGAGAGGGCTGTAGAAGCATGGAATGGTTTGTCACAGAAAACAGTTGAGACAAAAGAATCTTTTAAAGAGAAATTGAGAAAAAATTTGAAGCCGAGGATAATACTGAGGTGAGAGGGTGGAGATAGCAATATGAGTTTGGATTGCTTAGACATGTGATCTACTTGCCGCCCTCCAGGCTACAATTCATTCTTGCTTTCTTGAGCTAGTTCACCTGTACTTCCTTTTGAATCATAGAATCCCTACAGTGTGGAAGCAGGACTTTTGGCCCATCGAGTGCACACCTACCCGCTGAAGATCATCCCATCCAAACCCAGCATCTATCCTATCCCTGTTATCCTACATTTCCTGTAGCTAATCCACCTTGCCCACACATCCCTGGACACTATGGGCAATTTCTCATGGCCAATCCATCTAACCTCAACATCTTTGGACTGTGGGAGGAAACCGGAGCACCCGGAGGAAACCCATACAGACACGGGGAGAATGTGCAAATTCCACACAGACAGTTACCCGAGGCTGGAATCGAACCTGGGGCCCTGGTGCTGTGAGGAAACAGTGCTAACCACTGTTAGTTGCCTCACTCTAGTTATCTCAGTATGTCTCCCTCCATTTTTCAAATCATTCCCTCCTGTTCATTCACTTCTTTCAATGTTACATGAAGAATGCGAGGAAAGCACTGGAAAGCTCAATTTATTTTGTTTCCTTTCACCAATTTGTTTTGATGATCTTTCCCTCATCTTTCTGTTGAGCATTGAAGTGAGCAATCCTCAGTTTAGTTATGACTACACTATATGAGATACTTAAGGACAAATAAAACATACCCAGAGGACAAGAAGCAGAATACCTGATTTTGAAAAAAAGTGTCTTCATGTGTTTATTAAGGCTATATATAGATACATAGACCACAGGTCAACAAATAAAAAGAAGCAATGGGTAATTGACCAGATTGTTGACAGTGTTTTAAGTGCATTACTGTATTAACCAGAATGAGGCAAGTTAGTCCTTTTCCTGTGTGTGTTTAATAGGGTCCTAATCTGTCAGCTCATGACAATGAACTTTGCTATTGTTTTTTTTTGTTAATGGCATTGCTGCCAAATTCAGGGGTCACCTCATAAAACCACTTCCTTTTCCACAGCCCATCCTGAAATCCTCCTTTTCAAATTGCACTGTTATGAAAAGTAGACTGAATGACATTTTCATTTGAAAAGACAGCTGTTCAATTGTGACAACTGATTTTGCAAAGAACGTCTCCATGGAAACTTTCACAAAAGCTCTTGAATGCTGAAAATGTGAGTGAAATTAAATAAACTCCAAGTTTTTCCATTAGGAGCCTATATATAAATGTACAGTGTAACTGCAGTGTTGAAATAATTGCCTAAAATAATTCTTGAAGTATAGGGATTAACTCATCAGATTATATGCACACTTCAGAAACTTTCTGAAAATAAAAGGTTCCTGTAAGTTACCAAATGAATGTTCAAACACACGAATGAGGAGCAGAGGTATGCTAGTGTTCCATGAACCAGGCTTCGCCATTCATTAACACCTCAATTGACCTGCTTGTGTTACAAATTCCACATTCCCATCTATCCCCAATAACCTTTGACTCCTTCACCCAACAAGAATTTATCTACCTCGTTCTTGAAAATATTTAATGACCCCACCTTCAGGACTTTGTGAGGCAGTGAGTTCTGTCCTAAAAGGGTCACCTGTAATTTTAAAAGCGTCCCTTTTTCCTGGACACACCCACAAGAATAAACCACCTTTCCATGCCCACCTTGTCAAGACCACTCAGGATCTTATAATCTTGCAATAAATCATCCCTTGCTCTTATGAAGTCTAGTGAAAACAAGCCTAACCTGTTCAATCTTTCCTTGTAAGACAACCCAGGTGTCAATCTAAATAACGTCCTTTGATTTACCTCCAATGCATTTATGTCCTTCCTTAAATAAGGAGACTGAAACTGTGCACAGTATTAGAGATGTGCTCTCATCAATTCTATGTACATTCTGCTTTTATGTTCAATTCCTGTTGTAATAAAGACTAGCATCTCAGTGTAATTTCCCATTAAATGTTATACCTGCCAAACTACCCTTTTGTGACTCATGCACTAGAAAACTCAAATCTTTCTATAGTTGTTCACCATCAAAGTAATTCTCCACATTTTTCTTCTTCCTGCCAAAGTGAACTTTATATTCTCCCACAGTATACCTCATCTGCCAGATTTCTGCCCACTCACCTAACAGTATTTGTCTGCATCCTGGCTATGTTGTCTTCACAATATACTTTTCTACATAACTTTGTGCTACCTGGGATTGTAGCCACTGTGGCCTTAATCCCATTGTCTAAATTGTTGATATATATTATGAAAGGTTGGTATCCCAGCACACATCTATGCGAGATGCTATTTATCACATATATGACAATCTGAAATACACCCATTTGTACAGTCTTTCTTTTCTGCCAGCCAGCCAATCTATTCATTGAGTACACATCATGAGCAAAACTCTTTTGTCAAATGCCTTCTGGAAATCTAAGCACAGTACATCTACAGGCTGCCCTTAATTGAAAAGCTGCATTGATATAGCACCTTTCATAATGTCAAGATATCCCAAATCAGTCAATGAAGTGCTATTGAGGTGCAGTCACTTTACAGTGTAGGAAGCACAAGAGTTAAGTTGCATTTGGCAAGATCCAAACAATGTGATAAGTTGATCTGTTTTAGTGATGTTGATTGTGGGATAAATTTTAGCCAGGGCATCACGACACCAGGGGCATTTTTTAAAGGAATTGTGTAGGACATGCTATGCCGAATGAAAAGGCAAACAAAGTTTATGTTTATAGTTTGCAGGTACAGAACATAAGAAGGCTAATGGGCTGCTATCCTTTATGACAACAGGAATTGAATAAGGAAGTAATTTCTTGTCAGGTCAACACTCTATCAATACTACACAGGAGACACAAGTAGGTCATTGTCCTCAAGCTTTTGGGTAGGATGGAAGTCATAACCTTGTGACTCAGAAGTCAGAAAGTTGCAAACTAAGCCACAAACAAAACATATTTACCCGTTTTAGTGAAATTATATCTCATTTAAGAAGAGTGCTTACCCAAGTCAACTCTATTTACATTTAATCTCACCAAAGTGATCAGTTATTTCTTCCATTGAGAAAGTGCAAGGCCTCTGTCAGTGACCACCTAGGCACACTTTCACTAAGAGTTGCCTGACAGTGATGAAGGAGGTTACTTTGTCTCCACAGGCCACGCCTAAAATCCCACTCACTCCCAGAATGTGAGCAGCCAAACCTAGTTTGAACCTGGCATTCATGACTCAGCTAGATCACTGAAGCTTTATGAAGATTTGTGTCTGGTCGTGCCCTGAAATCATTATTTCTGTTCAATGTCAAGAGTAAAGCACAATGGGTTAAACCTGAAGCAAACCACATGTGGAGAGATTTACTTTGTGCACTTGCTGCAGTGAAATTGGAAACATGCTCTTCAGAACATTTTCGCAATTTAGGTGCTGCTGATCAGAAAAGTACCACACTTCTCTCTGCTGGGAAAAGATAACTATCAACAGTTCAACCCCTTTATAACCTAAACAATTATGAATTACAACACTGAAAGGCCATTAATTCCTGGGACAGCTTCCCCTTGTTTACGTATCTGTGAGATCTTTCAGAAACAAGCTATTTTCATGACAGATAAGGGAATTGCACTAATAGTCATTTTCACTGTATTTGTTATGCTCTTTTAAATAGGATAGGAGTGGGAGTCGGTGTTTTGGAATTGAATTTAATTTTTTTTACATTTGCTAATTTCAGCTTCTGCAAAAATAAGTCACTGTTCTTGAAGCATTGATGAATTCTTGTTCAGGGAATTTGTGAAAGAATTAGCCATTAGCTTCATTCGCTGAGCTGAGCTCCATTTTAAAATCTAGTTATCAAATTTAAACCCAAATGGAATGCCTCTGGACATGAATTGGGAAACTTAATTCAACCTATTATTAAGCTAATAGTTTTATTAAAACCTACCATAAAAGTACAAATTACCTCAGTGATTTCAATGTTGTAAGACATTTGGGTTTTCAGTTCACTGGTCAATGTGTTTGTGTTAAATTCCCTTCCATGCTGTTTAGCAATGTTACTCACCTTAAGTCAAAACTGTGGACCATGGGATTTTTAAATTTGAAACCCTGATGCTCAGGAATATACTAAAGTACCATGTGATTATGTGAAAGTTTTGCAATTGCAGATAACAATTTTAGATTCATGTAAGTATGCATGTAGTGCACATTAGGTTTGTGTTCCTCTGAGTGAAGAAGATTAAGGGATGATCTAATTGAAGGGTTTACACCGATTAAGGGAGTTGATATAACCAATAGAAACTATTTCCTTTTGCAGGGAAAGTTCAAAACAAGGAAAAATAACCTTAGAATTAGAATTAAACCATTCATGCTGATTTTAACTAACAATTCTTCACAGAAATCTTCATAGAAGCCTAATACTCATGCCCAAAAAACTTGAGATTTATTGAAATTTTTAAAAATGTGAAATTGACAATGTTTTACATGGTTAGGGTGTTAAGGAATATGGAACCAAAGCAATGCAATTCAGAATTATGATAACGATCAATATGATGTAAATTAAATGGTAGAACAGAGTCAGGGGCTAAATAGCCTTCACCTCTCTCTGAATAACTCAACAACATGACCTTATCTGTTCCTCATGTGGCAGCATCTGCTGATCACCTCCTTGCATTTATTCGCAACTCAGAAGTCATCAAACCCAGAGTGAAATCAGATTATCCTCAATCCTGACGGACTGTCTAAGATGAAGAAGAAGAAGAAGCCTGTCCCTATAATCCTAATCGAAAAATGTTTTCTGCACCGATTGACTTATTAAGACAGAGGGCCCTTCGAAATGTGCTACTATCTCTGGGAACCTGTCAATAGTTGCAAAGGGTCCCCAGAAATGGATTAATATCAGTAAAGGATTGTGGAAATTGTGTTATTGACTGCAGGGGGAAAGGCACATTGAAAACAGTTCCCATAAAATGATTAACAACTGCAATATAACCATTGTGGCAAGGGGGATTCTTCAATAAATAGTTCTTTCTATGAGCAAAATACAGACTGCTTGGCACAAGCTAACAGTGCCCTGAGGGCACATCTGATCTCCCACACCTTACTGAGTCAGTCACAGCATTAGAGGCTTGTGTGCTGCACAGTCGAATGAGCTTCCCTTTGCAGTTTTGAGTTCATTAAGTGTGTGTTTAACAGCTTAGCAAGAGGATCAGGGGCTGCATTATAGGTTATAGGTTGGCTATTTAGTTCAGTGTTACTCATAATGCACCAAATTCAACACAAGGCAGAGTTGGATTGCAGAGTTTCGATTTGTATAGTCCACCATAGCTCAGTCTTTGCATTCAGTGAGTGATTGCAGTCCTATCAGCGTGCTGCTCTGGTAGGGGTCATGCAGTTGAAGCACAACAAAAAGAAATGTGGGTCATGCATAATTTCAGAGTGAAAGGTTCAGGAGGGTTCAGATGACACTATGACTTAAATAAAGCAGATTTGAATGCTTCATGACTTCCTGAAATTATTGTCATGAATGAATCCAATTTTTCCCTATAGAATTATGAAGGCAGCAATTTTATTCTGCTTCCATTCCTTTTAGTGCCAGTGATGTCAGAAAGGAAATCAACAGCAATAGAACTAAAGCAGGATGCAAACTGAATGATTAACAATTGGTGAGTAATTTTTGTATATTCCTTTATTATCAATCCTAAATGCCCTGGAGACAGTATTGATGAGCCACCTTCTTAAACCAATGCAACCCATTTAGTGTAGAGAGATCCACAATGCTGGTCGGCCCACAATGCAGTCCATTTAGTGTAGATAGATCCACAATGCTGGTCAACCCACAATGCTGTTAAGCCCACAATGCAGAGTCGAGAGTATGTTGCTGGAAAAGCACAGCAGGTCAGGCATCATCTCGGGAATTGCCCGATTCTCCTGCTTCTCGGATGCTGACTGACCTGCTGTGCTTTTCCAGCAATGCACTCTCGACTCTGATCGCCAGCATCTGCAGTCCTCACTTTCTCCTAAACCCACAATGCAGTCCATTTAATGTAGATAAGATCCACAACTCTGTTAGGAAAGGTATCCAGGTATTAGGTGCAGTGACATTGAGTGGAAAGGCACTATAATTCCAAGTTAGGATGGTAGAGGGCAACCTGAAAGTAATGATACTCCCATGCTTGGGCTGTCCGTCTCCTTCTAGATGGCAGATGTCTCAAGTTAAGAGATGTTGTTAGAAAAGCCTTAGTGAGTTGCTGCAATGCACCTCATAAACGTTGGACACACTGTTACCCTACTAGGCATCAATGCTTTACAGAGTGAGCATTTAAGGTGATAGATGGTCTACGTTTTACTGGATGGCGTCAAGTTCTTGAGTATAGGTAGATCTGAACTTATCCAGGCAAGTGGAGCATATTGCATCACATTCCTGACTTGTGCCTTGAAGATGATGAACTAGATTTGGGGAATCAGGAGGTGAATTACTTGTTGTGGGATTCTTAGCCTCTGATTTGGTCTTCATATGTATATGGTGGGTCCAATTAAGTTTCTGGCTAATGGTAAACTGAAGGATGGTGACAGTGAAAGATTCAGCAATGGTAATATCCTTGCAGGTCAAGAGGAGATGGTTGGGCTCTGTCTCATTGAAGAGGATCTCTGCCTGGTTTTCCCTTGAACCCCACCCCTCCAATCACATTCACTTGGACCATGTCAGACACCTCTCTCTCCTTCCTGGACCTCTCTATCTCCATTTCCAGCGACCAACTCAACACAGACATCTACTTCAAACTCATCGATTCCCAAAGCTACCTGGACTACACCTCCTCCTACCCTGACTCTTGAAAAAATGCTATCCCTTATTCTCAATTCCTCAGCCTCTGCAGCATCTGCTCCCAAAAGGACCAATTCCACCTTACAACATCTCAGATGGCCCCTTTCTTCAAAGACTGCAATTTCCCCTCCCACATGGTCAACAATGCCCTCCAGTGCAGCTCCTCCACTTCCCGCACCTCTGCCCTTGAACCCACCCCTTCAATAGCAAAAAGGACAGAACCCCCACTCCCATCCTCATCTTCCACCCATCAACCTCCGGATACATCGCATCCTCCGTCATTTCTGCCACCTACAAATAGACCCCACAACTCCTATCTGTGCTCTGGATAGACTATTCATTCGCTTGTTAGGTCTACAGCCCCCAGCAAACCACCCTCCACACCCGGCACCTTCCTTTGCCACTGCAAGAAATGTAACATCTGTATCCACACCTCCCCCCTCATCTCCGTCCAAGGCCCCAAAGGGTCCTTCCGCATCTGACAGAGATTTACCTGTATTTCTACACTCATCTACTGTGTCCATTGCTCCCAATGTGGTCTCCTCTATACAGGGGAGACAGGACGCCAACTTATGGAACGTTTCAGAGAACACCTCTGGGACACGGGCATTAAATAATCCCACTGCCCGGTGGCCTACTACAACTCCCTCTCCCACTCTGCCAAGGACATGCAAGTCCTGGGCCTCCTCTACCGCTAAACCCTAACCACTTGATGCCTGGAGGAAGAACGCCTCATCTTCCACCTTGAGACCCTCTAACCACACAGGATCAATGTGGATTTCACCAGTTTCCTCATTTCCACCCCCTCCCCCACGTTATCTCAGATCCAATTTTCCAACTCGGCATCATCCTCTTGACCTGTCCTACCTGTCCATCTTCCTTCTCACCTATTCGCTCCACCCTCCTCTCCGACATATCACCTTCACCCCACCACCATCTACCTATCGCCTTCCCAGTTACCTTCCTCCAGCCCCACATCCCTCCCATTTATCTCTCAGCCCCCTTGGGCCACCCCCTCCTTCCTGATGAAGACCTTATGCTTGAAATGTCAACTCTCCTGCTCCTTTGATGCTGCCTGACCAGCTGTGTTTTTCCAGCACCACACTCTTCGACTCTGGTATTGATGTGGTGTCAATGTTACTTGCCAGTTCAGTGTGCATGTTATCCTGGTCTTACTGCATACAGGTATGGACAGTTCAGTGTCTAAGGAATTTTAAATGATACTGAACATTATGCAATCATCAACAAACATCTCTGTTGCTGGCCTTATGACTAGGCTTGTTCATTGATGAACCAGTTCAAGATTGGACTTGAGACTTCCCCCGAGGAACCTCTGCTGTGATGCTGGTCCACATATTTTGGGATTATCTGCACTTGCAACAGACTGAAAGACAGATACTTCCTGCATCAAACACATTTGCACCTTGTCACATTTCTCCTGACACACTTTTTTGGAGAACTTATAAAATAACATGTCCATCGATTCACAGTGAAGCAGGGATTCTGTCAGTTCACAACTTAAAATTGGTTGCTGGAAAGCTTTTAAATCTTTTTTAAAAGGAGTAACTCAATGGTCCTGCATTCCCAGAGGATGTCTATATTTAAAGGTTGTGCAAGTCAGAGCAATAGAACGATAGTGGCTGTACAGTATATAGGGCTGATATATCCTTTGAGGTCAATTCCCTAGTGGAAGTGCAGACACAATTAATTAACCCTATAGTTCATATGTTAGAAGCAGATGATTCAGACATTCATACAAGGTAGAAATTCACAGATTCTTGAAATGGAGTAGATGCCTCATTCATTTCATATCATGCTCCATTTCATATAGAACATAGATCATAGAACATTACAGCGCAGTACAGGCCCTTTGGCCTTCAATGTTGTACTGACCTGAGGAACCAATCTGAAGCCTATCTATCCTACACTATTCCATTTTCATCCAAAAGCCTATCCAATGACAATTTAAATGCCCTTAAAGTTGGCGAGTCTACTACTGTTGCAGGCAGGGTGTTCCACGCCCCTATTACTCTCTGAGTAAAGAAACTACCTCTGACATCTGTCCTATTTCTGTCACTCCTCAATTTAAAACTAGGTCCCCTTGTGCTAGCCATCACCATCTGAGGAAAAAGGCTCTCACTATCCACCCTATCTAATCCACTGATTATCTTATATGTCTCTATTAAATCACCTCTCAACCTTCTTCTTTCTAACAAAACCAGCCTCAAGTCCCTCAGCCTTTCCCCATAAGACCTTCCCTCCATACCAGGCAATATTCTAGTAAATTTCCTTTGCACCCTTTCCAAAGCTTCCACATCCTTCCTATAATGCGTTGACCAGAACAGGATGCAATACTTTAAGTGTGACCACACCAGCATTTTGTACAGCTGCAATATATAGTGATTTAAACTGTGACTCAATGGCAGCACTCATACCTTTGACTCATAACATTGTGGGTTCAAGTTCACGCTAGATAACTTAGCATAACATCTAGTCAGGTAAACCACTGCAGCTGAGGGAATGCTGCATTGTTGTTCATATGGAATGTTATGTTGATCCTCATGTCAAAATTTTCCTCCTGGTTGTTTCTATTTTGGTTGTGTCTGGCGACTATTTCAAATCTGATTAACAATGTGATAATGACCAGATAACTGCTTTTGTGATGTTGATTGAGGGACAGATATTGGTGAGGACGCCGGAGATAACACCCCTAATTCCTCTTCAAATAGGACCATAGGGTCACTTACACCTACCTGAAAAGACAGATGTGATCTTCGTTCTTAATGCCTCATTCAAAAAAACAGCAACTTTGACAGTGCAGTGGTCTCTATGCATAACTGCCATAATTTTTCTCAAGCACACAAGCCCTGGGGTAAGACATGAATCCAGAATCTTATAATTCAGAGGCACTGAGCCACAGCTGACTCTGGATTTGGGAAAATACATTTCCAAACAGTTTTCCAAAATGGAAAAGTATTCAAATGAATGTGAACCAATACACAAGGCCAGTCAATGTAAGAATCAATTTACCTTTAAAGTGTAGATCCCTTTGATGAATTATTGTATTAACAACATATTATTCTTACAAATTGGGTAAATTACAGCCCAAACAGTGACATTGGAACATGCGAAACACTTCACTCTTCCTTTTAGAATATTTCAGACTCCTCAGCAGACTTTCTATTTCTATGTGAACCCACAAACCTGGTGTACTTTCAGTGGGCTTCCAAAATCCCCCACCACTGGTCAAAATGGGGTGAGAGAGGAGATCAGGAGCCTAACTTCAGAAGGGGCAGATGTGTGTTTTATACGCGAGGCAGTCCTGCCCCATTAAATGGGGTCAGGAAGATAGGGTAGGGTCAGGAATGTGGAGGAAGGTTGGATTTCCTTTAAAAGAAACTAATTTGCAATTTGTGCACCAAAATCCGCCTCCACATCCTGAGAAAGATTCAAGCTCCTCTTTGTTCTCTCAAGTGGATATAAAAGATGCCATGGCAATATTTCAAAGGAAAGCAGAGATTTCCCAGATGTCCTGACCAATATTTATCCCTTAATCCAACATTGCTTAAAAAGAATCTTGTCTGGTCATTATTTCAGGGACATTGCTTGATGCAAATTATATTTAGTATAGAGTCATAGAGATGTACAGCACGGAAACAGACCCTTCAGTCCAACTCATCCAATGCGACCGGATATCCTTGATAAATTTAGTCGAATTTGCCAGCATTTGGCCCATATCCTTCTAAACCTTTTCTATTCATCTACCCATCCAGATGCCTTCTAAAGGTTGTAATTGTACCAGCCTCCACCATTTCCTCTGGCAGCTTATTCCATACACACGCCACCCTCTGTGCAAAAAAGTTGCCTCTTTGGTTCTTTTTGTATCTTTCCCTTCTCACCCTAAACCTATGCTTTCTAGTTCTGGACTCCGACAACCCAGGGAAAAAAATCCTTGTCTATTGCTCCTGTCCATGTCTCTCGTGAGTTTATAAACCTCTATGAGGTCACCCCTCAGCCTCCGACACTCCAGGGAAAACAGCCCCAGCATATTCAGCCTCTCCCTGCAGTTCAAACCCTCCAACCCTAGCAACATCCTTGTAAATCTTTTCTGAACCCTTTCAAGTTTCACAACATCCTTCCTGTAGGAGGGAGACCAGAATTACACATAATGTTCCAAAAGTGGCCGAACCAATATCCTGTATATTTCCTGCATTACACCAGTGATCACATTTCATAAGTACTTAATTGGCTGGAAAGAGTCTTTCCTTCTTCACATTGTTCACCAGTGTGTTTGAGTGGATGTGGCTTAACCTACAAGATCAGCTTGTCAATGAATTGTGTCAGAGAGTAATTAGAGTGAATGAAGACAAATAAGACTGATTAGAAAGTCTGTGATTTAGGAGAGTAACTTTCAGACCAGTGCATGATTCCTTCAGGATACATAATGACATCCTTAGCTGTGCACTATCTGAGAATATAATCAGTGCTTCAGTGTTTTGTTACAAATATAACTGTGTGAAAACTGTTAAAAGGATCTCATTGCCTGGCAGATGGCAGATTATGGATGGGAAACCAAAACCATTGGCTAAAATTAAGCTAATAGACCAAACATTGCTTAATATCAAGTTCACAAATCATTTCCTTTTACTGATTGAATCAAGGGAGGAAATGCTTTTAGTTTCATTAATATTACATTGTTTGAGAGAGTATTCTGGACAGTCCAGTGAAATGAGAATTTTCTGAGAAAGGAATCGACTCTGACATCTTTATCAAAAGTAAATCCCATAATTACAAATGTTAATGATGTTAACAATGCACCACTGGTGACCCATTGGGATTGGATCATTTGATAAGCCGAGAAGCAGTGACAAAGGGTACAGCAGAAAAAAAAGAACAAAGTGGGAAGTGATTGAGTAGAGTCATCAAGTTGTATCACACAGAAGCAGGCCATTCTGTCCAATGCGTCCATGCCCTCCAGATGTCCTATGTTAATCTAGTCACATTTGCCAGCACCTGGCCCATATTTTTCTAAACCCTTCTTATTCATACACCCATCCGGATGCCTTTGAAATGCTGTAATTGTTCCAGCCTCCACCACTTCCCCTGGTAGCTCATTCCCTACATGCATCACCCTCTGTTTGAAAAAGTTGCTCCTTAGGTCCCTTTTAAATCTTTCCCCTCTCACCTTAAACCTGTGCCCTCTAGTTCTGGACTCTCCCACCCCTGAGAAAAGACCTTGGCGATCGATGCCTCTCATGGTTTTATAAACCTCTAAAAGGTCACCCCTCAGCCTCTGACACTCCAGAGAAAATAGCCAGCCTATTAAGCCTCTCCCTATAGCTCAAACCCTCCAACCCTGGCAGCACCCTTGCAAATCTTTTTTAAACCCTTTCGAGTTTCACACATCCTTCCTATAGCAGGGAGACCAGAATTGAATTCAATATTCCAAAAGTGGCTGACCCAATGTCCTGTACAGCCATAACATGTCCTCCCAATACTCAATGCACGACCAATAAAGGCAAGTTTACCTAATGCCTTCTTCATCATCCTGTCTACCTGTGACTCCACTTTCAAGGAACTTTATATCTGCACCAATATCTCTTTGTTCAGCAACACTCAAGATGGAGACAGCTGCCAGTCATTACTACGCATTTTTTATGGGCTTATTTGAAATATTTCTCCCTGTCTTTTGAACAGAGAAATGTTAAATGAGTTCAAGCATTATTGGGATGACATTAATTACAGTACTTGCTTTCCTACAAGAAATGAGAGAGTTAAGATGTCAGGAATTAACCAGAGACCTCATTGGGGAAAGAATAATTTATTTGCTATGTGAATGTAAAGGCTTTCCTTGTAAACAAGGTAATAATCTTTTTACTTATACCCTCAGAGGGTGTCACCCCTTCTTAAAGGCAGAAACCGAAATCAATATCCGAAGAAATAGTGATAAGATAAAAATCAACAGGCTTGCATTTTTGTAATGTCTTTGATGACCTCAGAATGTCCCAAATATTTTTACAACCTACAATATACTTTGAAAAGTAGTGACTGCATGGAATAATCTTCCATCATCAACATGGAAATAAATGGTGAGGTCATTGATATTAGGTATTGCAGACAGATAAAAGTTGATCAGGTATTGGATCTTAAAGAAGATTACTTTATTGACTCGTCAATATAGGAATTTACATGTGATGTTTTTGATTTCTTTATGAAGAATGGGTAGTGTTCAGATGAAGAGTCATCTAAATCAGATCACTTCAAAGAAAGAATCACCTTCGCTGGTATAACACCATTCACATATGCAAATGCAGCGGCTCATTCATACACAGGAAGCTCCCACAAAAGTACAGAGAGCTAGGGCACCAGGGATCCAGGTTCGATTGCAGCCTCGGGTGACTGTCTGGGCGAAGTTAACACATTCTCACTGTGTCTGTGTGGGTTTCTTCTGGGTGCTCAGTTTCCTTGTACAGTGGCGGTGGATTGGCCATGCTAAATTGCCCACAGTAGCGAGGGATGTGTAGGTAATGTAGCTTAGCCATGGGAAATGCAGGGATTGGATAGAGATCTGGGTGGGATGCTCTTCAGAGCGTCATGTGGTTACAATAGGCCGAATGGCCTGCTTCCACACTGTAGGGGTTCAATGATTTGATAAATGTTGGGATCCCAGAGAGAACCTCTTCACTCCCCATCATTGACAAATATTAGGCCAACAGAGATGACAGGCAGGACCTCAGAGTAGCACAGTATGTAAAACATGACATGGCTGACAGTGCAGCACTCCCTCAGCTCTACACCAAAGTGACAGCATAGATAACGTGCTCAACCCTTGGGAGTTGGATGATAAATCTACAAACTTCTGACTCTGAGGTACGAATGCTACCAATTGAGATAAATCAGGCAAGCTGTCTCTTCAAGTGATCAAAAGGTATCTTAGGCAGAAAAATCTGAGCTCATTTCACTTTTTCTCCGAATGATTGACATAACCTTGTTACTTCAGTTGGAACCATTGTTATGCCATATTAAAATGGCCAGAATTAAGCAGTAACACATTATGGTTGTATTATGTTACCTGTCTTTAATTTGTTGTAATAATCAGTTTTGTCCTCTCTGCTACTAACACTATGACAATTTATCATTGCAGCAGAGGCTACACTAAGCTTGGGAAAGACTAAACTAATTAGAGATTGTGGTTCACAATACTGCTAATGATTTATTGATTTTTCATTGTCATTTTCATGCACTTGATTTACAGGAACTATAGGAGGCTGAAATGGCTCTGCCTCCCAGTCTATGAATTACAAATAGTAATTAAAATACTGGTGCAAATTTAAGTAATCATCAAGAGAACCACAGGTACTTGGCAAACGTGAGAATGTGCCATGTCTACTTTCTCCTTCACCTTTAATTATTTACTCAAATCCTAGATATGTCAAGCACCACTCACTGTTTTTTAGATTTCCCCAGTTGTAAGGATTGTCTGTGCCCAGCTGACTTCCTTTCCCAGAATACAGGAGTTGTTGTGCTGGAATTAAAGCAAAGTTGCTCTTTTGCTTTGTGGTCAGGCCCACCAGTTGTGCCAGTTGGGAAGTTACAAGTTACTTGATCAGTCTAAATGTTTTATGGGCAGGTGCAGTGATCGTCAATTAAGTTCCAAACTGTGACTAAATTAAATTAGTTATGTGAAGAAGCAAGAAAAGGCTGTGATTATTCTCTTAGAACAGAGAAAGTTAGCAGGAGATTTAATACTGCTGTTCAAAATTATGAGGATTTTGATGGAAAGTAGATGGAAAATTGATTTTCATTGCCAGCAGCATGTTTAGTAACTAAGATAGCAACAGAACCAGAGCAAAAGTGAGGAAAAATGTCTTTTTACGTGGTGTTGTGATAATTTGGAATGCATTGGCTGACTGGTAAAAGCAGAATTAATACTAAATTCCAAAAGGCAATTGAATAAATACTTGAGGAAGAAAATTTGGTAAAGCAATGGGAATAAATGTAAGGGGTGGGTACAAATGTCATAGGCCAAATGGCTGCCTCCTGTGCTTTGTGCCTCTCTCCTTCTTTGGGACTCACCTTAAAATCTAACATGCTAACCAAGTTTTCAGTTACCTGTCATAGTATCTCATGTGCCTTAGTATCAAAATTGGTTTAATATGAATTGACTTTGGATGCTTTGCAATGTTCAAGGTAATATATAAATGCAAATTATTGTTTGATTCAATGATTCCATAAATAAAACAAGTAATACCTTGGAATTAGGAGGTGGGACCATTTTATCGAGATTCTTTCAGAATTGATGAAACAAAATCAGTGTTAGTAGCAGAGAGGACAAAATTGATTATTACAATCTTTAATCACAGAATCTGACAAGCACATAGTTGTAAGCATATTAGAATCTCTTCGTTATAAGGAGAACTTTCCAGTCACCTATTTCACTATCCAGTATAAAAGAAGTCTTGACACACTGGTCAATCTACCTTTTCAGTCACTTGTTAATGACTTTTTGACCTCTTCAGTTCTGAAAGACTTGTTCAGTTTCAGAGTTTCCACATCATTTATCATGTAATGTCCATAAGAAGCATTTTGAATAAGTTCCCAATGAATGTTTTGATGTCAGGCTGGAGATGAGCCAGAAAATATATTTCAAATATCATCATCATAGTTGTCGCTAAAATTCAAAGCACAAACTATCCCAGTGCATGGAGTGACAGGTGTACCCAATCATGAGGATGTCCACAGGTTCTCCATAAAATTCCATGGAAATCCTGCATGAAGTTAGTGGGTTTGCAACAGTTTGGCGTTAGCTCTAGGTAACGGTGGTGCATTGTTATCAACACAAATGCGTTTGGTAGTGAAGGCTCCAATTAAAGCTGGATGCCAGATATCCTTGAGGGTTGAAAACAATTGTCTTTCGTGGCAATTTTACCACACACTTCATTGGACAGCACAATAGCAAGCTGTGAAGAGGACTTTATTCCTATAAATGAGCCTTCCTTATAAATAACTTGCCCTACCCATCTCTGTTCTGTCTACGGCTGTCAGTCAGCTTCTTCCTGCTTTCATTATTATCTGTTTTACTATCTCAACTCTTACAATGTCTTTTGGTTTCGGATCAATTCGTTCAAATGTTACAGCCACAAAGAACTAGTCTCTGGAGTTTCTTAGCAACTGTGTTAAGGATCTTGGAAGCAAACTGGTCAGTTGGAGTTACATTACAGCTCAGCCACTTGTGGAATGGGTTAGATTGGACCTTCCACGCCTTTGTGTATTCCACACATATGACTACCATCAGACTCTACAAGATAATGGTGGCATCATGTGTCCATGATACAATGACACGTTCAATGGAGCCTCTTCATGAAGTAAATGATTCTTTGTTGTGCCACACATTTATTAAAGGGAGGATAACATCTTCCCAATAGCTTCATGAGATGGTGATGCCTTTTATATAATACATAGTCCAGGAAAAGTACTCAAATTTGGAACAGTTGAGATGTACAGTGTGTTACATAGACATTACATCTGATTATACAGAGTGTCTGTCAAGCACACTTCAGAACTCACCTCTTGATATATTTTGTAATGCTTGGAATTTCAAATCTTGCCTTGCAGATCTGCAATGTACAAAATTACAGTCACAACATTTGTGCGACTCAGTGACCATTTTTTGTAGTCATTGCACTTTAAAGTGAGGATTATATATATATATATATATATATCTCCCTTTCTCTACAACCTTCAATAACCCTACAACAATTTAAGATCACTGTGCATTTTCAATTCTGGTCCTTTACCTATCCCTGTTTTGTTTGCTCTATTATTGATTGCCATGCCTTCCATTGCCTCAGCCTCCACTTTAGAATTCCCTCCTAAAAAATTATCGATCTCTCTCTTACTCCTTAAAACCTGTCTCTTGATCAAGCAAATTGGTCATCTGAACTATTTTCTCCTTATGTGGCTTGTGTCGAGTTTTGCTGGATAATTCATCTCTGAAGTGAGCTGGGATATTTTATGCCATTAGCTATGCTGTATAAATGGAGGGACACTGTGTCACATGATGGCTCTAAGTCTTTGCAGTTGGGACCTACGATCATTGAACAACACAACACTGAAAACCTCAGCCCATCATGCCTGTGCAGCGAAACTCACAATTGCTTTTATTTGTCCATGTGCATTTCTCATTCATGAGTTTGCTCTGCCTGAATCTGACAAGCCAGAAGGATCAGAAAGAATTATTGGCATCGCTATAATTGCAATTGTGGCTTTAAACTTTGCAGATGGCCCTTGAGGCTTCTTGCTGCACATCTAGGCAGTCAGCAAAGATAAATGGCTTAAACACTCATCCCTTAAAGAATGACATGCCCTTCAGAAGCAGCAGTGATAACAGAATCTGTGCCCAATGACATAGCAGTGAGGAGGAATGGCTATGTAATACACAGACAGGTGGCAGTGACTGGAGGGACTTCTTTGATTCAGTCCTGCTGGGATTTATAATGGAAAAAGGTTGACTGAGTATCTTTCAAGTAACAATGTACACATAAAGCACACCTAATTGCTGATATTGGCAGCATGGAAATCACCAGCATGCTTCATATTTAGAGAACAGTTGGTATAAGACATGAGAAAACAAAAACAAAGGTTTTATTCTGTTTCAAACAAGAACCTTAAATACAATGCTGGAATGCTTCCACATTTAAAAACACCAGAAAATTCTAATCTTGAAATATGCAGACTCTTATTTTGTCTATATCTTATTCTATCTCTCCTATTTGTTTTCCCTGCATATCCATGACTCTCATTTTCTATGTCTCAGTTTCATGGCTGTTTAATCTTCTCTGTTTAATGTCTATGTTACTAATACAGCTTTGCCATTCTCAGTCCATATTGGCTACTCTCAGACTCTAATTCTGTTCTCAGCTTTTTCAATGTGTAAACTGGTTCAATAAATGGCCAACAAGGAGGCAAATAAAATATATGAAAATCTGAAGGTGAGAGGTTAATCACTTGTTAGCAAGAATGGAGAAGCAGAATCTTTCTTACAAGATGTGAAATTTGTAAATGTCCGTGCTTAGAGGAACTTGGATGTACTTGTTCAAAGAATGTAGAAAGTTGATATGTAAAGTCAGCAAGCAATTAGGAAAGCAAATAGCATCTTTTATTATTTAGAGATTTTTGGAGTCTCGGAATAAATAAATCATGCTACTGTTGTCCAAAGATTAAGTGAGACCACACCATAAGACCATAAGACACAAGAGCAGAATTTAGGCCATTCAGCCCATTGACTCTGCTCTGCTGTTCAATCATGGCTGATACATTTCTCAACCCCATTGTCCCATTTTTCCTGATAACCCTTAATCCCCTTGATACTCAAGAACCTATCAATCTCAGTACTCAATGACCTGCCCTCCACAGCCTTCTGTGGTAGTGGATTCCATAGATTCCCCACTCTTTGGCTGAAGAAGTTTGTCCTTATCTCCATTCTAAAGTGTCTTTTCTTTACCCTAAAGCTGTGTCCACAGCATCTAGTCCCTCCTACCAACAGAAACATCTTCCCAACATCTACTCTATTCAGGCCATTCAGTATTCTGTAAATTTCAATTACATCCCCTCTTATCCTTCTAAACTCCATTGAGTATAGACCCAGAGAGCCCAAACATTCCTCACATGTTAAGCTTTTCATCCCTGTGACCATTCTCATGAACCTCCCATGAACATGCTTCAGTACGAGTATATCCTTCCTGAGATATGGGGCCCAAATCAGCACACAATGCTCCAAATATAGTCTGATTAGACACTTATAGAGCCTCAGAAGTACATCCCTGCTTTTATATTCAAGTCTGCTCAAAATAAATGCCATCATTGCATTTGCCTTCCTAATTACTGACTCAACCTGCAAGTTTCCCTTGCGAGAATCCCGGACTAGGACTCTTAACTCCCTTTGCACTTCAGAGTTCTGAATGTTCTCCCCATTTAGAAAACAGTCCATGCCTCTATTCTTCCTACCAAAGTGCATGACCTCACACTTTCCAACTTGTCCTTCACCTGTCACTTCTTTGCCCACTCTCCTAATCTGTCCAAATCCTTCTGCAGCCTCCCTGCCTCCTCAGTGCTACCTGTCCCTCTATCTATCTTTGTACTGTCTGCAAACGTGGCCAGAATGCCCTCAGTTCCTTCATATAGATCGTTAATGTATGAAGTGAAAAGTTGTGGTCCCAACACACTTGTAGTATTTAATATTCCTGGTGTTGTTGTTCTGCTAAAAGAATATTTACAGAGTCTGCTGAGGTAAGGAAAGCATTAACATTTACATAACAGCGATCTTACTATAATTTTTCTTTGTCATGAGGGCTGCAAAAAATTCATGTGACATTGCATCTCTTCCTGTAATGAAGTATACCATCTCATGAGCAAATCACAGTCAGCCTTAACCCTTTGTACTACAGAGTGCTGTGTGGAGCTTTAGCCTTCAAATTTAAGGAAGGACATATTTGCCTCAGCTTAGTCTCTGGAGTGAGGAAGCTGTCCTATAATGAAAGTGAATTAGGCCGACGATCTCTGGAGTCCTGAAGAATGAGGAGTCAATTTCATTGTAACATACAAAAGAGAGCAGACACAGAGGTTTAGGGAATCTAAAACACAGCAACACAGTCTCAGGATAAGATGCTGATCTGTTGGAACTGAGACGGGGGGTAATTTCATCGCCTAGAGCATTGGGATTCTTTGCAATTGTCTACCCCAGAGGATTGTGGATGAATATATTTAAGGCTGGGATGGACTGATGTTTGACCTCTCAGAGATCAAGGGAAGAGCTTGGAAAGTGGAGTTAGAGCCTAAGACCAACCAAGGGTGGAATCGTAAAGGGGTCTGAGGTACACAGGCTGTGGTGAGATCTGTGGCAGAATTGGGACTGAAGTCAAGCAAGGTCTATTTGACACTGGGGGGCATCTTGTTTCCTTTTAGATCAGCCTGTTAAGGGATGTTACTACACACCTCTGAAGCAGGGTGGGACTAGAAGCAGAGTCTTCTGCCCAGCGGGAGGGACACGACGACAGCTTTCGAGAAGTGTTGTGGTGAATTTCACACCCGACAGCAGCCCGTTTCCAAGTAAGGGAGATTAATGCTCTTTGAAAGTCTTGTAAATAGCCCAACTCATTTCAACACTATCCAGCTTCCTACCTTACCATACAAGCCAGAGGCTGAAATGAAAGTCATGGTAGGTTCCCAGTGGGTTCAGCTCACTACTTACTCTGAAGCACTTCCATATTGTATACGACCAAACTGCAGCTCGGGGCATGACCCACAAGCACCAATCTTACTCATCCTTCATCTAATGACATCCTGATACCAAACTGGCACCTCTCAGATATACTGGCAGAGCCCTTAGACTTGCATTGCAGGATGCACCTTGCATTGAAAGGCTGCTGCAGGAACACTAAGCACAGGGACAGATGCCCAGCTCACAGCTGGGACCAGGCTGCCTCATAGTGCTGCTTGCTGGCTCCCTTAGTGTTCACTCACTTGGTACCTACCTGCGTGCTCACAGCATCCGTGCCCTGCCTTTCATTGTTTCTTAAGCCAGTTACACATCTGGGCAGCTTGCTTTCCCTGTCAGCAGTGCTCAGTCTAGGGGGCAGCCATCTTGCTGGATGGCAGTGAGATACGTCAATCTCTTAAGTTCAGGAGAGAGTCCAGAGAACACTCACTCGACTGATGCCAAATATGGGGGGACTGTCTTGTGTGTAGAGTCATAGAGATGTACAGCATGAAAACAGACCCTTTTCATCAATGCTGACCAGATATCCTAAATACATCTAGTCCCATTTGGCCTATATCCCTCTAAACCCTTCCTACCAATAGATCCATCCAGATGCCTTTTAAAATGTGATTATACCAACCTCCACCACTTCCTCTGGCAATTCATTCCATACACACACCACCCTCTGCATTAAAAAGCTGCCCGTTAGGACCCTTTAAAAACTTTCCTCTCTCACCTTAAACCTATGCCCTCTAGTTTTGGATTCCCTCACTTTGGGAAAAGATCTTGACTATTCACCCTATCCATGCCCCTCATGATTTTACAAACCCCTATAAGGTCGCCCCTCAACCTCCAATGCTTCAAGAAAAATAGCC